>NW_024037057.1:3227702-4427702 GCF_015706575.1 Patiria miniata
TGCCCCTTCTTTCCATTTTGTGCAGTAAGTCCCATAGGGAGGCCTGTCAGCGCCAACCCGCATGGCTCCCATGTATCGCAGCCTGAAGGTACCTTAACCTGGATGGATCTGGACAAACTCGGTACCATTTTGAAGCGGATGAATGGGCCAACCCGCATGCAAATCGGCAGGTCGATAGAATTGAAACTTTTGGAGAAAATCCCAGAAGTAGCAGCGGATGTCCCTTCTTTCCATTTTGTGCAGTAAGTCCCATAGGGAGGCCTGTCAGCGCCAACCCGCATGGCTCCCATGTATCGCAGCCTGAAGGTACCTTAACCTGGATGGATCTGGACAAACTCGGTACCATTTTGAAGCGGATGAATGGGCCAATCCGCATGCAAATCGGCAGGTCGATAGACCCGAAACTTTTGGAGAAAATCTCAGAAGTAGCAGCGGATGCCCCTTCTTTCCATTTTGTGCAGTAAGTACCATAGGAAGGCCTGTCAGCGCCAGGCCGCATGGCTCCCATGTATCGCAGCCTGAAGGTACCTTAACCTGGATGGATCTGAACAAACTCGGTACCATTTTGAAGCGGATGAATGGGCCAACCCGCATGCAAATCGGCAGGTCGACAGACCCGAAACCTTTGGAGAAAATCCCAGAAGTAGCAGCGGATGCCCCTTCTTTCGCATTTGTGCAGTAAGTCCCATAGGGAGGCCTGTCAGCGCCAACCCGCCTGGCTCCCATGTATCGCAGCCTGAAGGTACCTTAACCTGGATGGATCTGGACAAACTCGGTACCTTTTTGAAGCGGATGAATAGGTACCCGGCATAAAAAATCGTGGTCGATAGACCCGAAACTTTTGGAGAAAATCCCAGAAGTAGTAGCGGATGCCACTTCTTTCGCATTTGTGCAGTATTAAGTCCCATCGGGAGGGCCTGTCAGCGCCAACCCGCCTGGCTCCCATGTATCGCAGCCTGAAGGTACCTTAACCTGCATGGATCTAGACAAAATCGGTACCATTTTGAAGCAGATGAATGGGCCAACCCGCATGCAAATCGGCAGGTCGACAGACCCGAAAGCTTTGGAGAAAATCCCAGAAGTAGCAGCGGATGCCCCTTCTTTCGCTTTTGTGCAGTAAGTCCCATAGGAGGCCTGTCAGCGCCAACCCGCCTGGCTCCCATGTATCGCAGCCTGAAGGTACCTTACCCTGGATGGATCTGGACAAACTCGTTACCATTTTGAAGCGGATGAAGGGGCCAACCCGCATGCAAATCGGCAGGTCGATAGACCTGAAACCTTTGGAGAAAATCCTAGAAGTAGCAGCAGATGCCCCTTGTTTCGCTTTTGTGCAGTAAGTCCCATAGGGAGGCCTGTCAGCGCCAACCCGCATGGCTCCCATGTATCGCAGCCTGAAGGTACCTTACCCTGGATGGATCTGGACAAACTCGTACTATTTTGAAGCGGATGAATGGGCCAACCCGCATGCAAATCGGCAGGTCGATAGACCTGAAACCTTTGGAGAGAATCCTAGAAGTAGCAGCAGATGCCCCTTCTTTCGCTTTTCTGCAGTAAGTCCCATACGGAGGCCTGTCAGCGCCAACCCGCCTGGCTCCCATGTATCGCAGCCTGAAGGTACCTTAACCTGGATGGATCTGGACAAACTCGGTACCATTGTGAAGCAGATGAATGGGCCAACTCGCATGCAAATCGGCAGGTCGATAGACCCGAAACCTTTGGAGAAAATTTCAGAAGTAGTAGCGGATGCCCCTTCTTTCGCTTTTGTGCAGTAAGTCCCATAGGGAGGCCTGTCAGCGCCAACACGCCTGGCTCCCATGTATCGCAGCCTGAAGGTACCTTTACCTGCATGGATCTGGACAAACTCGGTACCATTTTGAAGCGGATGAATGGGCCAACCCGCATGCAAATCGGCAGGTCGATAGACCCGAAACTTTTGGAGAAAATCCCAGAGGTAGCGCGGACGCCCCTTCTTTCGCTTTTGTGCAGTAAGTCCCATAGGGAGGCCTGTCAGCGCCAACCCGCCTGGCTCCCATGTATCGCAGCCTGAAGGTACCTTACCCTGGATGGATCTGGACTAACTCCGTACCATTTTGAAGCGGATGAATGGGCCAACCCGCATGCAAATCGGCAGGTCGATAGACCCGAAACTTTTGGAGAAAATCTAAGAAGTACCGGCGGATGCCCCTTCTTTCCATTTTGTGCAGTAAGTCCCATAGGGAGGCCTGTCAGCGCCAACCCGCATGGCTCCCATGTATCGCAGCCTGAAGGTACCTTAACCTAGATGGATCTGGACAAACTCGGTACCATTTTGAAGCGGATGAATGGGCCAACCCGCATGCAAATCGGCAGGTCGATAGACCCGAAACTTTTGGAGAAAATCCCAGAAGTAGCAGCGGATGCCCCTTCTTTCCATTTTGTGCAGTAAGTCCCATAGGGAGGCCTGTCAGCGCCAACCCGCATGGCTCCCATGTATCGCAGCCTGAAGGTACCTTAACCTGGATGGATCTGGACAAACTCGGTACCATTTTGAAGCGGATGAATGGGCCAATCCGCATGCAAATCGGCAGGTCGATAGACCCGAAACTTTTGGAGAAAATCCAGAAGTACCGGCGGATGCCCCTTCTTTCCATTTTTTGCAGTAAGTCCCATAGGGAGGCCTGTCAGCTCCAACCCGCATGGCTCCCATGTATCGCAGCCTGAAGGTACCTTAACCAGGATGGATCTGGACAAACTCGGTACCATTTTGAAGCGGATGAATGGGCCAACCCGCATGCAAATCGGCAGGTCGATAGACCCGAAACTTTTGGAGAAAATCCCAGAAGTAGCGGCGGATGCCCCTTCTTTCCATTTTGTGCAGTAAGTCCCATAGGGAGGCCTGTCAGCGCCAACCCGCATGGCTCCCATGTATCGCAGCCTGAAGGTACCTTAACCTGGATGGATCTGGACAAACTCGGTACCATTTTGAAGCGGATGAATGGGCCAACCCGCATGCAAATCGGCAGGTCGATAGACCCGAAACTTTTGGAGAAAATCTCAGAAGTAGCAGCGGATGCCCCTTCTTTCCATTTTGTGCAGTAAGTCCCATAGGGAGGCCTGTCAGCGCCAACCCGCATGGCTCCCATGTATCGCAGCCTGAAGGTACCTTAACCTGGATGGATCTAGACAAACTTGGAACCATTTTGAAGCGGATGAATGGGCCAACCCGCATGCAAATCGGCAGGTCGATAGACCCGAAACTATTGGAGAAAATCCCAGAAGTAGCAGCGGATGCCCCTTCTTTACATTTTGTGCAGTAAGTCCCATAGGGAGGCCTGTCAGCGCCAACCCGCATGGCTCCCATGTATCGCACCCTGAAGGTACCTTAACCTGGATGGATCTGGACAAACTCGTTACCATTTTGAAGCGGATGAATGGGCCAACCCGCATGCAAATCGGCAGGTCGATAGACCCGAAACTTTTGGAGAAAATCCAAGAAGTAGCGGCGGATGCCCCTTCTTTCCATTTTGTGCAGTAAGTCCCATAGGGAGGCCTGTCAGCGCCAACCCGCATGGCTCCCATGTATCGCAGCCTGAAGGTACCTTAACCTAGATGGATCTGGACAAACTCGGTACCATTTTGAAGCGGATGAATGGGCCAACCCGCATGCAAATCGGCAGGTCGATAGACCCGAAACTTTTGGAGAAAATCCCAGAAGTAGCAGCGGATGCCCCTTCTTTCCATTTTGTGCAGTAAGTCCCATAGGGAGGCCTGTCAGCGCCAACCCGCATGGCTCCCATGTATCGCAGCCTGAAGGTACCTTAACCTGGATGGATCTGGACAAACTCGGTACCATTTTGAAGCGGATGAATGGGCCAATCCGCATGCAAATCGGCAGGTCGATAGACCCGAAACTTTTGGAGAAAATCCCAGAAGTACCGGCGGATGCCCCTTCTTTCCATTTTTGCAGTAAGTCCCATAGGGAGGCCTGTC
The DNA here is from genome assembly GCF_015706575.1 of Patiria miniata. Lineage (NCBI taxonomy): Eukaryota > Metazoa > Echinodermata > Asteroidea > Valvatida > Asterinidae > Patiria > Patiria miniata. The sequence goes on from NW_024037057.1 coordinate 3,231,672, forward strand.
AGCTCCAACCCGCATGGCTCCCATGTATCGCAGTCTGAAGGTACCTTAACCAGGATGGATCTGGACAAACTCGGTACCATTTTGAAGCGGATGAATGGGCCAACCCGCATGCAAATCGGCAGGTCGATAGACCCGAAACTTTTGGAGAAAATCCCAGAAGTAGCGGCGGATGCCCCTTCTTTCCATTTTGTGCAGTAAGTCCCATAGGGAGGCCTGTCAGCGCCAACCCGCATGGCTCCCATGTATCGCAGCCTGAAGGTACCTTAACCTGGATGGATCTGGACAAACTCGGTACCATTTCGAAGCGGATGAATGGGCCAACCCGCATGCAAATCGGCAGGTCGATAGACCCAAAACTTTTGGAGAAAATCTCAGAAGTAGCAGCGGATGCCCCTTCTTTCCATTTTGTGCAGTAAGTCCCATAGGGAGGCCTGTCAGCGCCAACCCGCATAGCTCCCATGTATCGCAGCCTGAAGGTACCTTAACCTGGATGGATCTAGACAAACTTGGAACCATTTTGAAGCGGATGAATGGGCCAACCCGCATGCAAATCGGCAGGTCGATAGACCCGAAACTATTGGAGAAAATCCCAGAAGTAGCAGCGGATGCCCCTTCTTTACATTTTGTGCAGTAGGTCCCATAGGGAGGCCTGTCAGCGCCAACCCGCATGGCTCCCATGTATCGCACCCTGAAGGTACCTTAACCTGGATGGATCTGGACAAACTCGTTACCATTTTGAAGCGGATGAATGGGCCAACCCGCATGCAAATCGGCAGGTCGATAGACCTGAAACCTTTGGAGAAAATCCTAGAAGTAGCAGCAGATGCCCCTTCTTTCGCTTTTGTGCAGTAAGTCCCATAGGGAGGCCTGTCAGCGCCAACCCGCCTGGCTCCCATGTATCGCAGCCTGAAGGTACCTTACCCTGGATGGATCTGGACAAACTCGTTACTATTTTGAAGCGGATGAATGGGCCAACCCGCATGCAAATCGGCAGGTCGATAGACCTGAAACCTTTGGAGAGAATCCTAGAAGTAGCAGCAGATGCCCCTTCTTTCGCTTTTGTGCAGTAAGTCCCATACGGAGGCCTGTCAGCGCCAACCCGCCTGGCTCCCATGTATCGCAGCCTGAAGGTACCTTAACCTGGATGGATCTGGACAAACTCGGTACCATTGTGCAGCAGATGAATGGGCCAACTCGCATGCAAATCGGCAGGTCGATAGACCCGAAACTTTTGGAGAAAATCCCAGAGGTAGCGGCGGATGCCCCTTCTTTCCATTTTGTGCAGTAAGTCCCATAGGGAGGCCTGTCAGCGCCAACCCGCATGGCTCCCATGTATCGCAGCCTGAAGGTACCTTAACCTAGATGGATCTGGACAAACTCGGTACCATTTTGAAGCGGATGAATGGGCCAACCCGCATGCAAATCGGCAGGTCGATAGACCCGAAACTTTTGGAGAAAATCCCAGAAGTAGAGGCGGATGCCCCTTCTTTCCATTTTGTGCAGTAAGTCGCATAGGGAGGCCTGTCAGCGCCAACCCGCATGGCTCCCATGTATCGCAGCCTGAAGGTACCTTAACCTGGATGGATCTGGACAAACTCGGTACCATTTTGAAGCGGATGAATGGGCCAATCCGCATGCAAATCGGCAGGTCGATAGACCCGAAACTTTTGGAGAAAATCCCAGAAGTACCGGCGGATGCCCCTTCTTTCCATTTTTTGCAGTAAGTCCCATAGGGAGGCCTGTCAGCACCAACCCGCATGGCTCCCATGTATCGCAGCCTGAAGGTACCTTAACCTGGATGGATCTGGACAAACTCGGTACCATTTTGAAGCGGATGAATGGGCCAACCCGCATGCAAATCGGCAGGTCGATAGACCCGAAACTTTTGGAGAAAATCTCAGAAGTAGCAGCGGATGCCCCTTCTTTACATTTTGTGCAGTAAGTCCCATAGGGAGGCCTGTCAGCGCCAACCCGCCTGGCTCCCATGTATCGCAGCCTGAAGGTACCTTAACCTGGATGGATCTGGACAAACTCGGTACCACTGTGCAGCAGATGAATGGGCCAACTCGCATGCAAATCGGCAGGTCGATAGACCCGAAACCTTTGGAGAAAATCTCAGAAGTAGTAGCGGATGCCCCTTCTTTCGCTTTTGTGCAGTAAGTACCATAGGGAGGCCTGTCAGCGCCAACCCGCATGGCTCCCATGTATCGCAGCCTGAAGGTACCTTAACCTGCATGGATCTGGACAAACTCGGTACCATTTTGAAGCGGATGAATGGGCCAATCCGCATACAAATCGGCAGGTCGATAGACCCGAAACTTTTTGAGAAAATCCCAGAAGTACCGGCGGATGCCCCTTCTTTCCATTTTGTGCAGTAAGTCCCATAGGGAGGCCTGTCAGCGCCAACCCGCCTGGCTCCCATGTATCGCAGCCTGAAGGTACCTTACCCTGGATGGATCTGGACTAACTCGGTACCATTTTGAAGCGGATGAATGGGCCAACACGCATGCAAATCGGCAGGTCGATAGACCCGAAACTTTTGGAGAAAATCCCAGAAGTAGCGGCGGATGCCCCTTCTTTCCATTTTGTGCAGTAAGTCCCATAGGGAGGCCTGTCAGCGCCAACCCGCATGGCTCCCATGTATCGCAGCCTGAAGGTACCTTAACCTGGATGGATCTGGACAAACTCGGTACCATTTTGAAGCGGATGAATGGGCCAACCCGCATGCAAATTGGCAGGTCGATAGACCCGAAACTTTTGGAGAAATTCCAGAAGTAGCAGCGGATGCCCCTTCTTTACATTTTGTGCAGTAAGTCCCATAGGGAGGCCTGTCAGCGCCAACCCGCATGGCTCCCATGTATCGCAGCCTGAAGGTACCTTAACCTGGATGGATCTGGACAAACTCGGTACCATTTTGAAGCGGATGAATGGGCCAATCCGCATGCAAATCGGCAGGTCGATAGACCCGAAACTTTTGGAGAAAATCCCAGAAGTACCGGCGGATGCCCCTTCTTTCCATTTTGTGCAGTAAGTCCCATAGGGAGGCCTGTCAGCTCCAACCCGCATGGCTCCCATGTATCGCAGTCTGAAGGTACCTTAACCAGGATGGATCTGGACAAACTCGGTACCATTTTGAAGCGGATGAATGGGCCAACCCGCATGCAAATCGGCAGGTCGATAGACCCGAAACTTTTGGAGAAAATCCCAGAAGTAGCGGCGGATGCCCCTTCTTTCCATTTTGTGCAGTAAGTCCCATAGGGAGGCCTGTCAGCGCCAACCCGCATGGCTCCCATGTATCGCAGCCTGAAGGTACCTTAACCTGGATGGATCTGGACAAACTCGGTACCATTTTGAAGCGGATGAATGGGCCAACCCGCATGCAAATCGGCAGGTCGATAGACCCAAAACTTTTGGAGAAAATCTCAGAAGTAGCAGCGGATGCCCCTTCTTTCCATTTTGTGCAGTAAGTCCCATAGGGAGGCCTGTCAGCGCCTACCCGCATGGCTCCCATGTATCGCAGCCTGAAGGTACCTTAACCTGGATGGATCTAGACAAACTTGGAACCATTTTGAAGCGGATGAATGGGCCAACCCGCATGCAAATCGGCAGGTCGATAGACCCGAAACTATTGGAGAAAATCCCAGAAGTAGCAGCGGATGCCCCTTCTTTACATTTTGTGCAGTAGGTCCCATAGGGAGGCCTGTCAGCGCCAACCCGCATGGCTCCCATGTATCGCACCCTGAAGGTACCTTAACCTGGATGGATCTGGACAAACTCGTTACCATTTTGAAGCGGATGAATGGGCCAACCCGCATGCAAATCGGCAGGTCGATAGATCTGAAACCTTTGGAGAAAATCCTAGAAGTAGCAGCAGATGCCCCTTCTTTCGCTTTTGTGCAGTAAGTCCCATAGGGAGGCCTGTCAGCGCCAACCCGCCTGGCTCCCATGTATCGCAGCCTGAAGGTACCTTACCCTGGATGGATCTGGACAAACTCGTTACTATTTTGAAGCGGATGAATGGGCCAACCCGCATGCAAATCGGCAGGTCGATAGACCTGAAACCTTTGGAGAGAATCCTAGAAGTAGCAGCAGATGCCCCTTCTTTCGCTTTTGTGCAGTAAGTCCCATACTGAGGCCTGTCAGCGCCAACCCTCCTGGCTCCCATGTATCGCAGCCTGAAGGTACCTTAACCTGGATGGATCTGGACAAACTCGGTACCATTGTGCAGCAGATGAATGGGCCAACTCGCATGCAAATCGGCAGGTCGATAGACCCGAAACTTTTGGAGAAAATCCCAGAGGTAGCGGCGGATGCCCCTTCTTTCCATTTTGTGCAGTAAGTCCCATAGGGAGGCCTGTCAGCGCCAACCCGCATGGCTCCCATGTATCGCAGCCTGAAGGTACCTTAACCTAGATGGATCTGGACAAACTCGGTACCATTTTGAAGCGGATGAATGGGCCAACCCGCATGCAAGTCGGCAGGTCGATAGACCCGAAACTTTTGGAGAAAATCCCAGAAGTAGCAGCGGATGCCCCTTCTTTCCATTTTGTGCAGTAAGTCGCATAGGGAGGCCTGTCAGCGCCAACCCGCATGGCTCCCATGTATCGCAGCCTGAAGGTACCTTAACCTGGATGGATCTGGACAAACTCGGTACCATTTTGAAGCGGATGAATGGGCCAATCCGCATGCAAATCGGCAGGTCGATAGACCCGAAACTTTTGGAGAAAATTCCAGAAGTACCGGCGGATGCCCCTTCTTTCCATTTTTTGCAGTAAGTCCCATAGGGAGGCCTGTCAGCACCAACCCGCATGGCTCCCATGTATCGCAGCCTGAAGGTACCTTAACCTGGATGGATCTGGACAAACTCGGTACCATTTTGAAGCGGATGAATGGGCCAACCCGCATGCAAATCGGCAGGTCGATAGACCCGAAACTTTTGGAGAAAATCTCAGAAGTAGCAGCGGATGCCCCTTCTTTCCATTTTGTGCAGTAAGTCCCATAGGGAGGCCTGTCAGCGCCAACCCGCCTGGCTCCCATGTATCGCAGCCTGAAGGTACCTTAACCTGGATGGATCTGGACAAACTCGGTACCACTGTGCAACAGATGAATGGGCCAACTCGCATGCAAATCGGCAGGTCGATAGACCCGAAACCTTTGGAGAAAATCTCAGAAGTAGTAGCGGATGCCCCTTCTTTCGCTTTTGTGCAGTAAGTCCCATAGGGAGGCCTGTCAGCGCCAACCCGCCTGGCTCCCATGTATCGCAGCCTGAAGGTACCTTACCCTGGATGGATCTGGACTAACTCGGTACCATTTTGAAGCGGATGAATGGGCCAACACGCATGCAAATCGGCAGGTCGATAGACCCGAAACTTTTGGAGAAAATCCCAGAAGTAGCGGCGGATGCCCCTTCTTTCCATTTTGTGCAGTAAGTCCCATAGGGAGGCCTGTCAGCGCCAACCCGCATGGCTCCCATGTATCGCAGCCTGAAGGTACCTTAACCTGGATGGATCTGGACAAACTCGGTACCATTTTGAAGCGGATGAATGGGCCAACCCGCATGCAAATTGGCAGGTCGATAGACCCGAAACTTTTGGAGAAAATCCCAGAAGTAGCAGCGGATGCCCCTTCTTTACATTTTGTGCAGTAAGTCCCATAGGGAGGCCTGTCAGCGCCAACCCGCATGGCTCCCATGTATCGCAGCCTGAAGGTACCTTAACCTGGATGGATCTGGACAAACTCGGTACCATTTTGAAGCGGATGAATGGGCCAATCCGCATGCAAATCGGCAGGTCGATAGACCCGAAACTTTTGGAGAAAATCCCAGAAGTACCGGCGGATGCCCCTTCTTTCCATTTTGTGCAGTAAGTCCCATAGGGAGGCCTGTCAGCGCCAACCCGCATGGCTCCCATGTATCGCAGCCTGAAGGTACCTTAACCTGGATGGATCTGGACAAACTCGGTACCATTTTGAAGCAGATGAATGGGCCAACCCGCATGCAAATCAGCAGGTCGATAGACCCGAAACTTTTGGAGAAAATCCCAGAAGTACCGGCGGATGCCCCTTCTTTCCATTTTGTGCAGTGAGTCCCATAGGGAGGCCTGTCAGCGCCAACCCGCATGGCTCCCATGTATCGCAGCCTGAAGGTACTTTAACCTGGATGGATCTGGACAAACTCGGTACCATTTTGAAGCGGATGAATGGGCCAACCTGCATGCAAATCGGCAGGTCGATAGACCCGAAACTTTTGGAGAAAATCCCAGAAGTAGCCGCAGATGCACCTTCTTTCCATTTTGTGCAGTAAGTCCCATAGGGAGGCCTGTCAGCGCCAACCCGCATGGCTCCCATGTATCGCAGCCTGAAGGTACCTTAACCTAGATGGATCTGGACAAACTCGGTACCATTTTGAAGCGGATGAATGGGCCAACCCGCATGCAAATCGGCAGGTCGATAGACCCGAAACTTTTGGAGAAAATCCCAGAAGTAGCAGCGGATGCCCCTTCTTTCCATTTTGTGCAGTAAGTCCCATAGGGAGGCCTGTCAGCGCCAACCCGCATGGCTCCCATGTATCGCAGCCTGAAGGTACCTTAACCTGGATGGATCTAGACAAACTTGGTACCATTTTGAAGCGGATGAATGGGCCAACCCGCATGCAAATCGGCAGGTCGATAGACCCGAAACTATTGGAGAAAATCCCAGAAGTAGCAGCGGATGCCCCTTCTTTACATTTTGTGCAGTAAGTCCCATAGGGAGGCCTGTCAGCGCCAACCCGCATGGCTCCCATGTATCGCAGCCTGAAGGTACCTTAACCTGGATGGATCTGGACAAACTCGGTACCATATTGAAGCGGATGAATGGGCCAACCCGCATGCAAATCGGCAGGTCGATAGACCCGACACCTTTGGAGAAAATCCCAGAAGTAGCAGCGGATGCCCCTTCTTTCCATTTGTGCAGTAAGTCCATTAGGAAGGCCTGTCAGCGCCAACCCGCATGGCTCCCATGTATCGCAGCCTGAAGGTACCTTTACCTGGATGGATCTGGACAAACTCGGTACCATTTTGAAGCGGATGAATGGGCCAACCCGCATGCAAATCGGCAGGTCGACAGACCCGAAACCTTTGGAGAAAATCCCAGAAGTAGCAGCGGATGCCCCTTCTTTCGCTTTTGTGCAGTAAGTCCCATAGGGAGGCCTGTCAGCGCCAAGCCGCCTGGCTCCCATGTATCGCAGCCTGAAGGTACCTTAACCTGGATGGATCTGGACAAACTCGGTACCTTTTTGAAGCGGATGAATAGGTAACCGGCATAAAAAATCGTCGGGTCGATAGACCCGAAACTTTTGGAGAAAATCCCAGAAGTAGTAGCGGATGCCACTTCTTTCGCATTTGTGCAGTATTAATTCCCATCGGGAGGCCTGTCAGCGCCAACCCGCCTGGCTCCCATGTATCGCAGCCTGAAGGTACCTTAACCTTCATGGATCTGGACAAACTCGAAACCATTTTGAAGCGGATGAATGGGCCAACCCGCATGCAAATCGGCAGGTCGATAGACCTGAAACTTTTGGAGAAAATCTCAGAAGTAGTAGCGGATGCCCCTTATTTCGCTTTTTTGCAGTAAGTCCCATAGGGAGGCCTGTCAGCGCCAACACGCCTGGCTCCCATGTATCGCAGCCTGAAGGTACCTTAACCTGCATGGATCTGGACAAAATCGGTACCATTTTGAAGCAGATGAATGGGCCAACCCGTATGCAAATCGGCAGGTCGACAGACCCGAAAGCTTTGGAGAAAATCCCAGAAGTAGCAGCGGATGCCCCTTCTTTCGCTTTTGTGCAGTAAGTCCCATAGGGAGGCCTGTCAGCGCCAACCCGCCTGGCTCCCATGTATCGCAGCCTGAAGGTACCTTACCCTGGATGGATCTGGACAAACTCGTTACCATTTTGAAGCGGATTAATGGGCCAACCCGCATGCAAATCGGCAGGTCGATAGACCTGAAACCTTTGGAGAAAATCCTAGAAGTAGCAGCGGATGCCCCTTCTTTCGCTTTTGTGCAGTAAGTCCCATACGGAGGCCTGTCAGCACCAACCCGCCTGGCTCCCATGTATCGCAGCCTGAAGGTACCTTACCCTGGATGGATCTGGACAAACTCGGTACCATTTTGAAGCGGATGAATGGGCCAACTCGCATGCAAATCGGCAGGTCGATAGACCCGAAACTTTTGGAGAAAATCCCAGAGGTAGCGGCGGATGCCCCTTCTTTCGCTTTTGTGCAGTTAGTCCCATACGGAGGCCTGTCAGCGCCAACACGACTGGCTCCCATGTATCGCAGCCTGAAGGTACCTTAACCTGGATGGATCTGGACAAACTCGGTACCATTTTGAAGCGGATGAATGGGCCAACCCGCATGCAAATCGGCAGTTCGATAGACCCGAAACCTTTGGAGATAATCCTAGAAGTAGCAGCGGATGCCCCTTCTTTCGCTTTTGTGCAGTAAGTCCCATAGGGAGGCCTGTCAGCGCCAACCCGCCTGGCTCCCATGTATCGCAGTCTGAAGGTACCTTAACCTGGATGGATCTGGACAAACTCGGTACCATTTTGAAGCGGATGAATGGGCCAACCCTCATGCAAATCGGCAGGTCTATAGACCCGACACTTTTGGAGATAATCCCAGAAGTAGTAGCGGATGCCCCTTCTTTCGCCTTTGTGCATCAAGTCCCATAGGGAGGCCTGTCAGCGCCAACCCGCATGGCTCCCATGTATTGCAGCCTGAAGGTACCTTAACCTGGATGGATCTGGACAAACTCGGTTCCATTTTGAAGCGGATGAATGGGCCAACCCGCATGCAAATCGGCAGGTCGATAGACCCGAAACCTTCTGAGAAAATCTCAGAAGTAGTAGCGGATGCCCCTTCTTTCGCTTTTGTGCAGTAAGTCCCATAGGGAGGCCTGTCAGCGCCAACCCGCCTGGCTCCCATGTATCGCAGCCTGAAGGTACCTTACCCTGGATGGATCTGGACAAACTCGGTACCATTTTGAAGCGGATGAATGGGCCAACCCGCATGCAAATCGGCAGGTCGATAGACCCTAAACTTTTGGAGAAAATCCTAGAGGTAGCGGCGGATGCCACTTCTTTCGCTTTTGTGCAGTAAGTCCCATAGGGAGGCCTGTCAGCGCCAACCCGCCTGGCTCCCATGTATCGCAGCCTGAAGGTACCTTAACCTGGATGGATCTGGACAAACTCGGTACCATTTTGAAGCGGATGAATGGGCCAACCCGCATGCAAATCTGCAGGTCGATAGATTCGAAACCTTTGGAGAAAATCCCAGAAGTAGCAGCGGATGCCCCTTCTTTTGCTATTGTGCAGTAAGTCCCATTGGGAGGACTGTCAGCGCCAACCAGCCTGGCTCCCATGTATCGCAGCCTAAAGATACCTTTACCTGGATGGATCTGGACAAACTCGGTACCATTTTGAAGCGGATGAATGGGCCAACCCGCATGCAAATCGGCAGGTCGATAGACATGAAACTTTTGGAGAAAATCCCAGAAGTAGTAGCGGATGCCCCTTCTTCGCATTTGGGCAGTAAGTCCCATAGGGAGGCCTGTCAGCGCCAACCCGCCTGGCTCCCATGTATCGCACCCTGAAGGTACCTTAACCTGTATGGATCTGGACAAACTCGGTACCATTTTGAAGCGGATGAATGGGACAACCGGCATAAATAATCGGCGGGTCGATAGACCCGAAACTTTTGGAGAAAATCCCAGAAGTAGTAGCGGATGCCACTTCTTTCGCATTTGTGCAGTAAGTCCCTTAGGGAGGCCTGTCAGCGCCAACCCGCCTGGCTCCCTGATATCGCAGCCTGAAGTTACCTTAACCTTCATGGATCTGGACAAACTCGAAACCATTTTGAAGCGGATGAATGGGCCAACCCGCATGCAAATCGGCAGGTCGATAGACCTGAAACTTTTGGAGAAAATCTCAGAAGTAGTAGCGGATGCCCCTTATTTCGCTTTTTTGCAGTAAGTCCCATAGGGAGGGCTGTCAGCGCCAACACGCCTGGCTCCCATGTATCGCAGCCTGAAGGTACCTTAACCTGGATGGATCTGGACAAACTCGGTACCATTTTGAAGCGGCTGAATGGGACAACCGGCATGCAAATCGGCAGGTCGATAGACCTGAAACTTTTGGAGAAAATCCCAGAAGTAGCAGCGGATGCCCCTTCTTTCCTTTTTGTGCAGTAAGTCCCATAGGGAGGCCTGTCAGCGCCAACCCGCCTGGCTCCCATGTATCGCAGCCTGAAGGTACCTTAACCTGGATGGATCTGGACAAACTCGGTACCATTTTGAAGCGGATGAATGGGCCAACCCGCATGCAAATCGGCAGGTCGATAGACCCGAAACTTTTGGAGAAAATCCCAGAAGTAGCGGCGGATGCCCCTTCTTTCCATTTTGTGCAGTAAGTCCCATAGGGTGGCCTGTCAGCGCCAACCCGCATGGCTCCCATGTATCGCAGCCTGAAGGTACCTTAACCTAGATGGATCTGGACAAACTCGGTACCATTTTGAAGCGGATGAATGGGCCAACCCGCATGCAAATCGGCAGGTCGATAGACCTGAAACCTTTGGAGAAAATCCTAGAAGTAGCAGCAGATGCCCCTTATTTCGCTTATGTGCAGTAAGTCCCATACGGAGGCCTGTCAGCGCCAACCCGCCTGGCTCCCATGTATCGCAGCCTGAAGGTACCTTAACCTGGATGGATCTGGACAAACTCGGTACCATTGTGAAGCAGATGAATGGGCCAACCCGCATGCAAATCGGCAGGTCGATAGACCAGAAACCTTTGGAGAAAATCTCAGAAGTAGTAGCGGATGCCCCTTCTTTCGCTTTTGTGCAGTAAGTCCCATAGGGAGGCCTGTCAGCGCCAACCCGCCTGGCTCCCATGTATCGCAGCCTGAAGGTACCTTACCCTGGATGGATCTGGACAAACTCGGTACCATTTTGAAGCGGATGAATGGGCCAACCCGCATGCAAATCGGCAGGTCGATAGACCCGAAACTTTTGTAGAAAATCCCAGAAGTAGTAGCGGATGCCCCTTCTTTCGCATTTGTGCAGTAAGTCCCATAGGGAGGCCTGTCAGCGCCATCCCGCCTGGCTCCCATGTATCGCAGCCTGAAGGTACCTTAACCTGGATGGATCTGGACAAACTCGGTACCATTTTGAAGCGGATGAATGGGCCAACCCGCATGCAAATCGGCAGGTCGATAGACTGGAAACCTTTGAAGACAATCCCAGAAGTAGCAGCGGATGCCCCTTCTTTCGCTTTTGTGCAGTAAGTCCCATAAAGAGGCCTGTCAGCGCCAACCCGCCTGGCTCCCATGTATCGCAGCCTGAAGGTACCTTAACCTGGATCGATCTGGACAAACTCGGTACCATTTTGAAGCGGATGAATGGGCCAACCCTCATGCAAATCGGCAGGTCGATAGACCCGACACTTTTGGAGAAAATTCCAGAAGTAGTAGCGGATGCCCCTTCTTTCGCCTTTGTGCATCAAGTCCCATAGGGAGGCCTGTCAGCGCCAACCAGCCTGGCTCCCATGTATCGCAGCCTGAAGGTACCTTACCCTGGATGGATCTGGACAAACTCGGTACCATTTTGAAGCGGATGAATGGGCCAACCCGCATGCAAATCGGCAGGTCGATAGAATTGAAACTTTTGGAGAAAATCCCTGATGAGCGGCGGATGCCCCTTCTTTCGCTTTAGTGCAGTAAGTCCCATAGGGAGGCCTGTCAGCGCCAACCCGCCTGGCTCCCATGTATCGCAGCCTGAAGGTACCTTAACCTGGATGGATCTGGACAAACTCGGTACCATTTTGAAGCGGATGAATGGGCCAACCCTCATGCAAATCGGCAGGTCGATAGACCCGAAACCTTTGGAGAAAATACCAGAAGTAGCAGCGGATGCCCCTTCTTTCGCTTTTGTGCATTAAGTCCCGTAGGGAGGCCTGTCAGCGCCAACCAGCCTGGCTCCCATGTATCGCAGCCTGAAGGTACCTTACCCTGGATGGATCTGGACAAACTCGGTACCATTTTGAAGCGGATGAATGGGCCAACCCGCATGCAAATCGGCAGGTCGATAGAATTGAAACTTTTGGAGAAAATCCCTGATGAGCGGCGGATGCCCCTTCTTTCGCTTTAGTGCAGTAAGTCCCATAGGGAGGCCTGTCAGCGCCAACCCGCATGGCTCCCATGTATCGCAGCCTGAAGGTACCTTAACCTGGATGGATCTGGACAAACTCGGTACCATTTTGAAGCGGATGAATGGGCCAACCCTCATGCAAATCGGCAGGTCGATAGACCCGAAACTTTTGGAGAAAATTGTAGAAGTAGTAGCGGATGCCCCTTCTTTCGCATTTGTGCAGTAAGTCCCATAGGGAGGCCTGTCAGCGCCAACCCGCCTGGCTCCCATGTATCGCAGCCTGAAGGTACCTTACCCTGGATGGATCTGGACAAACTCGTTACCATTTTGAAGCGGATGAATGGGCCAACCCGCATGCATATCGGCAGGTCGATAGACCTGAAACCTTTGGAGAAAATCTCAGACGTAGTAGCGGATGCCCCTTCTTTCGCTTTTGTGCAGTAAGTCCCATAGGGAGGCCTGTCAGCGCCAACCGCCTGGCTCCCATGTATCGCAGCCTGAAGGTACCTTAACCTGGATGAATCTGGACAAACTCGGTACCATTTTGAAGCGGATGAATGGGCCAACCCGCATGCAAATAAGCAGGTCGATAGACCCGAAACCTTTGGAGAAAATCTCAGAAGTAGCAGCGGATGCCCCTTCTTTCGCTTTTGTGCAGTAAGTCCCATAGGGAGGCCTGTCAGCGCCAACCCGCCTGGCTCCCATGTATCGCAGCCTGAAGGTACCTTAACCTGGATGGATCTGGACAAACTCGGTACCATTTTGAAGCGGATGAATGGGCCAACCCGCATGCAAATCGGCAGGTCGATAGACCCGAAACCTTTGGAGAAAATACCAGAAGTAGCAGCGGATGCCCCTTCTTTCGCTTTTGTGCATTAAGTCCCGTAGGGAGGCCTGTCAGCGCCAACCCGCCTGGCTCCCATGTATCGCAGCCTGAAGGTACCTTAACCTGGATGGATCTGGACAAACTCGGTACCATGTTGAAGCGGATGAATGGGCCAACCCGCATGCAAATCGGCAGGTCGATAGAACCGAAACTTTCGGAGAAATTGGGGTAAAAACAGTCAACATTATTGTTTATTTACATGTATTTCCTTCCAAAGATTGGATGATTTTTACCGATATCTGCCAAAATTTGGTTGTTTGACTTTTGATCCATGCTCCACACGTCTCCTAAGGAATTTCTGCGTTGTTTGGAGAAAAGTCTATTTTTGGCCAAATTTGGTTAAAAATGTAAGGCTAACCCCTTGTATTTTTTTCAATTTTGGCCAAAAAATGAAATTTTTTGAAACTTGCTGGAAAAATGCCTAAGGTAACCTCAAACACATTCAAATTCGATTCGGGAACAGACGGGCCTATAAAAAAGAAAATTCGACCGGAAATTGGGGTAAAAACAATCAAAATTATTGTTTATTTACATGTATTTCCTTCCAAAAGTTGGATGATTTTTACCGATATCTGCCAGGATGTGAGTGTTAGAATATTGATCCATGCTCGTCTCAAGAGGAATTTCTGCGTTGTTTGGAGAAAAATCAATTTTTCGCCAAATTTGGTTCAAAATGTAAGGATAACCCCTTGTATTTTTTTAATTTTGGCCAAAAAATGAAATTTTTTAAACTCGCTGGAAAGATGCCTAAGGTAACCCTGATCACATTCCAATTCTATTTGGGAACAGACGTGCCTTAAAAAAACAAAATTCGGCCGAAAATTGGGTTAAAAAGAGTCAAAATTATTGTTTATTTACATGTATTTCCTTCCAATAATTGGATGATTTTTTACCGATATCTGCCAAAATTTGGGTGTTTGAATATTGATCCATGCTCCACATGTCTCCAGAGGAATTTCTGCGTTGTTTGGAGAAAAGTCATTTTTTTGCAAAATTTGGTTAAAAATGTAAGGTTTGCCCCTTGTATTTTTTCAATTTTGGCCAAAAAATGAAATTCCTTGAAACTTGCTGGAAAGATGCCAAAGGTAACCCTGAACACATTTCAATTTGATTTGGGAACAGACGGGCCTTAAAAAAAAAAATTTGGCCGGAAATTGGGGTAAAAATAGTCATAATTATTGTTTATTTACATGTATTTCCTTCCAAAAGATGGATGATTTTTACCGATATCTGCCAAAATTTTGGTGTTTTAATATTGATCCATGCTCCACACGTCTCCAGAGGAATTTCTGCGTTGTTTGGAGAAAAGTCAATTTTTGGACAAATTTGGTTAAAAATGTAAGGCTAACCCCTTGTATTTTTTTCAATTTTGGCCAAAAAATGAAATTCCTTGAAACTTACTGGAAAGATGCCTAAGGTAACCCTGAACACATTCCAATTCGATTTGGGAACAGATGTGTTTTTGAAAAGAAAATTTGGCGGGAAATTTGGGTAAAAACAGTCAAAACTATTGTTCATTTACATGTATTTCCTTCCAAAAATTGGATGATTTTTTACCGATATCTGGCAAAATGTGGGTGTTTGACTATTGATCCATGCTCAACAAGTCACTTGAGGAATTTCTGCGTTGTTTGGAGAAAAGTTATTTTTTGGCCAAATTTGGTTACAAATGTAAGGCTAACCCCTTGTATTTTTCCAATTTTGGCCGAAAATGAAATTTCTTGAAACTTGCTGGAAAGATGCCTAAGGTAACCCTGAACACATTTCAATTCGATTTGGGAACAGACTGGCCTTTAAAAAACAAAATTCGGCCGGAAATTGGGTTTAAAACAGTCAAAATTATTGTTTATTTACATGTATTTCCTTCCAATAATTGGATGATTTTTTACCGATATCTGCCAAAATGTGGGTGTTCGAATATTGATCCATTCTCCACACGTCTCCAGAGGAATTTCTGCGTTGTTTGGAGAAAAGTCAAATTTTTGCCAAATTTGGTTTAAAATGTAAGGCTAACCCCTTGTATTTTTTTTTCAAATGATGCCAAAAAATGCAATTCCTTGAAACTTACTGGAAACATGCCTAAGGTAACCCTGAACACATTCCAATTCGATTTGGGAATAGATGTGCCTTTAAAAAAAAACGTTTGGCGGGAAATTGGGGTAAAAACAGTCAAAATTATTGTTTATTTACATGTATTTCCTTCCAAAAACTGGATGATTTTTTACCGATATCTGCCAAAATGTGGGTGTTTGACTATTGATCCATGCTCCACACGTCACTTGAGGAATTTCTGCGTTGTTTGGAGAAAAGTCATTTTTTGGCCAAATTTGGTTACAAATGTAAGGCTAACCCCTTGTATTTTTCCACTTTTGGCCAAAAATGAAATTCCTTGAAACTTGCTGGAAAGATGCCTCAGGTAATCCTGAACACATTCCAATTCGGTTCGGAAACAGATGTGCCTTTGAAAAAGAAAATTCGGCCGGAAATTCGGGTAAAGACAGTCAAAATTATTATTTATTCACATGAATGTATTTCCTTCCAAAAATTGGATGATTTTTACCTATATCTGCCAAAATGTGGGTGTTTGACTATTGATCCATGCTCCACACGTCTCCTGAGGAATTTCTGCGTTGTTTGGAGAAAAGTCATTTTTTTGCAAAATTTGGTTAAAAATGTAAGGTTTGCCCCTTGTATTTTTTCAATTTCGGCCAAAAAATGAAATTCCTTGAAACTTGCTGGAAAGATGCCAAAGGTAACCCTGAACACATTTCAATTTGATTTGGGAACAGACGGGCCTTAAAAAAAAAAATTTGGCCGGAAATTGGGGTAAAAATAGTCATAATTATTGTTTATTTACATGTATTTCCTTCCAAAAGATGGATGATTTTTACCGATATCTGCCAAAATTTTGGTGTTTTAATATTGATCCATGCTCCACACGTCTCCAGAGGAATTTCTGCGTTGTTTGGAGAAAAGTCAATTTTTGGACAAATTTGGTTAAAAATGTAAGGCTAACCCCTTGTATTTTTTTCAATTTTGGCCAAAAAATGAAATTCCTTGAAA
This sequence comes from Patiria miniata, assembly GCF_015706575.1. Classification (NCBI taxonomy): domain Eukaryota; kingdom Metazoa; phylum Echinodermata; class Asteroidea; order Valvatida; family Asterinidae; genus Patiria; species Patiria miniata. The sequence goes on from NW_024037057.1 coordinate 3,247,800, forward strand.
CTTACTGGAAAGATGCCTAAGGTAACCCTGAACACATTCCAATTCGATTTGGGAACAGATGTGTTTTTGAAAAGAAAATTTGGCGGGAAATTTGGGTAAAAACAGTCAAAACTATTGTTCATTTACATGTATTTCCTTCCAAAAATTGGATGATTTTTTACCGATATCTGGCAAAATGTGGGTGTTTGACTATTGATCCATGCTCAACAAGTCACTTGAGGAATTTCTGCGTTGTTTGGAGAAAAGTTATTTTTTGGCCAAATTTGGTTACAAATGTAAGGCTAACCCCTTGTATTTTTCCAATTTTGGCCGAAAATGAAATTTCTTGAAACTTGCTGGAAAGATGCCTAAGGTAACCCTGAACACATTTCAATTCGATTTGGGAACAGACTGGCCTTTAAAAAACAAAATTCGGCCGGAAATTGGGTTTAAAACAGTCAAAATTATTGTTTATTTACATGTATTTCCTTCCAATAATTGGATGATTTTTTACCGATATCTGCCAAAATGTGGGTGTTCGAATATTGATCCATTCTCCACACGTCTCCAGAGGAATTTCTGCGTTGTTTGGAGAAAAGTCAAATTTTTGCCAAATTTGGTTTAAAATGTAAGGCTAACCCCTTGTATTTTTTTTTTCAAATGATGCCAAAAAATGCAATTCCTTGAAACTTACTGGAAACATGCCTAAGGTAACCCTGAACACATTCCAATTCGATTTGGGAATAGATGTGCCTTTAAAAAAAAACGTTTGGCGGGAAATTGGGGTAAAAACAGTCAAAATTATTGTTTATTTACATGTATTTCCTTCCAAAAATTGGATGATTTTTTACCGATATCTGCCAAAATGTGGGTGTTTGACTATTGATCCATGCTCCACACGTCACTTGAGGAATTTCTGCGTTGTTTGGAGAAAAGTCATTTTTTGGCCAAATTTGGTTACAAATGTAAGGCTAACCCCTTGTATTTTTCCACTTTTGGCCAAAAATGAAATTCCTTGAAACTTGCTGGAAAGATGCCTCAGGTAATCCTGAACACATTCCAATTCGGTTCGGAAACAGATGTGCCTTTGAAAAAGAAAATTCGGCCGGAAATTCGGGTAAAGACAGTCAAAATTATTATTTATTCACATGAATGTATTTCCTTCCAAAAATTGGATGATTTTTACCTATATCTGCCAAAATGTGGGTGTTTGACTATTGATCCATGCTCCACACGTCTCCTGAGGAATTTCTGCGTTGTTTGGAGAAAAGTAAATTTTTCGCCAAATTTGGTTTAAAATGTAAGGCTAACCTTTTGTATTTTTTCAATTGTGGTCAATAAATTAAATTACGTGAAACTTGCTGGAAAGATGCCTAAGGTAACCCTGAACACATTCCAACTCGATTTGGGAACAGATGCGCTTTTGAAAAAGAACATTTGGCGGGAAATTGCGGTAAAAACAGTCAAAATTATTGTTTATTTACATGTATTTCCTTCCAAAAATTAGATGATTTTTTCCCAAACGTGCCAAAATGTGGGTGCTTTACTATTGATCCATGCTCTATACGTCTCCTGAAGATTTTCGGCGGTGTTTGGAGAAAAATCCATTTTTGGCTTAATTTGGTTAAAAATGTAAGGCTAACCCCTTGTATTTATTTCAAATTTGGCCAAAAAATGAAATTCCTTGAAACTTACTGGAAAGATGCCTAAGGTAATCTAGAACATATTCCAATTCAATTTGGGAACAGATATGAAATTGGCCGGAAATTAGGGTAAAAACAGTCAAAATTATTGTTGATTTACATCTATTTCCTTCCAATAATTGGATGATTTTTACCAGTATCTGCCAAAATTTGGGTGTTTAACTATTGATCCATGCTCCACACGTCTCCTGAGAAATTTCTGCGTTGTTTGGAGAAATTTCAATTTTTGGCTAACCCCTTGTATTTTTTTTCAATTTTGGCCAAAAAAAAATGAAATTCCTTGAAACTTGCTGGAAAGATGTCTAAGGTAATCCCAAACACATTCCAATTTGGTTTGGGAACAGATGTGGCTTTGAAAAAGAAAATGTGGCGGGAAATGGAAGTAAAAAAAGTCAAAATTATTTTTAATAACATGTATTTCCTTACAAAAATTGGATGGTTCTTACCGATATCTGCCAAATGTTGGTGTTTGACTATTGATCCATGCGCCACACGTCTTCAGAGGAATTTCTGCGTTGTTTGGAGAAAAGTCATTTTTTTGCCAAAATTTGTTAAAAATGTAAGGTTAACCCCTTGTATTTTTTTCAATTTTGGCCAAAAAATGAAATTCCTTGAAACTTTCTGGAAAGATGCCTAAGGTAATCCTGAACGCATTCCAATTCGATTTGGGAACAGATGAGCCTTTGAAAAAGAAAATTTGGCAGGAAATTTGGGTTAAAACAGTCAAAATTATTGTTTATTTACATGTATTTCCTTCCAAAAATTGGACGGTTTTTACAGATATCTGCCAAAATTTGGGTGTTTGACTATTAATCCACGTTCTACACGTCTCCTGAGGAATTTCTGCGTTGTTTGGAGAGAAGTTAATTTTTAGCCAATTTTGATTAAAAATGTAAGGCTAACCCCTTGTATTTTTTTAATTTTGGCCAAAAAATGAAATTCCTTGAAACTTGCTGGAAAGATGCCTAAGGTAATCCTGAACACATTCCAATTCGATGTGGGAACAGATGGGCCTTTGAAAGAGAAAATTTGGCCGGAAATTTTGGTGAAAACAGTCAAAATTATTGTTTATTTACATGTATTTCTTTCCAAAAATTGGATGTTTTTTACAGATATCTGCCAAAATGTGGGTGTTTGACTATTTATCCATGCTCCACACGTCTCTTGAGGAATTTCTTCGTTGTTTGGAGAAAAGTCAATTTTTGGACAAATTTGGTTACAAATGTTAGGCTAACCCCTTGTATTTTTCCAATTTTGGCCAGAAATTAAATTCCTTGAAATTTGCTGGAAAGATGCCTAAGGTAACCCTGAACACATTCCAATTCGGTTCGGAAACAAATGTGCCTTTGAAAAAGAATATTTGGCTGTAATTTTGGTGAACGGGCTCTCGACCAATAGGAATGGCTAAACTGTCCGAAGTATTTATGAATGTTTATTTACATGTATTTCCTTCCAATAATTGGATGATTTTTTACCGATATCTGCCAAAATTTGGGTGTTTCAATATTGATCCATGCTCCACACGTCTCCTGAGGAATTTCTGCGTTGTTTGGAGAAAACTCAATTTCTCGCCAAATTTGGTTAAAAATGTAAGGCTAACCCCTTGTATTTTTCAATTTTGGCCAAAAAAAGAATTTTTTGAAACTTGCTGGAAAGATGCCTAAGGTAACCCTGAACACATTCCAATTCGATTTGGGAACAGACGGGCCTTTTGAAAAAGAACATTTGGCGGGAAATTGGGGTAAAAACAGTCAACATTATTGTTTATTTACATGTATTTCCTTCCAAAAATTGGATGATTTTTTACCGATATCTGCCAAAATGTGGGAGTTTGACTATTGATCCATGCTCCACACGTCTCTTGAGGAAATTCTGCGTTGTTTGGAGAAAAGTCATTTTTTTGGCCAATTTTGGTAAAAAATGTAAGGCTAACCCCTTGTATTTTTTTCAATTTTGGCCAAAAAATCAAATTTTTTGAAACTTGCTGGAAAGATGCCTAACGTAACCCTGAACACATTCCAATTCGATTTTGGAACAGACGGGCCTTTAAAAAAGAAAATTCGGCCGGAAATTGGGGTAAAAACAGTCAAAATTATTGTTTATTTACATGTATTTCCTTCCAATAATTGGATGATTTTTACCGCTATCTGCCAAGATGTGAGTGTTTGAATATTGATCCATGCTCCACACGTCTCCAGAGGAATTTCTGTGTTGTTTGGAGAAAAATCAATTTTTCGCCAAATTTGGTTAAAAATGTAAGGCTAACCTCTGTATTTTTTCAATTTTGGCCAAAAATTGATTTTTTTTAATTTGCTGGAAAGATGCCTCAGGTAACCCTGAACACATTCTAATTCGATTTGGGAACAGACGTGCCTTTAAAAAACAAAATTCGGCCGAAAATTGGGTTAAAAAGAGTCAAAATTATTGTTTATTTACATGTATTTCCTTTCAATAATTGGCTGATTTTTTATCGATATCTGCCAAAATTTGGGTGTTTGAATATTGATCCATGCTCCACATGTCTCCAGAGGAGATTCTGCGTTGTTTGGAGAAAATTCAATTTTTGGACAAATTTGGTTTAAAATGTAAGGCTAACCCCTTGAATTTTTTTTTAATTCATGCCAAAAAATGAAATTCCTTGAAACTTGCTGGAAAGATGCCTAAGGTAATCCTGAACACATTCCAATTCGGTTCGGAAACAAATGTGCCTTTGAAAAAGAATATTTGGCTGTAATTTTGGTGAACGGGCTCTCGACCAATAGGAATGGCTAAACTGTCCGAAGTATTTATGAATGTTTATTTACATGTATTTTCTTCCAATAATTGGATGATTTTTACCGATATCTGCCAAAATTTGGGTGTTTCAATATTGATCCATGCTCCACACGTCTCCTGAGGAATTTCTGCGTTGTTTGGAGAAAACTCAATTTCTCGCCAAATTTGGTTAAAAATGTAAGGCTAACCCCTTGTATTTTTTCAATTTTGGCCAAAAAAAGAATTTTTTGAAACTTGCTGGAAAGATGCCTAAGGTAACCCTGAACACATTCCAATTCGATTTGGGAACAGACGGGCCTTTTGAAAAAGAACATTTGGCGGGAAATTGGGGTAAAAACAGTCAACATTATTGTTTATTTACATGTATTTCCTTCCAAAAATTGGATGATTTTTTACCGATATCTGCCAAAATGTGGGAGTTTGACTATTGATCCATGCTCCACACGTCTCTTGAGGAAATTCTGCGTTGTTTGGAGAAAAGTCATTTTTTGGCCAATTTTGGTAAAAAATGTAAGGCTAACCCCTTGTATTTTTTTCAATTTTGGCCAAAAAATCAAATTTTTTGAAACTTGCTGGAAAGATGCCTAACGTAACCCTGAACACATTCCAATTCGATTTTGGAACAGACGGGCCTTTAAAAAAGAAAATTCGGCCGGAAATTGGGGTAAAAACAGTCAAAATTATTGTTTATTTACATGTATTTCCTTCCAATAATTGGATGATTTTTACCGCTATCTGCCAAGATGTGAGTGTTTGAATATTGATCCATGCTCCACACGTCTCCAGAGGAATTTCTGTGTTGTTTTGAGAAAAATCAATTTTTCGCCAAATTTGGTTAAAAATGTAAGGCTAACCTCTGTATTTTTTCAATTTTGGCCAAAAATTGATTTTTTTTAATTTGCTGGAAAGATGCCTCAGGTAACCCTGAACACATTCTAATTCGATTTGGGAACAGACGTGCCTTTAAAAAACAAAATTCGGCCGAAAATTGGGTTAAAAAGAGTCAAAATTATTGTTTATTTACATGTATTTCCTTTCAATAATTGGATGATTTTTTATCGATATCTGCCAAAATTTGGGTGTTTGAATATTGATCCATGCTCCACATGTCTCCAGAGGAGATTCTGCGTTGTTTGGAGAAAATTCAATTTTTGGACAAATTTGGTTTAAAATGTAAGGCTAACCCCTTGAATTTTTTTTTAATTCATGCCAAAAGATGAAATTCCTTGAAACTTGCTGGAAAGATGCCTAAGGTAATCCTGAACACATTCCAATTCGGTTCGGAAACAAATGTGCCTTTGAAAAAGAATATTTGGCTGTAATTTTGGTGAAAACTTTCGAAATTATTATTTATTTACATGACTGTATTTCCTTCCAAAAATTGGATGATTTTTAGCGATATCTGCCAAGATGTGAGTGTTTGAATATTGATCCATGCTCCACACGTCTCCAGAGGAATGTCTGCGTTGTTTGGAGAAAACTAAATTTTTCGCCAAATTTGGTTAAAAATGTAAGGCTAACCCCTTTTTTTTTTCAATTTTGGCTTAAAAATTGAAATTTTTTGAAACTTGCTGGAAAAATGCCTGAGGTAACCCTGAACACATTCCAATTCGATTTGGGAACAGACGTGCCTTTAAAAAAGAAAATTCGGCCGGAAATTGGGGTAAAAACAGTCAAAATTATGATTTATTTACATGACTTGTATTTCCTTCCAAAAATTGTATGATTTTTTACCGATATGTGCCAAAATGTGAGTGTTTGAATATTGATCCATGCTCCACACGTCTCCAGAGGAATTTCTGCGTTGTTTGGAGAAAAGTCAATTTTTCGCCAATTTTGGTTTAAAATGTAAGGCATTTCACCCATTGTATTTTTTCCAATTTTTGCCGAAATATTAAATTCCTTGAAACTTGCTGGAAAGATGCCTAAGGTAACCCTGAACACATTCCAATTCGATTTGGGAATAGATGTGCCTTTTGAAAAAGAACATTTAACGGGAAATTGGGGTAAAAACAGTCAACATTATTAAGGGAATAAATGTGTGCTCTGGAGGTTTTTATCACTCTGTTTAATACCACTTAGAGTCTGGGTGCTGATAATTACCCGAGCCGGAGGCGAGGGTAATTATCAGCACCCAGACTCTAAGTGGTCTTTAACAGAGTGATAAATACCGACGGAGTACATATTTATTCCCATTCATAAATACCTTTTCGGTAAAAAAAAATCATATAATTCGTTCAAAACATCCCGATTTTGTTCAACAAATTCACTTTATGCTTTTTGAAACATCCCTCCTGCAAAATAATGGAGTGTTCAGCTGGCGAGTAAGATGAAAACAACCCTTTTATGGAGATTGACGCGCGCGTATCATGTTCTACGCGATGTCGCGCAGAACGCACCTGGCGCGTTGCGTTTTGAATTTAGAACTATAAAATTCTAACTCCCTGGTAGTGTTGCGCATGCCTACGTGAGGATTGTGAACGTTCAACCAATGAAACGATAAAAGGCACTGGATTTTTAGGAGTCCACATTTTATTGTGACACTGGAAAAGTGTTTAAGACCAACTAGCCATGTCTTTATCATCCGTTTAATACCGGCCACGTGACGGGCTCTCGACCAATAGGAATGGCTAAACTGTCCGAAGTATTTATGAATGTTTATTTACATGTATTTTCTTCCAATAATTGGATGATTTTTACCGATATCTGCCAAAATTTGGGTGTTTCAATATTGATCCATGCTCCACACGTCTCCAGAGGAATTTCTGCGTTGTTTGGAGAAAACTCAATTTCTCGCCAAATTTGGTTAAAAATATAAGGCTAACCCCTTGTATTTTTCCAATTTTGGCCAAAAAAAGAATTTTTTGAAACTTGCTGGAAAGATGCCTAAGGTAACCCTGAACACATTCCAATTCGATTTGGGAACAGACGGGCCTTTAAAAAAGAAAATTCGGCCAGAAATTGGGGTAAAAACAGTCAGAATTATTATTTATTTACATGACTGTATTTCCTTCCAAAAATTGGATGATTTTTACCGATATCTGCCAAAATGTGAGTATTTGACTATTGATCCATGCTCCACACGTCTCCTGAGGAATTTCTGCGTTGTTTGGAGAAAAGTCAATTTTTCGACAAATTGAGTTAAAAATGTAAGGCTAACCCCCTGCATTTTTTCAATTTTGGCCAAAAAATGAAATTCCTTGAAACTTGCTGGAAAGATGCCTAAGGTAATCCTGAACACATTTCAATTCGATTTGGGAACAGACGGGCCTTTAAAAAACAAAAGTCAGCAGGAAATTGGGTTAAAAAGAGTCAAAATTATTGTTTATTTACATGTATTTCCTTTCAATAATTGGATGATTTTTTATCGATATCTGCCAAGATGTGAGTGTTTGAATATTGATCCATGCTCCACACGTCTCCAGAGGAATGTCTGCGTTGTTTGGAGAAAACTCAATTTTTCGCCAAATTTGGTTAAAAATGTTAACCCCTTTTTTTATCAATTTTGGCCAAATCATTCAAATTTTTTGAAACTTGCTGGAAAAATGCCTGAGGTAACCCTGAACACATTCCAATTCGATTTGGGAACAGACGTGCCTTTAAAAAAGAAAATTCGGCCGGAAATTGGGGTAAAAACAGTCAAAATTATGATTTATTTACATGACTTGTATTTCCTTCCAAAAATTGTATGATTTTTTACCGATATGTGCCAAAATGTGAGTGTTTGAATATTGATCCATGCTCCACACGTCTCCAGAGGAATTTCTGCGTTGTTTGGAGAAAAGTCAATTTTTCGCCAATTTTGGTTTAAAATGTAAGGCATTTCACCCATTGTATTTTTTCCAATTTTTGCCGAAATATTAAATTCCTTGAAACTTGCTGGAAAGATGCCTAAGGTAACCCTGAACACATTCCAATTCGATTTGGGAATAGATGTGCCTTTTGAAAAAGAACATTTAACGGGAAATTGGGGTAAAAACAGTCAACATTATTGTTTATTTACATGTATTTCCTTCCAATAATTTGATGATTTTTACCGATATCTGCCAAAATTTGGGTGTTTCAATATTGATCCATGCTCCACACGTCTCCAGAGGAATTTCTGCGTTGTTTGGAGAAAACTCAATTTCTCGCCAAATTTGGTTAAAAATGTAAGGCTAACCCCTTGTATTTTTTCAATTTTGGCCAAACAATTAATTTTTTTGAAACTTGCTGGAAAGATGCCTAAGGTAACCCTGAACACATTCCAATTCGATTTGGGAACAGACGGGCCTTTAAAAAAGAAAATTCGGCCAGAAATTGGGGTAAAAACAGTCACAATTATTATTTATTTACATGACTGTATTTCCTTCCAAAAATTGGATGATTTTTACCGATATCTGCCAAAATGTGAGTATTTGACTATTGATCCATGCTCCACACGTCTCCTGAGGAATTTCTGCGTTGTTTGGAGAAAAGTCAATTTTTCGACAAATTGAGTTAAAAATGTAAGGCTAACCCCCTGCATTTTTTCAATTTTTGCCAAAAAATGAAATTCCTTGAAACTTGCTGGAAAGATGCCTAAGGTAACCCTGAACACCTTTCAATTCGATTTGGGAACAGACGGGCCTTTAAAAAACAAAAGTCAGCAGGAAATTGGGGTAAAACAGTCAAAATTATTGTTTATTTACATGTATTTCCTTCCAATAATTGGATGATTTTTTACCGATATCTGCCAAAATTTGGGTGTTTGAATATTGATCCATGCTCCACACGTCTCCAGAGGAATTTCTGCGTTGTTTGGAGAAAAGTCAATTTTTGGCCAAATTTGGTTTAAAATGTAAGGCTAACCCCTTGTATTTTTTCAGTTTTGGCCAAAAAATGAATTTTTTTTAAACTTACTGGAAAGATTCCTCAGGTAATCCTGAACACATTCCAATTCGGTTCGGGAACAGATGTGCCTTTTTGAAAAAGAAAATTCGGCCGGAAATTGGGGTAAAAACAGTCAAAATTATTATTCATTTACATGACTGTATTTCCTTCCAAAAATCGGATGATTTTTACCGATATCTCCCAAAATGTGAGTGTTTGACTATTGATCCATGCTCCACACGTCTCCAGAGGAATTTCTGCGTTGTTTGGAGAAAAGTCAATTTTTGGCCAAATTTGGTTGAAAATGTAAGGTTAACCCCTTGTATTTTTTCAATTTTGGCCAAAAAATGAAATTTTTTGAAACTTGCTGGAGAGATGCCTCAGGTAATCCTGAACACATTCCAATTTAGTTCGGGAACAGATGTGCATTTTTGAAAAAGAAAATTCGGCCGGAAATTGAGGTAAAAACAGTCAAAATTATTTTTTTTTTACATGTATTTCCTTCCAATAATTGGATGATTTTTTACCGATATCTCCCAAAATGTGAGTGTTTGACTATTGAACGATGCTCCACACGTCTCCAGAAGAATTTCTGCGTTGTTTGGAGAAAAGTCATTTTTTTTGCCAAATTTGGTTAAAAATGTAAGACTAACCCTTTGTATTTGTTTCAATTTTGGCCAAAAAATGAAATTCCTTGAAACTTGCTGGAAAGATGCCTAAGGTAACCCTGAACACATTCCAATTCGATTTGGGAACAGACGGGCCTTTAAAAAAGAAAATTCGGCCGGAAATTGGGGTAAAAACAGTCAAAATATTTTGGTTATTTACATGTATTTCCTTCCAATAATTGGATGATTTTTACCGATATCTGCCAAAATTTGGGTGTTTGAATATTGATCCATGCTCCACACGTCTCCAGAGGAATTGCTGCGTTGTTTGGAGAAAAGTCATTTTTTTTTGCCAAATTTGGTTTAAAATGTAAGACTAACCCTTTGTATTTTTTCAATTTTGGCCAAAAAATGAAATTTTTTTAAACTTGCTGGAAAGATGCCTCAGGTAATCCTGAAAACATTCCAATTCCGTTCGGGAACAGATGTGCCTTTTTGAAAAAGAAAATTCGGCCGGAAATTGAGGTAAAAACAGTCAAAATTATTGTTTATTTACATGTTTTTCCTTCCAATAATTGGATGATTTTTTTAACGATATCAGCCAATATTTGGGTGTTTGAATATTGATCCATGCTCCACACGTCGCCAAAGGAATTTCTGCGTTGTTTGGAGAAAAGTCATTTTTCGCCAAATGTTGTTACAAATGTAAGGCTAACCCCTTGTATTTTTTCAATTTTGGCCAAAAATGAAATTCCTTGAAACTTGCTGGAAAGATGCCTAAGGTAACCCTGAACACATTCCAATTCGATTTGGGAACAGACGGGCCTTTAAAAATGAAAGTTTGGCTGGAAATTGGGGTAAAAACAGTCACTATTATTATTTATTTACATGTATTTCCTTCCAATAATTGGATGGGTTTTTACCGATATCTGCCAAAATTTGGGTGTTTGAATATTGATCAATGCTCCTCACGTCTCCAGAGGAATTTCTGCGTTGTTTGAAGATAAGTCATTTTTTCGCCAAATTTGGTTAAAAATGTAAGGCTAATCCCTTTTTTTTTCAATTTTGGCCAAAAAATGATTTTTTTTTTTAAACTTGCTGGAAAGATGCCTAAGGTAACCCTGAACAAATTCCAATTTGATTTGGGAACAGACGGGCCTTTAAAAAACAAAAGTCGACAGGAAATTGGGGTAAAAACAGTCAAAATTATTGTTTATTTACATGTTTTTCCTTCCAATAATTGGATGATTTTTTACCGATATCAGCCAATATTTGGGTGTTTGAATATTGATCCATGCTCCACATGTCTCCAGAGGAGATTCTGCGTTGTTTGGAGAAAATTCAATTTTTGGACAAATTTGGTTTAAAATGTAAGGCTAACCCCTTGTATTTTTTTTCAATTCATGCCAACAAATGAAATTCCTTGAAACTTGCATGAAAGATGCCTAAGGTAATCCTGAACACATTCCAATTTGATTTGGGAACAGACGGGCCTTTAAAAAACAAAATTCGGCCGGAAATTGGGGTAAAAACAGTCAAAATTATTATTAATTTACATGACTGTATTTCCTTTCAAAAATTGGATGATTTTTACCGATATCTCCCAAAATGTGAGTATTTGACTATTGATCCATGCTCCACACGTCTCCTGAGGAATTTCCGCGTTGTTTGGAGAACATTTTTTTTTTTTTGCCAAATTTGGTTTAAAATGTAAGGTTAACCCCTTGTATTTTTTTCATTTTTGGCCAAAAAATGAAATTCCTTGAAACTTGCTGGAAAGATGCCAAAGGTAATCCTGAACAAATTCCAATTTGATTTGGGAACAGACTGGCCTTTGAAAAAGAAAATTCGGCCGGAAATTGGCGTAAAAACAGTCAAAATTATTGTTTATTTACATGTTTTTCCTTCCAATAATTGGATGATTTTTTTTACCGATATCTGCCAAAATGTGGGTGTTTGAATATTGATCCATGCTCCACACGTCTCCAGAGGAATTTCTGCATTGTTTGGAGAAAACTCAAATTTTCGCCAAATATGGTTAAAAATGTAAGGCTTACCACTTGTATTTTTTTAATTTTCGCCAAAAAATGAAATTTTTTTCAAACTTGCTGGAAAGATGCCTAAGGTAACCCTGAACACATTCCAATTTGATTTGGGAACAGACGGGCCTTTAAAAAACAAAAGTCGGCAGGAAATCGTGGTAAAAACAGTCAAAATTATTGTTTATTTACATGTATTTCCTTCCAATAATTGGATGATTTTTTACCGATATCTGCCAATATTTGGATGTTTGAATATTGATCCATGCTCCACACGTCTCCAGAGCAATTTCTGCGTTGTTTGGAGAAAAGTCAATTTTTTTGCCAAATTTGGTTTAAAATGTAAGGCTAACCCCTTGTATTTTTTTCATTTTTGGCCAAAAAATGAAATTCCTTGAAACTTGCTGGAAAGATGCCTAAGGTAACCCTGAACACATTCCAATTCGATTTGGGAACAGACGGGCCTTTGAAAAAGAAAATTCGGCCGGAAATTGGGGTAAAAACAGTCAAAATCATTGTTTTTTTACATGTATTTCCTTCAAATAATTTGATGATTTTTTACTGATATCTGCCAAAATTTGGGTGTTTGAATATTGATCCATGCTCCACACGTCGCCAGAGGAATTCCTGCGTTGTTTGGAAAAAACGCAATTTTTCGCCAAATTTGGTTTAAAATGTAAGGCTAACCCCTTGTATTTTTCCAATTTTGGCCAAAAAATGAAATTCCTTGAAACTTGCTGGAAAGATGACTAAGGTAACCCTGAACAAATTCCAATTTGATTTGGGAACAGACGGGCCTTTAAAAAACAAAATTCGGCCGGAAATTGGGGTAAAAACAGTCAAAATTATTGTTTATTTACATGTATTTCCTTCCAATAATTGGATGATTTTTTACCGATATCTGCCAATATTTAAGTGTTTGACTATTGAACCATGCTCCACACGTCTCCAGAGCAATTTCTGCATTGTTTGGAGATAAGTCATTTTTTGGCCACATTTGGTTACAAATGTAAGGCTAACCCCTTGTATTTTTCAAATTTTGGCCAAAAATGAAATTCCTTGAAACTTGCTGGAAAGATGCCTAAGCTAACCCTGGACACATTTCAATTCGATTTGGGAACAGACGGGCCTTTAAAAAACAAAATTCGGCCGGAAATTGGGGTAAAAACAGTCAAAATTATTGTTATTTACATGTATTTCCCTCTAATAATTGGATGATTTTTTACCGATATCTGCTCCGAACGTCTCCAGAGGAATTTCTGCGTTGTTTGGAGAAAACTCAATTTTTCGCCAAATTTGGTTAAAAATGTAAGGCTAACCCCTTGTATTTTTTCCAATTTTGGCCAAAAAATGAAATTCCTTGAAACGGCCGGAAATTGGGGTAAAAACAGTCGAAATTATTATTTATTTACATGACTGTATTTCCTTTCAAAAATTGGATGATTTTTACCGATATCTCCCAAAATGTGAGTATTTGACTATTGATCCATGCTCCACACGTCTCCTGAGGAATTTCCGCGTTGTTTGGAAAACAATTTTTTTTTTTTGCCAAATTTGGTTTAAAATGTAAGGCTAACCCCTTGTATTTTTTTCATTTTTGGCCAAAAAATGAAATTCCTTGAAACTTGCTGGAAAGATGCCAAAGGTAATCCTGAACGAATTCCAATTTGATTTGGGAACAGACTGGCCTTTGAAAAAGAAAATTCGGCCGGAAATTGGGGTAAAAACAGTCAAAATTATTGTTTATTTACATGTATTTCCCTCTAATAATTGGATGATTTTTTACCGATATCTGCTCCAAACGTCTCCAGAGGAATTTCTGCGTTGTTTGGAGAAAACTCAATTTTTCGCCAAATTTGGTTAAAAATGTAAGGCTAACCCCTTGTATTTTTTCCAATTTTGGCCAAAAAATGAAATTCCTTGAAACTTGCTGGAAAGATGCCTAAGGTAACCCTGAACACATTCCAGTTCGATTTGGGAACAGACGGGCCTTTGAAAAAGAAAATTCGGCTGGAAATTGGGGTAAAAACAGTCAAAATCATTTTTTATTTACATGTATTTCCTTCCAATAATTTGATGATTTTTTACCGATATCTGCCAAAATTGTATTTTTCAAATTTTGGCCAAAAAATGATTTTTTTTAAAACTTGCTGGAAAGATGCCTAAGGTAACCCTGAACAAATTCCAATTTGATTTGGGAAAAGACGGGCCTTTAACAAACAAAATTCGGCCGGAAATTGGGGTAAAAACAGTCAAAATTATTATTTATTTACATGACTGTATTTCCTTCGAAAAATTGGAGGATTTTTACCGATATCTCCCAAAATGTGAGTTTTTGACTATTGATCCATGCTCCATACGTCTCCTGAGGAATTTCTGCGTTGTTTGGAGAAAGGTCATTTTTTTTTGCCAAATTTGGTTTAAAATGCAAGGCTAACCCCTTGTATTTTTTTCAATTTTGGCCAAAAAATGAAACCCTGAACACATTCAATTCGTTTTGGGAACAGATGTGCCTTTGAAAAGGAAAATTTGGCGGGAAATTGGGGTAAAAAAAGTCAAAAATATTGTCACTAACATGTATTTCCTTCCAATAATTGGATGATTTTTTTTACCGATATCTGCCAATTAAAATGTGGGTGTTTGACTATTGATTTGGGCCAAAAATTAAAAAAATTCCTTGAAACTTACCGGAATTTCAATCCTGTACGATAGATATTGAACAAGTTATTGATCAAGCAACGTGTATGTTCTTCGTGTTAAATAATCATGAAGAATATGTAGATTAGGACATAATTTAGGCTGTTTTTTTCTCCGTGATGACAAAAATAACTGACGGTGATTACAACACTCGTTTGTCTTAAGACTTCAGAGGATAGTTGTGCCAAGCTGACCACTCATCAGGCAGAATATCAATATATTATTACAAGTAAGTATTGAAAAATTGCTCAACCCTGCGCAGAGTGACCTGTTGTCCTTTGGGCCCCAGGTAACAGAATTTTTGGAAGAAAAAAAAAATTGAGGGCCAATGACGGTCACCTTCCATCTAATCCTCATTCGACCCTTGCCAAATAAGCTGGTTCAATGAACTTTGCAGCCAGGGCTTCACCCAGGCCGTGTCAACAAACTTTCGACCAGGCCTCCTGCCAAGTCTCATTGAAACATCAACAAAGACCTGTAACTTGACACAGTCATCTCCCTTCATAACTGCATACCACAGCCGCCAGTCAATTATCTTTCCAGCGCACTGTCTGGCAACTGTCTGGACACTGTCTGGCACGTGGCTTTTTGTTGTATTGCTATGAATAGGGTGTTGCGTAGTGCGGGAATGTACCTGCTGCTCAGCAGTTGACGAGTTGTTGTAAAGTTTTTTTTTTTGTAAACGCTGCGCAAGGTCAAGCAAGTGTTAGCCACTAAGTCGAGTCTCGTCATTAAAAAAAAAAAATCTACAGACCTACGAGTCCAATTATAATCCTTATGGACAGTTCCTCGTTGAAGACAGTTTAGTCTCCCATCACACGAAGATGACATTTGTTAAACCAACAAAATGCAAGAAAGACGTGAATGTTGTAAACCACAAACTGTTTATTCAAACTTCAAGTACTTTTCAATTCAAACCCCTAGCTTAAAATGTGACGAATACTAATTTTAAAGTGTAAACAACTATATATAATAGGCATTGAATTTGGGTGTTGCAGTACGCTGTACAATTCGAAAATGAAATGGAATTTGAATTTAAAGGATGGCCTGACCAAAGTTGTACACCGAACGCGGTACACGAACATGAAAAGCAGTCGTAGATAGGGCTCAGTTTCATGGAGTTGTCTAGCACACAGATATAAATGGAGTTGCTAAAACACAGATATAAATGCTTGAGCAAAGAAAAACAAGTTAGCAATTAGCAAAAAGAAATTGTATTTTCCGCTTTATCGCAACTCCAAGAAATTGGGCACAGGTGGTCATGTTAATGCAAGTGCATCGATCTGAGCACAATTAACAATGGATAGAGAATGATACAACAAGTGAACGTATGGCGGTAAAAACTGCAACCAATCCCTACAATGCTTATGAAACGGCATGAGTATATGAAACGGCATGAGATACTTTTAGGACCCCTCAACATTTTTTTTGGCCATTATTTGTTCACCGAGAATGGTTTTCGGTATGTACTTCAATTTGAAAATGTCCTTCAGAGCCATGGATCAGAAAGAAAATAATAAACCCGGTCTTCGCCAGATTTAAATTCAAGTGAGTTCAAAACAGAGAGGGTCCTAAAAGTAACTTTTGCACCACGGTGCTAGCCGCGGAAAAATTCAAGCGCACTTCACAGTCACGTGACTACAGTATGTAGGACATGTGTCTGTAGTCTGGTTCCGAATAAAAATGCGGTATGTGCACGAATCACGATGCAATTCACTGAAGTCAGTGTACCGGACCTCATTCAAATGTCTTGTAGAAAAAAAAAGTATTACTGAAGAAATGACCTTTATGTACACTTATAGAAAAGACACACAACTGGTTATTAATTAAATGAAGAGTTCTGTACAGCATTGTTTGAAACGTTTGCCTAAATTAATCTGTGTTCACCTTGAAAATGATCAAAATCACGACCCATGGCCCAACTCATTGAGCTAGCAGAATACATTGCTTGCCACATAGGCTCGCTTAGCGAAACTCTGCTGAGATCCATGCAGTCAAATGTAAGCACACATTTTGACCACAATCTCAGAAAACCTGATTTTGTTCTTCGCAGATTTAGTCAGAATCTTTTGGTCTGGGAACCAGGCTAGATCTCTACAATGCTAAAAATAACTTTGGCAAAACCAGCACCAGTTACTTGGAAAACAACTCCAAGCAAAAATACACACAGGGTCCCAAAGGGTCGATCAGTTCTTTGCTGTCTGCATAAAAGTGGCTTGTCGCGTATCAAACAAAAACCACCTTGATTCAAAGCCTTCAATTTGAAAATAAACATCCGTAAATTATACATTTTCGTGAATAAATTAAGGTCTACCACAACAACAAAATAAACTTAAATTAAAAATTGCACATGAAATAAACACTGGTGGATTCTTCTGAAGTGTCCAATGGGAGTAACAAAAAAAAAGATAATTCATACAGAACATGTTTTAAAAAAGAAACAGAGATAAAATTATAATAGTTACAAAATATCTTGTACTAAGAAATGAAAGGATTGTGTGGTAAAATCAACATATAAATTTCAGGTTCAGGTTAATAATTCAGGCAAGGTAGAGTTTGCAATAGTCACTACATGCTAAGCACTGAGCATTTCTAGCATCGCAAAACTTATATGATGTTAGTTCTGTTCTGCTATACGTACTTCCTAGATTGAAAACAAACTTGGTAAGCAATATGCTTACCGGCTTGATGAATGTGTTACTTAGTCCACAGCATCTGCGGCTTAAAACTACCAAGTAAGCTATTTGTTACAGTAATTGTGGTCATACAATCGACTATATTTCTTCTGCATGTGCGATCTACAACTATGATTTGTTGAAAGAATGTTGCATCCATATATCATCCCAGTGAAGGTCAGTCATTGCAAAAACGTTGAAAAGAATCTGGGACCGAGAAACATTTCCAATTTTGTTAGAAAATACTTTGAAAATGCACTCCAATCTCCATAGCCTTTTGTACACAACCAAAGAAGTGGCGTCTGGATACTACATTCTTTCCAGCTTTGTTTTCCATGAATAGTGCGGTAGGGGTTCGAACCCACAACCGTCCGACTGCAGGAGCAGATTTCTCTACAACTGCAAAAGTCAGGTCATTAAATCAAACTGCAGAGTGAAGGAAAGTCGGATTTCTGTAATTCGACGGGGAAAATCAACAAAAAAAATACATAAATATATGGTACCACAGCCAGGAACAAGAACAGTTTGACTTAACTTGCTTGGTGAGTTGGACATACATAAAGATTTCTGTGGCTATGTAATATTAGTGCTTTTTACATACTAACCTAAACTGAATACAAAATGCTAACGTAACTTTGTCATTGATGTAGTACTGTCTATTTGGTCCTTTGTACATTTGTTAATCTACAAACTAAAAGAAAAAAAAATCCTAAGAGTTTCCCTCTAATTCAAGGAAAGAAATCTTATAAACGAGTTCTAAAATATAAAAGCTAACTTTACTTTGATAGCTTGTACAGTACAGAAAGAGGATTTGCAGATGACGTCACTAGACCACGTGATCAAAATTTTAACAGAGAAAATTAATTGTTTTTGTAGATGTCTACCGGTAGTTATCCTGTAATTGTCAGGCAAATTTGCAGTGAGGTCATCCAAAAAAGGTTTGCAGTATTTTTCTCGGTATGGTCTGGTCATGTATACCCTTGACCTGTTGTTTTTCTCTGTTATTAACCATAGTCAATATCAAGTGAATAAAAAAAGTCCCGATTTTGATTTCCTCATAGACAACTTTTCCTCACGCAAAGCCTATCACCTGCGTATGGCTCACTATTAAATACGGAGGAAGTCCAGTATTAGGCCAAAAAAAAAAATAAGTCGGTCTCTGGTCAGCGCGCGCGTCGATTTTAATCATGCGCGTCAATTTTTTTTTTCCCAAAATGTTCCGCGGTAGCTCCAACAGCGCCCTCTATTTCCGCACCTCCTCAATTTTTTTTACCAAAGGGCACCAGGAGTGGGAAATTGCACCAAGGCAAATGATCGAAAGCACCAAGGCAAATTATGGAGGACACCAATGTACATGAGGACACCAAAAAAGCAAAATAGTACCCACCATTGTCTGTACAATCCAAGCTTGAAGAAAAAAAAAAAAAAGCCGCGTGGCCGCGTCAATTCCCGAACTTTAGTCTGACCAGAGATCGAATATTTTTTTTTTATTGGCCTTACAGCCACACTTGCAGGGCTAGGTTTTCGATGGCATAACGCATGCAGGGCGTGCATGCTTGCTGTCCGAAAACCAATCAAATAAAATTTATTGACAGTATCGTTGCTGTATATCCTCTACGCAAAATGAACATGGTTTTTGAATGAACGGACTGAAATATGCACAAATGGCCCCACAGATTTTACATAGCCAATGTCCCAAGATACTTTTTTTCATCCAAAAAACTGTTTTTATACTGTGAATGTCACAGATATGCTTTCAGCTTGAAAACACCACCATTTTTCTCTCTCTTCAACTCAATCTGAAAGCTGAACATGATAAATTGCTAGTAATACGGTAGCATGGCTGTGTTCGAATTACTTGGCTACAGCTTGAAATTACACACGAGTCTATTGGGAAGTGGCTGTAGCCGCTTCCCATGGTCTATGCAGCCACTTCCCATGGTCTATGGGAAGCGGCTGCAGCCAAATCCCATAGTCTATGGGAAGTGGCTGCAGCCGCTTCCCATAGCCAATAGCCGGCCTTGGGTCGACCCATAATTTGCTTGCGCCACGACGGAACCATCGGCATCAAGCACAAAAACAATGCTCAGATCATGTGATTGTCGCAGAACACGTCGCAACTGTTGAATTTTCTTTTTTTTTTTAGCGCCGGCTGATGCCGATCGTCTTAATATCGTCGCAGTGTCACTCGGGTCGCAAGAAATCGGCGGCTGAGTTGTTCCTGACGGTCGTAGCTCAGGCACAGCTTGATCCTGAAAAGTCAGTCGCCGACTGATCTGAGATGTCGCAAGGTCAACCTGAGGCCGGCTTATGGACAGTGGCTACAGCCATGTCCCATAGTCTATGCAGCTGCTTCCCAAAGTCTATGTAGCCACTTCCCATAGACTATGTTCCAATAGTCTATGGGAAGGAGCTGTAGCCGCTTCCCATAGTTTATGCAGTCGCTTCCCATAGTCCAAACAGCCGCTTCCCATAGTCCAAACAGGCACTTCCCATAGTCTATGTAGCCGCTTCCCATAGTCTATGTTCCCATAGTCTATGGGAAGTGGCTGCATAGTCTGGAGGGGCTGCAGCCGCTTCCCATAGTCTGAAGAGGCTGGAGCCGCTTCCCATAGACTCGGGTGTAATTTCAAGCCAGGGCCAAGTAATTCGGACAAGCCCAACTTCCAATTTTGGCAAAAGTCCTACTCGAAAAACCTTTCAATGTTTTGTTTACCACTCCTACTGTAATAACAAAATTTGTACAGAATATCTCTTACTTGCTATTGTTGTCAATAGTAAACCACACAATGAAAATATGTACATTCGTTTTGTCAGTTTAAAAAACCACAAATTTCAAGAATTCTTCAAAGCTACATCAGAAGAATGTTTTTTCTTCAAAATGCTACATAGCACAATCCACACATTTAAGTTGTTTCATCACGCCGTGCATGCATGCAAAAATACCGAAACGAATTCAAAAAGTCACACGGGCGAACAGTAAAACATTAAAAATTTCAAATGCAGTTGATATATATATATTTGAATGGACATTTGCAGTGTTATTGTATTGAGAACGCCATAAATAATTATTTCAGTAGGCCAGTTCGAAAACAACAGGCAAAGTCATATACAGGTGAGTAACGTTATAAGATGTATATTTAAAGCAGTAATTACAATTAAATTATTCACAGATAAACAGGCTCAATGCACACAAAAAAAACGTCAGTTTTCTTGACTGACAACTTTGTGACAAGCATTTTGGCAATCTCTCCTACAAGTGCTTTTCCGAGTTAAAAAAAATAAGTGCAGTTCGCAAAATGTTTGTACAGGCTGCGAAAAAAGGAAAGCAAAGTTGTGTTGGCGACCAGCCAAAAAACCCATGTGCAAAGTATGGATTTTTTTTGTTTAGCTGGTAACCAACATAACCCGCTTGCTACTGCCAACTACATGTGCGCTAGCCGCGTCCAATTTGGGCATTTGACGTCTGTGGCTACGACCTTTCACTGTTGCATGCCAGTGGTGAAAAGCCGAGTCTTAGCCACCAAACACTTGATTTTGAACACATGCAACCTAACATCTACACTGCTAGCTTCAAAAATCCAAAATGAATATATACAAGAAACGACAACATGTTATTCAGAAAATGGGCTAAAATGTTTCCCAACGGTATAGTAAATTCAATTCGTCATTCCTATCATACATACGGAGAAAAAGTGTTCAGAGCACAAACTTATGATTATAATACACTTTATCCGGAAAAATTACTTGATATTTAACTCTAACTCCCTACTGAGTTTTACTAAGAACAGTACCAAGTCCGTCAAAATCCATCACTGACTCTGCTTCACATAATGCTCCAGGACCAAACCCCATGAAAATCCTCCACAAAATCTACCACTGCTACGGGTATTGGTGGATTTTGATGGACTTGGTACACATGGCTTGCCTACCAAAATCCCACCAAATGGGGGGATGAACTTTAATGGAGTTGGGAAGGTTTCAGAGAGCTATAATAAATTACTAGAGTGTTGGCTCCTTGTACAAAGTGATGCCTGCGGGGCGCATCTGTTTTTACGCACAAACCTATGGAAAAGTCAAAATTGGGTACGGCTTTTGTACGGCTATTTGCATATCTACGTTTGTATTCCATACCGGTGCGTTGCCGAAGCTGATTCGCCCAAAACCGAAACGCACGATCAGCAAATGAGCGTTTCATTTTGCTCTGCGCAAACAGTGCCAACGTGTGCGCGTATCTGCTGCAGATGATTTTTACCGTGACGTTTCTGAACCGTCATGAGTTGTTTGTGCATGTTCTACTTGTGCGTTGCATTTAGTGTACCAGGCTTGCAACTGGAAATTTAGAAAAAACAAGGAAACTCCAAACCACACAACATTTTGTACACTGTTTTTCAATTTGTAATGGCATTCATGAGAAGTAAAAAACGAGGAAAAATCAGTGGATCCGAGGAAAAGTTGCATGCCTGGTGTACACTTTCACAATTCAATCCATCTAATTTCGTTGTGTAATACAAACACGCACATGAATTCAAAGTCCGCGCATAAGAATGAGGAGTTAGCGCTCTAGTAATGTAATATAACTCTATGGAAGGTTTAGGGTTATTGTTTTTGTAGTTTGTTTAAGAAAATAGTCTTCTCTTAATACGTAGGCCATCTTTTCAAACGCCAAATTATTTGGATTTGTTTTTTTCAAACAGCTATATCATGTTCACTGAATGGATACTGCATTGTTGATAAATGTGCAGGAATCAAGTCAAAGTAGAACTTGCTTTGTAAGATGCAAACAAACTTTGTTAAAGTTGAGACCTTTTGTCCAAGTAGGCTGGTCCTTCACCCAATGGTTTGAATGTCCATGTGCTGACATCAGAAACAAGACCAAGGATGGCCTCCTACATCTACACGAAAAGTCTACAACTCCGGCCTACTGCAATGTTAATATTAAGGTCACCGAATGTCGCATGCGAAGAACAACTGGTTTAATTTTTTTTTAAATTACAAAACTCTCTTAAACTTCTCATCTCATTCGTAATATTTTTTTGGCTCAATTGATAACAAGCGTGCCTCAATCATGTGACACTCTCAATATTGCTACTCTGAATGTTTAACAATGCACCCTTTTTCTGGGGTGTAGTCAATCGCGAGTCCATCACAAGTTCCTGCAAGTCCCAATAAGGCCATTTGCGAGTGACTAATACATAGCTGCCAACATTTCAAAATCCCAATTAGTAATCAACCTGCGCGGTCATTTTCAACTTCTCGTTTTATCAAAAGCTTTACCAACATCGATACACATACATGTGCATACCCTTCTTGTTGTGAATAATAATGTACTGTAGGCTACTGTAGGCCAAAAGATAATTTATTTATTTTTTTTTTTTTTTAAATTAATTTTGTTTTAATGTCTGTATTTGTTTGTTGAAGTCAAATAAATAATAACATCAATAACATGTGCGCATATTTTTTTGGAGATGCATGCTATCGATGTTGAGTTTCGAGTTCGTATCATGTTTTTACACAAATTATCTATGGCCACCGTATGCAATAGAAATATCCCACCAACATACCTTGCAAACGCATGCTGATTTATCTTTTTCTGTCCGTTGTGACAAACTCAAACTCTAGTACCAATTATTCCAATCATACTCTTATTAAATTCCATGATTAAAATCTCGCACTGATGGGTCTCATTCCGGCAATAAGTGACTAAATGTGCTCACGATCGTCACTGAAATTACTCACATACAGTACACACATCCACGAGATGCACACAAATGACACACCATTGAAAAATAGTTTTAGTCTGGTCCTCAAGTACTCCACTGCGCACACTGCATTGATGTCTACCAGGTGCTTGACTGCATTCTTATTAGACTTGTCACCAGTCCATCCTTTATCGCGACATTTCATCTCGCCAGATGTTTTCGGTCAAAAACGATACTTTACATTTTTTTTTCGTTAGGTAGAAAATGGGAAATTCGTAATGTTTAAGTGGCAAATCGTATTTTCGTAATTTAACAAACAATTCGTAATAATTACGAAAAAATCGTACTAGTTGGCAGCTATGCTAATACCCTTTGGGATTTACATTTGAAAAACATCCGGTACACTGACTTGCTCAGAGTGCTTGGCACATTTTAACTTTGAATTCTGCAGACCAAAGACACTGTTGCTAATCACATGATTTTGGGGCAAGCTCTTGTATAGTTACGTAAGAGATGCTCAGCACCAATACATTGTTCACAATGGCTGAGAATGGCACACAGACACCAGACCATGCCAGAGCTGGGGGCTGCTGGCATAAAGCTTGCCCCGAATCACGTGATATAGTAACAGTCTCTTTGGTCGGGAGAATGGGAAGTTAAAGCACGCAAAGCATTGGATCAAGTCAGCGTTCCAGATTTTATTCACATTGAACTCGCAAATGGCTCATTCAACTAACAACATGAACAAGCTATTCCATTGAGCTTTGACAAAGGCATTCCTTTGATATTGTTGATACATTGATTTCTTGTGACTAGACTCGTGACTGGACTTGTGGACTCGACTACATCCCTGGCCCTTTTCCTGTAAATCATCATTTTTTTTTTTGGCCGTCCCTCCAGATACGATCCAACACTTGTGGAATCCATGCTTTAGACTTGACTCCAGTTGAAATTTCCAAAACAACGATATCTTCTTCAGGCTGGTTCATAGTCTCGGCCCAAGACTGTATGCTCAGAATTTCCTGGGTAGCGCTGCCGAACTTCCCAAGCCTGGATTTGAGTCGTCCTGTTGACAGCCGCCTCTACTGCAACACAGGCGTTTAACTGTGCGTGCTCCGTGCAATAACTACGTCCTCGGCGCTAGCAATACAAACATACGCTATTACTGTGGGACATTTAAGCAATGTTTCTTTCGTACATCCCTGCGTAGAAATGCGTTCTTCACACACGAAGTGTGGGTGCATTCTGTTCACAACGCTGGTCACAACTCACCGATGTGCAAACGCGACACGCTCTGTCTTGGCAATAGATAGTGGAACGCACCGTGCCGTTCACAGTCCCGAAACAGGATCCATTATATGCTGCAGATGACAAATTCCAAAATCAAGACAAAACTTCAGAAGCTACGAGCGGTGTGTACTGTGAGTCTAAGCAGTTCTCGTACATGCGCCTTCTCTGTCGATGGATGCATACTGCAGAAACAACCAAGATGCAAGTCGATACCAGCACGGATCCTTTCTCTAATATACGAGAGTGCGCAGTGGAACAGGCTCATCTGCTTCTCCGCTGCAGCCCAGAACATCTAAACTCTCTCCCCGTTTTTTTTAAAAAGCATAACGCTTTCATCATCACAAACTCGCTTTCTCTCTGCATAGAATCCGCACCAAAGTACATAACGTATTAACAGTGTCCCCGTTTATAAGTTCCCAGTGCCTTCTGCAGATTTTTTTCCAAATTCCACCGAAATTATCTGTTACGATTCTAAAAAAAGACGCAAAAATTGAGAAGTGCATTCAAAGTTGCTACTGAAACCTGGAGTAAAAAAACAGAAGAAGCAAAACCACGAGTAGAATCTATGTGCAATTCTAGATGACGTCAAAGGTGCACCCAGATTTTTTTTGTAAATTTTTTTTACAGTATTTTTTATCGAGGGGTCTGGGTACATCGGGGGTCGATTTTGCTATTTTGTTTCTGTTAATAGCCCTTGCGCTCCTCGGCCATGTAGAGGGCTATTCGTTTGCACAGCTCCGTGTCCGTCTCCTGGGGGAAGAGGCAGACCTCGTTCTGGGTGGTGGCCACGACTTTGTACAGACGCTGGAAGAGGCTGCACTTGCGGCCCCGCGTCTTCTTCAAGTTGGAGATGAAGATGTACTTGTCCAGGTACGTCTCGGCGTGCTCCACGAAGCGGGTCGAGCGGCTTTTCTGCGTGCAGAAAGAGAGACAAAAAAAAAAGCATAACGAGAGGGTAAAGACTGTCCAGTCAGTGCTTAAGGGCTACATGTATGACCGCAAATATGCCCCCTTATTAGTGAATACAAATTCACAAATTATCATTGGGGCCCAATTTCACGGCGCTGCGAAGCACACGATTTTCTGCTAACAGAGCCTCCGTCTATTTCATGGAGACCGTAAGCATAAGCACAGCAAAAGGCACGCTTACTTCAGAGGAAAAATTTGCTTAACTTAGTGACGTAACTATAGAAATCTCGATGCACACGCGACCGTTAGCACACACACGCCGTGAAATAGTGCTTAAGGTTAGCAAATTTTTCTGCTATGCTAAACACAGCTTTTCTGCTAACTGTTAATCAGCGCCGTGAAATTGGGCCCAGGTGAGTGCAGAAGTGAGGCGAGGAAGCCAATTGGGGGAGGGAGGCTGTGACTTTTTCAAATAATTTTTAGACCAGGCTGGCCATGAAAATTCAAAAGGGGGGTGGGGGTGGGGATGGGGCGCGGTGAGAGGGAGGGGGTGCTAGGGGTGGGGACAGGTTGGAGTGGGGGCACTGTGTATTTTGAACATGTTTACTGCATACCCACGAGGTGATTTTCCCTTTTAAAAACCTGGGCCTTTTCATACCAGGCTTTCAATGATTACAATGTATCTTTGACTGAGCCCTGTGTAACAATATCGTGGTTAAATCCTTAAAGGGAATGTATATCATTGGCTTTTGCTGTAATTTTCAGAAATGAACTATTTGAGAGGTTAGTATAATAGATCAAATATTGTTACACTGACATTTTTGAAGTTTGGTGTTCGAAAAGGTTGGAAAAACCAAGAAAAACAAAAATGTTCAAGTAGTCTGGTTCCCTGACTCAACAAAAAATAAAATGGATCAATTTATAGATGATGGAAAATTGTAAGGCAAGGGAACTAGTCTAGCTGGCCTGCACCCGTTCATGAACATGTAACCAATAGCAAACAAAATTTGGACTGAAAAAATTGGTAAATTTGGAGCAGAAGTTGAAAAATAGTTAGGTTTTTCCAACGCTGGTCGGCCGGCCACCGTTGGAAATGTTTACAAAAATACAATTTTCTTGAAAATGACTTCACACCAGGTGCCATAATTTTACAAGATGCTTGAGACTGTCATTTACCAACATCCTAGTAAGGTATTTCGTAAAAACTTGGTAGTTTCATTTTTCGATGTTTGCAAATGATGTATATTCCCTTTAAACATACTCTGTCTGATGTGTAGGATAGGAGTGTGGTGTCCGCGGCGTCGACTGCAAAAGCCTCCACCAACGGAGCAGACGTGTCAATGTGCCGGCACAGGGCAGCAAGAACTTTATCCTGCGACAAATAAAAATAAACAAGAGGAAAATACGCTATAACACCCAAATCAACAGACTTTAACACCAAAATCACCAGACTGAAACACCCATTTCACCAGACTTTAACACCCAAATCACCAGACTGTTCACCAAAATCACCAGACTGAAACACCCCATTCACTGGACTTTAACACCCAAATCACCAGATTTTAACACCCAAATCACAAGACTCTAACTCTCAGATCACCAGACATTTTGACACCTAAATCACCAAACTTTAACACCCAAATCACCAGACTCTAACACTCAAATTACCAGACTTTAACACCCGAATCACAAGACCTTGAAATCCAAAGCACAAGACTTTAACACCCAAATCACAAGACTTTAACACCCAAATCACCAGACCTTAACACGCAAATTACTGGCTTTAAACACCAGAATCGTGTCGAAAAATCTTTGCAGGGTGAGTTGACTTACTGGAGGGGCTTTGCTGTCATCCACAAGGTTCTTGAGAGTCACCGACTGCAGTGCATAGCGATCCATATCTAATCCGTCAAAGTCAAGCTCATCTGCACAAACACACCAAAGTAGACTTCGAGCGTTAAAAAACAGACACTACTCCGTTGAAGCGTTGGAATCACAAGTCAAATCACAAGTCAAATCACGAGTCAATTCACAAGTCAAATCACAAGTCAAATCACAAGTCAATTCACAAGTCAATTCACAAGTCAATTCACAAGTCAAATCACAAGTCAATTCACAGGTCAATTCACAAGTCAATTCACAAGTCAAATCACAAGTCAAATCAAAAGTCAATTCACAAGTTAATTCACAAGTCAATTCACAAGTCAATTCACAAGTCAATTCACAAGTCAATTCACAAGTCAAATCACAAGTCAAATCACTAGTCAATTCACAAGTCAATTCACAAGTCAATTCACAAGTCATCCACAAGTCAATTCACAAGTCGATTCACAAGTCAATTCACAAGCCAATTCACAAGTCGATTCACAACACCAGTTAATTCACAAGTTAATTCACGAGTCAAATCACAAGTCAAATCCCAAGTTAAACCGCAAGTCAATCACAAGTCAAATCACAAGTCAATTCACAAGTCAAATCCCAACTCAAATCCCAAGTTAAACCAAGTCAATTCGCAAGTCAAAAAACAATAGCGGGATGAACAATGACAAAGGAATGTCTTTTATTCACAGTTGATTTGAATAAAATGTGACTGGACTTGAGACAGGAAGACTTGTGTTTGACTTGTGATTGACTCATGGTGACTAGTGTTTGACGTATGAACAACAAAGTGCCTTCTTCAAAGTTGATGCAAACAGATTGTGACTTGATTTTATGACTTGTGATTGACTTGCGTTGAATGAGTGGATTACATCTCTGCTCTGTTGTCAATAATCCAGCTGCTGGCCATATATGTTGTGTCCTTAGGCAAGCCACTTCACCACCACTTGCCTCTCTCCACCCAGGAGTACAAATGGGTACCGGCATTAGCTGGGGAGTAAACTGCGATGGACTAGCATCCCATCCAGGGGGAACAGAAATATTCTCAGTCGTTTCATGCTACTGAAACCGGAGATAAACGCCGGCCTGATGGGCCACATTGGCTCATGACAGACTTTACTTTTTTACTTTACTCTGTTGTCAATAAACATTAACCCATAACCACTTGTGGGAGGAACACACTCTTTGTGCGCGCTCACTGGTTCACGTGCATATGGCGTGAAACGTTTTTATAACTGCACGGGGGTACTTGTTCACTAGTCTGAGTATCACCCGTTCTCCATGGAGCTCTGTCTCTGGTCAAACGTCTGATACATCTAAGCAGGCAAATTTATGCGACCCCGCGCACCAGCCAATCGAAGTCGACTTGACTAAATCCTGACATCATTTCATTCCCAAATCTGGACTTAAGCTTTGATTGGTCAATTGGAATGCAGTGTTTTTGTAATACAACACTGGCCGGGCAAAGATCTAAAAAAACCTAGACAAGCTTGGCGCGGTGTACGCGTATCGCGAAACATAATACAGAGCGCGTAACCGCAGCCTCTGTTTGCTCAGTTCACAGCGTATTATTGTCGTGTCTAGGTTTTATTAATCCAGATGTCTACGACGCGACAACGGGTGCATGACCGAAGACCCGATGTAGAAAGCGCCCGCTGATTGGTCAAAATCTAGAGGTCAAGAGGCGGTTGTCTTGCATAATTAATCGGTGAATCTGATCAGGTAGCAAAGCTTTTCGCAAGGGTCTATTACACAGACTACTTGTTAACGGCATCCATAGTGAATTCTTCCTATAAGCAAAAAAAAAAAACAATTCTCACCAAAAGCAAAAATGATGACCGTGTTGACCGTCCTGATGGGCTCCAACTCGAGCTGGTGGCCGAAGAAATCGCTGACCCGGTGCCAAATGAGGTCAGCCACTCCGCAGGCTACGTCCACGGTCACAAGGCGACCCGACGACGTAAAGTAATTCAGGAAGTTCTTGACGCTGGACGTGTACAGAGCGTTACGCCTCTGTGGGGAGAAGTAAGACAAAGAGAAAAAAGTCTTTGTAATTCCCATTCTGGATGTGTGCACCATAAAGCATGCAAGTTGACCTGCATTTAAAAATCGACAGGATTTAATGGGAATACGTTATTTCTGGGCACACTGTAAAGGATTGATGTGATTTCTGGACACATTGGGCCAAAAAAAAAGAGTATCCGGTTTCTGGTATGGAGCTTGCCCAAAAAGTGGTGCGGTGACGCGGCTTTTTTTTTTTTTACCTGTTTTTTTTGCTTCAAATGTCAGCTGATGACTGCAAATGGTGCCCGACTAAACTTAGTGTAAATATATGGGAGTCCAGAGAGGCCACATAAAGCTTATTCTCGATCATAACCCCATCTAAAAACACGTTAAAATTGTGCAGCAGCAGGATTCCAGTCAAACCAGTGAGTTTGGTGGTTTTGAGACATCATCTTTTATTGAAAAAAAAACTTTTTAATTTTGCCGACGCGCATGGCTACGGCGACGCGTGCGCATACCAGACATGCCAGAAACCGGAGGCTTATTTTTTTGGCCTTGTATAGGAGTATTTTTTTGTTTGGTGCAACAAAAGAGCTCAAAATCTATTAACAAATAACCTGGGGAAGTTTTAGCTCTGTGAATGCTGTATATTCTGCGAAAAAACAAAGTTCTAGGAGCTACGTTTTCAATTCAAAATTTGCCGGCTCATGATTTGAATTACACCCCAAATCAGCGCCTGGGACACGTTCTCATTCAGTCGATTGCAGCTACGCGATGTCGCGTTGTTGAACTGATGAATAATAGCAACCGCGCACGCGTGTGTGTCGTGTCAACGCTTGCACGCACCCATTCACAGATTACAAAATGAACTACTAACGGAAATTTCCAATGATGTGTCACTTGACGAATCATAGGAAATGGCCTTCTTTCATTGTTTTCTTCAAAATGAGAGCTTGCCACAAAGAATAATTTGACAGGGAGTTTAATGCCATTGCTATCTTTAACCCAAGTAAGTTTTCAACAATAATACCGTCAGTTAGTTTTTGGATGGCTGCAAATGATTTACCCTACTGGTACCTTTAATGTTCATCTCTGATTACTTCTGACCTGACTTGTCAATTGATTTGTGATTGGCTCGATTGCAACTCTGCCAAACAGCCCCCTGTTTTGACTGACCTGCGTTCTGCTGGTGTCTGCTTCGTCGCTCTGCCCCGCCTCCTTCATCTTGTCAGGATGCTTGGCGCTGTGGGCCGTGATCTGCTTGATGACCTTCTCTTCGGGGATGGCCAGGTTCAAGGCGAAGACGTTGTGGAACTGCAAACAATCCATATTACACACGATTATACTGTAGTATATCTCAGTAAATGTGTACATGTATGTGTGCACAGCATCATGTTCACATACCGGTACATGGTTTCTTATGGGGCAGTAAAACACAATAAAACAATACGGGGTGAGTAAAAAAAACGAAACCCAAATGTTGGGACTATTGTTTTAGTGAAGTTCTGCATGTAGTACTTTCAAAACCTAGGATAGAAAACCCAATGCATAACCTTTCTTTTAGTACAAGAACCATTCAAATCACTTACGTACTTTTTAAGTTACAGAATTTTAAACACAACCACCGTTTTAAGGTTCTGTCCATGGATCACAAAAAAATTCAGTGTTCTTTCAGCAAAACGAAAACAAATCACATAGGCACACGTGTGACTTGTTTTCGTTTTGATGAAAGAACGCACGCCTTTTTTTTTGTGATCCGTGGACAGAACTGGTGGTTGTGTTTAAAACTCTGTAACTTGAAAAGTATCGTCGAATCTTGCTGTGCACCAGACTATTTTGGAATACCGAACTGGCTCATTGACGGTCATGACTACAATGCTTTTTTTTTTTTTAGCATTGGCAACGAATCGACCAGTCGCACTAGTCATAGCGGTACATGCCTTGTTGCAATGCTCCTAGTCAGCCTTCCTTTGTGGTTTAGTTGAGGGGGAAAAATAAAAAAAATTAGACATACTCCAAGGATGTCTCACCCTTTTCTCAAAGTTCTTCATGTCGTACTCGGGATCCTGGATGTACTTCTCACAGCGCAGTAAGAATCGCAGGTTGGGCATGATGTCGATGATGTGAGGGCGCTTTGGGTCTTTCTCGATCTCGTTGCCGATCAGCTCGAGAATCCACTCCAGCGACAAGAGAGATTGATTGTCCTGAGACCAAAAAAAACAAAAAAAATATTGTTAAAAATAGTGCAAATGTTTTCTAGCTGTACGTGAAGCACGGTATTTGAGTACCTAATTTATGCATGTTATTCAATAATGTTCCAAGCATGTGCATGTAAGTGGCTCTAGAAGTTTCTCTTCAAAACATTACCTTTTAAGCGAATATGGAGAGGCACAAATTTATCACGTAATGATGAAATAAAAGTAATAATAAATTGATTTGATCATTAAACATGTTAAAGGTAGGGTAGATCATTTGTCATTTGTGAATTTTTTTCGTTTGAAGCAACAAAAGTGCTCAAAATCTAAAGTACCCATCTAAAGATGGGTGCTTAACAACTAACCTGATGAAGTTTCAGCTCAGTGAATGCTATACATTCCGAGAAAACAATATTCTAGGATCTTGATTTTATTCAAAAAGTTGCCGAGTCATGTTTTGAATTGTGCCTGAAATCAGCATTCGGAACATGTTGTCATTCAGCTGATTGCAGCTACGCGATGTCACGCACTAAACCGACGAATAATAGCAACCGCACACTCGTGTGCGTCGGGTTAATGCTTGCATGCAACCATTCATGGATTCGTCAAATGACAAACAACCACTAACAGAAATTTCCAAAATTGAGTCACTTGACGCATCTTTGGAAACGTTTATTTTTTTTCCAAATTGACAGTATGCCAGACATGCCAGAAGGAATAATTTCACAAGGAGTTTAGTGTCATTACAATATCTTTAAACCAAGGGACTTATGCTTTTCAACAATAATTTGATCAGTTACATGTATTTTTTGGATCAAATGATGCAAATAATCTACTCTACCTCTAAAGGCATACGATCATTTCCTTTTGAAGCTTTTGTCTTCGTTTCCAATTATAACATCACTAAAATCCAAAGGCGAACGTTCAAGAGCTAACCTACACTTTTTGAGAAAACAGTGAAAAACCCATGCACAGCCTTTTGATCCAAAACACCATTTTTTTCAATAGAACTCTTTATTTCCAACAATTAGTCAAAATTGTCTGACCTTTGGAAATCACCTACATTTCTTGATTCTTCTATGCATGTAAATGACACCAGTGGAGTGTCATGGCCTAGCGGTTAAGAACACCGGAGTCTTGCTCTGGTGTTTCAGAGGCAACAGTGGCGTGGGTTCAAGCCCGGGCCCAGACACTTGTGCCCTTGAGCAAGGCACTTAACCATTATATTGCTTCGTCCTTCGGATGGGACGTAAAGCCGTAGGTCCCGTGTGTTGTGTAATGCACGTTAAAGACCCCAGTAACACTTATCGCTAAGAGAAGGGGTTTGCCCCGGTGTTTCTGGCAGTGGCTGCGATATGCACCGCAGCACCTTGTCACCCTTAAAGGTGCTACATAATGGGTCTCATATTTCTCATATCGAGGGCCTCCAAGGAAAGCAGTGCCCTGCACTGATCGGAGCTACCCTCACTAAAGATGACGTAAATAAAAGCCACAAGGAATAGTTTAGTACCAGTACCAGTACGATCTTTAATACAGATAAGCTTTTGCATAATACGTGTAATTCGCCTGGTTTACTGTATGCAAATGAGCCTTTGTGCCTTGAAAAACTTAGGTTTCATATCAAAACTGACTCATACACTCTAGCCTTGGCATGTTTGGTGGACATTGTCAGGACTACATTTTTAAAAATTGTTGTAATGTCATCTTTTGTAAATTGGGCAGCAGTGCGGTTTTGCCATGCAGTGCACCGAAGCATGTAATAAACAGCACAGCAAATGCATACTGAACAGTTAATTAACATGTTAGCTGTTATCAATGCATGCAATCCTCCCCATCCCCACCTCCCACCCCACCCACCCCCTCAAAAAAAAATCAAATTAAACGACCACCATCCCACCTATTTTTCGTGCCTTAAAAATATTGTGCCAAACAGAAATTCACCTACATGTATTCCCCACCCTATTTTTTTCTCAATGTACTACATGTACATGTAGGAAACAACTTTTTTCTTGGCCTTATTCAATACAATGCACAATGCACTGTAGGCAATGTACATTGTCCTCCTACTAAGCTTTAAATGGGTCCGCCCTGTCTCACAACAGTTGCAGACTTTTTATCAAAGACCAGTACATTGCATACATCTGTCATTCGTCCTCCACTTAACCTTTCTGCAGATCACTGAAGGGAAGGGCGGGCAAATTGCAGACTCATCAACCTCACCAAGAATCCTACATGTACTTAGAAATGGCATGATTCATGTGCAATTGGGAAGATGGGCCTGTATCTGTTGTGATTAATAAGCAGGCTTTTACTTGCATGAATACCGTACATGTAACGGTAGGCCTTGTCGCAGAGAAAATGCGCTGAGGATATACACAGTACATTGTACATCATGTCAGGTACTGTATACATACGTGTATAGTATTCTTTGCCATGGCATATAAAAGAGAGGTTTCGCATCTAAACGGATACATGTACATGTACGCAAACATTTAGCTATCGGTAACCATTAGGCCAAAAAAAAGAGTCTCCGGTTTCTGGTATGCGCGCGCGTGGCCGTAGCCATACGCGTCGGCAAAATGAAAAAGTTTTTTTTTCAATGAAAGATGATGTCTCAAAACCGCCAAACTCACTGGTTTGACTGGAATCCTGCTGCTGCACAATTTTAACGTGTTTTTAGATGGGGTTATGATCGAGAATAAGCTTTATGTGGCCTCTCTGGTCTCCCATAATATTTGCACTAAGTTTAGTCGGACACCATTTGCAGTCATCAGCCGACATTTGAAGCAAAAAAAAAACCAGGTAAAAAAAAAAAAAAAAGCCGCGTCGCCGCACCCCTTTTTGGGCAAGCTCCATACCAGAAACCGGGGACTTTTTTTGTGTGGTCTTATCAACCATTCTGTTGTTACGCAACTGGTAAACTAAACATTGAGCATTAGTTTGACATAAAATTCCCTACCTGGGTTCATATTAACCCTTACTCTCTGAGGGTAGTTTACTGCATGTCAGTTGGTTATGCCAATGCCCTCCAGCTGCAGTTTATTGGAGGATACTTTGATGTAGCAGTGAAGGCTCCAATTGGCAGGAGTTGGAGGCCCTGGAGGGTGCCTGATACTGACCAGCTGGGGGCACTCACTTTGTTATCAGAGGACTCTCATTGTTCTCTGTGGCATGTATTGGAGTGCCTGTCCAGTTACCCTTGAAATGACATGGCAGATATTGGAGGGCCATGCAAAAAACATAGGAGATTTTCTTGAGGCACAATTGGCATGCGTTGGAGGGTCAAGTAGGGTAAGGGTTAATTATTATTCATAAATACCTCCGACAGTTTAGCCATTCCTATTGGTCGAGAGCCCATCACGTGGCCGGTCTTAAACGGATGATAAAGACATGGCTAGCTGGTCTTAAACACTTTTCCAGTGTCACATAAAATGTGGACTCCTAAAAATCCAGTGCCTCTTACCGTTTCATTGGTTGAACGTTCACAGTCCTCACGTAGGCATGCGCAACACTACCAGGGAGTCAGAATTTTATAGTTCTAAATTCAAAACGCAACGCGCCAGGTGCGTTCTACGCGACATCGCACTGAACGTGCCGCGCGCGCGTCAATCTCCATAAAAGGGTTGTTTACATCTTAATCGCCAGCTGAACACTCCATTATTTAGCTTGAACAAAATTGGGATTTTTTGACCAAAATATTATATTTTTTTTAACCGAAAAGGCATTTATGAATGGGAATAAATATGTGCTCGGTCGGTATTAATCACTCTGTTTAAGACCGCTTGGAGTCTGGGCGGCTCGGGTAATTATCAGCACCCAGACTCTAAGCGGTCTTAACCCTAAAGGGGCCGGGTTATTTTGACCATCTCTCAGCCGGGGGGGGGGGGGGGGGGGGGGGGGGTGGATTCCGCCCCCCCCCCCCCTAAGATCTCGGCCATCGAGTGACGACAATTTTTGAAACTCACTACATGCATAGAACAACTCTTCCTCAACATGCCCAAGAAATTTCATGACTATAGGTCAAAGGGTTTGGGAATTATGGCTAATTAATTATTCATATGTATGAATGCCAATTCTGCTCGGTGTACACGACGTTTATGCGAAAATTCAGTTTTCACGGCGCGTAGCGCCGGAAAATTTTTCGCTACGTGCAAACCCGTGGTCCGATTTTTATGTTTTTGGTATCAAAAGATGCGCAAAGCTCGAGGCTAAAAAGTCATAATAGCTCGGGTCGCGAAAAAATTTTTTTTAGAAGCTATCGCGGAAAATGTTGAGGGGGGGGCGGATTCCGCCCCCCCCCCGGCCCTTTTAGGGTTAAACAGAGTGATTTAAACCTCTCGAGCACACATTTATTCCCTTATTTATTTCTGGTAACGAAACCAAGGATTCCTCAAAAGCACCCTAGGCACTGTAGCTCGAAAGCCTGAAGAAAGAAGACAATCGGAAGAAATTACAGTTTCAGAGGTGGGAGGAAAACCGCAAAGGAATGCTCCTTAGGTAAAACCCACGGAATCAGGCAGGGACTGAAAACCCTATCCACATGTGGACCGGGGCAGGAATACGGGCACGGGACTGGGCACTACAAAGGGCTCCCAAAAGAGGTTTGTTTTGCACGAAGATGATTAACGGGGTAGGCATACCTGGCAGCAACTCGTTTTGACAGTCTGATTCGCTGCCGAACTGGAACTGAACCAATGTTTGGATAAAAAGTGCCAAACCAAACACGAACTGAACACGAACCAAACCCAATGGCTCACTAACAGCACTACCTGACTCTATAAGTGACCTAGGCCCAATTTCATAGCGCTGCTTAACAGCCGACTTTGTGCTTACCGAGCGTCCATCTATTTCATAGGGACCGTTAAGCAGTAAGCACAGCAAAAGCACGCTTAACCCCAGAAGAAAACTGTGCTTAAATCAGTGACGTAACAGTAGAAATCTCCATGCGCGCAACCGTTAGCATGAAATAGTGCTTAAGCAGCAGCATGATTTTCTGCTATAGTAAGCACAACTTTTCTGTTTACTATTAAGCAGTGCTATGAAATTGGGCCCAGGAGTTGGGCCGAGTCGTTAATCCTTGTGTGTAGGATCCAGTAAGCACAGCAAAAGCACGCTTAGCCTATAAGCACAGATTCACGGCATGAAATAGTGCTTAAGCGGCAGCATGATTTTCTGCTTTAGCATGTTTAGTAAGCACAACTTTTCTGCTTACCATTAAGCAGCTCTATGAAATTGGGCCCCGGTCAAATGTTCATCTTAGATATGAATTACAATGTACATTTTTTTGGTACCATTTACCATTTATAACAACTACCATTAGTGGGCTTTAAATTTGCTGTTCCTGTGAACAGTGACATAAATTCGAGTTTCACGTTGAAACATAACTTTTGTTTGTAAATTGCTAGTTTTTTTTTAGAAATACTGAAGTTTTCACTTTTGCATTCTGAGACATCAAATTAAAAAATCTGTCAACGTTGAGTTACGGAATAATAACTCACAATTTTTGCATTGTCTGCAGCCAGACAATACTTTGTGTACGTGTCTTTTTTGTGCATTATATAAGGATGCCAAAGCTAACGAGGGTTTAGAGGGTTGAATATAAAATATAAAAAAATATTTCGTATGTTGAAGAGCAAACGTAGAGCAGCTTTAAAGGAAAGATACAACATTTGCAAACATCAAAAAAAGAAATGATCAAAACATCACAAAATACCTTACTGAATTGTTAGGGAATGACAGCATCCTGTAAAATCGTGACTCCTGGTGTGCTGACATTTTCAAGAAAAAGTGTATTTTTCCAACAATGTTCGGTCGACCAGCGTTGGAAAAACCTGGGTTTTTTTTCAAAAACCACTCCTAGTTTTTATATTAAGTTATTCCGCATTTTCTTTGCAAGTGATTACACACCTATGAAGGGGTACAAACCTGCTAGACTGATTCTTTAACCTTACAATTCCCCAAAATCTATCAATTGTTCTGTTAATATTAAGTGGGGTCAGGGAACCAGACTACAAGATGATGATTGGTTTTCTTGGTTTTTCCAGCATTTACAAGCCCAAAGCAAGTCAGTTTAACAATATTTGCTATAACATACCAGTCCTCTGAATCAATTTATTTCTGAAAACTGCAGCACAAGTACATGTTGTGCATTCCGTTTAACCATTTCAATTTTTTTCAAATCCAACTTTCAAACATTTTGACAATGGTTTAGTTGTGGTCTAGTATACAAATTTTGAGCTATATGTATAACATGTACACGTACTACCCTCTATGTAATTCTACTGAAATTTCTTCCTTGTGATAACAACCACTGCACGCTCTGTATGATATTTCCCGTTCTCTGCCTCCATAATTATTTAATCGGATAATTTTCTGCAGACACCAAATTCCCCATCAACAGCATGGGACAAGGCATTGAGCACGTACAATCTCAGCCGTCGAATGTGCCATTTGACCCGAGGGCATTTCAGCCAAGTGAACCACGCAACGCACACAACCGCAGCGAAAAAAAAAAAATAATGCACACGCTTTATACGCTGCTGGTTAATCTTTGAGAGCAGAGAAAATATGCCTGTCCTACTTAATCCCATCTGCAATGTATTGCATGGATTAACATGATTAAACTCAATTCATAGTCAATTCTAGTCGCTGTGCACAGGCAGAAAATATGCCAGTTACAAAATATTGATAGTTGAAATTTTCCTTTTTGTACACACGTATGGTAGATGTAGTAAAATTTCTCATACTATGTATTCAAATTTAACAGGGGAATTTTTACATATTTTAAAGTTTACATATTTTAAATTGCTCGTTTTTTTTTTTTTATAGAATTACACAAATTTCCTCACTTCTGAATGAGACTGTAAGTTCAACGGAAAAAAAACGCCCACGTTTAATTACTGAATTATTTCCTTTACACATTTTGAAGTACTTGCAGCCCCACAATAATTCCATTCTTTCTTGCTAGGCTGGTTCCCACCCCAAAGTCAGTATTGATAGTGTACAGACCCGGAACCAGTCTGCTCGTAAAGCGGCTCTTTTTATGGCCAATATACAACCCTTTTTTTCAGAGGGTTACAGATCCCCCACCCCCAAAGAAAAAAAATTTAAGAGTTTTTGGGGTTGAAATAAAACAAGTTGCAAATTTATGAAGAGACAAAAAAATCATATTTGTTGAATGAGCACGGATGATGCAACATTAAAGGCTGCATTGAAATTACATTGTAATTTTGGTGGGTAGGGATTGACTGAGTCATTATACATACACACCCTTCATTTGCCCTTATGTACAGTACAATGTATAAGTGTCCTTTAATACTCAATGCACACTATTCTAACATACAGACACACCACACTAAACCGTTCTCCCATATTGTTTTGACAATATAAAAATTAATTGCATCAGTTCCGCTTAATTTACTCTTTGGTGGGTGGGGCTTGACTGAGTCATAACGTACAATGTACACCCTTGCATGCACAATGTACTATGAGTGTCTTACTCAATGCACAATTCTAACATACAGTAACACACATGCATGCCTAAACCAATCCCCCATGTTGTTTTAACAATATAAAAATTAATTGCACCGGTTCCGAGGACGTACATGTGGCGACAGTTAGTACAGTCTGCACAGAAATATGCCCCTGACATCGGCTCAAAACACACAGTCAACACAAGGCATTAATCTAATATCTGTATTCCCCGGACTGACTTCCACACGGGTATTAAAACACACAGTATCAGCGTAGCACATTCTCCAGCTCCATGATGAGAAGGGGAGCCATTCTTGTGCCCCCCCCCCCCCCCCCCCCCCCCCCCCGCAGGGGATCTGGATAGCGATATTTGCATTATATATTAGCCCGTTAACGCGGCAATGAATTTCATAAATAATACATACATCACGGCCTACACTATATGCACCGTACAATACGGTGCACACTCGCCCCAAGCATTTCGGTCCTCCAGTGTATCATGTGAAAACTAGACAGCACTTCAACGGAACGACACGCCCGCGATCCACAAAAGCCCTAATTCCCCCTCCCTTAATTTGTTCCACGTGCGATTAACCTTTCAATAAAGAACTGATTATTTTAACAGACCGGCCCAAACGATATAATTATGTTTGTACTGCATGAGTGCCAGTATGTATAGTGGGGGATTTGCACATTTTAAGTTGCCACTTCGTGACTGTGTACACGTTAATATGTACACGTGTGGGCAATTCTTTGGTAACGGAATTACGGAATTTTGTCACTTTGTCAAGGATTATTCTTTCCCAAGAAAATATGTTCAATGCTAGGCAACTAATCTAAACATGGAAAGGGAGCCAAGACCCAGTAGAATTGATTGACCGCTAAAAAAAAAAAAATCCCACAAGATTACCCTTTAAGGGGCGGAGCTTAATATCGGTAACGGAATTACGGACGGAGGACAAGCATATTTGAGTTCTCGCATAAATTAATAAAACTCTCTGAAGTTTTGAAATTTTAAAATTGGACACTACCTGTTATTTGTAGAGTTCAGGGGTGTTGTTAACTACAATGCAGAACAAAGTTGAAAAAATAATCACTCTTTTCATAATTTGCATTTTAATCACGGTAACGGAATTACGCCTGGGCGGTAACGGAATTACGCCATAGGTTTACATGTAATAGGTAAATGCTATACATTAACATTGAATTCAACATAAACTCATCACAATACACATTTTAGAAGTATATAAAATGCCACAAGGGGAAAGCTCAGTGAAAATTAGCAGATCAAAATGTAAATGTAGGCCTAAACATGTCTGGGCTTCATTTTTTAGGTCAAAGGTCAAGGTCAAATGAAAGCAGTCTGGTGATGGCTGCATTGCCTGTTAGCAATGTATATTTATTTTTTAACGAAAATCAAATTTTACTATGAACAATTGTATTATCGTATTTCGCTAGTTTCTCGTGGAAAATACAATAAAACTGTACTGGTTGGCATCTCTGAGCAAGGGAAGATGTTAAGTTATGCCAAGTAGAAGTACAAGTACAGTCTGGTACTGAATCAATATTGTTGTTTTTAGAGTCGTTGTGGAATATATTTTCTCTGGGAACCAGACAACGGCTTTGGCAACATATTTAAAGGGAATGTACATCATTGGCTTTTGCTGTAATTTTCAGAAATGAACTATTTGAGGGGTTAGTATAATAGATCAAATATTGTTACACTGACATGTTTGAAGTTTTGCGTTCAAATGCTGGAAAACCAAGAAAAACAAAACTGTTCAAGTAGTCTGGTTCCCTGACTCCATTAAAGGTAAAATGGATCAATTTATAGATGCTGGAAAAGTGGAGGGTAAGGGAACCAGACTAGCTGGCCTGCACCCGTTCATAAACATGTAACAAATAACAAACAAAATTTGGACTGGAAAGAGTGTAAAGTTGGAGCAGTAGTTGAAAAATAGATAGGTTTTTCCAACGGTGGTCGGCCGACCACCATTGGAAATGTATACAAAAATATCATTTTTTTGAAAATTACTTCACACCAGGTGCCATAATTTTACAGGATGCTTTAGAGTGTCATTTACCAACATCCTAGTAAGGTATTTCGTAAAAACCTGGTAGTTTTATTTTCTGATGTTTGCAAATGTATATTCCCTTTAAGCATCCAAACAACTATTAGCATTTTTTAAATAGTAAAAAAAAAAAGTAAAAGTAAAAAATATCAATGGAACACCTGATTATTTTTAATTGCATAATAGCAAATTAAAAAGGGAAATGATTTAACAAGTAATTTAGTATTTAAAGTTATTGTTCAAGGTTTACATGCAAATCTCCTATTTACTATGTCATGTACATAATCTGGGGGAAGTGTGCATACTTTGTGCATGCGTAATTCCGTTACCGTAATTCCGTTACCGTTTCGTAATTCCGTTACCACTTGGAAAAATGCCAAGAAATTACTATTTTAAAGTTGTTTTTTTTCATGTATGTTTATAGTAGGGTCTTTTCTCAACATACATGATTTGTAGAAAAAAAACAAGAAAATTTGTGAAATAAGTAACTTTTGTCATTTTTTCGGTAACGGAATTACGTGCTAATTTTGACATTTTTAAATGAAGGCCTACACTATATATATATATTTATATATATATTTAGATGTTTTTTTAATGACCCTGAGTAATGTTAGTAACTTGTTACATCATAAAATAAATCAAATCTTTTCCCTATAATTCAGAAAGTAATATATACACAAAATTTTATTTTTTTACCAAATCTGAACGTTTTTAATCATAAATTGCAAAAATCACTGTTTTTACCAGAAATATGTATTTTTTTTTAATTTCGTTTTTTGAACTGAATTCCCCATTTAATTGAGGTCTGGAAAAAGTACAAAAAAGGTTTAATATGTAAATATTTATTTTTGACATTTTTTGCTCTCCCATGGAGAATCGCCCGTAGGCAATCAAGTGCAGTCAGCATGTTTGCGAAATGCAGTGAGGTGTCAGTAAAATTATGTCGTCTTTATTTTATTTTTTACAGTTGGACATAATTTGTTGACAGAGTTCTAACATCTGGGATCACATTCATGCTAAGCACATATACATCACTTTATAGCACAGAAAAGGTTTGCTTAAAGTTGCATCACCTGTGCTCGAGCTTCAACAAATTTGATTTTTTTTTTCATTTAATAAATTTTAAATTTGTGTGTCACTGTGCTCTTTATATGCCAACTCTCTAAAAAAAATCTCCCATTGTTATTTTTTGGGGGGGAATCTGCAACCCTCCGCAATTTTGGAAAGAATGTTGCAACCTGACGCCATTTTTTTCTTCATATCAGTCATTGCAAAAATGATGATAAGACATGACTTTGTACACAACCACTGAAGTGGCGTCGGGTTGCAACATTCTTTCAGCAATTTTTTTAAATTTTTTTTATTCTGGTCACAAAAATGAGCTGCCTTACCAGCAAACTGGTTCCCGGTTGGTCCGTACATTATCAATACTGATTGTTGAGTGGGAACCAGCCTAGAGCCTACACAACGGGAATGGAATTATTGTCGGGCTACAACTTTAGTGAAAGTAATTCAAAATATGTTAAGTAATATTTCAATTTAACTACATGTAAAAGCCCCCGTGGATTTTTTTCGGTCGATGTCTCATTCAATGAGACATCGACGTTTGTATGAAAAGTAGCAATTTATAAAAGCTTTTTTTTTCAGGACGAAATTCAAAAAGAGCGTGCTAGGAACCATCCTCAATCCTCCAAAATGGTGCACTAATGCACTTATGTTCAAATGAAGGATGCCCAGCACCTCAATCCTCTAAACTTCTCAGATAGCCCTGCCTCTCAAAATGCTTTCATCCTCAATCCCTCAAAATCCTCCTCTTCTTCAAATACCATTCATTCTCATACAGTTTGTATCCTTCAAAATCCTCATGTGCTTCAACGCCACTACCGGTAATCCTCAATCCTCCAAAATCTTCCTCTTCTTCAAATACCATTCATTCTCATATCCTTCAAAATCCTCGTGTGCTTCAACGCCACTACCGGTAATCCTCAATCCTCCAAAATCCTCCTCTTCTTCAAATACCGTTCATTCTCATATCCTTCAAAATCCTCATGTGCTTCCACGCCACTAATCCTCAATCCTCCAAACTCCTCATGTCATGCATGTGCTTCAATGTCATTCATCCCCAATCCTCCAAAATCCTAAAAAATTGTAGATGCATTCACCCTCGCTCCTCCAAAATCCTCCAAAACAGTCAGGAGGATTTTGGAGGATTGACAAGGGTTTTAAGGGTTAAGATTATCAGGTTTAGTGGCCACAATGTCCTAAGCAATAATATGTGTACATTTATAGCAGTCCTTTGAAGTTTGGTCCCAATTTCATGCCAATCTCAGTACAATAAAACATTTCAATCTTTATAAAACCCCATTTTAAAATCTCTTCTAATCACCCTGCAAAAGTGTTATCACATCTAATTTAGAGTAATTATTAGAT
Organism: Patiria miniata; assembly: GCF_015706575.1. NCBI lineage: Eukaryota > Metazoa > Echinodermata > Asteroidea > Valvatida > Asterinidae > Patiria > Patiria miniata. The sequence goes on from NW_024037057.1 coordinate 3,291,080, forward strand.
AATTATAGTAATTATTGGATAATAGGCCACCTAATACTTCAGAATTACTGATGTTTATAGCAACATGTATGCAAAACATCATCTCATTAAACGCTTGTTATTTTTTTTTATGTAACAGTAGCAGCACTGGCAGATTTTGTCAAATTAAAAAGTTACACTGTAGTGTTTCTCATTATTCTTAAGCGAACGGTCTGCTTTCAGTAATTAAATTCGCACAATGAGGTATTAAGTGCCATTCTACAGTAGCGGCCTGTTAACATGAACATACATGCAACGTGGCCACAAAACAATCGGTATTTGTAGAAAAACTTAATTTTCTCCAAATCGAAGGTTTGGCATAACATCAAAAGCCATTTGGACTTTATCACCAAATTTCCCTTGAGTGTTTAAAATTCTTTCAGATTCATGTAATTCACAAATTAAACGACTTCTCCCCCATATAAAAATTTGACCTTGACTTTGGTATGTTTAGTGTGTGCAGTGGCACATAAGCATGTTAATTTTAAACCTTGAGTAGGGCCAATGGTTTTCCGCGATCGCGGAAAACGGACGGAATTCGCGGAATCTGCTCCTTGAAACGGAAAACGGAATTTGAATCTGAAGAAAAAACTTCTGCAATTTTATTGATAAAAAAACATAATTTCGTTAAATTTATTGAGTCCAAAACGAATTGTTGATGATTGATTGAACAAACGAGCCATATAACAAATGAGCGGTGTTAAACTATCCTAATTTGTCGCTAACGTTAGCACAAAAACAAAATGGCGGACATGAATTTTGCTTCGGCCAGCTGATGTGTGTGACGTCATCGGATTGGCCTGAATGCGAACGGCTGTTGTATGTTTCTTGGGTGTGTGGTAGTGGCGGTGCAGTATACTGTGGTGAAGTTAAATACTACGTCTGTACATTGATTGGCCGTTGATAAAATAGCAATCTTTATTGGGGCAATTTTCCCGCGTTCCAACCAAACGACTATTTCATTATCGTCTTGGAATAATTTTGTGTGTACATGGTAATTGGTTTGTATGTTTAAATGCCTTTTTGTGTATTGAATAAATGTGAAACAGAATTTTTCAGCCTGAAATGGAATTTAGGATTTTTGAAAACGGAATTTGCACTTTTCTGAAACGGAAAAACATTGGCCCTACTTGAGTTGTTCCCCCCCCCCAAAAAAAATAGATATAAAAAAAATTCATTTGACTTCTATGCATAATCTTACATGTTATGTAGTTCATGACCAAACATTGCTGCATATTGGATGGTCCATTAGCCACAGGACTCACATGATGTGCACGCCCCATGACAAGACAATCTTCAAGATCAATTCATTGTACAGTGTACAAACCGGTAACGAATGGGCCAAATGGGCGCCATGCGGACAATGGGGGGGGGGGGGGGGAGAGGGGGAGGGGAGAGGGCACAGGCTTGATTAGAAATTCCAGAGACTCCAAATGCTACATTTCTAAGAGCATCGAAGTTTGAATAAATACCCTGTATTTATTGTTTTGCCGAGAACGTCTCGCACGGGATATTTTCTTCAAACCCACAGCAGGTAACCTTTAGAGATTTTATCGTCGGCAATTTTTGGGGTTTTTTTCTGGGGGGGATGTTCATCTACATGAGTGGTACCTACTAAAAACAAAACACGTTTGACTGGGATCCGTGGGCACAAATGTCAAAGAATTACTTTTAACCGAAAGAATATAATCCTTTAAAAACGATTCATCTTGCCGAGAAAATACAAATTTATTTGAGACCCACAATGGTCTGTAAAGTCCAACTCCACAGAGACTTAATCCATGGGGGCTTATAAATGAGCAAGCATTTAAGCACAGGGCTTGTAAATGTCTGCATGCAATCCGAACAAAGACTGACGGAGCCGAGTGGGCAGTTTCTTGTTTGAATGGCAAAAATCGGATTACATGCGTCTGTAAAAACTAAAGCCCCCCATGCAATGCACGTGTAATCCCCCAAGTGCTGCGATAAAAAAATTGTACGCAATTCGGGGTCTTATACACGAGCAGGTTTGCAGACCCTTGTTGGATGCTGTGGAAATGTACAATGTCATTTGGAGTTTCAATTTAGCCAGTTCGGAATCTCGATGAAGTGGCCTAGGTCAAAGGTCATTCGGGATAAAATCGCTGACGCGATGTTACGTTGTGTTACCAGAACGGCCATTCTGCTCGTTATTAACACGCGAGGGTCACGCAACCTTCTCCTTCCACATTTGTGCGCCTTGGATGAGTGTTCGATGAATCCTGAATGACTGGTGACCTACATCATCGTGAAGTACCGTATTGGCTTATTGAGGGCTTATACTGTAAACTAGGGTTGCTGACGGCTGGTGGATGCTGTGGAAATGAATCATGTGATTTGGAATTTCAATTTAGAAAAGTATGTGCTATTGAAGCTGTAAGAACAAAAAAAAAGAAAAACAATTCTGCTTCTGGTTACCCTACCTACTCTTTTTTGACAGCCCCTACCCCGATTCTTTAAGGGGAAAAATGAAGAAAACCTCCCAAAATCATCAATTACTACCTTTTACACTTGACTACACACCAACACCTCCATATGATCGTACACAAAAAAAATGCCCCCAAAAATGTTCTGCCTACCTACCCTATTTTCAAATGACATGTAATCGGATGCTGTACTATTCCTTTTTTCACCTAATATTTACAAAGCTCATTGTGTGAGACACCCAGGGCACTGGACCATTTCATGCCCTATCGACGTTTGCAAATTGTAACCAGTACATGCGCATGACTGGCGCGCTGGCATAAATGGCGCGCGCAGTTTAGGCTGGCGCATGTAAATTTGTTTGGTGCATTTCAAAGAATAGGACATTCAACAGAATTCCAAGTTCAAATAATCGAATATTAACCCTAACTCCCTGGACATCTCTGCAGCGATGCAACCTCGATCCCGCAAAATCCACCAACTGCCTCCACGTAAAAATTGCATACAGCCTCAATCCCGCAAAATCCTCCATAATTTTTTGAATGCGTTCCTTGGAGGGGTGACCACTGCCTCAATCCTGCAAAATCCTCCGGCAATCACTGTCAATATGTTGAGGCAGAGCCACTGACATCGTAGAGCAGTGCGGAGGATTTCAAATATAATCTACATGTAGGCCTACATTAACGCACGGCTGAGCATAAACAAAAAAGACCGGCCAAAAACCTTGACACAGTGCATCCTCCAAAATCAGCAACACATTTTTGCCATGTGGCCTCAATCCTGCAAAATTCTCCGTTTTGTGCAGAGGATTTTGGAGGATTTGGGACGGTTAGGGTTAAATTATTCGAAAACGCACAACCTTACCTTGAGCATCTCGGCAAGACCCCTCGTGCTCTCGATGGTCATCACGTTCTGCACCTTCTTGGGAAGTTCCTTCAGGATGAGATCCTCGGCTATCAGGGCCCTGAAGCCGTACATGTGGACAAGGTCGTCCACGATGCGACCCTTCTTGGAGCCGGGACCGCCTGGATGATAAACACGAAAAAATAAAACCAATTAATTTCTGTATTTTTACTATTTAAAGCAAGAATTTTACTACTTCCAAGCAAGAATTTTACTTAGTTTTTCAAGCAAACATGGTTAAACCAAGGATTCCTCATTGGCACTATAGATCACAAGTCTGAAGAAACCTGTAGACACACATGGTAGAGAGAAGAAAAGTATACATTAGGCCAAAAAAAACCACTTCTGTTTCCGATTACATGGCATTCGAAAATAGGGTACCGGTAAGTAGGTAGGGAATTTTTTGTTGGCAATTTTTTTTGTGTACGATCACCAGGGCGTCTGCGTGTACATACATGCAGTTGAGGGTAAAAAGGTAGTAATTGATGGTTTTGTGTGTTTTTTCTCATTTTTTCCATAAAAATATTAGGATAGAGGCTGTCAGAATAGGGTAGGTAGGGAAACCGGAAGCAGAAGTATTTTGTTTTGGGCCTTATGAATTATTATTTTATTATTTGTATTATTTTATTTCTGGTAATGAAACCAAGGATTCCTCTAAAGTGACCTACATTGTAGGCACTGTAGCTTGCATGCCCAAGGAAACTTGAGAAGACAATGAAGAAATTACAGTTATAGAGGTGGGACGAAAACCCCACAAGACTTGGGAAACCCACATCGTCATGTAGGAAATGACACGCCTATCCACTTGTGGACCAGTGTCCACAGAGGTGGAAGCCTAGATGGGGAGGACAATCACTGCACCAACCTGACTCCCCCAGGCAGTATCCGACGAGTTTTGGGGAGGACGGGCCACCCTTCTAAAATTATACACCAGCCCGCTAAAATTTTGCTGCCCATCCTCCTCAAAATTATACTCTCAGAACATTTCATTTTACATCTTGCACTTCAAAAATGTTAATTTTAGGGATACATTTTTGTTATACAGCAGCAATCTCATCACTTAATGTCAATGTCAGCCTTCAATAAATTTCTGAATATTTCATAGTACTGATACATCTTATCAGCCATTCCATGTAAGGGTCATCACCAAACTCAAAAATTGAAGTGAAAGGAATAAATTTTTGTCAGTTATATTTGATAAGAGGAATATTGAAACCATCTACATCTCAAAAGATTGTTTAAAATAAATCATTTGAATTAAAATTTCAGCCTCCTGAACATGGATGAATTTTGTGGGCGAAACGGAGGGTCAGGGGTATAAATCACAAACTGAGGAAGTAATTGAAGCTCATTCATAAGATTGTGCTTTATCTGCATACATTTGGTAGCTATTCCAGTCTATTTGATAAAACATTGAGAATTTTTCGAAATGTCTTCAGTATTTTCCCACTATTACATCGTGAAAACACCCTCAAAAATATGTCACGCGAGTCACAAAAAAGGACTTTTTTTTCAGATTACTTAATAACTAGAGAGGGATTCAGCTAGTGTTTGATATTTGTAAATGAAATAGTGGTGGTCTATCAATAACAGTATGAATATTCTTATTTGCTCTACATTCCTTGTAGAAAAAACTATCTCAAGAATGTCACGCGAGTCACACATGATGTATGTCACGCGAGTCACCAGGGGTGGATCCAGGAATTTTCGCAGGGGGGAGGGGGGTTCATCAGCCAAAAAATCTGAAAATGTACACACGTTTTTTTCTCTGGACACTCGCTTCCGTAAAATAAAAAACTGAAGGGGGGGGGGACTGGTACCAATTTCAATCGGCGGCGCTGTTCAAATTCGACGATTATTAACACATTACAGAATGGTGTACCGTATTTTGAACAGGCGGACATTAGACCAGTATAATGTTTTTGGGGGTGTCACGCGGGGGGGGGGGGGGGGGGGGGGGGGGGGGGGGGGGGGGGGGGGGGGGGTCGACTTATTCTTCAGGAATTTGTATGAGAATTTTTTTTTTTGACAGAGCTGGGGGGGGGGGGGGAGGGTTGACCCCCCAAAAAAACTTTCTGGATCCGCGCCTGGTCACAAGCCAGGAATGTTTCATTTACATGTAATACAAAGAAACAATGCCATAGGCCCTATTAAATTATAGAATTCGAATTAAGTCTTTAAAAGCATTAGTTATGTAACAAGAAATTGAATCAGTTTTTTACAAATGTATGTATACAGTCGAGTCTCGTAAATACAAACTCGTTCGGACCTAGCCAAATTGTTTGTTATATCAGAATTTTGTACTAAGAGGAACATCAGTCCCATTCATTGTGCACATAAATGCACAGTCGGGACTAAGGCTTTATGTTTGTTATAACCAGAATTTTGTATTAACAGGAGTTTGTACAAACGAGATTTGACTGTACTGTATACGTTCCGATACAACTGCATCATTAATTGCAGCTCGATCTTACCATTTAAGGAAACTGTGACTCTACATGACCAAGAATTACAACTGTTTTCCTGAAATAATCACCCGTGGATTGATGACATCACTTCGTAACTAAAATTCCAAAACATTTTTTTCTCTCTATGTCATTGTTAAGGATATTGTGTTTAAACCAGATTTCCACCCCCAACATTTGCCAAAGTAAAGGGATAAATAGCAGTTTTCACACTCTTTCATAAGGTATTCACAGGTAAATCATTTTTATTAATATAATATTATGATTTGATTCGTTATACTAAAATTACAGTTCTAATGTGAAAGTGAAAAGCTACTGTGTCACGCGAGTCACGCATTTGTGTCGCGCGAGTCACATTTTCTTCAGGCCATTTCTTACAACAAGGGATATTTGGCACAATACAACTTATGCATGTATTGGGTGAGGGTATTAAGTTCTAAGTTCTGTAAGAATAATTTTTAGAACACTGGTAGATCCATAGGAAAAGCTATTTGAATCAAGGGATGTCAAAAATCCCTTTTTCTATCCTGTCATGCGAGTCACGTCAAAGAAACTGTGATACATGAAAAAATAGTGATTTTAAAGTAATCATATAAAGACTAAACTATAAATTCACAATGCCCTGACTCAAATACATGCTAATTTGAGTTGAATAAATGCCAGGTTAACAACAGTAATGCATTAAAACTTTACATTTTGTTCAAATGTCACGCCAGTCACCATGGAATGGCTGTTATGTTAAATGCAATAAAAAATGAATTTAATTTAATGCTAATTGTTGAACACATGTACCACAGAGATGCATGTAGTGACATTAACAAAAAAAACTTATCCACAAATTACATAAATTTTGATTCTGAAATTGAAATACCACATTACGGTCTACATTTTACATACATAAATGTATGCACACCTGTGCATGGGATTTTGTCGAATGCAATGCATGGCATTTCACTTGATGGAATTTAATAATGCCCTGTGTTTCAAGGCCAACAGACATGACAGATCCAGTCAAATTTGCTCCAGACACCCGCAGATGAATCTGGGTTGGACTTGGTGTAATTGGCATTTGATTATCTGCCCCACCGTACACGTACATTATGTGTACATATTTTCCCTGAATACACTGTATGGTGTGTGCCAGTACAACTCCATCAGTCTGTGAATGTAGCATGATGCAAAATGAGTATCATCTAATAACTGTACATGCACATGAACGAAAAATGTGGCCTTGTCTATAGACTAATTCGGCGACAGCCACTTTCCGCGGTGGCACCAGACTCGCGCGAGACGAGTCGCGCTCAAACAATACGCACCACTCCGGCTCCTTTAACCATAAGGGCTACCAAGATACGCACGCGCCTTGTCTTTAAGAACGTATGCGGCATGCATGCGGCGTGGTACCACTGCAAAAAATGGCTTCTAATTTTGTGTGGTGAATTACATTATAAAATGCACTGCGCATGCACTGCAAATGGAAATAAAATAAGATTTTTTAAATTTTTTTTAAAGATACATACACACAATACACTCGACAGATTGGATGGCAGTACTGCAACAATGTATGCTATTTAAAGCTCCTTTGCATAATATTGACATGATTAATTAATGAGGACCCTTACATCTGCTTCGTACAAATCGTTATTCTTCATGTGTACATACATGTACACAGTGTCAGTCGGTGATTTTTTTCTGTTAAAAATTTAAACAGCAAACTGTCGTGACTTATATTTTATAAGATGTCAAGAATTAGCATGTGTACATGTATGCAACTTTATTTATGCGCTCTTATTTTTGTTTTATGTTAATCCTTTCGTCCTTCATTTTTTACATTTCCTGCTATCTTTTCCCCTGCCTAAAGACAATCTCCATATGCCAATGCCAAGATAATACAGAGATTCTACCTGGGGGTGGGAGTATGAAGGTCTTGTGATACATGTACAATGTACATAAATAAAAAGGCTTTGGTATTTATCATCGTTACATTTTCATTTCCTTAGGATCAACTTTAAAGGAAAAATACAACATTTGCAAACATCAAAAAATAAAACTACCAAATCACTTTGAAATACCTTGCTGGACTGTTAGTGAATGACAGTGTAAAGCATCCTGTAAAATCATGGCACCTGGTATACTGTCATTTTCAAGAAAAGTGGTATTTTGTATCAATTTCCAATGCTGGTCGGCCGACCAGCGTTGGAAAAAACTGGCTTTTTTCAAATACTGGCCCCAATTGACCATCGCACTTGTTTGCAATCGATTACACACCTATGAACGGGTACAAGCCAGCTAGACTGGTTCCCTGACCTTACAATTCCCCAATGTATGTAAACTGCTCTGTTTCTTCTTATATGGAGTCAGGGAACCAGACTACAGGAAAATGATTGTTTTTCTTGGTTTTTATAGCATTCTCGAACCCAAAACCTCAAAAAAGTCAGTGTAACTATATTTGCTATATATTTCCAACCCCCCAATTCCATCCATTTCTGAAAATTACAGCAAAATCAAATGATGTATATTCCCTTTAAGAAATTTGGCTCTTTAGTCATGAATCACACAAACGTCAAGTGCTGAAATACTAATATTTGCTACAACATTCTGGATTTCATGTACATGTATCAGGCCTGTATTTTAATTCATGTGAAGAACAAGCTCGAAATGATCTCAGAGGCTGCGGGCCAACGCATTTGTGTTCATGCATGTGTGACGTGATTCTGCCATGTAATTTCTGGAAGTACCGTAGTGTCGTCAGTACAAACATCAGGTTTTCGACCCTAGTGACCCAATTTTCCAGGCCTGCATAAATTGGTAGGCGGTCAGTGGAGACCCATTAAAGTGAACAACAGAGGGCCGGGCCTGAGGGAGGAGTTGATATATATACCCGGGCCTGAGGGATGAGGTGATTGATAGCCATGCAAGGCTGTTGCTGATGTTTGTTACTAACTAACCGACTGACCAACGAAACAGAGAGACACGACCTTTTGTTGAGCTGCTGTTCCGCAGCTAAAAACCTAGTTAGCAAGACGAATGTAGCCCCGCCAACTTTGGAAAGAAAAAGAAAAAAGGAAGAACAAAAGTCCTCTCCTAAATGTACTACCCATTACTCTACCACACCCCTTATAATTCTGAAGTGGTGCTCAAAGTGTTTGAAGTTTTGGTTAATTCACATTTCTTCTTTTACCAAAAACATCATCAACATAAGAGATGAATCAAAAGAAACAATCTAAATGTCAATGAGGCAAGGAAATAAGTGATCAAGAGAAAACTAAATCAACAAGCTAGTTGGGTAATGGCTTTTTAGTGGTGGAGCAAACAATACAAAAGTGGTCTGCAAAATAAGCATTTTTATAAGTAACGATAAATAAAGAAGTGATACGTTATGTTGAGAAAGAGAAATAATGAGGGGAAACAGGTTGTTCAACAGAGTCGAGGTGATTGATAATCTGGGGAACGAGGGAAATGTAATCCGGAGAGTCAATCCAATTAGGGATGTACTTTGAATAAAAGATGACGGACAATGAGAGTAGGGCTGTTTTAGACACATTAACCGTCCTGTTATCTGAACAGTCGCAGACAGTCAAAAAAAAAATCCTCTTCCCTGCCATGCCATTTTACACAGACTAGTCATCAACAGTCAGATCGTATTTCAAGCAAGAACTGTGACTAGTCAAATTCAGTTAACCCGATGACTGGAAAATGTTCCAAGGACATACATGTAGTCTCAGGTATCATGAATGGCCACTGCCTGACATTTTCAGTGGTGGAGTGTGCCCGCCAGACATAAAAAAAAAACCTGTACAGGAGGGGGCGTGGCCATAACCCCTCCCATTTCATTTCACTGATAGTTGTAACGCGACGATATAGACAAATTTTAAAACTGGTTGTATTTAGTGCCTTGACGCTTGTAGAAAATAATAAAAGTGTAACTTAAAGCGTTATTTAATATCAGACTAATTAATTTAAGAGTGGCACGAATAGCATGGAGGGGGCGGGGCCGCCACCCCCTCCAAGCACATTTTCCCTTATATCATCACAACGTGTTCTTTTTATCCTGTCAAATTTTCCTGGCATGTTTGCCAATGCCTTTTGGCTATTTTTAACCCATTTCTCAGTCCTTCTGTTTTGAGGCGTGTGATCACACCCCCACGCCATCACACGCCTAAATGCTTCCTGAGAAGTGCGAATAATCGCACGCCTGAATCCCTCAGTACCGCACACCTCGGCATACATTTACGGCATAATTACACTTCATAATTTGTGAAAAATAATGTCAGTGAAGAGAAAATGGCTTTATTGTAAATCAAGATGAATATTATGAGAAAAAAAAATACCAGATTGTTCAGTCCCAACTTGGACAACAGAATCACACACCTAGAAAAATCACACGCCTAGAAAAATCACACGCCTAGAAAAATCACACGCCTAGAAAAATCACACGCCTAGCAAAATCACACGCCTAGCAAAATCACACGCCTAGAAAAATCTAGGTGTGCGTTTTTCCATACACCTGTGATTCTCAAATCAGAAGGACTGATTTCTAAAAAATAAAGCTCTGTTCTTATCAAATGTCTATTTCCCGAAACAAGTATGCTATTGACCATGTTCAATATGTCCAGTACATGTACATAATGTACAATATGTGTGGTAAGGCCAAAGCTTAGTGTAAAATAAAGGTACTGATAATAAAAACTTACAAAACAGGTGTTTTTTTTTTACATCCACTTCCCTTGTTTGTTATTCTTTGAAATACACTTGGACATACGGTAACATAATACATGAAATATAATAATACATGTTCGTACATGAAAACACTTGTTCTTTTCACTCTTTCACTATTTTCACCCCAAAATTGATAAATTGCACTTGCACAAAGTTGCCATGGTTGCAGCCGGTCACACACCATGGCACTACACATTGACACACCACGGAAAGATTCCCATCCCCATATCTGGCCATCACACATTTTACCCTTAAGTTCAGTGACCTATCAGCCATCAGAAAGTGACAATAATGTCCTAAAAAGTCCAATTTAGCATGTTTAGCTGGGAAAATATTGAAGTAGGCCTAGGCTTATTTACTGAGAAAACACTTAGAAAAGTTAACAATTTTCAGAGCAGTCTCATGCGGTTTGTGCACAGGGTGGCAAGTGATGATGGCCACAAATGGGAATGTTTCCCAAAAAATAATGTAAAAATCAAGAAAAAGACAAAAATCTGGGACTGAGCATGCTGAGAAGCATTTTCAATTTTGTTAGAAAATAGGGAGTGGATATTTAGCCGGAGACGGCAAACCTTTAGTAAACGTTAGCTTGCCGGATATGCACTGAACATGCGCAGTAACTGTTTTTTTTTTACTTAGACATTTTCCGGTGACAAATTTTAGTCTGGCTCCATGCCAACATTATTGTTGTAACTTCGTATTCACAAGATGGGAATCAGACCATTTTACAATTTCGGACTTTTGGCTATTTCCCTTTAAAAAAAATCGTCCAGAGCCACAAATCTGAAAAAGAAAATGTAATACTCTGCAATAAAATGTTGACACATGTTAAAACATGTAAAATAATAAAAGAAGAATATTCTTATTTTTGGGGGATGTAGAAAAAAACCTTTGAAATATGTCGCCAGCGGGGCCAGGGATCGAACCCGGGTCTTCCCACTCATGAGATCCATTGCTTATCCACTAGACCACAGTTGATACACAACCGTTGATGGTAATTAATTTATCTTATAATTCAGGCCTATCTATGAGAGTACAGAGCCCTCTGTTGATAGGGATTGCCGCTGGCAAACCTTTAGTAAACGTTAGTTTGCCGGGATTACCACCGGCAAAATATCCACTATCTAGAAAATACTTACTTTGAAAATGCACTCCACCATGTCCACTCTCGATCTCCATACTGTCTAACAATTACTTTGTACACAACCGGTCAAAGGGAAAAATGTTGCAACCTGACGCCACTTTTTTATTATTTTATATCACATTGTCAATGTCAATGTCAATGTCATCTCATTCTCAATGAAGGTCAGTCATTGCAAAAATGATAAGACATGAATCTGGGACTGTGAAACATTTCAAATTTTGTTAGGTTTACTTTTAGGAAAAAAAATCTTGACTCTCCATCATGTCCATAGACTTTGTACACAACCCCTGAAGTGGCGTCAGGTTGCACCATTTTAACTTGCTTGAGTAACTCCAGCTGACAATTGACATGCTCACTCATATTATTCATTCACCATGTTCACATGTAGCTACATCACATGCTGACATGTGAATGAATATGATTATGAGCATGTCAGCTGGAGTTACTTAAGCTACATTTTAACTAAACTAACGACCCAAAATCTACCGAACATGCCGAAAGAACGCCTTTAAACGAACTCACCAAACACGAACACAACGAGCGTTTCATCCTTGGAGGTCTCCTCAACGTGCTGTCCCACCCGTATGCTCACTTTCGGTCGGCGGTGAAAAAAGCCGTGCTCCTCCTCCTTTCGTCCCTCGGTTTCTGAGCTATTTCCGCAACCCATAGCTACAATTTCTCAAACTTGGAGAGCAGAAAACATCCCTTACTAGCATGCAGGGTCAATGCAGTGAGTGTCTGTCTTCAAAATGCCCCAAAATTCGGCCGTGTAAGCAGACTGTTTAGCAGTAAACACAGCTCGTTCAGGCAAATTGTTGCAGACGGATAATTTTAATTTTTCACTGACCTATTTTCCAAAATGGCGGATGTTACTACGAGTCTCGTTCCGACAAAAGTAAAACAACTAACTACTGATTTAGATTATTTATTAATAATACAAGCATATTTCAAAAAGAAATACTACATATTTGCAAACATATTTATGTCGAATTACATAGGATTTTGCGCAAGCTGTGCTAGTCGAATTCATATTATTCCAAATCATTCATCTGGAAATAATTTAGAAGGCGTTCACCTTTAAGTGGGCGAAATCATTTGATAATAGGGGTGTCGCGTTCCTGCCAAGGGCGCTATAAATAATAAGAAACGCAGACATTTGCTCCAAAATGCATTAACATGTATTTTATAAAATCGTTCTAGGTCGAAAGACAGTGAAACTTTAAACCATGTAACTAGCACTTAAATAATTTAACCGTGTTATTTTATTTCGGACTCCGACAACTTCCGTACAAACCGATGGACCGTACCTGCATGTGTGGACTATTCTCAGTAACATTCAACCAATTAGAGAAACGAAATTTTGGCAGACGAACCTTTTTTGGGCAATCAGCCAATCACTGTCAAAAAACAATGGCCGGGCCATTTCTCAAACTTCGGATCAGTCAACGGCGGGCGGTTCGCCTCCGATCCCAGAACCTCTTGAAGACATTTGATGTTAAACAAAATGGAAAATCTTCAAAATGTTGGCTCTGCGTTATAATTTGATTCTCTTTCCATAATAATAACCACACTAAGCTTAAGTTTCCAATTAGTCAGCAACCCAAAACATGTACTGCCCTTCTATTTTCGAGTTTCACCTTCGAAAAAAACTATAGGTTTGAACATTTTTGGCAGTATTACAAAAGTCATTCATATTTAAAGGGAAAATACAACATTTGCAAACATCAAAAAATAAAACTACCAAATCATTTTGAAATACCTTGCTGGACTGTTAGTGAATGACAGTGTAAAGCATCCTGTAAAATCATGGCACCTGGTATACTGTCATTTTCAAGAAAAGTGGTATTTTTGTATCAATTTCCAACGCTGGTCGGCCGACCAGCGTTGGAAAAAACTGGTTTTTTTTCAAATACTGGCCCCAATTGACCATCGCACTTGTTTGCAATCGATTACACACTTATGAACGGGTACAAGCCAGCTAGAATTGACCTTACAATTCCCCAATGTATGTAAACTGCTCTGTTTCTTCTTATATGGAGTCAGGGAACCAGACTACAGGAAATTGATTGTTTTTCTTGGTTTTTATAGCATTCTCGAACCCAAAACCTCAAAAAAGTCAGTGTAACTATATTTGCTATATATTTCCAACCCCCCAATTCCATCCATTTCTGAAAATTACAGCAAAAGCAAATGATGTATATTCCCTTTAAATGAAACATCAAACAACAAAATCACCCACATTCAGTTATGGAGTAATTACATTAGAAATTTTGATTTTTTTTGTTAACATCAATAAATCAGTTTTCACGGATAGGGAACTAGTCTACTGCAGGGCTATTCAAATAATTTGATATTCCATTATTGGAACTTGATTTATTTGAATATTTGAACATTGACATTGAGGCAAAAACTGTTTTTGATGATTGTAAATTTGACAGCTTTGCAGAAGCAAATTTGGACTATAAAACAAAACTGATGCGAATATATTTACGTCATGGACGTTTTTTGCCACCTTTTCTAGACAGGTTTACATTTTCTTAATATTTGATAAAATTCTATTCGGTGGATGATCAGATATTTGGATATTTGGTATTTTTTGGCTCACTCCTATTTCCAGCAGGTATTTGGTATAACATAATTTTTTTGTCCTCTAGCACAATTTTTAGCCTAAGATGGCGCTGCGGTGATCAATTACACCTACAAGCAGGAGGTCGTGGGTTCGAGTCCTACCCAAGTGATTATTTTCTCACAATCACTCGGGACCGACAACACCGAGTATACAGTGTTTATCATAGAAATACGCCAGTGAAGGTCAAAGCCCAACATTGCAATTACACCTATGGGTGCACACCTGTAAATAGGCCTAAACCCATCCGCCGAGCTCATGAATAAAAGTTATACCCCTCAAAATATTCTATATTAGAGAGTTCTGAGAGCCATAACATTGGGGAATTGAGGAGATATGGCAATGAACCTCTGGCCCGGACTCTGGGCTTCCAATTCTGAGCATTTTGGATACAATTGGGCTCGAAAGTGGCGCTATTTTGTTTTTCAAGATGGCTACCGTTCCGCTTTGGGGAAAATAGGGGTCGTCTTCTTTGGGCGAGAATTTCTCGAAAAGTCAATGGTCAACCCACCAAAAAATGAAAAGAAATTGAAAGATGACATGTCGATCATCATTTTTCTGTGTAGCTTAAATACCTGGGTATTTTTAAACAATTTTGAAGTATGGGCATTTAGCACTAGTGGCTATGGGACTTTTTTTGCACTGTTGCACCCCTATGATGTTGGCTGTAGATCACATCACAGATCCTACACACAAGGATGAACGACTCGGCCAAACTCCTTGTTGGACACGTGATAACGGCCCGTACAGGTGGCAATTACCACGAATACTTGTCAACAAAGACCCAGACAGCTTAACCGCTTCACTGCACGCGGCGGCATTCAAATTTGCAGGGCTCTGCGCCCGATCTGTTAATTACATTTTTGAATATTCATGATCCTACATTTTTGGCCTTTATTATTGAATTCTAATAAGTGATAACTGCATGACCATGTTAACGCCAAGCACAATATCTTTAGCTTTAAAATGAACTATGAAATGTCGCATTTGTTTCATCGGTTCGGGACCACATCTCTCTAAAACTTTCTGATTAAAGCCTTATTAAAAACGAGATTTGGGTAAACGGTGTTCTCCTGGAAAAAGGTGTTACATTTGACGTTTATTTCCCGGGTAAATACTTCATCTATGACATCAAAAACTGCACATCATCTGTTTTATCCTGAAGTATTGATTTTTGAACAATTTAGAACAAGTTTATCTTACATAAGGAGTGGTTTTGCTTCAAGTTTTATGAACATTTCCGTTTTAGATGTCATGCGAAAAAAACGCAATATGTCACACCTGGAACATTCGCGATTAACATGCCAACTGATATTAAAGCCCGCTTTCACATGTCCAACCAATTAAGATAAATCCTCAGTGCATTTTGAACTGGAGCTCAGTACAGTTGTTCAACCTTGTGTGTAGGATTTGTGATCATAAACATGCATAAGCACTCTGAAAAAAAGAGACATAATTCCCTCTGGTTGTTTACGTTCACATTGAGCTTTTATTGGTAAAACGTACAGAAACTCTTTTCAACTCGACCACATTCAGTACCACAAGGACAGCTGATAAATTTCCCAAACTGTCAAGTGTTGAATGTCAGATTTACACTCAGTGGTGGCTACGTTTTTACAGGGCTAACTGGGTTTCAGAATGGTTACCATCAGTTTCACTTTAACGTTGTGATCGTCACATGATTTTTGGGATCACATGAATTCTGTGTTGGTTTAATACCGTGTGGCCCATCTCAATTCGGGCGATTCACAATGCAGTGCGCCACCAAGAGTTTGCCATGGAGAGTCAACTTTTCAAGTTTACGGTCAACAAAATATGGCCCATTTTAATGAGCTAATTTACTTGAGCTAATTTGTCAGTAGACACTTGAGCTAATTTGTTATAGATTGGGGCATAGCGTTCTGCCACCTTACCAAAAATCACCATGTTGATACAAAGAAAAGAAAAGGCCAAACATATACTCGAATCATACGCTTTAATACGAAACTACTGACCGGGAAAAAACGAACAATTTCAAATGTACCGTGCTGCGAATTTGTCGACCATCTCCCACAATGCACTGGGAAAAATGAACTCTCTGTGGCAAACTATTGGTGGCACTCTGCATTGTGAATCGCCCGAATTCATATCCAGTACTAGTTCCGGACAACTTGTGGACATTGCATCAGGTATAAGTTGCAGAATTCCTAACAACTTCCCCACAATGAAGTTATCAGTATTGGTGATTCAAGCAGTTGCTAATGAAAACTCCCCCGGAACATGTCCGTGACAAATACGCAGCTTTTTCCCCGACAAATTGAATGATTCTACCCGCAATTTGTCTGGAACTCTTCCCAGATATGAATTGAGTTGGGCCCTTACTGATACAAGTACACGTTAAACATTAAATTCTCATTCTGTCAAGTAATTGCAAATGTAGAAAGTCTCGTTCTGTCAAGTAATTACAAATGTAGAAAGTCAGCGGGCACGCTCAGTAACCATGTATCTAAGGAGAACGGCCACAACGTGAACATTCAGGCTGTTGCCAAGGCAACGGTATCGCTGCTTTCTAGTCAGCTCGGCTGGAAAAACTGCAACAGATACAAGGAACAAGAAAAGGAAAATGAAGTATTAAGTACGGGCCTAGACGACTACATGTACTTTAATATAGGTTTCTCTCAAATCACGTCATTTCCTACAGACCAGCCAAGTGCACTGGCATTTTGAGCGTCAGCTTGCTTAACGCGCATAGCAACGCGTCGTATTTTGAGCACATTTCGAGCACAAGCGCGCGTGTTTAGAACATTTTAAACATTGCCAATGCGTGCTAAAACGTAAAACACGCAGTTGAGCTTCTTCTACAGAGATGGTCGTCTTTGAGAGAGACCTACATGATCCTCCTTTCTCAACCCTCAATATTAAAAATGTTGGTGAAAATTGTATCCCGTATCTCAATAATGTCTTGCGTGGTTTTAGCACCTTACCAAACGCTTCTGGAAAGTGATGCAAGTTGGTTATCTCTCTCGGGGTGAAATATCGGATTCTAAGACACTTCAGCTGGTCAAGGTACTTCTCCGTGATCCTCTCAATGTCTTTCTGACAATGCTTCAAGAGAGATGTCCCCTACAAACAAATGCATTAGTTTAATATTACAGTTTTTAAATTTAAGTGCCTCTGGTGTTTTACATTTTCATAATTCGTTGCCGAGAGTAAAAGTCTGGACAAAATAATTCAGACTGCCATAAAATCTTGGATTTTGACAAATTCCAGGAAAAAAACTGAAAACTGAACTCACTTTTGTGGTAGTGTTCATTTGAAGCATGGAACCGGTGCCTTCAACATAACGACCATATCTGTTGAATATAAGAGATGAGTGGTTATAGTCATTTTCTCAACTCTTTTCTTTGTTCCCTTTTAGTCTTGGTCGATGACAGGCTTGGCCTTTTCCCCCTAATTCAGCCTGTCCCTGGCACATGCAGTCAAGCCACTGCGGCAGTAGAGATTACAACTATGACGAATCAAGTCCAGCCTTGAGAACTTTGGCAGCGCTACCCAGAAAATTCCAAGCAAACCTCACACATACATTAGCTTGGATTCAGGGCGTATCAGATATGGGTAGCATAGCCATATGTGTCGCATTTCCCCCCCCCCCTTTTTTTTTAACCTAAATTTTAATATCAATGTTTGTTAAAAGTAAATTTTGAACCTTAGCAACATGAAAACTTGTGCAAATTACCTTGGATTCACTTATGTTTTTACCCATTATTAGAGGGCCCTCATTACCTAAAAACTTTAATTTGAATGAAACCTTGCCCCTACAATTACTGTTAGGTAAGTTTTTACTCACGCCTTTGTGAAGCATCTCGTGCGGCAGTCGGTCGCCGTGACGACGTCGACGATGCGGGCGAACCTCTTCAGCAGTCGGTCAGGAAGGAGGAGCTGCTCTACCACCTCCGCTGGGAGATTCTCCACATAGTCGCCCACAATCTTGCAAGAAAACTCCTTTTCATCGTTCGTTCTTTGAGAGCTTGGCTCATCACACTCTTTGGGTTGTAGCGTGAGCAAGCAAGCTTGCGCAGCCAGGGAACCTCTGTCAGTCGTACATTGAGCAATCTCATCACTGCTACCCCGATCTGCTTGTCTCTCACTTACACATTCACAACTGGATAAACCAACATCTTCCTGACAATCTTCTGTCGAAGGACGAGTGGAAACCGCTACAACTCCAGCTGAACTGTCCTCTTTGCTGTTTGAAATTGTATCTGAGCGACTTCCTTCGTGACCCGAAATGTCTTCGCTCACAGCCTCCTTACAAGATGATGTGGATTCTTCGCAGACAGCTTCTGCTCTTAGAAGTCCAGAAACTGGCCCTGTTTGGGGACTACTGGGTACTCTTCTGTTTGTGATTTCACTTGAGCAACTTCCTTCATGATGACCTGAGATTTCGGATTCCTGCGCTTCATATTTGCAAGTGTGGGTTTTCGACCCGGTGTCGACAATGTCGCAACATCTGCAATGTTTTCTTTCACGTTCATCTACTTCCAAGTGGCTATCAGAGTTTGAAGTCGCGGCAAATCGTTCATTGGTGCCTTCTTCGGGACTTTTACTTCCAAAATCCGAAACTGGATCACAAGTTTTAAGCTGTTGCTTTTGCAAGCTCTGGTGCTCGAGTTGCGAAATGTTGACGGGGTTGAACACTAGAGGGCGACGTTTTGCGAGGAGGAAGTAGCGCAGGCGCTGATTGGGGATACCGAAGTGGGTTGGAGACAGAAGAAACTCCTGTCGCAGGATAAAGAAGAGAGCGAAGAAATTAAAGAAGCACTTTCGACCAGAATGCATCCTTTTTGGCCCTTAAACGTGTGTCCAATGAAATGATGATAGCTGAAAGATCGATTGCATACAACTATACCTTGAAAATGACTTTAGGCCAAAAGGTTTTCTGGTCTGCACGCGCATTGCCGTAGCCAAGCGTGTCGGCCAAATTAAAAGGTTTTTTTTCTTATCAACACCGCCAAACTCACTGGTTCGACGGGAATCCTGCTGCTGCACAATTTTAACATGTTTTTAGATGGGGTTATGATCGAGTATAAGCTTTATGCGGCCTCTCTGGGCTCCCATATATTTTGCACTAAATTTAGACAGGCACCTTTTGCAGACGGTGTTGTAATTTTGTAATTGTGCATCTGGAAGCCAGACTGAGGGAGCGATGCTGGTGTATCCCGTAACCTGTAAACGTTTTTTAATTAGCACAAAGTGTAAGGGAGCAGACTAATGACCAGCCTGGCAGCACATGCACGATGTCGATGTCGCTGTATGGTCTGATGTTACCGTTTTCTCTGATTTTTGTCTTGACTATCAAAATTTCCCAAAGAATATTCTTATCGGTCGAGATCGTACGTGGATGCAGAATTCTCAAGCCTTATGGCCTTACTGAGGTCACCTCAAGCTGCACTCTGAAGGGGGATCGAAGCGTCATCTGCAACATCGGCCGAGATTTGAAGGAAAAAAAAAAATGTGTCGCCCCACCACGTTTGGGGCAAGCTCCATACCAGAAACCGAAGACTTTTTGGGTGGCCTTATCATTGAGTGAAGGAAATTTGATTTGATAAATGTGATAAATTTGAGGGTGGGGGGGGGGGGAGGGGGGGGGGGGGCTTGCCCCATCCTGACGACGCCCATGTGTGGAGGCTAAAATGACAAACTCAACAAACCTGGTAAGTATACTTGCACTGCGCCAGTGTCTGCACAAGGTGGTTCCTGTATTTAAGTCAATAACAAGACAATTTTTAAAAAAGGTGGGACTTTTGTTTTGGATGTGTTACAATTTTAAAGGGAATATACAACATTTGCAAACATCGAAAAAAAATAAAACTACCAAGTTTTTACGAATTATCTTGCTAGGATGTTGGTAAATGACAGTCTTAAGCATCCTGTAAAATTATGGCACCTGGTGTGAAGTCATTTTCAAGAAAATGGCATTTTTGTATACATTTCCAACGGTGGTCGGCCAACCACCGTTGGAAAAACCTAACTATTTTTGAATTACTGCTCCAAATTTACCATTTTTTTTTCAGTCCAAAGTTTGTTTGCTATTGGTTACATGTTCAGGAACGGGTGCAGGCCAGCTATTAAAACTGGTTCCCTATCCTTTCCAGCATCTATAAATTGATCCGTTTTATCTTTAGTGGAGTCAGGGAACCAGACTACTTGAACACTTTTGTTTCTCTTGGTTTTTCCAGCATTTTCGAACACAAAACTTCAAACATGTCAATGTAACAATATTTGATCTATTATGCTAACCCCTCAAACAGTTCATTTCTGAAAATTACAGCAAAAGCCAATGATGTAAATTCCCTTTAAAGGGAATCTGAACCACTTTATAATGAAAGTTAAATTCAGGGTGTGAACATGTGACCATTAAAAAAATGAAGAACCAACATACCTTGTATGTGATGTTTCAAACCCTTGAACGTTCTCCACAAGAATGTAGTTGGGCAGTTTGGCCAAGCTTTGACAAGAGTGGAAGAACATGAATTCACACGGAGTTAGAAAAATCACTTAAGTCAGAGTTCATCATTTGCAGCTATCCAAAAAGTGACTGGCGTAATTATTGTTGAAAAACATACTTGGTTGAAAGATAGTAAGAAGACTAAACTCCCTGTGAAATTATTCTTTCTGGCAAGCTGTCATTTTGAAGAAATCAACGAAAAAAGGACTTTCCAACGGTGTGTCTTAAGAAGCATCGTTGGAAATTTCCGTTAGTAGTTTGTTTTTTTATTCGGCGAAGCGTGCGCAAGCGTTGGCACGACGCACACGCGCGCGCGGTTGCTATAATTTGTCGGATCAGTGCGCGACATCGCATACCTGCAATCGGCTCAGTGAGAACGTGTCTCGGACGCTGAATTCAGGCCCAATTCAAAACATGATTCAGCAACTTTTGATTTGAAATCGAGATCCTAGAATGTTGTTTTGCTCAAAATGTACAGCTGAAGCTGAGCTGAAACTTCATCAGGTTAGTTGTTCAGGACCCTCCTTTAGATTTTGAGCACTTTTGTTGCTTCAAACGAACAAAATGCACAAATTACAAATGATGGACTGTACCTTTAAATACATACAGATAAGATCTATGGAGAGGATGGAATTACAGCGGAAGTACAAAATGCAGAATATGGAGGAAATCTTGGGAAGGTAAAAGGAGAAAACAAGTGGAAATCATATCAATATAGGAAAACTATCATGTCCAGCACTCACCGTGGCAGCATTTCTAGTAGATGGAAGAAGCTTTGAGTGCGCGGATCATTGATATCACCTTTCAGTCCGACCCTGAAACAAAAACCCCAGCAGAATCATGACTTATCACAGATAACTATTGTCAAAGTAAACTACCCAGCAGATTGATTCACCCTTCGACTAGCTTGTCAGTAAAAACCTGAACAAAGTTTTTCAGTGAAGCGTCGTGGCCTCGTGGTCTGGAGCATCAAATTCAAGATCTGTGGGTAATGTTGCAGGTTGTGGGTTCGAGTCCAGCTAGGATCTGTGGTACGTGTGTCCTTGGGCAAGGCACTTTACACTAATTGCATCTACCCTGACCTACCCAGGAGTGAATGGGTACCAGTGACGGCAGAGATGGTTATTGCGGGTGGTTTAGCTGCTTTGCATCGAAACGGCAGCATCGAGCTCACTATTCCCCGGCAGAGTTGAAACGGTCATTGGATTGTTTTTATGGGCTCGGTGAGCAGGGGTAATAATGATGCGCGGTGCCTTTTATAGGACCAATACTGATGCTATTATTCTAGTTTTTGTAAATGGACAAGTACAACCACATGTCTTCAATGAATGAATGGCATTGTCCTGTCAACTACCAAAAAGCCATTATATAATTTTACTCCTCTTTTGGGCCAATCATTCTTGCAGGCTTTTTTAACAGACCTATTTTGTTGAGCTTTTAAAAGGCAAATTTTCCTGCTCCTGCAACTTATGTGAAGTTCTCTGAAAGATTTTGTACTCAGTTTTGAGTCTCTGTCCGAAAATGATGAGTGGTCCAGTGGTGGGCCAACAGTTATGGTGTCGGACTTGTGATACCTGGGTTCGAACCCTGACCGCCAACACGGTGCTTGTGTTTTTGGGCAAGACATTTTACTACAATTGCCTCTCCCAACCCAGGAGTATAAATGGGTACCTGTGAAGGTCGAGATCAGAATGCACTGATCTTGAGCTGCTGCAGAAACCAGTCTCATGGCAATGTGAACAGGGGTAATAATTGTGAAGCGCTTAGAGACTGTGGCAGAAATTGTTATAAAAGTACATTATCAATGCGATGCATTGCGAGGGTGCAGCCTAGCCTACACCAACTCGGGACTTGGTCGCCGCCCTCCACTCATCCCTATCCAGCATTAGGTTCCTCAGCTCCCCCCGTGTCACTGAGACCATAGAGCAAGGACCCAAGGAGTCAGAACTCTTGGGCGATTTACATTTTGACCATTAACATACCAATCCCTCGGGAATGTCTATAGCTACAGCACTGTGACCGCAAGCCTCGACCATTCAAAGCGTGAATGCCAGCGGCCTTTGAACACGATGATCATCGCCGCCTTTTTAGTTGGTAACCAACAACCTCCCTATATGCTGCATAATAAGTCATGTCACGTCGCTGCTCTTTTTTGAAAAATATATTTTACGACAAGATAGGTTTTTACAACTGCGCAGTTGTTAGATGTGAGTTATGAACTCAAGTTAGCAATGTGCAGTTGTTGGTGCTTAAAAGCGTTATCTGTCCCTGTAATTTGGAGATAAATTGGATTTCTTTCAGATAAGTTTTCATGTATTTTCAGACATTTTAATTGGCAATATAGCATTGATGAAATGTGTTTTTTTGGAAAATTTCACAAGTTTTCACACTAAAAGTACAGAGCATTTTGTTCTTCATGAAATGATTGTTTCAGTGATGTTGACCACATTGTAAGCCAGTATTAGCCAACTCCGAACAAACACTTCAAAATCATTCATTTTTAGCGATGTATGACAACTGCGCATGCGTATTTACCATGGTACTGTCTACGAAGCCATGCAAACTCCTTTTTTGGCATTAGTGAGCGCGGATCTCTATTGTGTTGAGATTAGCGTAGTGAGCGACTGAGCAAGCTGCCGCCAGGTGCATTCTATTGTAGCTTTCGAGCACGGCGACCATCATTTTACTTTTGAAGTCTTGGAGTACGAACTCCTTGGGTCCTTGCTCTATGCTGAGACCAACATCCCACCGCAGCGCATCATTACCTTGTAAATGGCTGGCACGGAGGGCTCATCAGAAATATGTCCGCATCCCACTCATTAAACTCCTCTAATGTGATCGACTGTCAAATAAAAAAAACCAAATTAAGGTTGAACAAAGAAGTTGACTGCAGCGCGCTTTGAACCTGCGACCTCCAGATAACCGTTCCGGTGCTCTTCCAACTGAGCTATCCAGCCCTATGTTGGCAGTTCCCCATTTAGTCAATGCAGGGCTGCCAACTTTCACGCATTGAGCGTGTTACTCACGCATTTAAGGTAATTCTCACGCTCTCTCGCCCAAACGGGATTTTTCTCACGCAAAAAAATAAATAATAAAGAAATAAATAAAACTCCAAAATGATGTTTAAATCATGATGTTTTGCTCAAAAACATTGATTAAAGTGGTCATAAATTGCCTCAGATTGCACCATCGAGCGTCTACAATCAACTTTTTTCGGGACCCTTAAAGGGAATATACATCATTTGCTTTTGCTGTAATTTTCAGAAATGGATGGAATTGGGGGGTTGGAAATATAAAGTAAATATAGTTACAATGACTTTTTGGAGGTTTTGGGTTCGAAAATGCTATAAAAATCAAGAAAAACGATCATTTTCCTGTAGTCTGGTTCCCTGACTCCATATAAGAAGAAACAGAGCAGTTTACATACATTGGGGAATTGTAAGGTCAGGGAACCAGTCTAGCTGGCTCGTACCCGTTCATAGGTTTGTAATCGATTGCAAACAAGTGCAATGGTCAATTGGGGCCAGTATTTGAAAAAAAGCCAGTTGTTTCCAACGCTGATCGGCCGATCAGCGTTGGAAATTGATACAAAAATACCACTTTTCTTGAAAATGACAGTATACCAGGTGCCATAATTTTACAGGATGCTTTAGATTGTCATTTACCAACATCCTATTAAGGTATTTTGCAAAAACTTGGTAGTTTTATTTTTCGATGTTTGCAAATGTTGTATATTCCCTTTAAGCAGGCCCACGCACGCAAAAGCATGGTTCCTTCTGATCAAGCTCCATCACCAAATTCTCTCTCTCACTTCTTACTCAAAGTTGGCAGCCCTCTCAATGTCTTTGTTCAAGGGGAACTTGTCAGAGGCCATAAAGGAATACTGGCTCTTCGAAGTCCAGCATTTGAGAAAACATTGATGCCACCACCCTTAGATACACAAGGCAAAATTAAATGAATGAATTAATAAGCAGAAGAGAAAAACTGTATTTTACCTGGATGTTCCTTTGCATGAGGTTCACATTTGGGAAGTTGTGTTTGTACACCTTGTTGGCAAGATCGTTGATGTCAATGGCAGCAACCACTGATATGACTGAGGCATGATCTAGATGGCTTTCTGAAATAACGCAACGGAATGGCAAATATAAGCAATCAGCGTTGATATGCATTTGGTGAAAGTGTAGACCCCACTCCACATAAGAGATTAAGGAAAGAATGCTGCACCCTGACGCTGCTTTTTACTTCATATATCATCTCAAGGAAGGTCAGTCATTGCAAAAATGACGATGAGACATGAATCTGGGACTGAAATACATTTTCAATTTTGTTAGGAAATACTTAACATGCTTAAAAAAATTCTTGGCTCTCCACAGACTTTGTAGACAACCGCTGAAGTAGCGTCAGGTTGCAACATTCTTTCCGAGAATAAAGACTGTGCTGAGAATCTTTTTAGATTTGCACGACTCCAACTGGTGAATCAGGTACATGTAGAAAATTGATAGTGGATATTTTGCCGGAGGTAATGATGGCAAACTAACGATTACTAAAGGTTTGCCGGTGGCAATCCATATCAACAGAGGGCGCTGTACTCTTTAAAATAGGGCTGAATTATAAGATGTATTAAATTCCCACCAAAAGTTGTGTAGCACGTTTGGTGTAATGGTTAAGCAAAGGCTCTAGTAAGCGGGATGAATCGCGTTCGATTCCGACCGCACCACATTTTTAAGTTTTTTTTTCTCATCCCCAAATAAATAAGAATATTCTTCTTTTATTATTTTAACATGTCTCAAACATTTTTTGCAGAGTATTACATTTTCTTTTTCAGATTTGTGGCTCTGGAGGATTTTTTTTAAAAGGGAAATAAAGTCCGAAATTATAAAATGGTCTGAATCCCATCTTGTGAATACGAGGTAACAACGATAAATTTGGCATGGAGCCAGACTAAAACTTGTCACCGGAAAATGTTTAAGTACAAAAAAACAGTAACTGCGCATGTTCAGTGCATATCCGGCAAACTAACGATTACTAAAGGTTTGCCGTCTCCGGCAAAATATACACTGCCTAGAAAATTTGCATTTTTTTCCAAATCCACTATCCAGTTTACCAATTACTGATCATACCAAAACATGGAGTTAAACAAGAAGACTGTCCGAGGTTGCAAAAGTAATTTTGGAAGTGACCGCATCTGGCTGTACAGTACTACTAAAGTAGTACTACTATGATCGCAAGCTCAGAGTCAGAGCTAGCCCGACTGCGTCTGGCCGTACAGTACTATCGCAAGCTCTGTAGTACGGCCAGACGCTCAATGCTTCCAAAAAGACTGAATTTTTTTCCCCGCTGATGTAGCGATTTTGCTACAGATTTTGATCGAGATTATCTTTTCATCAAGGACACAAATTTCCAAAGTTAAGGTTCTTAGTCATAGAGCAACTCATACCTTTTCGAAAAAACGATCTTTGGTCTCAATATTTTCATCCATCTGGCCAAAAGACGACTTTTAGTCATCATCTTCCACAAATATCGTCCTGAAAATGTCCTCCATGCGATTTCAAAATGGCGGCCGCGTTGTAATGTATGCATTATGCGAGCGTGCTTGGGTAAGATAATGAATATGCATCATAGTTTATGACGTTTGTCGGGCGCGCGGCGCGGCTGGCCATACAAACACGAGGTCATGAACTAAATAATGCACATTCAACTACTCGTTTTTGCCGGCTGCGCTGGCTGTTGGCGCATGACGTCACGCGGAAGCGTAACACCCGATGACTGTTTCATGCACTATTGGTTGCGGTTCCAGTACCAAAGCTGTGATGCGAGTGGTAAACCTCATATTAGTGCATGAAACAGTCATCGGGTGTTACGCTTCCAACAGCCAGCGCAGCCGGCAAAAACGAGTAGGCCTAGTTGACAGCGATCGCTCTCTCTGTGCCTGTTAATCGACCGCCATTCATTGTACACAATTTTTTTTGTGCACAAACCAATGGCGGTCCTGGCCAATCCAGCAAGGTTGTCAAGTTAGCGGTTATTCCTCCTGTTTTCACTGCAATTGTAGGCTGAATCTTCATCGTGGATCGTTTTTTACTTCAAGGACCTGTGTAATGGTTATTCCAGGCAAGTTTGGGGTGAGTTGCAGTTGCAATTAGTGTGTAACGGGGACAAAATTGAACATTTTCCAAAAAATTTTGCAAATACTACAAGTTACGGGATAAATTCGCTCCAGCCCTTATAGACAACCCAATGATAAAACTCAGGGCTGGGTAACTCCAGCTAGGCTAATGAAGTCAGAGCTTGCGATAGTACGTACTGTACCGTGTACGGCCAGATGCAGTCGGGCTAGAAGTGACGGTCCTTTGCTTAAGCTGTCGGTCCAGTTTATAACTTAACTTTACTATCATACTATCAATATTTAAAACAACAACAAACCTTTAACTGCGTAGTGCATTCCTCCGATCCCGCTGTAGAATTCCACCACACGCAACCTGGACATGGGCGCAGCCATGTTGAATTGGTTAAACCACAACAATTGGTGGCGCTCTTACCCCGGGTTGCGGACCAGAAATTAGATACGTTGTCTGATGCATGCACAGCAGACCTGTTTCTTGTTCTGTGCTGTTATAAATCCCCCACTTCAAAAAAAATAAGGAAAATACTCAAAACTCTCCAAGGTGATTGAGACACACATCAAATTGAAACTGATTTCATCATCTTTCATTTTCTGTTCATTTTTGGGGGGTAATCAGATGACTTTTGGGGGAATTTTCCATCCAAATATGATCCCCCCAAACTTAGTCGTGAAGACAATCATCATTGAGAAATGATGCCCACACACCTAGAAGACCCAATTTCATCCGAATTTCACAGAACTAGGAACAATCCTTTTCACGGCTTCCACAACTCTTTTTTTTACAAACCCACAAGTTCAGGGCCCACAAAATGCTCTAATAGCAAAAAAAAAAATGTGAGGGCATGCAAAATCATGATTTGGCCCACGTAATTTCTTGCCTTTATACCCGCCTGCAACCTTTTGCATTTTCACAGAAATCTTTCAGCAGAAATGGTCATGGTGGATAGTTGACCAATACATTTTGGGCGGTCGTGTAGTTTAGGACCCTGTTTCATATGACATGTATAAGAGAATGAAAAGACCCTTTACGTTCTTGGACATAATACCTAAACATTTGGCGATGATACAAGCAGGAAAAGTCACTATATGTGTTTGGAATCATCTAAATAGTTCGCTGAGATACCATGTTGATTATCAGCTAGCTTCCCGTACCATTTTAACTTATAAGATCTTATAAGGTTCTTATAAGAATCTTATAAGATTCTTGTAAATGAGTAAGAATCTTATAAGATTCTTACAAGTGAGTAAGAATATGTTAAGATTCTTATAACATATTTTCAAGTCAGAATATCTTCTGATAGCTTCTTATTGTTGCTGAGGAATTCTTATAAGAGACCAAAGTTTGAGTCAGAATGTTTAAGAATTCTTATAAGAAACCCTTTGAGTAAGAACTTGGTAGGGGGTCTCTATAAGAAACTTTGTCAGGAGGATTATGTTAATAAGCTGGCTGCTAATGGGCCACAAGTAGGTCACATGACACAGTGACCTTGCATTCCAGAGACAAACAGTCTTTCTACAACAATTAGTAATTGTTGTAGAAAGAGGGCAGGGTTTGACTCATGAACGGAACTTGTAAAACATTAGAGGTGTCCTGAACTACACGATCACCACATTTTGTCGGAGCTTGCTTTAAAACAAATGTTCTGAGAGATAGTTCATACAATACACCAATAGATTGTTTCTGCATGTCCAATATATTTCAATAAACAGGGACTACTCAATAAATCTTCACTTTTTGATGCTCACTTTTCTTGTTTATGAGATATATCTTTCACTGCCTACATGAAAATAATACACTGCTTTTCATACATTACTCCTTGGAACTTTGTTGTGAAGAGATTGATAAATATAAAAAGCACACAGGGTTTATTCTGCTACACATGATTCCAAAAAATCATTACTTTAATATTTACACCGTTTGCAAACCAAATAAATGCTGATAATTAATCCCCCCCCAAAAAAAGTTCTTTTGTTCTGCTGCTCTACAACCCCGACCCCAGGTTAACAAAATTTCTACATTTCAAAATAATATTTTTAATAGTTATTTTTTTTGTACATATTCAAAGAAATATACAGAGTGAGACAACATATAAAGCATTCACAGTAGTTCACAGTAAGACTACTAAAATTGTCCCAAGATCCGATGCTTTGGCAAAGCATAATTTGACAAATGTTTGTCTGCTTTTCGTTTTCAAAACTTTGAAATACGTATCCGAGCAAACTCCAAAATTTTCTTGTCTTGATTTTTACGACATTTCAAAACATTTCTTCTTGTTAAATTTCCAAAAACTTTCATAATTTGCCTCAGAAATTGCAACTTTATCCATTTTTTTTAATGGTTGGGTAACTACATCATTTGTCATTTGTGCTTTTGTTTTTCGTTTGAAGCAACAAAAGTGCTAAACTAAACTAAATTGATGAAGTTTTAGATCCGTGAGTGCTGTTTATTCCGTGAAAAAAAAAAACTTCTAGAATCTGATATCAATTCAAAATTTGCAGAGTCAAGTTTTGAATTGTGCCCGAAATCAGCATCCGGGACACGTTTTCACTCAGCCGATTTCAGCTGCGTGATGTCACGAACTCAACTGTTTTTGGGGTTGGTTGGTCCCATGACCCCTGTACCCCCCCCCCCCCCCAACCAACCAAAAAAAATCCCCCCCTCCCCCTCTTTAAAGGCCTCTTGGTCAAGGAATACATTTGTCAACTGTGACATAGCTATGTTATACAAATATTCGGAGGCTCTGAGTGGAATGGGAGGAATATTATCGCAAGGTAAAAATCTAGACTTCTATTTCAGGAAGCGAAACCGAGTGAAATGGAAAAGTCCAGATTTTACCGAGCGATACTATTCCTCCCATTTCACAATATACAGCCACACAATATTTGTTCTATATAACTGACATACAGATCCTTGTCATTTGATTTAGTTAAAATGAACTTCTATTAACAAAATTGGTTGGAAATGTATTTCTCTCTTCCAAACCACCCCTTCACGAAATGTTTGAACCCAACTCTGTAGCTACTGGCTCTTGGGAACAATACGCGCTACGCGCAACGCTCACACCAGCATGCATTTGCACACACATACCGCGCCATGGAACAAGAATGATCCTAACTGTTGAATAGTAAATCCCATTCCCCATGGGCGGATAGCACTTTTTGAGCCCCGGCGTGAATGGGAGCAATAACGAATGCCACGTGATGTAAGTTAAACTAATCAAATGACAAGGATCTCTATGTCAGTTATATAATTAAAGATGGCCTAACTTGCAACTTGCAGAAATATTCTTCTAAGTTTAAGCAACAGCTACTGACGACGGATTGACTACAATCATTACTTAATTCAAAGAAGAAAAAAAATAATAACTGGCAATTTAAGAAAGCTTTTTACATCTACATTGCACTTTGTGTCATAATCTGATCAATTACAAACCGCCACGGATGTCATTGGATGTAATTTTGCCTGAAAATTGGGTCCTGCAACTTCATCTTGAAATCTCTAAAACTGCGATCTCTATATGCAAAATTGATTTCTACTCATTTTAAACAAATTTGGACTGTTTTGATACATTTTATACAAATTGAGATTTTGTTAATATATTTTTATGTAATCATTGTTTCTAGTTTTTAAAAGTCTCTGACAAAAGATTTGTACACATTGTTTTGTTCATTTTGGAATATATTTTTTTCTTAATCATCATTTCTGCCAGCGTTTTCTATCCTAAAAAACAAGGGTCTTAGCTTTTCATACAAAGCTAACATAACCTACGAGAATTTTTAAAAAGGCAAGATCGCAACTTTGTCAATTGTGCATTTTTTGTGCAGATTAAATTTTGCAAGTTATTTTCTCCAAGTTAATTGGAACTAGGTATGTACTAAATTAGAGTGCTCATCCGCATGTGGCAATTCCCCTGAACAAAATTAAGGATGTGACTTTGCATTTAATTCTGTAAATATTTAGCAAATAATTTAAACATTTTTCAATTCTTACATTTTGCCGGTTCCACGGAGCTGCCAACAACCACAGAAATATTTGCTTAACAGCAAAAATGGGTTACCAGCCAAACTGTCATCAGTGTTTATGGCTTGTGACTGGTACTCTGTGGCTTTTTGCTAAGCGAGATTTTCGGCTTTGGCAGCTGCGTGAAATTTGGCCCAGACTGAGTGTCGAAAACTGCTAGATGCTTGTTAGTTTCACACACAGAGATTTGGCTCAATTAACTATCAAACAAGCATCCTCTAACTGGCCAAGGTGCGAACTAGCACACACATAATTACAACTGATTTAAGAAATGATTAGCAATTACAGAAACAAGCGGCCGATTTCACAAAACGCCGCGACGTGTCTAAGGAAGACTAACGTGTCTTATTAACTCGCGATTTTACCAAACTTCAGATGCATTCAACATGTCTTATTATAAGAGTTTAGGCTTTGCATGGTGGAGTATCGGTATCGTTTCGGTTTGCGGTAACACCATGTGGTAATAACTACTGCTTAGAAGATATTTAGTTCTGAAAAGAACTTGTCCTGCTTATTATCAACTTGCGCTAAAACAACTTGTCTTTGGTCTCAACGTTTCAACTTGCATTAATTTAAGTATTGTTTTGGAAATCACTGCACCATATTTTCAAAAAAGACGATCGAGTGTTGGCCTAGAGTGATAGTTTTGTGGAAAACCGCTGTAGAAACAGATTTGAAAAGATTTTGCCACGTGTGCAGTTTTGATTAAAATAACCTTATTGACACAATTTAATTATATGCCAACACCTAGTTGACTTTTTAATAAAAATAAAATACTTTGGGTTCTCGAAATAGAGTTTTGAACCGGAGAGCACGTCATCTAGTCATAAGGGTTTTAATGACTCTATTGAATCTTGTGTAGGTGTACTTTGCATATGAAATTTAATGAGCAGGTAAATGTTTTCAGGGGAAGTTTGCATTCTATGTCCAGGAGCGGGAAATTGGTTTTGCATGTTTCTTTTCATCGACCGTTTCGTGAAGCGCTAAAACAGACACAAAACAGACATCAAATTGGTAATTTCATTGGTAATTTTGATGCGTCTTGCTTAAGATGGGTTTAGTGAAATCAGTCTTAGTAGCTAGGATCGATCTACATGTAAGAGCGGGGGCTCGTATCAAGTCCTTACGTGAGTTGTAAGACAAGACGAGTTTCGTGAAATCGGCCCCAGGTCCATATATGTGACCCGTCACAACAAAATGAGCGATTAGGCCGGACTTTTTAAGAACTGAGGTATTTATATATCTAGATTCTGCTGAACAAGAGCTTTCCAATGGTATACAACATTTAGGGGTACTGAGTTCGGTAAGGCGGGATCGCTAAAAATGTGTCCGGGATTAAAGTTGCCATTAAGTTGCAGACAGAAAGCTTCACTTTGTTACATGCAGTAACCAGAGTTGACACTATGTGGCATGTTGACTGACCTCTATGGACTGGCTGCTATGTGCTACTTGGATAACGCGCCTTGAAGCAAAGATTCCGCCATCTTGCTTCCCCAAACGTCACATTCTGCAGTTGCGTTTTTTTCTTTACATTTATAAATGTACACTTGCATGAAGTATTAAATAGTCAAATAAAACCTACGTTGTAACTGTAGGAATTCACATCATTACAATGACATGCTGACATCGCTCATTTGTCTCTGCAGCGACCGGCCCTGCCGGAAACCCTCCACCAACCGAAGAACGTCTGGCCGCTCCTCGAAGAACTCCACGATGGCCGACTCGGTCAGCATGGAAGCCAGGAACTGCTCGAACGTGATCTCCCAGGCGGGCTCGCTTCTGCCACCGTTTCCCGCGACCGGCAGAGTCTTGGGTCTGCTGGGGCTCGCCTTTGCACGACTCGGCGACTCCCCGGCACCCGTGTTTAGTTGGTGGGCGGCGTCCCCTGATCTGGATAGAAGCGTGTCTTTTGGTTGATCGACACCTTCCGCGACCACGTCGGGGCTGACGTGGATATCGGCCATGGCGTCGGCTAATTCCATTTCAAGCGAGTCTCCGCCTGCTTTCCAGTCAGTCCCGGAGCTTGGAGACAAGTTTAGATCTTTCGCTTCGGTTTTTTTATCCTCACCAACATCATCGGAATCAAGGCTGGAAGCCTCAGCCCCTCTCAACCCGATCAACCCAGGAACCGTCTCTGCTCCTGATGACCTTTCGGGAATTTCGGATCCACTGGCGGTGACCTCCGAGCTCTCACCTCCGTCGAAGCTTTCGGTCAGCTCGGATCCCGTCGGCGTTCCCTTCTTGAACTTCTTGCCGACCTCCCCCAGCTCGAAGAGCAAGGAGCCGACCGTGGCGATGGCTCGGTAGAGTTCCTGCTCCCTGGGGTGGTCGACAAACATGTCGTACATCGTCTTCAACAGCTGAATAAACTGGTCCTGCAAAAAGAGAAAGAATTGTCAAAATTTGAACAGTGACTTTGATCCTCATGAACTGGAATCAATCATCTTTTTTTTTTTAGGGTTTTGATGGCTACAGGACTGTAGAACCCAGCAAGTAATTGCAATTACTGGAGAGTCAAGTCGGCGCAGTGGTTGCTTTCCTTGCCTTCCATCGCTATGGCCCAGGTTCGATTCCTGCCCGGACCACATGTGGATTGGGTTTTCAGTCCCTGCCTGATTCCGTGGTTTTCCCCAGAATATTCTTCATGGGTTTTCCTCCCACCTCTAAAACTGTAATTTCTTCTCATGGCCTTCTCTCTACAGGTTTCTTCAGGCTTGCGAGCTACAGTGCCTAGCGGCGCTTTTGAGGAATCCTTGGTTTCATTACCAGAAATAAATAAAATAAAATAAAAATACAATTACCTGGTTGATGCGTGGGACGTGCTTGAAACCTTTCCTCCGTTCTGCTTCTTCCTTTTCCCGCTCCCATTTCCTGATGTAGTAGCGATATCCTTCCCTCTGCGATTCCATGTCATCCTCTTCTGTTTGACGATTGGAAGAAGGGTGATAGCAAACGAGACTTGAGGTTTCACACTTCACAAAGCTACAATCTTTATTCATACCCTCCCACTCCTTGGGAGAGTTTGGCCAAGTGGCGAGGGTTTGTGACTCATGATTGAATGATCAGGGGTTCGAATCCAGCTGCTGGCCATATGTTGTGTCCCTGGGCAAGCCACTTCACTCCAACCTGCCTCTCTCCACCCAGGAGTATAAATGGGTACCGGTATTAGATGGGGAGTAACCTGCGATGGACTAGCATCCCATCCAGGGGGGAATAGAAATATTCTCAGTCGTTTCATGCCACTGAAACTGGAGATAAACGCCGGCCTGATGGGCCACACTGGCTTGTGACAGACTTTACTTTCCTCCCCCATTCCTTAAATATCCACCAGGATGTTTTGTAGACACTGTAATTACGAGTCGTTGCTTCAATGGCTTGATTTTTGGGGACCAAAGTTTTGTACCCAAAATCTTTCGTTCAGTAATAACACGATCAGTAAATTTTTAAGGTACAAATGTATTTCAAGGTAACATTTAAAGCTTAAAGGTAGAGTAGATCATTTGCAGCTATCCAAAAAGTAACCGACCAAATTATTGTGAAAAAGCTTACTTGGTGTAAAGATAGTAATGACACTAAACTCTCTGTGAAATTCCTCCTTCTGGCATGCTGTCATTTTGAAAAAACAACAAAAGAAGGTCCATTTCCAAAGATGTGTCAAGTGACATATTTTTGGGAATTTCCGTGAATCCGCCCGCATGCGATCTAATGTGTAGTTGGTTTGCAATTGGGCGAATCTGTGAATGGGCGACAATCTGAATGAGAATCATGTCCTGAATTCTGATTTGGGGACTCTGTCATGAGATCGAGAGGGCACAATTTAAAATATGGCATCCCAACTTTGGAATGTTTGTTCTGTTTTCTTAAAATATACAGCATTCGCCGAGCTAAAACTTCATTAGGTTAGTTATTAGGCATCCGTGTTTAGATTTTGAGTACCTTTGTTGGTGCAAACAAAGAAAATGCACAATAATGACAAATAGCCTACTCTACCTTTCAAAGGTCGACTTTGCTCAAAAGTACTCGTTCAGCAATAGTTCTTGATCAGCTTGTATAATAGTATTAAATCAGGCGATTCACAATGTTTGCCAGGAAGAGTTCATTTTTCCCAGTGCATTGTGGGAGATGGTCGACAAATTCACAGCGCGGGACGTTTAAAATTGTTAGTTTTTCTGGTCAGCAGTTTCGTAAGCGTATGATTCGAGTATCTGGTTGTCCTTTTCTGTTCTTTTTTTTTGAATATGACGTTTTTTTGTAAGGCGGCAGAACCCTATGCCCCAATCTATAACAAATTAGCTCAAGTTGTCTAACGACGGGCATTGTTTTGTTGACCGTAAAATTGAAAAATGGACTCACCACGTCAAACTCTTAGTGGTGCACTGCATTGTGAACAGCGGGAATTGTAGAAACAAACATCCTACCTTCCTTTACAGCTGCTGCTTGTTCTCCTTCTAACAAAACCGTCTGAAGCTCGTCACCTGTTGGATCAAAGACGTCCCCCCTCCCCTCCCCGTCTTCCCCCTCCCTATCTTCCCCCTCCACGTCTTCCCCCACCCCCTCTACATCTTCCTCTTCCAGTAGGGTCTTCTTGGGGGAGTCCGAGGGCGTCTGACCTGGGGTGTGCTTGGGGGTTTGCTCCGTCTTGTCTTGGCCCTCATCGGTGGACTGGCTGAGCGGATGTCCCTCCTGACCAATAGGAAACATTGAGAAGTGGATACAAACATCAGGACAAATGTTACGACAGCTGTGATTGGTTCGGCAGAATTTGTTCAAATTTTGGCAAGAAACTTGACCTGGGATATTTCGGGTGCAGGATCTGATTGTCTCTGACACAAACTTGGGTGTTGGTCATTCTATAAATTTAGGGTTCAAAGTGTGACATTTTTCCTGTCCGCGTTACCTTGGTACTTTGCAATTTGCCATTCAAGTATCATTAAGAATGACCTCAAACGATTGTTTAGGCCGAAAAAAAAAGTCTCCGGTTTCTGGTATGGAGCTTGTCCAAAAAGTGGTGTGGCGACGCGGCTTTTTTTTTTGTTTACCTGACTTTTTTGCTTCAAATGTCGACTGATGACTGCAAATGGTGCCCGACTAAACTTAGTGCAAATATATGGGAGTCCAGAGAGGCCACATAAAGCTTATTCTCGATCATAAACCCATCTAAATACACGTTAAAATTGTGCAGCAGCAGGATTCCAGTCAAACCAGTGAGTTTGGCGGTTTTGAGACATCATCTTTCATTGAAAAAAAACTTTTTCATTTTGCCGACGCGCATGGCTACGGCGACGCGCGCGCATACCAGAAACCGGAGACTTTTTTTTTTTGGCCTTATTTGTTGGGTAGGTAGTTCGCTATTCATAATCACTCTTGGAGGACGACTGCATTGAAGTATGCATCAGAATTATAAAATAATAGAAGCCAGATGTAACAGAGACAGGAAAAAAGTGGACCAAAATTGATATGATGATCCATATCCAATGCCAAATCACCAAAAACAATCTTAAAAATCCTGAAAAATAAGAAAATTGCAAAGAGATTCTCACTGGAGCCTGTTCCACGGTGGGCGTCTTCATCGTGTCCTCAAAATACTCCGCCGCATCACATGCCGAGTCTGTCTCGCCCTGGTCCTCGTCAGGCGATGGTTGGCCGACGGTACT
Source organism: Patiria miniata (assembly GCF_015706575.1). Taxonomy (NCBI): domain Eukaryota; kingdom Metazoa; phylum Echinodermata; class Asteroidea; order Valvatida; family Asterinidae; genus Patiria; species Patiria miniata. The sequence goes on from NW_024037057.1 coordinate 3,327,683, forward strand.
TGCTTCATCTGATCAGAAATGAAGTGGAAAACGAAACTGAACTTCTGTGGATATAGGCCTTTGAAAAAATGCTCCTTATAATGTGACATCTTTTGATGACATCATCATGACGTCACTTCAATTTTCATCTACTGTATGTCACGTCCCTCTCTACCTACATACCAAGTTTCAACCAAATTGGACCCAGTTCTGTAGACATAGGCCATTCAATGTGAAACCACATGAAATGCGACGACTTCATCATGATGTCACTTCAATTTTCATCCATAACACATCCCTGTCTAGGCATATACCAAGCTACAATCATTGGATCTACAGTTCTGTAGATGTACATTTAGGCCTTTGAAAAATACACCTTTAACCCCTTAAGGACGGGGTGTAATGGGGACATTCCTCCACACATAGAGCAAGTGGCCCGCATGACTGCACAGCCTTTGTGTGGTAGCGGGACTGCACAAAAGCAGCAGCTGTGGAACTACCCACTAGCCGTGTGCCACGGCATACCACAGCTGGCAACTGCATTCCAATGAGGATTAGCGGCCGCGGCCATGACCGCTTCCCGTCCTTAAGGGGTTAATGTTACGTCACATGACATTTGATGACATCACCATGACGTAATTGTTCGCAGGTCATCTACTGTAGATGGTCTATCATGCTTGTGCCATGTTTTGAGTAGATCGATTACAACTAAGTGCCCAAAGTAGGGGTGGAATAAAAAAGTACACAAATCAGACAGAGAAAACACTTTACCCGTCTGAGAGTCTCCAGCGATGCTCTCCATGTCTTCCGGAAGCAGTGCCGGGGGTAGATGCAGCAGGTAGAGCAGCCGGAGCCGTTCGGGAAGCTCGCCCCGGCACATGATGCCAAGACCCCAGGCAAAATCACGGAAGTTGATCAGGTTGTCCCGGTCTTCGTCCAGGAGCTGCAGAACCGAAGGGAAGTTTAGCCCATTAGCACTTGTACTTACATTGTGTTAGGCTGCATCCGCTATGGCTAGAAATAACACACATTGTTAGGCCTAATAATGACATGACACGACATGGCACCTGTTCAAATCTGACTTCAATGGAGGTTCGCAGTTCTAGAAGATATGTTTTTATTTTGACGATTTGGAAAGTGTGTTACAAACAATGAAAAGAACATTAAAATATGAATAACAAAAGTGTTTCTTCACCTATTCATTACTAATTGTTTTTCCGCACGATCATACATGCGTATAATAATGGCAATACTGCTGTTTATAGTATCAATACGGAAAGTGGCACAAATGGATTTTTGAGTGTTTGTGTTCAACGGACCATATCTCTGGTTTGGCAAAAGCAAAATTGATAAAACAAATAGCATTTGAAAGCTGACTATCCCAGGTTTAACATTAAATAAGCATCATGAAATGTTTTTCAATATTCCAAGGACACAGAGCCCGTTTCTGCTTGCAGCATTTTGTTTTTTTGGGGGGGACAGGCTGTATATACAATCATATGGGGTTTCGGGAACTAAGGGTAACAATCGGGACAATGGTACCCAATAACTTGGTCTTTAGAAATCTCAGTACCCCAGGAGTGAAATGCCATGTAGGTTGAGATTTCATTAGAAACAGAGGAGAACAATTGTCGGGAAGTAAAGATGGACCGTAGTGTTACCCCCTAACCACCATATGTCAAGATGGGTGTCTGTGTGATTGTGTCAATACCTACCCTAAATGCCCTGAGAACTAAGAGGTCAGCTTGGGTGCCGCGCGCCCAGGGGGAGAAGGTCAGGAACAGGGTGCGATACTTCTCCACGTCGATCTTGAAGGTGGCTAGGAAATGCTGGGTTTGGTCCAGGACTGGCGCTCCCGACAACATGTTGCTGGAAAGATACTCCTCCTGAAAAAAAAATAAGAATACAAAAAATTCTACTTTTTTGCCATTTCATGAAACAGCGTATAACTTACACCGTGCCTATGATTCACCTAACAATGCCGTTGCGTATCTGCGCAATTAACTGACAATCCAATTTCATCAAAAATTTGCATAGCTGTGCAATGTTTTCAAATAATCCCGACGTCTTTGACAAGTTCAATCACAGCTTTTGCAACGGCCGTTTGTGCGTGATTTCGTAACGGTCACGAAACAGTCATTGAATCACCTCCGCCCACGATTTTGAAAACAGTTTGTCTGACTTTCGTTGGAATCAGGCATCCATTAAGACATGTCCCAAAGATGCTTTGACTAATCGCAGCCGTGCTTAATGTCCAACATGCGTGCACAACATGTCCGACATGCATTCATGGGCGTATGACGCACGTGGCTGGAACGCGAAGTGTGGCATGAGAGAGGTGTACGTGTTGTTTGCCCACGTGTGCAACTGGCATTGCTCAACACATTGCAGGCTTTCAAGCAGACTCCGTCGAAAAAGGAGAACAGTATGGATCAAAACGTTGTAAATGTAGGACTTTGGGTGACAAAAACAAGATAAACGTAGGACTTTTGCGGGCTTTCGGGAGTAGTTGGCATATTCTGTACTCACAACACTTGTGCTCCATCCTCAACTAAGCTCTTGGAAGTACAGTTGCAGTGCTCCTGCGCCAAAGCCCTTCATTGTGTGATTAACATATGACAGTGTGTACCACTGTTATGAAAAGTATTCAATGAGATTTCATTTTTCGGAGTTGTGGGACAAAAAGTAGGAAAAAGAAGGAATTTTAAGAAAAAAGTATGAAAAGTAGGAGTAGGTAAAAAAAAAATAGGAAAAAAGTGGGAAAACTTCAAAGCCTGGGATTGGTATTAAAGACTCACCTTGAATATCGTGTAGAGTTCTTCCAGCTCTTGCGAGTTGAACGGCACCTCTCCGGCGAGACTGCGTACGATCGTTCGGCGGGCCGTGTCCTCCAGGCCCTGCACCACGCGCAGTCGCTGGTTTAGACGCATCTTCTTAATCTGGTCCGTGCGGATGTAGCCGTATTTGGCGTAGGCGTTGTGGATGAGATCCGACACGTCAACATCGGGCTGGGTGGCCAAAAAAATGTCAGAATGAATGGATCGTTTTCCAGAGCTGTTTTGCAGAAATGATGTAAAGTTGCAATTTCCCTTGTAATATGACTTCAATTTGACTTATTTTGACTTGTAATTTGACTTACACTTTCACTTGCAATTTGGCATGTGATTTGACTTGTGATTTGACTTGCAATTTGACTTATGATTTGATGTGTTATTTGACTTGAGGTTTGACTTGTGATTTGACTTCCAATTTGACTTGCGATTTGACTTGTGATTTGACTTGCAATTTGACTTGTGATTTGACGTGCGATTTGACTTGCGATTTGACTTGTGATTTGACTTGCAATTTGACTTGTGATTTGACTTGCAATTTGACTTGTGATTTGACTTCCGATTTGACTTGCAATTTGACTTGTGTTTTGACTTGTGTTTTGACTTGTGATTTGACGTGCAATTTGACTTACAATTTGACTTACAATTTGACTTGTGATTTGACTTGCGATTTGACCTGTGATTTGACTTGCAATTTGACTTGCAATTTGACTTGCGATTTGACTTGTGATTTCATTTCTTGCTTTGATTTATGATTTAACTAGTGTTGGAATTGACTACAACTCTGCAGCTTTTCACTTAGCGCCAGTAATTCGCAACTAAAATTCTATTTTTCTGCCTAGCATCTCCTAGAAATCAGACACAGCATTCTCAAGAGATACCTTTCGTTCCATAGTCATAGCTGCGAGCGTAGACATGTGAGGCATGGTGGGCCCCGTCGCGTCTTTGTTCTGGACGCTCTCCAAGTACGTGCTCAGGACCGTCATGGCCGTGCCGTCATCCTCGCATTGCAGAAGCGCGTCGTAGTTGGCGTCCAGCACGGCCAGTGCAATCTGGAAAATGACGCGGGCCCCGTCGTAGAAGAAACAGTCCATGATGTTGACGGCACTCTCAAATGGCATGACACTGTTAAAAAAAATTGAAATGATGTGTTTTGATGTGGTACAAGACTTAAGACATAAAAGCGTCAAGCTGTGTTTGCATGTGTGCTTCCCTATGGGAGCCTTGTGGGGCAATTGGCTGGCCAGCCCACCTGGCTCCAATAGGAAAGTGTACATGTAAAGAAAGTGATGTCATTATGGCTTAGGGGACAAGACCTTTGTAGTCAGTGGTGTGCCACTGAGATGGAATGTGGCAAAATGTGGTTTTGGGGGTTTTTTTGGGGGGGGGGGGGTAAAAAACCTATTGTTTGGGCTAAATTTGTCATTTGGCATCTTGTTTTCATATGCAAAATGCAAGTCTTATTGTGAGTTTTTGTTTTTAAGGCAGAGAGAAAGGTTCATAAAGATAACACACACAACATAGAATATCCCGATTCAGTAGGTTTTTATCATGTGTGTGAAGTTCAATTCAGACATCCGTAACATTATAATGTCACGTCCGTAACAAAAAAACATGATGTTTCCACAGCATCAAAGTAGCTTTTTGTAAAATGTCCTTGGTAATTATATAGAGTGAAGCTATATCTACCACAACATGGTTATTTCATTAAATTCTTGCAAGAAACTTCACAGACTTTTATCAATGCATACTGATAGTTAAAACCTATGTCAGAATGTGTATTATCTGTAACGGTCGTTTACAATGCTTATATGTCATTAATTAATTCAGCTAACATTACATTAACCATGTCATGTTGTACATTAAGGCCGAAGCTAGAGTTGTACCAAATATAGAAAATTCGACGTCACTGTCAGATTTTTTATTTCTTGCTTCAAATTGGTCATTAGCTCTCAATGCAACGTCTGTTACGATGGGATTGCCTATATAGCTTAATATTGGATGGTCAGGTCGCCAACCATGGACAAGATTTTCACCTGATGAAGATGGTCAGAAACCATGACAACGAGATCATGCTGAGAATTCCAAGCTTCTCCATCTTGACGTAGAGATCCGGCAGATACTCCTTAGTCAAAGCCTCAAATACCCCTAGAGAGAAAAACACAGACACACAAAACAGAGGATTGTGTACATGCAGTTGAAAAATCATGATCATAAGCACAAACTTTCGTGGTTAAAAAAAGCTGTGAAACTGATCCCAAGTCACAAATTGTACAAACCACACGGCTTCTTTAACTGGTAACCTGTTTTTGGCTAAGCAATTACATACCGTGCTTAGCGAGTTAGGGCCTATCACAATTCATATCCGGAGTTCTGGACAAGTTGCGGGTAGAATCATTCACTTTGCCTGGAAGAAGCTCTGCATTTGTCCCAGACATGTTAAGGTGAAATTTTCATTAGCGACGGCTTGACTCATCAATACTGATAACTTCATTGCGGGAAGATTGCGGGGAAGTTGCTCAGAATCCTGCAACTTATACCCGATACAATGTTCGCAACTTGTCTGGAACTCGTCCCGGATATAAACTGAGAGGGGCCCTTACAGTGGTTTGCATTTCAACCAAATTGGGCCCAGGCCAACTCAACGTTTTCTGCCTTCACTTACCTTGGTCAATGAGGGCGCCAACAACCCGCGTGTTGTAGTAGTCCGGCAGCAGTCTTTCGCAGATCGCAACCAGCAACCAGAAAGCCTCTTCCTCATTTGCATAAAGCAGGAGCACGGAGGTCACAATGTTCATGGCTTGGCAGTAACCTAAAAAATCAAACAAACAAAATAAATTTGTATTCATATACGAAAAATAGGTACAAACTAAAAAATTTAAAATGTGCTTTACTTTAATGCTTGTCCATGTCTTAAAGGGAAAATACAACATTTGCAAACATCAAAAAATAAAACTACCAAATCATTTTGAAATACCTTGCTGGACTGTTAGTGAATGACAGTGTAAAGCATCCTGTAAAATCATGGCACCTGGTATACTGTCATTTTCATGAAAAGCGGTATTTTTGTATCAATTTCCAACGCTGATCGGCCGATCAGCGTTGGAAAAAACTGGCTTTTTTCAAATACTGGCCCCAGTTGACCATCGCACTTGTTTGCAATCGATTACACACCTATGAACGGGTACAAGCCAGCTAGACTGGTTCCCTGACCTTACAATTCCCCAATATATGTAAACTGCTCTGTTTCTTCTTAAATGGAGTCAGGGAACCAGACTACAGGAAAATGATTGTTTTTCTTGGTTTTTATAGCATTTTCGAACCCAAAACCTCAAAAAAGTCAGTGTAACTATATTTGCTATATATTTCCAACCCCCCAATTCCACCCATTTCTGAAATTACAGCAAAAGCCAATGATGTATATTCCCTTTAACTTATGCATGCGCAGTAATAGCAGCATGTGAACAGCTCCTGTCAAACGCTGGGCAAGACGTCATAACAAAACTTCTTGGTTCTGGCTTCCGCTGTACTTTATGACGCGTGAGGCTGTTGGAAAAATGGAATCTTGCCCTGCGGTTCGGTCCCAAATGGCTGACTAGAGTAGTCCAACCATCCTGCGTTCGAGTACAGTTTGTCAAACTGTGGTTTAACCACAGCTTGGCTCCAACTTGCTCAATGTGGCATTCGGCGTGTCAAAGGTTAAAAGGTCAGATGAATAATTCATTACCTATCGTGGGGTTCCTGTAGGCGTAGGCTGTCAGGACCCGTCGCAGGGCGGCGATGCCCAGCTCTGACTGGAATGCCGGATGCTCCGGAAGGGATCGATGGAGATCTCTCTCGATTTCGTCAGTCGCGATGCTGTCCTTGCCGAGGCTCTGCTCCACTAGCGATTGGTAGTAACCGGCTTGGGTGGCCATCTTAGTTATAAAAAAAAGGCTGCAAGTTCAACTTTACCTGGGGTAAAGCGCTTTACCCCTGTTCAACAGGAATCAGACCATTTCTTTTTTTCTGTAGCAGCTCGAGATCAGCGCAATCTGGTCTCTTCACAGATACCCATTTATGCTCGTGGATGGAGAGAGGCAATTGTTGTAAATGATGTTGGTCCAGACAGGCTATAGTTAAAGCGCCCTCCAGCGACTGGATGTTTTCCGTTCGCCGAAAACACATCAACGTTGAGTCTGAGAAAATTTTGTTGACAAATTCTAAGCAAAATTGCTGAACATGGAGGCATGGAGGTACCAATAATTGTTAATTATGATGATTATCTTAATGCGTAGTACAAATATTGAATAGTTTAATATGATTTATGAGGTTAAAATTGACTATAATCAGAAACAAAACAAACGCTAGTGCATGTGCATTCTAGCACAGGGTTTATTGTGGCAGTGTACATGTACATGTTTTTGTACCGCATGTAATTCCATAGTTTCCCAACATTAATTCATTTATTAATCAAGTGCTGATCTCAGAATTATTTGATCGATAGGTTTCTATAATTGTCTTTGATTGTCTAAGGACAGGATACATGTAACAATTTGTTACCCATGTAGAGATATGCATGTCCCTGTCACATGTTGATTGTTGACATGTAACATGTTAAATATGGCTTGTGTAGTACACTGCAAGTTTAAGTCATGCTGCTGGGTCAAGGTTCATGTAGTCTGTTTACTTAATTAGGTTTTTCTTCTTGTCTTTTGTTGATAGTTTTCACGGAGTGATATGGAGTAATTGTCACACACAGAGAGTGAAATCCAAGTAGTGAAGTACACTAATAAACATCAGAGTGACATTGATAAGACACTTCAGTGAATCTCGTGTCTAGCCTAGCCTAAATATAGTTTGCGACCTCAGAGTCAGCGACATAAAGTGTCTTGCCCAAGAGCACAAGCACCATGTTCCCCGTCAGGGTTAGAACTCACGTACCACGGTACAAGAGTCGAACACCTTAAGGGCCCCACTAGTAACTTTTCTTGGAAAGCAAATGAAAAACAACTTTTCCCACCTCGTTAACGGCTCCAGAGTAGAGAAGCCATATTTCCCCGCGTAGACTCTCCGGAATTCCCTTCATGATCAATTCCTGGGTATCCACAGTGCGGTACATGCACACACCTCTACAACACAAACAGGAATATGAAACGTAAGAAGTTAGCCTTAACTTTGGACAATGTTTGTTTCATAGAGCTATATTAACTTACTAGAGCGCCAAGTCCTCATTCCCCTGCGGATATACTCTGAAGCCGTCCTGGGCGCAGGCATTTTGAATTCATGTGCCTGTTTGTAGAACATAATGAAATTACATGGAGTATGGCGGCAAAAATCAACTGCAGCGCATACGCGCACGTGTTTGTGTTTGTGTTGTTTGCGCAGAGCAAAATGAAATGCTCATTTACTGGTTGTGCGTTTCAGTTTTGGGCGTATAGGATGCAGGTATGCAATAATCGTATTAAAGCCGTACGGAATTAAGAGTTTTCCAATTCCATAGGTTTGTGAACAAATATGAATGCGCCCAGCTGGCTTCACTAGTCTGGTTCCCTGACCCTACTTCAGACGAAACGGAGCAATTCATAGACGTCAGGTCAGGGAACCGCACCGTTCACGGATATGTAACCCACTGTAAACAAAATGTGGTAAATTGAGGGCAGTATTTGAAAAAGGCATTGTTTTTTTAACAATAGTCGGCCAACCATCGTTGGAAACTGATACAAAAATTCCAGTTTTCTTGAAAATGACAGCACACCTGGTGCCATGATTTCACAGGATGCTTGAGACCATTATTCACTTACAGTCAAGTAAGGTATTTCATAACAATTTGGTAGTTTTGTTTTTCGATGTTCGCAAATGTTGTATACCTTTTAAGTCTTGTCTTACGTTTTTGAGTAAGGCACTTAAACAGCAATGCTTGTGATCTCACAAATATTTTGCATCCTCTAATGTTTTTGCGACGCCGCACAATTCTTCTTGCAGGGCTTTTGAAAAAAGACACACATGATGTTGCAGAATTCACAATTATGACGGGATACCATTGTGACGTTTCCAACCGCCTCGACAGCGATACCGACCTTCCAAACTCCTTGAAGTGGATGTCCCACAGGTGCTTCTTGACGGATTCCTTGACGGACACCTCGTCCGAACCTCGCCGATTAAAGACTGTGATCAGAGCCGGCTGGAGTTGAACGGCGATGCTGCCCGACGAATCACCACCTTCCTCTTCGAAGAAAAAAACAACAAAGTATGGCAATGTTTAGTGATGAGATTTGAGAAAAATGAAACATCCATGGAATAATCAGCAGAGGGTTTGTGGGTTGTTATTGCTCAAGAGCAACGTAAGGCCTATAATTGTATTTGCATAACAGCACCCCTTAAATTACCCTTCGAGAAGCGAGGCGGTGATAAAATTCTCCACATTTTCCAAATATGGGCATAATTTTTTTTCAATGGGCCAATTAGGCCAAGCTTCCATGTAATCCTCACCCCCACTATACACCACAAGCCTGCAGACTCCCATTGGCCAGACCCTAGCCACTCCAGAGTAAGGAGCGTTGAAAGACAGAAGCCAAGATGGCGCCTAATGCCTTTGTGCAGTAATTGGAGATCTTAGTGGCCAACCCCTAAGTGCTGCCGATCTCTTTGTGTCAACCCCTTGTGCCGCCCTGAACTCAGACAGGTTGTAAACAATCCCTGGCCATGTGAATGACCTATATCTTGTGCATGTCCAGGCATGCCAGGGTTAGTGACCTAGAAACACGTGTGGTGATAAAATTCTCCACGTGGTTCCACCGTGTAAATTTTTTCCGCTTGAAGCTCGAAGGGTAAAATACCTATTTCTTTTTAGATATAAGCTTTTGTAGATCCAAACACCTTTACGGTAAAGCCTCAGGAGTGCCAGATTTCAAAAGTGATTCTCTGAAAAATCCGGAAATCAGGAAAAAAATCCGACAAACCAAATCCTAAAATCAGGGAAAAGTCTTTAAAAATCTCACCCCTACAATGTTGCACGATCAAATCACTATCCAGTATGCAACAAGTTGTTGTCACAGAAATACCATTTTTTGCAGCGCATTATCGAGGGGAAAAAAACAAAGTTCGCATGCGAAACTTAATTTCTCTTGAAAAAGGTCTGGCATTAACGGCCATTTTATCCAACTTTTCTCAACAATATTGGGTTTTTCCCTTTCAATGACGTAATGTCATATGCACTGTATACTCAGTACTGTCCGAGGGCCCGCGGGCAAATATTCACAAGCTTTAAATCGGATGGGACTCGAACCTACGACCTCGTGCTTAGTGCTCACTAGTAGGCAAGCCCAAGAATTCGCCCACGCTATGTCCCATACATAACGAAAGTTTAACCCTCCAAGATAGTCATGGATTCAGTGTTTTTTATTCTACTGCTGGACATCTACAAGGAGAATACCCACAAGAATTTTTATGGTATTAGTCTTTGCGATGATTATGTAATTAAGGCCCCCCAAAAAAGTCTCCGGTTTCTGGTATGGAGATTGCCCAAAATGTGGTGCGGCGAAGCGGCTTTTTTTTTTTTACCTGATTTGTTTTGCTTCAAATGTCGGCTGATGACTGCAAATGGTGCCCGACTAAACTTAGTGCAAATATATGGGAGTCCAGAGAGGCCACATAAAGCTTATTCTCGATCATATCCCCATCTAAAAACACGTTAGAATTGTGCAGCAGCAGAATTCCAGTCAAACCATTGAGTTTGGCGATTTTGAGACATCATCTTTCATTAAAAAAACCTTTTTCATTTTGCCGACGCGCATGGCTACGGCGACGCACGTGCATACCAGAAACCGGAGACTTATTTTTTTTGGCCTAAAGAAAACATGGCGTTATGTATGTGACAAAAAGGGGACCTTTTCTTGGACTGTCTGTTGTTCGGACATCTTACCAATCAATCACCAAGCTTGCAAAGGTCAGCTGGTATAGCAGTTGTACTACTACCACAGCATTTTGTATGATGAAAATTTGGCGCAGGGAGATGTAAATTTAATATTGGACTTTATGTTTGGTCAGTTAAATTACATAATTTGAAATGAGAAAATGTCATGAGAAAATGCGACAGAAAATGAGGACTTGTTTGACAGACTGAGGAAATGTCAGAGACAGACACACTGGGACAGACATAATGAGACACAGGGGTGACAAACATGGTGAGAGATTGGGTGATACAAAACAAGTTTCAAAGACATTTTTAAGCCATGACTGCGCGACCAACTGTCGAGAAATGTCTGACACGTTTGAATTTTGTTTCACACGCATGACGCATGCAGTTCCAACAGTTGTAGAACATTGCAAGAACATACATGTACAAATGATGTGATGATGTGAAGAGGGTCGTAACATTTAGCAGGAAATTTGCGTTTAACAAGAAACAGCGTCAATTTAAATCTGCGTTTTCAAATGAGCAGGGAATCCTGTAACTGCAGGACTTGTCACATCCGTATGCATTGGATGAAACCAACTGTAGCTCTGCAACGATTCGGTTTAATATTTCTCGATGGTTAGGCCAAAAAAAAAAAAGTCGGTCTCTGGTCAGACCGAAGTTCCGGAATTGATGCGGCGAAGCGTTTTTTGGGTTTTTTTTTTTTTTTTTTTTTTTTTCAAGCTTGTATTGTACAGACAAGGTGGGTACTATTTTGCTTTTTTGTGTCCTCATTATACATTGGTGTCCTCCATAATTTGCCTTGGTGCCCTTTATCATTTGCCTTGGTGCAATTCCCCATTCCTTGGTGCTCCTTGGTACAAAAATTGTTGTAGCTTCCGTGTTAATTTGAAGGGGAAAAAAAGGTTGACGCGCATGATTAAAATCGACGCGCGCGCTGACAAGAGACCAAGTATTTTTTTTTTTTTTGCCTTATTCAGGTTATTTGAGTACATGTTTCAGTTACATTAGCCGACCACTCGGTGGAAATGAAGGATTTCATTCAGAAGACAAAAGAAAACTTCTCACTCGAAAATGTCAAAAATTCCGAACACAAAACTCTTTCACAAGGTAGTAAGTTGCACACAACGACGGACATAATTCGTAAAAACAATGTCAAGTCCAATGTTTGGAAAGGTGGTGAGTATTTATTTAAACTTCCATTATTTATATTGAATAATTGAAGAAATAAATTAGCCGTTCAAAACTGTAACCAAAAAGGGAAACTATTCATAAGATGGAATTTGCGTCGGGGTGATGTAAGTTCAATATTAGGTTTTGCCCTTCACCGACTATAAACACTGTATACTCAGTGTGTTACCTCCCGAGCGAAAGTTGGAAAAAATCACTCGGGTGGGACTCAAACCCATGACCTCCTGCTTTCTAGTGCCGACGTCTTACCACTCGACCACCGAGCTTGCAACATAAAAACTTGTGCACTTGCGGGCCTAATGAACACAGTAGCACCTGAGGCTGGCTTTCAGTGTTTGATGTAACTATGGACTTATGAACATGGACGAAAATCATGTGATGGCGGTGGAAAGTTTTGAGTTAGTTAAAGAGGTTGTGGAATGCTCGAAAACATTTCTGTCATTTTTTGGGTATATGTAGCCTAAGGTGTGATGAAATCAAAACGACTATTGTGTCTGTCATGAAATGAGTACAAAGGGTACTTTTGAGAGCTATTTTTCAGGTCCTGTTTCGACCCGAACGCGCAATTTGTGTTAAAGTCGTCGTTGCGGGCAGCAAACAAAACACAGTAAATCGTGACGTAATAAACAGGACTTGTTTATGCTACTCTGCATCAGGAGTCCTGTTTATTACGTCACGATTTACTGTGTTTTGTTTGCTGCCCGCAACGACGACTTTTACACAAATTGCACGTTCGGGTCGAAACAGGCATGACAGGACTTGAAAAACAGCTCTCAAAAGTACCTTTTGTACCTTTTGACAGACACAATAGTCGTTTTTATTTCATCACACCTTAGGCTACATATACCCAAAAAATGACGGAAATGTTTTCGAGCATTCCACAACCTCTTTAATAATTATAAGATACCTGGGGACATTCCAATGGCAGGATTTAGACAGAGATACTTGTTAGTAGGCATGCTGGGTGAGTAACTACGAGGAGGATCTGCCAATTAAATGATCCAAACTCAGACACAGAAAGACAAGGGACAGAACAACAATACAAATAGTGCAACATGAAGGAAGTTTAACAAATAGAAAAGCAGAAATACACCTGCTGGATGAAATTTTTCAGGGTGCGTCAACAATTTTGGCACGTAATCATTCTAGTTTATTCTATTTTCTAGCAGCAGCAGCTTTTTCAGGTGATAGTTTTCAAGAAATCCTCTAGGAAATGGCAGTCACTCAACTAAAAGATGAAATTGTTATGAGGCACAAGTAACTGAAAAGTTACAAAGTTGACAATCTGCAAAATTGGAAAATGACTTTTAAAAAGGCACACAAAGTGACCAAAGGCAATTTTTTTGCAACACTATTTTGTGAAAAATCTACAAAAAAATGTGCCTTTGTATTATCAGAAACAATATAGCAAGTCTTATTTTTGTGTGTGTGCAAAGTTCGAAACTTGAGTTTGTTAAAGATGATTTGAAGTTGCGCTCCTGGGCTTAAAATTTTTTTTTCTTCTTATTCTCAAATTTTCAACTTGCATGCTTAATTCCAACTCCAAAACCTTGCTTGTTCTTCTTTTTTTTTTTTCCTTTTTTGGACATCTGGAACCCTCTGGAAAAAAAAAAATTAATTTGGCACAAACAGATCCACTTTGCAAGTAGACTTGCTCCCAGTCCGTACATTGTCGATACCGATTGTAGGGCAGGAACCAGCCTATCCCACAAGAAACTCGAAAACAGAACAGGTGAATGCAACTTAGATAAAAGATAAAAGTAAAAGAAAGTAAAAGTGAAAAAGATGTGTTAACTTACTGTTAGTAAAAACTAGATCATCGCTTAGAACTGTGTTGTAGTAGGACATGTGGTCTAACATAACAAAAAACAAGCACACAAGGAAATCAACAAAATATATTCTAACTATCATGCATGTGCACTACATACATATACATGCATAGGGCTTTGAACTGCAGCCATATTTGGGGGCGTGCTTTTAGGCTTGTTCCACTAAGATAATGACAAATATAAGGAGAAATTAAAAAAAAAAAACTCAAAGATGGCGGCCAAATGGAAAAGGTCTATAAAAGAAAATATCTCAACTACAACAGAACAGTATTCATGCAGATTTAAGGGGACAGGATTATCCAGGTTTTGCTGTAGGATCGTTTGCTTTTTGTGCATTTTCTTTTTTTTTGGAGGCAACAAAATTGCTCAATATCTTAAGCAGGGTGCATAATAAGCAGCCAGTGAAACTTTCAGCTCAGTGGATACTATACAGGGTGAGTAAAAAAAATCCCCAAAACCAAATGTCGGGACCATTGTTTTAGTGAAGTTCTGCATGTAGCACTTTCAAAATCTAGGATATGAAAGCCCAATTCATAAGCTTTCTTTGAGTATAAGAATCATTCAAATCACTCATGTACTTTTGAAGTTACGGAATTTTAAACACAACCACCGTTGTCACAAAGGGATGTGTGTGAGTTGTTTTTGTTTTGCCGAAAGAACGCACACCTTTTTGTTTTGTGATCCGCGGACAGAACTTTAAAACGGTGGTTGTGTTTAAAATTCCGTAACTTGAAAAGTGAAAAGTACAAGAGTGATTTGAATGATTCTTGTTCTCAAAGAAAGCTTGTGAATTGGGCTTCCGTATCCTAGATTTTGAAAGTGCTACATGCAGAACTTCACTAAAACAATGGTCCCGCCATTTGGGTTTTGTGTTTTTTGACTCACCCAGTATATGTTGATAAAACACAATGCAAAATGTTTGGGTCTCTCTTGTTACTGGATACCATTGTAAAACACACATAAAAAAAGTGTGCCAGTAGGCACACTTTTTACAAACTTCCTTCGATGATTGTTTTCTTCCGACTGATATCATTTCAGGCGGAATAATTTCACAGGGTATTTGGTGGCATCCCTATTTTCACTTCGAACAAGGTTTAATTGGTAGGTCTTTTCTTGGTAATTGCCCGTGCTCTGTACATGCCTTTTACCCTAACCATCCCCAACCCTTCAAAATCCAACAGCACGTTTTGTTGGAATTTGTTGGAGTGAGTCCAACAGTTTTGGTGAATGAGTTTACCATATGGTGTTGGATTTTGCAAGAGTTAGGAAGGATCCTAGTAAACTACTCAAGGAGTTACGGTTAAAAGCTACTAGACAATTAACTTAAAAGAGCTCACGTAGACGTAGTGCAGGAGGAGAGTTTTTTCAAGAAAGACTATTAAAGGGTTTGGTTAACCTGCAAGGAACAATGATAAGAATGGTTATTTTGAATGTAAGAGCTGACAGTAGAATCGGTTATGCAAGTCCAGATTTACTTCAAGTAAATAATGTTAATCTGTAAGTATAAATGGTGGCAGTGGCGCACCCAAGAGGGGGGGGGGGGGGCTCGAGGGGCTTAAGCCCCCCCCCCCCCCCCCCCCCCCCCCCCGAGGTTGTCAATTTTTTTTTGGGGGGGGGGGGTCCTTTTTTTTAGTCCCACAATTTGACCGTGGTGATTATGTGGCCTATTTTCGAGGAGTATAATAGGGGTGTAAATGGTGCCGCCAACATCAAAATAGTTGCCCCCCCCCAAAAAAATATTTTAAGCGGCCACAAATTTTGGGCAACATTTTTTGAAAAAAACTCAAATTTCAAAAAAAAAAAAATTTAGAACCCCCCCCCCCAAGCCAAATCCTGGGTGCGCCACTGAATGGTGGGGAAAAGGGTGAACATAATAATGTCGCATTGGTGTTGTATTGGATAGTGTTCCCTCACCTGATTTGATACTGGCATTGCTGCTGGTGCTGCCGAGGCTCCCTAAGCTGCTGCTGATTTGTGCCAGGGGTCTGTGATTGGCCGGCATCTCAATCAGGCTGTTGCTGCTGCTGGAACTCATGGATATGCTGTCGCTTCTATGCCTGGCCAAACAAACAAAAGATCTTGTTCTTATTAACCTATTAAGCTTTTTTTTTTTATAAAAATTATTTTGCACTTATATTGGATGGCATGGGTGGCTTGTGCGTAAAGCGCTCGCCTCTCACCAAGGTGACCACGGTTCGAATCCTGGCCGCGGATGGCATGTGAGTAGATTTGTGCGTTGGTTTTCTCCTGTGCCACGAGGGTTTTTCTCTGGGCCCTCCCGTTTTCCTCCCTCTGGAAAAATCAAACACTTTCGATCTCAGGCTGTGCTCCGACGGTGGTCATATATGGGTCGATGTGGCCGGCAGCCATAGGCGCCTTTATGTGCCAGTGGCCCGACCACGCTGTAGTCGCGTCCTTCGCAATTCAGCATATATCTGCTGCGAGTAAGGATGGTTAGCCTCCCAAATTATTATTATCATTATCATTTGCTCCATGTATTTGCCCATAGAGTTACATTGTAGCACCCACACTTCAAATTCCTTTGAGGTAATCTTCAGTGGAGTATGGATAACACTTCAAATCCCTGCGCAATTCTTGTGTGTGGTTAAGCTCAGGGCAAGCAGGCAGATTCAGTCACGCTCCACTGCTCTCCACAGTGGTTGTTTTTGGTGCAGTGACTCAGTGTATGTAACACAGTTACTTAACCCTTTGAGCTTCAAGCCCAACAAATTTACGCGGTGGAACCACCGTGAGAATTCTATCACCACACGTGTTTCTAGGTCGATAACCCTGGCATGCCTGTACATGCACAAGATATAGGTCATTCACACGGCCAGGGATCGTTTACAACCTGTCTGGGCTCTGGGCGGCACGAGGGGTTGACACAAAGGGATCGGGCGGCACTTAGGGGTTGGCCACTAAGATCTCCAATTACTGCACAAAGGCATTAGGCGCCATCTTGGCTTCTGGTCTTTCAACACTCCCTACTCCAGAGTGGCTAGGGTCTGGCCAATGGGAGTTTACAGGCTTGTGGTGTACAAGTAGGGGTGAGGATTACATGGAAGCTTGGCCTTATTAGCCCATTGAAAAAAAAATTATGACCATATTTGGAAAACAATGAGATTTTTTTCACGGCGCCCCTGCTCGAAGGGTTAAACACTTCATATCAAGGCCAGACGCTGTGTTGTTTATGCTCAGCCATGCATAAATTTAGGCCTAGATTATAGTTGAAATCTTCCGCACTGCTCCAGGATGTCACTGGCTCTGCCTCAACATACTGACAGTGAATGCTGGAGGATTTTGCAGGATTGAGGCAGTGGTCACCCCTCCAAGGACCACATTCAAGAAATAACGGATGATTTTGGAGGATTGGAGGATGTTCACACGGAGGCAGTTGGAGGATTTTGCAGGATTAAAGTTGCGTCCTAGTAACTAGAACGGCGAAGCTGTCCAAGGCAGGAAGGGAGGCTGAAAGTAGGGTTGGGAATGGGCATGATGGAAGGGGATCAGGATTCTTGTTGATGTGCCTAGGTGTAGGGGTCAGTTTTTAAATGTCAACATAAAAAGTCAACAGATTACCTAATAAATACATGTGTATATAGGTTAGCCGTCACTGTATTATGGGGGAGTTTTCCATTGTTAGGGTAATTAGGACCCACTTGTGGATTTTTGCAGCCCCAACAGTGTCTTCTGCTCCCCATACTTGTATTACCATGGGAAAACTCTTGTGTAGTCGCCACAAAAGCAGAACAAGAATGGGTATACATGTACATGTAGACACAGCACCATCACCACCTCCCCCAAACCTTACCTCATCCCAAAACCTTACCCCATCCCCAACCCGCCCCCTCCCCCACCCAACCCCCTACCCACACCCATTTTATCCTCCCCTAACCATCCCCACCCTATCACCTACACATCCCAACCCACCCAAACTCCAATCCCTATCTCCTTCCCCCTCCCCTGACCCGTACCCTCCCCTACCCCAACCCCCTACACCCACCTACCCTATCTTCCACTATCTGTCCTTACCCACCCTACACATCCCCATCCTAACCCTTACTCGAATTCCAATATCCCGCCCACCCCATTCCCCCACCCATACATCCCCACCTGACCCCATGCAACCCCTACTCTGATCCCTATATACTGCCCCCTCCCCTTATCCAACCCCTACAACCCATCCCTACACATCCCCAACCCAACCCCTACTCCGATCCTATATCCCACCCCCTGCCCAACCCCCTCCTAACCCAACCCCCACATCCATGCCCATCCTCTCCCTACCTGTCTCCCCCTACCTGTCTCCCCCTACCTGTTCCCACCCCACCCCTACAAATCCCCACCCCACCCAAACCCAGTATTCCAACCCCTCTCCCCACCCCACCCCACCCCAACCCACCCCGCCCCACCCATCCTAGCTCCCCTACTCATCCTACTCACACAAACACTAACTCAAACCCTATCCCCCAACCCACCCCACCCCACCCTCCCCCACCCCATCCCTACTCCAACCCCATAAACTAAAAGATCAAACCAGAAGCTCATGCACATCCCCAAAATGCATAGTGTACATGTTATACCGGTAAACATACACGTACATGTACCGTAATTTTCGGAATATAAGCCGCGCGGCGTATAAGCCGCAGCACGCAAAAATCTGCAAATTAAGATTTGAAGTCGGCGTATAAGCCGCACCGGCGTATAAGCCGCACCGACGGCAGCGGTTTCAATTTTCTAAGGCCTCCAAATTCTAGCCAAAATGCTCTGAACCAGTTCCATTTACACTACAGAAGCTATAAAAAGGGCCACAAAAGTTGTATCAAATCATTTACAATCGATACTCTCACAAACAAATGTGGAAATTGATGATGAGAAATAAACACCGGGAATTGCTGCCGGCTGCCCCGTCCGGTCCCCGGCCGTAAAAGTTAATACATCGCCCGGCGCGGCAGCCTGCGCTGGCCGGCGCCTATGACAACATTTTCCTGCAGCACGTGAGAGAGTATGCAACCCACCGTGATTTTCCCCCATTGCGTGTGTTGTCTGACTGGAGCGCTACGTACAAATCTTGCTTTGTGGCAACAGATGCTGATTTGTTTTGTCCTAAAAATATACAGGTCCGTTTTTATCTCAAAACTTATCAAATTTTTGTGATTACTAATGAGCAGTATTCAAGTTTCGATCGTAACTTTCTTCGAAAATAGTCAAAACGATGCTGCCATTTTCATGGACGAATCCATTAATTTTGTAAGGGGTGATGTAGTCCCTGTTTTGAGGTTTACATCGTTTCTTGAATACATTTCAAGTACAAAAATTATATTGTGACGTTGAACAACTGATTATCGAATAACGAAATGTTTCGGACACCATAAAAAGTATTAGTCGTCTTTTTTCTTTTTTTAAACAGCGGAAATGTTGGTAATTATTGTTTCCAAGATAGTACACCCCTATATTACCTCAAATGGTGTGGTCCGCTGGGGAAAGCATGCTGCATGCAGCAGCACTAGAATCACATACGGCTTGTTGCAAGGCGTCGATCGAAGACAACTTTCACCGTACTTTTTACCGCTCGGCACCTTTACGTGGCACGTGGTTTCGGTTCGTTAATGACTTTCTTAATTGATAATTCATTTCAGCAACATATCTCTTCTTAAACCAGTACATGTACATTAAATACACATGTGAATTTCATTTTCATTCTTCAAGGCTCGGCGTATAAGCCGCCCTGTGTATAAGCCGCAGTAAACATTTTCATGGGCAAAATCAACGTATAAGCCGCGGCTTATATTCCGAAAATTACGGTATACGTTATACAAGTATACATGTACATGTAACAATTAAAAACTTTAACATTTCCTTGAATTAAAGTTCCTCAATAAAATCATAAAATTTACTGCAATGATATGAACCTAACTGAAGTTATAGAGATGATACATGACAACTGCATTTAATTTTTTTCCCCAATTTAACTAGAACCAAAAACTTCAACATTTTTATCTGAACGCGGACGTCCGGACGGGCGCCCGGACAGACGGACGGAAATTGGTATTACATAGGCTCGCATCTGCTTCGCAGCTCGCCAAAAATGCCTTGAGAGTTAATGTATAAATCATTAGCAATGTCTTTTCATGGTGCTACCGCAAAAAGTCTTCGTTTCCTACACACAAAATTCAAATCCCTTAATACGTAAAGTTCTCGTTACCTTGTGTTTTCCGTGGTTTTGGAGAGGAAATCCGCAATGTGGTGGACCAGAAAATCTCTGTCTTTCAGAGACGCAAACAGGATTGTCATCTGAAGTGGAAAGAAACGAAAACATCAAGTGACAAATGTAAAAAAAAAAAAAACTGAATTTGAATTTCTGAAAACCAAAAGGACACAATCAAGAATTTGATTTCCATTTTGCCTAAAAAATTAAAGCGACCTTTATAAATTGTCTGTGCAGGTTTTTAAAAGACAAACATAGGACACACAAATGACTTAAACGAAATTGTCTGGACTGGAGATTCATTCTACCTTGGATCTGGTTGAAACATGCAAGCCGTTTTGAATCACGGATGAGTTTTCCACTTTCTCGATGACCGTGACGTCGCGCATCGGGATCACAACGTGGACAAGATTCTTCAGCTACAAGCGAAAAAATAAACAGACGAAACACATCACGTTTTGATTCTCAAGTGAGGTGATTATTAGCATATAATTCTGTGGTAGGCAGAGCTGAGAAATTTGGCCTTGACTCTCAACAAAACTGTTAAAGACACTTTCCCAATGTGAAAAACTACTAATTTTACAAAAAAAGGGCAATTCGTATTATATTTAATGTTAATTACATATAAATTATAATCGTGAACACACTACTCCCTTATTTGCTTCTCTCAAGATTTTTTGATTTAAAGACATTCATTACCTAAATTTCGGTAAATTCATGTATAAATATTCAAATAATTTACTCCCATGTTGTTTCAACATTTTTTTTTAACTTTAACCTCGCATATTCATTCATTTAATACTAGAAGTGTTTCAAAGCAAAAACTATATGTTTATTCCAGTAGAACTTCAATGTTAAAAAAACAGCCTTGTCCACCGGGGCATTGACCTTTGGAATAGGCTGAGTGGCTCAATTGAATCATCGTTAACTTTATCTACATTCAGCAAAAAAAATTTAAACTCAATTTGCTTAACTGTTATGATGTCTGATGAATAATTATTGTACTCCTGTTTGTTATGTTCCTGTTTGTCCCTATTCGTTACTTGTATGATAAAAGTATTTGTCCACAGGTTGGGGTGCAAAAGCTATGTTGGAGTATGTATTTTGTTGATTTATGATATATGTAGGTTGAATTTAATTTATATCCAATGTTATACATGTAATTATAACAGTAATTATAACAGTAATTTTGTATATGAGGAACAAAGTTGAACAAATATCTAGCAAATTGACAAAAATAAATTGAAAGCTGATTAGCCTTACCCGGCTACCAAAGCACATGTAGTTTCGTGACAGATAGAGGATTCCGTTGACATGGGTCTTGTTGTACGGGGTCCAGAGGGTGCAGGGGACGTGGCCGTCTAACTTCTCGGAGATTGGAAGACGAAATACTTGCCTGTTGGAGAAATGTGGACAAATTACCCGATGTGGAAATTTTTATAATTTTTTCAATTTTGGTTGACAATAGTTTGGGATATTGTTGCAATTCAGGAAATATCCCTCTCGAAAGAAAAGAAAACAGTTCCGTTATAAAAAAAAACTCTGTATTTCATGAAACTGTAGTAGTACCTGCATAATTTTGGCAAAGTTCCGTTGGGTGAAATTTTAGCAATATGGACTCAATGCTCAAGTATCCATTCAATGATGAAAATATGAGCGGCGCGATGGACCGTGATCGCCTCACTGGTATACATAATAACATAACCAGTGAATAACATGCGTAAACCGGTGAAAAGTTGTGTCCTTCGAATGGGATATCATTTGAACGTATTTTATGATGGAAGTTGCGCTATGCAAATGTGAATAAATAATAATAATAATTTGGGAGGCTAATCATCCTTACTCGCAGCTGGTATGCTGAATTGCGAAGGACGCGGCTACAACGTGGTTGGGCCGCTGGCACGTAAAGGCGCCTATGGCTGCCGGCCACACCGACCCATATATGACCACGGAGCACAGCCTGAGATCGAAAGTGTTTGATTTTTCCGGAGGGAGGAAAATCGGAGGGCCCGGAGAAAAACCCTCGTGGCACAGGAGAGAACCAACGCACAACTCTACTCACATGCGATCCGCGGCCAGGATTCGAACCGTGGTCACCTTGGTGAGAGGCGAGCGCTTTACGCACAAGCCACCCACGCCACCCGTTAATTACTGTAATGTAACCTTACAGAGACAGTATTTGTCATAAGTTCTACCTAAGGAAGACACCGAACATTAGGGAGACATCTCCCTAATGTACACAACTCCTTTTTAGAGGCAAAGTTTTATGTAGTTTTATAAGGTGGATCGGTTGCTCGTGGTCCAAAACATAAATATACCATAATTCGTGGGGGTAGGATAAGGGAAATTGGGGTTAGGGGTCATTAAAGTTGTAAAAAATTTGTGCAAAACCCTATGGGAATGTCCCACTACGGTACCATTTCCCGTAAAATACGTGTAATGGCACCATTAAGGTATCATAATTTCTTCGCACGATGGGAAACATCGGTCATTAGGGAGACATTTCTCATGTCTCCCTAATGTCGCAGCCCCCCTTTAGAGGAAAAATTTTACCGTCGCAATTAGTTTATATTTGTTGCTAGTGGTCTAATTAGTAAATATACCGAAATTCGTGGAAAAAGGACAAGGGAATATTGGGTTAGGGCACATTTAAGTTTGCAAAATTTGGTCCAATCCAGGGTAATCATTATTATTATTACTATTATCATTACTTGGTGAAATAGCGCCCTCTCTTGTTCATGCACGGAGTCCGTCACGTGACCTACCTGTAAGCTTCACTCCGGAGTCTGGCATCCAGATCTCTCTTCAGAGACGAGACTTTCTTCTTCTTTTTACTGAAAGGATACCGACCAAATTTGTCACAAAATTTCTGGAAAACTTGGTCTGGAGAAAGCTTTGCCCAAAAACTTTGAATGTTTAAAGATAGTTGATTGATTATTAGATCTTCAGACACTTTTTTTATCATTTGAATATTCAGAAACGAAATGCTGTTAAATAACAAAGTCCTTGGGAAAAGCCCATTTAATTGACACTAGAGAAGTATTTTTTTCTTTTTTTCTAATGAGCATTTTGTTTAACCAATTTGTTCAACCTCGGAACTCTTAGCTGAAAAATTGGACAAAACTGTCCCAGCAGAATTCTATGCCTACAAATGCTAGGTTGATACAACCCATGCTTTGACTGTGGATGATTGAAATCAATGATAAAAATCACCCCCACATCATTTTTTGTTCTTTTTTTGGGGGGGGGGGGGGGGGGGGGTTCTTTTTGGGGGGGGGGAGGGAGGGGGTTGTATTTCAATTTCAAGCATTGTTCTGCTTCTACCAAGGGGCTCACTCGATATAAGTCGAGACTTTCATGGGCAACCTGTATAAATAATAATAAAAATAATTTGGGAGGCTAATCAGTCTTGCGTGAAGCTGAGAAGTCTTACTAGAAGCTGAGAAGCTGAATTGCGAAGGATGTGGCTACAACGTGGTCAAGCCAAAAGGCATGTAACGGCGCCTTTGGCAGCCGCAATATTATCCTAATACATCATAATGTTGGCACATGTTCAAAATAGGCACAGGCGTAGCCATAGTCCTAGCCGTAAGGTCTTACATTCTTCCTACCTGATTCTGGTTCTGGGCGGGAGATCCTTATCCTGCTCGAAGCCTTCCTCCGACAGCAGCTGCCTCATGGCCAGGTTGGCCAGTTGCTCCATCAGACTGAAGGTCTCAATGGGATTGACGAACATGGAGAAGTAGTACTCCTGGTCCCTGGTGGAAAGTTTGATGCTCTCTGGAAAGATGACCGCGTTTTTCTTCTCCAGATGCTGTGAGCGGCAAGAATTGAAAATATGTGAAGAAAGAGCCTGCAAGTTTGAGATTTTGGAATTTTGCTGTAGGCTTGTGAATTGTTTTCTTGACAGCCCTCGGACAATACTGAGTTAATAATATTTATGAATGCACATGTATGGTTGTGAAAGGTAAAACCCAAGATTAAATTATACAGGGTGGAGCAAAAAAACTGAAACCGAGATATTATTCAGGGGTTTCCCTTAACTTTTTCCTTTACTGGCCGGCCGGGCCAGTAAACCAGAGTTTTCACTGGCCCGCAACCTTTTTCACTAGCCCACATGTTTTAATAGTAACTTTCAATCAAATCACCATAAGCATTTTTGATAACATTTTTGATAATAAATTATGCAATATGAATACAATCGGCAATTATCTTAATCATGTACATAATATTGCATGTAGTTCCTTTTTAAGTAAAGTCAATGTTTCTTTAATCGTCCATGCTTTAACATAGAGCAAGGCTTTAATTAACAGGAATCAAATATAGGGGGAGAAGTTATAATCAAAATTTATACAGTGTGCTTCGTTCCGAACTTAAGGCTTTAGGTGTTCTATTTCCGACATGTTTTGATAAAACACGAACTAAAAAGCGTTATCTTGAGGAACAAGAAAACATTGCACACAGTCGTGGTATTAATGGGAGTTTACCAAGTTAGTATAAACTGAACTGTTTTAACTTGTTTGAAAATGAGTGAGAAGGCCAGTATTTAAAAAAAAAACATCTCTCGCGCGCGCCATGCATTTCTAGCGAAGAATGGTGCAATCAGCGTGCCTAGCCAAGAAGCGCTGCGGGCGGGCGACCCACAAACTTACGCTGGTCACGTCAATCCATAACGTTTTCTGGAGCACTGTCCACTTTACATTCACTAGTCTTTACATTCAAAATAGGCCCCTCGAATCTCATATTGTCCTCATCTTTTCGGTACATTCGTTTGATAGTGTTCAAGAAATCATCCCAAGAATCCGTTCGGGCACAAGTTTTGGCAGTGAAACTGTCATGAAAGTTTTCTCCTCACCACGTTGTATGATACGAATACGATGTTAACGTACGCACGTCCGTACCGTGTGGACTGCAGACGAAGTAAATCACGTGCGCTGCATGTACGTGTGCACAATGTGTAATGGCAAATACACGTTGATTCGCCTCGTGTCGTGTTCGTCGTTGGGATTTCAATGCACAGGGCACTGCGAATATACATGGAGTGATATGAATTCAAACTACCAATGTTTTTATTTCGGTCGGCGTGGCAAAAGCATTCATGTGTTGTATCACCCTTAACTTTTTATTTTGATTGATTGAAAAATACTGTAGGGAAAATTTCGTTATTTTTTATTTTTTTAACAGTTTTTTGACTCGCCCGTCGGACTACTGAGAGGAGGGTTTTGACTCGCCCGCCGCTGTTTTCACTCGCATTTGGCGAGCGGGCGACTGCTAAGGAAAACCCCTGATTATTGCTAATTGGAACAGAAGTAGGGCACATGTGAATCAAAGGGAGATATCCTCTGTTAGGGTTGAATCTCCTCTTTAAAATGACACCCTGATAAAGTCATTACATTCACGGTTGACTGAGCAGTGACCAATTTTATGAAAGGGTCTATTTAGAGACTTGCGCCACTTTTCATGGTGAAATCTCTTTTTTTCCCCACCTGGCTTGAGTTGGCAACCATAGCCTTTCACTCTGTGACAATTGACACAACTAAAACCCATTGAAAAGTGGCGCAAGTCTCTAAATAGACCCTTTCATAGATGTGGTCACTGCTCAGTCAACCGTGAATGTAACGACATGACCAGGGTGTCATTTTAAAGAGGAGATTCAACCCTAACAGAGAATATCTCCCTTTGATTCACATGTGCCCTACTTCTGTTCCAATTTGCAATAATATCTCGTTTTCGTTTTTTTTTTATCCACCCTGTATATCCCCAGCGCAACAATTCTATCATATAAACAAAATGAAATCATCATTAACAGAGTGCAATCATATCAAAAAATCTCTTTGAAAAACTTCTTGGAAGGCGTACCGTGACATCCGTCCATCGTATAGACAACCTAGCCTCCGTGCCCATCAGAAATGAGTAGAAGTAGAGATAGTTGACACTGAGGTACATCCAGCCCTGCCGGGGGACCTTACCCTTCCAATAGCTGCAGGAATAGTCTGTTGGGAGATACGTAGAGGAGACATAAAGAGGTTAAATTGATTGAGGGGAGGAGGGTGTAAGAAACGTCAGAATGATCGAGGGAATGGATCTATATTCAGCCAAGACCCAGCAACTGGGGTGCTAGAACTCCATATTTCTAATTTTTGACTATGACACGTGGAGTAGCCAGTAGGCGCTTTATAAGGTATATATTTGAAAAACATGCTGAGCAGACAGAGTTTGATGCTCCGTGAAAGTGGCCAAATTCCATCGATTTGCAGCTCAAAAAATGATTGTGAGTACCATTGAAGCCCCAGTACCTCGTCTTTGACATGTGGAGAAGCCAGTAGGCGCATTATAAGGTATTTTTGTCAAGTCTTTGCTATGATTTTGGAGACTTTTTGAGGTGGATGTTCGTTAAAATACTTTAGTCTACATTGTAGGGGTCCTTTCCGCTGGGGCGCTAGTACATGTAAAACCAACCAAAGTCAAAATTTGAAAAAGGAGTTATAGCGCCCCAGCTCCTGGGTCTATGTTCAGCCCTAGAATAATAGGAACTTAGCCTTCTAGTAGCTGCAAAAATAACGGTAGTCTAGAAAGGGAGACAGAGGGAGAGGATGTAAGAACAGTTGGAAGGATGGAGTACATGGCATAAGGTTGGAGTTTAACAGAGTCATCACTAGTCTGTTACAAGTCATCATCATAAGTCACCACAAGTCAATAACAAGGCAAGGCAATCAGAAGTCGTCGTAAGTCGCTATGAATTATCACAAGTCATCATAAATAATCGCAAGTCAATCACAGGCCATCACAAGTCAATCACAGTTTATCAGAAGCCATACACAATTCATTGTAAGTTATCACACGTCATCATAAATAATCACAATTCAATCACAAGTCAAGCATAAGTCAATCACAAGTCAATCATAAGTCAGTCACAAGTCAGACCCAAGTCATCACAAGTCCATGACAAATTGTAGCAAGTCATCCGAACTCAGTTACAACGTCTCACAAGTCAATCACAAGTCTTCTCAAATTGGTCACAAGTCATAACGAGTCATTCAATAGTTCTAAAAAGTCAACCAGATGTCACCACAAGTCCATCATAATAACTACATGTAGTCATCACAAGCCATCACAAGACATAATATGGTCTTAATGCAAGTCACAAGCTTCTCAAATGGACTGTGACAAATGCATTTTTATTTCCAAACTGCCTGCTTGTAACCTTTTCCCATACCATGAAAGATGTTGCAAATAAAGGAATTAGAGAAACAAGATTAAGGGAACTTAAAAAAGAACTTACAGTTGACGAGCTTCTCGTCCTCCGACACTTTGAACAGACGGTGCCACTTTTCACATGCCGACTTGAATGCTTTGCTCTCCTCATCAACTACGTGTTCCATAAAATTTTAAATATGTAGAAAATGTGATTTTATACAAACAAAATAAATTCTGCAAATTTAATTTTCTTTTTCAATGGAAAATTCAATTCGCATTAGGGATTATAGGCTTCTTGATAAATGTGCAAAAAAAACATGTTGCATTATATTTCCTTCTTAACCAGTCCATATTTTCCTCATCCAAAATGATACAATGAAACATCTAGCATTATATTTCCCTCTTAACCAGTCAATATTTTCCCCATCCAAAATGATACAATGAAACATCTAGAATTATATTTCCCTCTTAACCAGGCCATATTTCCCTCATTCAAAATGATGCAATGAAACACCTAGCATTATTTTTTCCTCTTAACCAGTCCATATTTTCCTCCTCCAAATTGATACAATGAAGCATCTAGCACTATATTTTCTTCTTAGCCAGTCAATATTTTCCTCATTTAAAATAATACAATGACACATCTAGCATTATACATGTATTTCCCTCTTAACCGGTCAATATTTTCCCCATCCAAAATGATGTAATGAATCATCTAGCATTATATTTCCCTCTTAACCAGTCCATATTTTCCTCTTCCAAAATGATACAATGAAACATCTAGCACTATATTTCCCTCTTAACCAGTCAATATTTTCCCCATCCAAATTGACACAATGAAACATCTAGAATTATATTTCCCTCTTAACCAGGCCATATTTTTCTCCTCTAAATTGATACAATGAAACATCTAGCATTATATTTCCCTCTTAATTAGTCAATATTTTCCTGTGTCGCACATGATACAGCTGCTATTTTTCAGTTATATCCCTAATTTCTCCATTGCCCAAATCTGCCATTGGTTGCAGTCCCATGTCTTAATCTGCCAATTCAGATACAGCTTATATTTAGTATTTATAATTTCCAATTTATATTCCCCCTTCAACCAGTCAATATGTTATATATTTCCTTGGGATTTTCACTGTTATCTGTACCTTCTTTTGGACCCTCATCTGCTGTTTCAACCACTGCAACCAGGCTCTCAATTTTACACTTGACAAATTCTGTGATATCCTCTTCAGCATCAAAAGTCCCTGGAAAATTGAAATTGATTAGTGGATCGTTGATCACGTCACTGAATTATTCCCCCAACGCACGGCGCGCGCTGCAGTGCAATGGAAGTTCTATTGCACGGTGAATAGAACTTCTATTACATGGTTTCAGTGCTGCCGGTGGTGGCAATAAGACACAACTCTATTTCACAAAATGCAGACGTTACGCGAGACTGAAACACCGTTTGTTCTCCTTTTAACAGAAGATGAAATATCAGAACTTGTAGGTGATGCTGACGCTTCTAACACAAAGAGGCAAATAAAATATGCCGCCAAACGATTAGACAAATTTGCAAAACACACAGGAACATGTTTTCAACCCGTAAGAATTCCCAGCCCTCATGAAGCAGGATTGACTGCCTTGGACTGCTTAAGTAAGGACTTTAAAGAAATGTGCCACTTCTTTTCTTTAGAGTGGAGGATTTTGGACGATTGGGGAGGATTCCCAACAAACTCGCTTGGACTGGAGGGTTAAAGATTATTGGTATAGTCCATCATTTGTAATTTGTGCATTTTGTTCGTTTGAAGCAACAAACGTTCTCAAAATCTAAAGAAGGGTGCTGAACAACTAGCCTGATGATGTTTCAGCTCAGCTTCAGCTGTATATTTTGAGAAAAACAGCATTCTAGGATCTCGATTTCAAATCAAAAGTTGCTGAATCGTGTTTTGAATTGGGCCTGAATTCAGCGTCCGAGACACATTCTCACTGAGCTGATTACAGCTACGCGATGTCGTGCACTGATCCAACGAATTATAGCAACCGCGCGCACGTGTGCGTTGTGTCAACGCTTGCGCGCGCTTAGCCGAATAAAAAAACCGAACTACAAACGGAAATTTCCAATGGTGCGTCTTAAGACACACCGTTGGAAAGGCCTTCTTTCATTGATTTCTTCAAAATGACAGCTGGCCAGAAAGAATAATTTCACAGGGAGTTTAGTCCCACTTACTATCTTTCAACCAAGTATGTTTTTCAACAATAATTATGTCAGTAACTTTTTGGAAAGCTGCAAATGATGGACTGTAGCTTTAATGGGGAATCCATGTGCATACCTAGAGTTTCAATCAGATTCTGCTCCAACCATTCCCAGTGCACAAAGATATCCCTCTTGTGGACGGCGGTGGCAACAGCTAGAGGTAGGCAAACAGAAAGAAAGAGGATTTCAATCAATACCTGAGATATGAGAGGATGGTCCGAAACTACAGAGTCATCACAAGAAGTCACAAGTCAATCACAAGTCATCACAAGTCAGTCGCAAATCCATCATAAGTAACGAGTCACTCACATTTCATCACAAGTTAACACAAGCCAGTCATAAGTCAGTCACGAGTCATTCAGAAATCAGTCACAAGTCCATCACAAGTCAATTGCAAATCAGTCACAAATCAGTCACAAGTCATCACAAGTCAGTCGCCAGTCCATCATAAGTCAAAAGTCACTCACAATCCATCACAAGTTAACACAAGCCAGTCATAAGTCAGTCACGAGTCATTCAGATAACACTACAGTCACAAGTCCATCACAAGTCAATCGCAAGTCAGTCACAAATCAGTCACAAGTCATCACAAGTCAGTCACAAGTCCATCATAAGTCACAAGTCACTCACAATTCATCACAAGTTAACACAAGCCAGTCATAAGTCAGTCACGAGTCATTCAGAAATCAGTCACAAGTCATTCAGAAATCAGTCACAAGTCCATCACAAGCCAATCGCAAATCAGTCACAAAGTCCATCATAAGTCACAAGTCACTCACAATTCATCACAAGTTAACACAAGCCAGTCATAAGTCAGTCACAAGTCATTCAGAAATCAGTAACAAGTCCATCACAAGTCAATCGCAAATCAGTCACAAGTCCATCACAAGTCAATCGCAAGTCAGTCACAAATCAGTCACAAGTCAATCACAAGTCAGTCACAAGTCACCACAAGCAAGTTACAAGTCATCACAAGTCATCATAAGTCATCCATTCTCCAACAAACTGAGTCAAATGTACTCACTTTCCATTGCTCACTTGCATACTGACTTGCAATTTGATTTGTGACTGACTTGTGACTGACTCACCCAAACTAACATTTTAGGTCCAAAATTGGAACTCCTTTGAGAAAAATGTTGCAACCTGACGCCACTTCCGCGATTGTGTACAAAGTCTAGGGAGAGTCAAGACAATTTTCTAAGTATTTCCTAACAAAATTGGAAATGTTTCTCAGTCCCAGATTCACGTCTTATCATCATTTTTGCAATTAACCCTAACCGCCCTGAATCCTCCAAAATCCTTTTTGCAAATTGGAGGAATTTGCAGGATTGAGGTAACATGGCCAAAGTGCGTTGCTGATTTCGGAGTACACACTGTGTCAAGGTCTTGGGCCGGACCTTGTGTTGTTTATGCTCAGCCGTGCATAAATTTAGTCCTTGATTATACTTGACATCCTCCGCACTGCTCCAGGATGTCACTGCCTCTGCCTCAGCCTATTGACAGTCATAGCCGGAGGATTTTGCAGGATTCAGGCAGTGGTCACCCCTCCATGGACCATATTCAAGAAACAACGGAGGAATTTGCAGGATTGAGGCTATATATGCTATTTTTCCATGAGGCCAATTGGAGGATTTTGCAGGATTGAGGCTACATCCTAGCAAAAAGGCCTAGGGAGTTAGGGTTAATGACCTTCACTGAGATGATATATGAAGGGAAAAAAGGCATCAGGTTGCAACATTATTCCCTCCTTTGGACCATAAGTCTGATACATTCCCTGCCCATGTCCTGCAACCAGATTACTCAATGGTCCGTCTTTACAAAGTTAGACATGTGCCAGTCTAGCCTTGTTTGCACTCATGGGCCAAGTTCGCGCAAGGACTATAGTTGACCAATGGTTAACTAACGTTTGCCCGAACTCTGTAGTTGACTACGCTAGTCGACTACTGGGGTTGGTTGCTTCGCGATGACATTTTGACCAGCGTTTGACTAGAGACGTTCGCACGTTGCTATCAGTGCGCAGGCGTAAGGTACGTCACAAATTAACCACTAGTCGACTAATGGTCCTTGCCCGAACTTGGCCATGGCTGCAAAAGGCCGTGGTGAAAAACCTACTGGTGACAGGATTTCAGACTCGGTTTGTGAAATACTAACTCAAGACAACATTTGATACCAATTTCATGATTTTTTTTTTGGGGGGGGGGGAAAGTTGTGAAGTTGGAATGATGTTTTTTTCCCATGACGGTGTGAAACACGCCGTGGGCTTGAGCTGCTTATGTTGGTTGGTTGGTGGACACTTTACTCGGCCATATATTGTATTCACACAACTCGAGTATTACAGCTTTGCAAGTATTACAGCTTTGCATTCGAAGACCGGTTTTGCAAACACTGTTGCGCATGGGTCTAATTTGCATACTTTTTGCATATTAGATCACGCCCCATTCCGTTTCCTTTTTTGTACTCTCGAGGTACCAGTACGGCCCGGGTGGCGGGTGTACGGACGGTGCCGTATAGCCGTCTTCGCACGTTACCCGGCCTCGCTGCTACCCGGCCACCGTGGGTTGTACCACTTGGTACTTGTTTAGTAAACGGCAGCGCAGCATTACATCAGCCGATGAAAGCATCTTTTTATTAATTAGCATGTGTGTTTTCACTGGTTGTTGTGTGTTACCAGTCAGTACTCCTGACTCCAGAACCATTCAGTTTTATGGAAATGGGTCTGGGAACGAGACAAGGAGACTTTAGAAGTTCCTGGATGTCCGCACACCTGTTAGCCTATAAGCCATTTGCGAGTAAAATTTTTAATAAAATCTGGAACGCTGACTTAATCAAATGCTTTGCACGTTTTAACTTTGCATTCTCCCGACCAAAGAGACATACTTTATCACGTGGTTCGGGGCAAGCCTTATGCTAGCAACCCCCAGCTCCGGCATGGTCTGGTGTCTTCGTGCCATTCTCACCCATTGTGAACAATGTATTGGTGCTGAGCGTCTCTTACGTAACTATGCAAGAGCTTGTCCCGAATCATGTGATTAGCAACAGTGTCTTTGGTCCGGAGAATTCAAAGTTAAAATGTGCCAAGCATTCTGAGCAAGTCAGTGTACCACATGTTTTTCAAATGTAAATCCCAAAGGGTATAGGTCACGCGCAAAAGGCTTATTTGAGGTATGGCGGACACAATATGAGGGCGCTATTTAGGTAAATACAAAAGACTTTACCCAAATCAAACAGCGGCCTCCTATTGCACTGCCATAAATCTCAAATAGGCTAATTGTTATTGTTCTGTTTTGCGCATGGGAGGTCTCACGTGGTATCGTTACGTACTGTAACTGACTTCTGAGCTGGGGGTCTGATGCAAGATGCGGTACGGCAACGCCTTGGAGTCCAGCACCGAGTCCAGCGTGCCGATGAACAACGATGCCAGGCCGCCCCCACCGTGACCCTTACGGCGCTGAAGGACGAAGTAAGGGTTGGCACGCTCTGTGATCCTACGGAAAGAACCAAGTGCAAAATGTTATTCAATTGGTGAAAAAGGAAGAGGAAATGGGAATTTAAAAACATTGAGGATTTTTTTTTTAACCCTTACCCTACTTGACCCTCCAACGCATGCCAATATGTGCCTCAAGAAAATCTCCTATGTTTTTTGCATGGCCCTCCAATATCTGCCATGTCATTTCAAGGGTAACTGGACAGGCACTCCAATACATGCCACAGAGAACAATGAGAGTCCTCTGATAACAAAGTGAGTGCCCCCAGCTGGTCAGTATCAGGCACCCTCCAGGGCCTCCAACTCCTGCCAATTGGAGCCTTCACTGTCAAGATAGTTTATCTGCCAATATACTGCAGCTGGAGGGCATTGGCATAACCAACTGACATGCAGTAAACTACCCTCAGAGAGTAAGGGTTAATATACAAAATAGAAGAAAGGCAAATTAATAATAATATACTTTTTATAATTTCTAACGAAAGCCACTGCGCAAATAAGAGGTTGCTTAACCCTTACCCTACTTGACCCTCCAATGCATGCCAATTGTGCCTCAAGAAAATCTCCTATGTTTTTTGCATGGCCCTCCAATATCTGCCATGTCATTTCAAGGGTAACTGGACAGGCACTCCAATACATGCCACAGAGAACAATGAGAGTCCTCTGATAACAAAGTGAGTGCCCCCAGCTGGTCAGTATCAGGCACCCTCCAGGGCCTCCAACTCCTGCCAATTGGAGCCTTCACTGTTAAGACTTGTTATCTGCCAAATAACTGCAGCTGGAGGGCATTGGCATAACCAACTGACATGCAGTAAACTACCCTCAGAGAGTAAGGGTTAATGAACAAAATTAGCCTTAACAATTTTGCATTCACTGTGTGACTGGACTGGGAAATATTTAGCATCCCCCGGCCCTCCCATGGCAAAATGGTGTACATGTAACTACGATTTTGACCTTTTTGAGATAAAGTCTTTTTTGGGGGTTTTGGGGGTGCTGTTTCCATTAAACGAACCCTCAAGTCCACACGGCTTTCTGTTTTAAAGATGGCAGGGCGTATCTCATGCAAAACCGTGCTTGCTTGATTCACTTTCTTTGACAAAAGGGTGCATATTGAGATACACCCTGTTTTGGCAAAAGGGCGTAACTATAAAAGATGCACCTTTTTGCCTTGTAATTATGCAGTGAGTGTGTTATACGCATTGTAGAAATGCAATAATAATAGTACATTTGGATGCTTTCTCAAGATACATCCTTACCAAAATAATCCTTTTAATTATGTTTGTGATACTTTATGGTAAAAATGGTGTAGCCGTTTCACATTGCCTCTATCCAAAACTCAGCAAAGACAAAAACTTGAAGAAGCTAACATTTCCACTGTTTATTTACATCATTCACAATCTGTGGTAGAAAAATTGGTTTAATCAATGGTAAAATAGAAAAAATTGAAGACCCTGAAATTTAAAACTGATTTTTCTCGAAATCCTTTTTTTTTTCAAGATATCCTCGACTCACCATAATTGACGCAGGTAACGCTTGCAACGCGCGCGCGTTGTCCAACGCAAAATGAATGCGAGTGCGTCAAAACATATCCTCGTCATTTTAGGGGGTCCGACGATACACCAGTTTGCCATGACAGGACCGCTCCCCCCCCCCCCCCCCAATAAAAATAAGTTGTAGGCCCCTAGGCTAGGCCTATGCATTTTCCATGTTTTTCTTTAGCTGGAGTTACCCAGCCCTGAGTTTTATCATTGGGTTGTCTATAAGGGCTGGAGCGAATTTTTCTCGTAACTTGTAGTATTTGCAAAAAAATTTGGAAAATGTTCAATTTTGTCCCCGTTACACACTAATTGCAACTGCAACTCACCCCTAACTTGCCTGGAATAACCATTACACATGCACTAATATAAGGTTTACCACTCGCATCACAGCTTTGGTACTGGAACCGCAACCAATAGTGCATGAAACAGTCATCGGGTGTTACGCTTCCGCGTGACGTCATGCGCCAACAGCCAGCGCAGCCGGCAAAACCGAGTAGTTGACAGCGATCGCTCTCTGTGCCTGTTAATCGACCGCCATTCATTGTACACAATTTTTTTTGTGCACAAACCAATTGCGGTCCTGGCCAATCCAGCAAGGTTGTCAAGTTAGCGGTTATTCCTCCTGTTTTCACTGCAATTGTAGGCTGAATCTTCATCGTGGATCGTTTTTTACTTCAAGGACCTGTGTAATGCTGTCACGCCCCAACTATCGCATCGGTCCCAACTATAGTTGGGCCTGTCCCAACTATAGTTGGGACAGGCCCAACTGTAGTTCCACAGTTGGGCTGTCCCAACTATAGTTGGGCCTGTCCCAACTATAGTTGGGACGGTCCCAACTGTAAATTCCATTGTTGGGCTGGCCCATCTATAGTTGGGCCACTCCGATCTTTTTATTTTGCGGTGTCCCAACTATAGTTGACATTGATGTACAACCATAAAACGTTCCCTACAGCTCTGATACACGTCTGACTTTACTGGGGACCACTGAAATTAGCTATTGATGGGGCGAATCTATAGTTGGGCCATCCCAATCTTTTTATTTTGCGGTCCCAACTATAGTGTACATTGTTGTACGATTATAAAACATTCCCTACAACTCTAATACACATCTGACTTTACTGGGGACCAATGAAATGATCTATGGGTGGGGACCATCTGTAGTTGGACCACCGCAATATTTATATTTGGCAGTCCCAACTATAGTTTACAACTGATGTACGACTATAAAACATTCTCTACAGCTCTTCTTACATTGGCTTACATGTCCGACTTGGGACCTTTGACATTAGCTATGGGTGGGGCCCATCTATAGTTGGCCGGCCATGGCAATATTTGAATTTTGCAAAATGTTGCTGGATAATAAAACCCAGCAGCTGGACAACTCGTCCAACTAGGCAGTACCACGTGACCGGCCAGCCTTGCGGCATGCATGCACGACGAATACACGGTGCCAGCGCCGCGGAACATTTAAACAACAAGATCTATCAAGCATGAAGCATCCAGCGCAACTCCAGTCCTAACTATAGTTGGGCCGACCCAACTGCCGCACTATAGTTGGGACAGTCCCAACTATAGTTGGGACCGATGCGATAGTTGGGGCGTGACAATGCCATTACTAATAGTAATGGTTATTCCAGGCAAGTTTGGGGTGAGTTGCAGTTGCAATTAGTGTGTAACGGGGACAAAATTGAACATTTTCCAAAATTTTTTGCAAATACTACAAGTCACGAGAAAAATTCGCTCCAGCCCTAAGTTATAGACAACCCAATGATAAAACTCAGGGCTGGGTAACTCCAGCTAGTTTTTCTTAGAAATCAGTGATTTTCACAACTGATATTTCTACCTCCATGGCATGCTTTCACTAACTGGTGCGGTTCCAATTGCAGGTAATTTTTTTGTACCATGCATTACTTTTCTGTTCAAATCATTAAGCTAAACAAAACAAGGAACCGGAAAACAAGCCCCGCCCCTTCAAGTTCAACTTCAAGTTTCACCCAACAAAAACAAACATCACGGAATGATGAACCACGACAGCACAAGGACAGCTGTTTTCAAAAGCCAAATTTGTCACCTCAGCTACCAAAACCTTGCAAAATACTTACCACAGAGCGTTTGCTAATAACACCTCCTCTGGTCTCACCCACATTTTTTACCCGATCAGTGGAAAAATGGAGTGGAATTCTTGACAAAATGTCGAGGGGCATCGGGACAAAAAGTCGCCGACCTCTGATTTTTTTTTTACTCGCATACGGCCGGGGGTACGACAATTAGTCTGGCATCCTGTCATATGGTTTGCACGTTTTAAAAGAGTCGCTCACCAGACTTCATACGTGTTTACTAGTCTTTAATACAAGGCTGTATTAACTATTATTATAATCCAAAAATTTAGTTTGGATCATTAAATGATTCAACAGAGACACCTTTTCTTGACAAATAGCAATATAACTTATATCATTAATATCAATAACAATAAAAATTAAGAAAATCCAAGCAAAGTTACCAAAGTTTAGAAAGAAAATTTGCGAGTTCCTTTAAAAGAGTTACCGGAACTTCGGAAGTCTATCGCCTCAACGAAAATCTTGTAAACTAAACATTGAAACGCAAGTGAGAATTGAGTACCAGACTAAGTTTAAGTTTCCAAGATGGCGGCGCCCAGTGGGAGAGGGAACATTTCTCTCGGTTTGAAGAAATTGGGTGCATTCATCTTGACTAGACTGCCTTTTGCTTCTGCTGTTGTTTTTGCTTTGCTCTGCCATGAACGGGAGAGTAACGAAAGGCAAGAAATGTTTATTCTACAGGCCTAGATCAAATACGTGGCGCACTTAGCTATTGAGCCCAGTTTCCGGACACGTTAACTAACACAGCTTGAACTTTGAGTTTGAGTGCCTTCACTGCCTCAGTGTCATGACTGTAAACACAATTTGTAATTAGATAAAAAGCCACGGATCACTAAGAAAAAAAAAATTCTAACATTACTTCGATTAAATTAAAATTAGGATTTGATTAAAAAGTTAACATGCTTCATTGGTTAAACTAAAGACATAAAGAAAAGGAATGGTATTTTTTGGGTAGTGGATATTTTGCCGGAGGTAATGACGGCAAACTAACGATTACTAAAGGTTTGCCGGCGGCAATCCATATCAACAGAGGGCGCTGTACTCTTTAAAATAGGGCTGAATTATAAGATGTATTAAATTCCCACCAAAAGTTGTGTAGCACGTTTGGTGTAATGGTTAACCAAAGGCTCTAGTAATCGGGATGACTCGCGTTCGATTCCGACCGCAACACAATTTTTATTTGATTTTTTTCTCATCCCCAAATAAATAAGAATATTCTTCTTTTATTATTTTAACATGTCTCAAACAGTTTTTGCAGAGTATTACATTTTCTTTTTCAGATTTGTGGCTCTGGAGGATTTTTTTTAAAAGGGAAATAAAGTCCGAAATTATAAAATGGTCTGAATTCCATCTTGTGAATACGAGGTAACAACGATAATTTTGGCATGGAGCCAGACTAAAACTTGTCACCGGAAAATGTTTAAGTACAAAAAAACAGTAACTGCGCATGTTCAGTGCATATCCGGCAAACTAACGTTTACTGAAGGTTTGCCGTCTCCGGCAAAATATCCACTGCCGTATGTTATTGATCGTCATCATGAATTTTCATACATCAACTGATATATCATTTAATGATTTAGTATTCAAAAACCATAAACACACTGGTTGGGAGGCTTTGGGAGGGCAGTTATAAATGTGAATTGAAACAAAAATGGAATAGATATGTTGAACATGTTGCATTGATTAAAAAACAACAATGTTTTCTTCTTTTTTTTCAGGCCGCTGGGGTATCCCCATATAGTCATCTACATCCACGTAGCCCTCCTGATGCTGGAAGGAAGCATGATGTCCTTCGCTACCCAGCGATCTCTGTTTGCCCTGATGTGTGCCGTGCAGATCGCCGTCATGATGCTAGTCACGCACACCAGCCCTTCATTGCGGTACAAACCGTGGCTCATGGTAAGCATATAAAACAGCCGAAACCCAGTCACAAGCAATAAACGTTTTGGCTGGTATCAATTTTATGCTAAGCATATATTGGAAAGATTTCCATATACGAAGTTCACTGATTTTCCTCTGTATTGACTAACAAGCCCCCAGATAGCAATTTCATGTCATCAAAGTCAATTTGAGCAGTGAGAAAATACAAGCATTTTCTTAGAAAACACTTAAAATTTTTCAGTCCAATCTCATAGGGTTTGTACACAGGGTGTTGAGTGAACTTCGTATATATATGGAAATCTTTCCCATATATTTTCTGTTCTTAGCATTTTGGTATGGTAAGCAGCTGTTATGCCCAAACTTAATAGCAATGACCCAACTATGGTTGGGGAAGTCCCAACTATGGTTTGGATGATGCTGTAATTGGGGCGTATCACCTGTATGAGCTTGGACCCTAACTCCCTACGGTATGTGAAAAATCGTATTACAATTAGAAGATGTTGGACTGTAAGGGCTCAGGGTTAAGCTAGATAAAAGGGAGTTTCTACTGGGATGCTGAACAATTATGGATTTTTGAGAATTTTGGAAGGTTTGTAAAAAAAAAAAAGGACCTCCAGGCCGAATTCTGGACAAGTTGTATGAAGAATCAGTCACTTTGCCCGAAAGAAGATCTGCATTTGTCTTGGACATGATCCAGGTAAATTTTCATCAATACCGATAACTTCATTGGGGGAAGATTGCAGGGAAGTTGCAACTTATGCCCGATTAGCTCTACTGAGTGGAGCGTTTAATTAGGGGTACCCCCCGTAATTCAACGTTCCACTCAGTAGAGCTAATGCCCGATACAATGTCTGCAACCTGCAACCAGAACTCGTCCGATATGAATTGAGACCGGCCCTAATAGGGTAAATTACAAAGCCAAAATAGATCTCTCTCCTGATTTTCACTCAGTTTATTTTATTGTCCAAAGATCCGGATGCTGTCCCGAGACCTGGGCGTGATCGGCTCCTACCTAATCCTCGCCAGCCGCACCCACGAGGAGCTGAGCCGCAGGTACCGCCTGGCCAAGTTGTACCCCCTTGGGCGCAGCCTCCTGGCTTCCTACTTCATCGTCCTCGCTTTCCAGCTCAACCGAGAGGCGGTGGAGCAGGACGCCTTCGTCCATCACATCCCCGGCGGCATCGTCGCCGTCTCCGCGTTCTGCGGGGCCTGCATGGTGTGCAGCCTGATGTTCCTGTCCCAGTACAAGGTCAAGCCCGCTGTTCGGGTCCTGATTGTACTCGGGCTGTTGTTCACGGTGATGGTGGATCTGGATTTCAAGTATTGGAAGCGGCGGCACGTGGAGTATTGGAATCAAGTGACCATTCTGGTGAACGACTTGGGCATGGTGGCAATGTTACTGTTGCTTGCGACTTAACCATTGCTCTACTAGACCCTACAGGACCCTAGATAATACCATTTATTAGTAAGTGAAAGTTAAGTTTGTTGGAAAGGCCTTCTTTCGTTAATTTCTTCAAAATGACAGCTTGCCAGAAAGAATAATTTCACAGGGAGTTTAGTCCCCTTACAATCTATCAACCAAGTATGTTTTTCAACAATAATTACGTCAGATACTTTTTGGATAGCTGCAAATGATGGACTGTAGCTTTAATGCAGGTGGTAAATCGAGGTTTACCTCCAAGGTTTTACAGGGTTTTACATCAACCTCGAGTTGTGAAAACCTAATGTTTTTCACATTTGGATTCATTTGAAACATAGAAGGAAGAGTTCAACCTCCTGGTGGTGATAAGTTTGAAATCCTCTGCACAGTGAATACGGGCAATTCTCAATACAGTGCGTTCCAAATGGTCCATGGTTCCATCAAGAGTTTGCCAAAAAGATCTAGTTGCAACAAAATACTGAAATCAGGTAGACTGTAGTACAGAAAGTCAACTTTGACTTGGCACTAATGCAAAACCACAAGTCCGGAAAGTTTTTATTTAACCCTTAAACTTCCCCAACTCCATCAAAGTCCACCCCCTCCCCCCATTTTGGTGGATTTTGGGGGACTGACTCCTGCAGGCCTGGTGTGACTAAATATTGATGGAGTATGATGGACTTGGGACTTTATTTTGGTAGACTTGGTCCAGAACTTAGTAAAATATAGTAGAGAGTTGGGGTTAATTGTATGTTAGCTGTAGAAGGTAATAAGGATTTCATCCCAAGCATAGAGTGAATGTTTTTGTGAAAGAAAATAAACACTAATCAAGAAACAGAATACTAAAATGAGTTCCATTAGATGTTTTTTTATATTTTATTAGTGAATACAACAATGTATTTTTGTGCTGACGGAATAATTAGATTTGTTTTACAAGATATACTGGACTGGTATGAAAGAATTTGAGCCACACATTTTCCCGCACTCCTACGCAAGACTCGGCTCAAAATGCATAGACAACATTCTACAAAGATGTCCATTTGTCAGGCATGCAACTGGGAATTTAGGGGAAATATGAGGACAATTTAAACCACACTTTGTATGGTATTTTTCAATTTGTAATGGCATTCATGAGAAGTAAAAAAGGAGGAAATCAGTAGACCCAAGGAAAAGTTGCATGCCTGATTTATAAGGGAAGGGTAAAAAATAGATATTTACTGATCCAAGGAAAAGTTGCATACCCAATCAATGTAGCATCTTTAATACTTTTTTTGTGGTCGTACGTTTCTCTGGGTAATCTATACTTTAAGTGTTTATTTTTTTAAACTAAATTTACTTTAATTTGGTTAAGGTTGTTTTTCTCGATGTTAAATGGGTTGAAATAATTAAACGCATCTGAAACTAGTATAATTTATTGTTCACTCAATTTGAAAACAATAAAATTAACAATTTATGGAATGATATCCTAACTGGTGCTTGAATTGGGTCTGTTTCTCAGATCAAGAGAAGGTAAACGTGCGAAAAAGTAAACAGATACTTGATATCAAACAAAACAGGTAATAGCTCAATTAAATTTGGGGCTCATTTTTTTTCCCCGGCACTTGTCTACAAAATGGTAATCATATAACATAGTATCAAACCTGAGGCACTATTATTGAAAAATCTTACAGAATTTACAGCAAAATTCATTTCCATAATTTTTATTAAATCAAGATCGAAAAAATGTAATTTAGAAGTGGTTAAGCCTTTTCTATTTTTTCCAACGTTGCTTTTTCTCCCAACTTATGTTCCTCCACCCCCCCCCCCCCAGATATGAACCAAATTATTGGCCAAGTATTGCTTATTTTACTGGAAAAGAAAGTATTTACTGTATGTAAAAAGCCAATCGCTGTCATCAAAAGTAATCAGCAGCAATCTGAAATCTGTAAACTTTAAATTGCTCCGACTTGATTTCCACTGCTCATTTTATATTTGTTTTTTGAAAAATTGGACTAGACTCAAAATAATGAATAACTCTCACTAAGATTCAATCAAACTCATCAGATTCAATCAAAGATGTCAAACTTGTTTTGTGCATTCCTGACAGGCAGGGCAGTTTGGGGCGGTACAGGGAGTAACAGGCAGGGCAGTTTGGGGCAGTACAGGAAGTAACAGGCAGGGTGGTTTGGGGCAGTACAGGGAGCAACAGGCAGGGTGGTTTGGGGCAGTACAGGGAGTAACAGGCAGGGCGGTTTGGGACAGTACAGGGAGTAACAGGCAGGGTGGTTTGAGGCAGTACAGGGAGTAACAGGCAGGGTGGTTTGGGGCAGTACAGGGAGTACAGGGAGTAACAGGCAGGGTAGTTTGGGGCAGTACAGGAAGTAACAGTCAGGGCGGGTTGAGGCAGTACAGGGAGTAACAGGCAGGGTGGTTTGGGGCAGTACAGGGAGTAACAGGCAGGGTGGTTTGGGGCAGTACAGGGAGTAACAGGCAGGGCAGTTTGGGGCAGTACAGGGAGTAACAGGCAGGGCGGTTTGCGGCAGTACAGGGAGTAACAGGCAGGGCAGTTTGGGACAGTACAGGGGGGGGGGGGGGTACTTATAGGTCAACTAATTGTTACAAAAGTTTCCAAGAAGACTCTTCTGGAAGTTGCTTGTATCATTTCTGCTTGGATCGCGAGCTCCTTCGCGGGCGTGGATTTCTCATCTCTGTCTCCTCTGCCTGGAAAGATGCCGAGGAGGTGCTGGCCCGGGTCCTTCTCTTGTCCCCCTGGGGTACAGTTTCCTCACCCCCGGGGCGCTGCTGATCCTCGCACGGGCGCGCTGGGGACCCTGTTTCGGGGAGGTGATGTTCCACGTTCGGGGCTTCGGTGTCCTGTCATTGAAATTAGTCAGAATTAGTCATCGGATATGGACTTCAGTGAAAGTAACATGTTATTGTAACTTGCAGAGTGCCAGCTTCAAGTGGTATGGGAAAAGCCTCTCACCAGAAGCCTCCAGCTCCGGTCTGGCGCTTGCTTGCTTCTCAGGTTATCATTCACTATGCACAGAGCTTTTATGGACAGCAGGTGTATTTACAGCATTTGCATAATTGATTGACTTACGGTTGATCGGGTGACAGCATGAGCAGCAAATCTTTGTTATTCTCCACCTCCAGCTGGGGAGTCCAATTCGCCGTGCCGACAACTTTGGAAAAAGAAAGGAAAATCGTTATGTGGCAGATGGATACATTTCGCTAAGTCTACTGAGGTAATTTTGTATGTGATATTTGATATCAAAAGGCCCATGAGATGAAATTTTCTGAGGAACACATTTTGTGCAACTTTCTACTCCTCTTAAATGTGTAAAAACTATTCGGTATCCCTTTTTTGGTTAATTTTATTGAAAAGTGCAATTCTTTTTTTTCTTTTTTTTGAGGTTGGAGGTGGGGTTTGGACATGGGAAGTTGCAACTGGATGTGGTTAGGGAAATAGGGTTGGGGTCTTGTGTAGGAGTGAAAGTAGGCTTGACGAGACTTCCTCTTCTTGAGAGTTGGGAAGGTTAGGGGTCAGGGACGGAATGGTATGTTGTATGGAAGTGAGAAAAGTGGTAAGGAAGAGACTTACCCTTCTTGGGATCGAGGTAACTGAAGACCCTGATAAGTCAGGAGCTGGGGATGGGGTGACGAGAGGGTGGAGGTTTTGAATGGAAGTGAGAGGAAGTGGTTAGGGAGAGACTTACCCTTCTTTGGATCGCCTTCACTGAAGACCCTGATAGGGAGAGAGCTGGGGATGGGGTGATGAGAGGTAGGGTGGTTAGGGATGGAGGTTGGGGTTTTGTATGGCAGTGAGAGGAAGTGGTTAGGGAGAGACTTACCCTTCTTTGGATCGCCTTCACTGAAGACCCTGATAGGTCAGGAGCTGGGGATGGGTGATGAGAGGTTGGGTGGTTAGGGATGGAGGTTGGGGTGTTGTATGGCAGTGAGAGGAAGTGGTTAGGGAGAGACTTACCCTTCTTGGGATCGACTTCACTGAAGATCCTGATAGGGAGAGAGCTAGGGATGGGGTGATGAGAGGTTGGGTGGTTAGGGATGGAGGTTGGGATTTTGTATGGCAGTGAGAGAAAGGGGTACAGAAGAGACTTACCCTTCTTGGGATCGACATCACTGAACACCCTGATAGGTCGGGAGCTGGGGATGGGGTGATGAGAGGTTGGGTGGTTAGGGATGGAGGTTGGGGTTTTGTATGGAAGTGAGAGGAAGTGGTTAGGGAGAGACTTACCCT
Organism: Patiria miniata; assembly: GCF_015706575.1. Lineage (NCBI taxonomy): Eukaryota > Metazoa > Echinodermata > Asteroidea > Valvatida > Asterinidae > Patiria > Patiria miniata. The sequence goes on from NW_024037057.1 coordinate 3,371,734, forward strand.
TCTTAGGATCGACTTCACTGAAGACCCTGATAGGTAAAGAGCTAGGGATGGGGGAGGGCGACAGAGGGATGACACTGAGATCCATGGGTGCCTGGAAGGTGATGTTAGCGATGGTCTGGTCTGGGGTGCTGATGGCTCGGCTCCTCATGCCGCGACGAGGCGGGGTCTACAGAAAGTCACAAATAACAATAAACAATGAGATGTACAGTAATTGGTAAAACGGGAACAAGCTTTTCTCACTGAGCTCCTCAGTGTGTCGTCTGGATCGGACATTCACGTGGGTAGAACCACGGTTGAAAGTCCGTGTGCCAGCCAATCGAAGTGGTCTTTAGAGACTGTGGAGTCATTTCATTCAGAAATGTAGACTAAGCTGTGGATTGGCCAATTAAGATGCCATGTTTTTGTAACACAACGAGTTACGGGAGACCCAAAAGAAGGTCCCCGCTGAAAAGTGAGCCTCTCGAGGTCGAGACGCAGTCTTGTTTTGCATAATTAATTGCCGAATCTGCTCGCATATCACAGACTCTTGCTGGGCAAGCGGATATTTCGTAGACTACGAGAATTGGGCCTGCTGGCCACCCCCTAGACCCGCTGCAGTTTCAATCAATTCAGAGTTCCCAAACCTTGTTCTGTGCAGCGGCATTCTTCTCCTTTAGGGGAGATCGCTTCTCAGTTTTCACAAGGACTTCAGACGGGACTGCGTGTTCTCGCTGGGGATTCGTCGTCACCGGGGGACAGCGTTTGGCCGACGCGATGGCTCTCCGGGCCGAGTTGACGATAGCCTGGGCGGCCAGGGAGATTGGTCTGCGGTATGAAGTACCAGAGTTGTAAAAGTTCAATTTCAAATCGATCACAAGTTAAATAATTGGTGCATCACATGTCAATCACATGTCAAATCACAAGTCAATCACAAGTCAATCACTTGGCATTCAGGGAAGCTAGTATAGGTTTTGTTAAAATGTTCATTCACTTCTGAAAATCGGTCATTCATTTTCGTCTGAATTTGAGAATCATGTTTCATTTTCGCTACTAGCGCATTCGATTCCATTTCGATTCCTTTTATTGATGTCCATTTAGATTCGTTTACAAGACTTCTTTTTCGCTTTTAGAGGGCGATTCCAAACTTTTACCGTTCTATTTCACTTTTAGTTTAAAGCCATCGGCACCAGATACAATTAGAGGTTTCTTTTTCATTAACCCTCAATCAAATTAGCTGTACCTGAAATCAATTTAGACAAGGTATGCTTGCGTAAATGAATGCGCAGGTAACGTAATTGGCCGTCTGTTTCTCAAAACTGAATGCACGGACAATGAAAACAATTGAACTTTTGTTGAATTGAAATGGGATTAAAGACGTGCACTTAAATTCGGACGAAAACGAATGACCGATTTTCAGAAGTGAATGAACATTTCAGGAAATTGGCCCGGGAAAACCTATAGTACTGGGCTCATTAAGAAAACAAAGTACTTCTTTATTTCCACAAGGCCTTACCTGTTGGCTCTGATAGGAGTGGCCGGCCCGCCCCCGTTGATAGCTGGCTCCTCCCCTCCCAGGGCACCCTCACCGGTACCCCTGGGTGTGGCTTTGGGTGTGGCATCGGGTGTTACTTGGGGTGTGTTCACCACACCCGCCCGAGGGGTGCGGATGATCCTTGGGGAGCAGTTGGCAACAGCCCTGGGGGAGAGCACGGCAGGTAAGCCGACACCCTAAAAAAAAAAAGATGAAAAAAGTTTTATGAAAAAAAAAAAAATTAATTTCATCATTTGAAACTCTGCATGGTAAAAATGTGCATACAAGTTTGGTTGGCAGATACACAAAAATATTATTTGGTAAATTGTTCATTTATTACAGTGAGGTTTAGTCTCAAACACTTTTTCAAATAAACAAAAATGGAAACTGACTAGGTTCATTATAATAAAGCTTGAACAAAGAAATTGATTTGAGCGGGGTATGAACCTGCAACCCTTCGGATTGCCGTTCCGGTGCTCTACCAACTGAGCTATCCAGCCCTATGTCGGCGGTTCCCCATTTTGTCAATGTCTTCGTTTAAGGGGCGCTAGTCAGAAGCCATACACCCATATATGCCATGTGGCCAGGGACCACGCCAAAAGTCACGATGCTAGCAACATTAGCAATGCTGCCAACCTGGGAAATAGCAAACGGGGATCACTCAGAGGATGTGACTTTTTGATACACATTTTTAAATAAACCACAACGGGATCCTGACTAGGTTCATTATATTACATCGTCCGTGAACCTGTTTTCTAGGCATCAAGTTTTCGAGGTTTGACCTTGTAGCAACGCACATGCGCAGATTCGTACCACACAACCAGTTCATGAGGTGAACACTCCTCTTAAGACCAACTTGACCAACCATATAGACCACTCGGGTTGGGACACACCATTTTGGAGAGTTTGCTCTGGGGATTAAGACTCGTAACCGCACTGATCCTATAATTGGTTCCACAGCGGAGCGAAGGTCACTCTGCCTGAGAGATTTCATGCATATTATTTCGTTGCTAAATTCAATCTAAAAGTATTATCATGATGATGTACCTGAAATATTGACTTGTTTTATTATGTTGAACTGTGAAAATCGGTGAATAAATGGCCGAGAAGGATCTTTTACTGCTATGCTAGCATAAACCACAATCACCAGAATGTATAGTACCAGCATCCTAGCTCCATGGTTCCAGAAAGCAGTGTGGCTAACAGGTGGTAGTTCATTTAATCACAAGTCATTATCTTGCTGGGACTGTGGAGCAGGGAGGGGAGTTTTGATTACTTAAGGGCCCCCCAGGGGCTCTCCACAGAGGTCCAAAATGGTGTGTGAAACTAGCCACTTTCTTTAATAAGAGGGCCAATTTTCATCATGTGATTTGTTGTGTGTGCGGTACGTGTTCCACCTCCAGCCCCAAATGTCTGTGTTTTTCTCTTGCTTGAAACAAATCCTTACACCCGCGAAAACCGGTACATCGAGTACCTATACATTTTAAAGGTATAGTCCATCATTTGCAGCCATCCGAAAAGTAACTGGCGTAATTATTGTTGAAAAACAAACTTGGTTGAAAGATAGTAAGGGGACTAAACTCCCTGTGAAATTATTCTTTCTGGGAAGCTGTCATTTTGAAGTAATCAACGAAAGAAGGCATTTCCAACGGTGATTCTTAAGAAGCACCGTAGGAAAATTTAAATTAGTAGTTCGTTTTGTTATTCAGCACAACGCGCACAAGTATTGGAACGACGCACACGCGCGCGCGGTTGTTATAATTCGTCGGATCAGTGCGCGACGTCGCGTAAAGCTGCAATTCAAAACAATTCAAAACATGATTCAGTAACTTTGGATTTGAAATTGAGATCTTAGAATGCTGTTTTTCTTGGAATGTACAGCTGAAGCTTAGCTGAAACTTCATCAGGTTAGTTGCTCAGTATCCTTCATTAGATTTTGAACTCTTTTGTTGCTTCAAACGAACAAATTGCACAAATTACAAATGATGGACTGTAGCTTTAAAGTGGTAATTATGTTAGCAGCGTTTTCATTTTAAGTTAACCTGCTGAGGAGAGGTGAAGGGTGTGGCAGGCCGGATCCTGGGCGTGGCCGTCTTACTCCTGGGCGTGGCCGTCTTACTCCTGGGCGTGGCGGCTCTGCTTCCCGGGCGCGAGGTTGCCGCGGTACCAGAGGCGGCCTGTTGTTGCTTCTTGGCGGCTTCTGCCTGCTCCTCCTCGAACCGTCTCAGGTCAAACTCGATCTCGGTTGCCAGCTGCCGGTCGGCGGCTAAGATGTCTGAGTAAAAACAGGGCGAGATAACCCTCACCAATTAGAAAATCTAAAGCCCCGTGCCTCAGAACTCGGGCATGAAGCAACAAAATAGAAAGAAATTTGGCAGGCATGCAGAGCAAATAATCTGAACTGAATAATTGACTAATCTGAATGATTGACTTTGCAAGTTAGCACACTAACTTGCCGCTACCAAGGCAAGCTATACTATCCATGCATTGTATATATGGGGAAATGCGATTTCCACGGTGATCAGCCTCAAATAATTTGGCAAAGCGCGGTGACTCTAAGGTTAATTTTCATAAATTTGGTATCAAAACGTGCATCAGACGGCTCACGGCGAGAAACACGCATTTGGCAAAAACATTGCTAAAAAAGTGGGGGGGGGGGCGTTCCAAATCTAGCCCCCCCCCTCCCACTGTACTGCAAGATGGCAATTTCCGACTTTATGCTCATTTCGTGGTGACAGAAACACACATTATTTCAACAACGAAGTTGTGAAAATTGACAAGTTCAAGAAACAGGAGTTTCAGCACCATTCAAGATGCAGCTTTAATTATTTGAATCAAACTGAGCTCGCTCACTCACCTTTGACCTCGTTGCGGTAGTCTTTCATCAGCTGTTTGAGGTACAACATCAGGTGGCGCAGTGTCGGAGAGTGAGACTTCTCCAGCTGGAGATTATTAGACAATCAATGTATGGATTATTTATTTCCAATCATTTTAAGCAGGCATTTATATAGCACTTTTACACTGCAACAAGGTATCAAAACACTTTACAATTTTTATTTCTCCTGTTTCAATGGGCAAATACTTCTGAAACCTTCTCAACTCCCTAGGGAGCATACACAGCCAGTAGGCAGCCATTTCGGCGCTCTTGGCCGTAATCAACCTCTCACAGTAACCAACTCTGCCTCACTGGTACCCATCTACTCCTGGGTGGAGAGAAGCAGTGAGTGACAAAGTGCCTTGATCAAGAGCACACGCACCATAACTCCGGGCAGGACTCGAACCCACAACCTGCAGAATTACCCGCAGACCACAAATTTAATTTTTTAATAATTTAATTTGGGCGGGGGCGGAATCCCCCCCCCCCCCCCCCTGAGAGATGGTTAAAATAACCCAGCCCTAAACACTTCCATGACTTTTTCAGGCCATAGGAAGCCTGCAGAGCCTCCACTACAGTTCACTGACGCGGGTGACTCGATCGTTTTCTCACCGTGTGCTTGAGCGCGATGACGATGGGCACGATGTTCTCGATGACGTTGCGCTTGACCACCTGCGTGATGATCTTGGTCTTGGCCTGGTTGATGACCGCTTCGGCCATCTCCATCTGGTCCTCAATGTCGGTGGTCGACTTGGGCCGTAGAGAGGTCAACTTGATCTCCTAAAATAAATTGAGAAAAAAAAATAGACCCCTTCGTTATTTCAATGACAATGAAAGTACACAGTTTTCAATCATCACTTAAGTCTATAAAAGAGGAGCAAAGACCATCTTCAGTTGGGGTGTATGGCCTTCCACCGGTCGTGGAAGGAAACAGCAATGCGTTTTCAATCATTTTTTTCTCCTTTTTTCGGGGAATAATATTTTATTCCAAATTGTACAATTTTATGTTTTACCTTGCAACAGAGGATATCCAGAGTGTCTTGTAGAAGGATGTTTGTTTCTTCATTTAGAGGGAGCACGCCATCAACAATTGCTGCGAGAACCTGGACAGAAACATCACATTTTAAAAGGCATGTAGGATCATTTCGTCGTGTCTGTGCAACAAGGTTGTATCTCCTAAAATGGGCTGCACGTGAAACTCAAGTTTCAGAATGTCAAAAGGTCATATCTTAAGTTTAATCTTCGGGCTTCCCTTTATTGCAGTATTGTGTTATTTCCCTGCCATTTGTAATCTTGTTCTTGTGCATTTGTTTGCCTTTTTTGTCCTGTTCATTTGTCATTATGTGCGGGTCCGCATGCTTCCGAGCAACAGTGATTAGATTCGCTTTTACGGTCCCTGACCCACATAATCATTTTCTTTGTGATTTTTTGTGTCTTACTGGTGATTGTTCAACTCCCAATTGGGAAGCCCACTCCAGCTGTCATTTAAAGTGCATGCCCTCTACTTCATGATTTTTTAATAATTTAAGTTACATGTTTATACGTTTCTTTTGTTGTGAGTTTTCAACCACTTTTGTGTAATTTTTGTTTGGTTTTGTATCACTGTTTGTAATTCTTTGTTGAGGTCGAATAAATAATTATAATAATAATAATAATCTCACTTAAAATAACCCGGATGTATACACAAAGTCAATGGGCGTTGAGATGTGACTTTGTTGCGGGGAGCGTATTCGCGTGAGATACGACTTTGTTGCAGAGGGGCGTTATGACCTTATTATGACCTGCACTGACACGACGATTTGTATTTATCCCAAAAGTAACCTTAATCAAATTGTTATCAAACACTCTCTTGGATAAAAGATCGTACTGAACACCCCGTGAAATTATTCGCCTACCTCTTGGCACATAACGTTATGCATGACTTGAGGTCTATTGAATATTCATAGATTTATTCATCATTACATCCAATGCCAGCGACAAAGGAACTGATCACATGATTTGTCAGGTCATGATTATGCATGAATTGAGGTCGCATGCATATTCATGCCTTCAGTCACACATTCAACTTCCATCCAATGCCTTCACTTGGAGAGACAAGGGAACTGATCACATAACTTGTCAGGTCATGATTATGCATGAATTGAGGTAACATGCATATTCATGCCTACATTCAACTTTCATCCAATGCCTTCACTTGGAGAGACAAGGGAACTGATCACATGACTTGTCAGGTCATGATGATGCATGATTTGAGGTCTCATGCATATTCATGCCTTCAGTCATACTTCAACTTTCATCCAATGCCTTTGCTTGGAGAGACAAGGGAACTGATCACATGATTTGCCAGGTCATGATTATGCATGAATTGAGGTCTCATGCATATTCATGCCTTCAGTCATACTTCAACTTTCATCCAATGCCTTCACTTGGAGAGACAAGGAAACTTATCACATGATATATAAGGTCATGATTATGCATGAATTGAGGTCGCATGCATATTCATGCCTTCAGTCATAAATTAACTTTCATCCAATGCCTTCACTTGGAGAGACAAGGGAACTGATCACATGACTTGTCAGGTCATGATTATGCATGAATTGAGGTCTCATGCATATTCATGATCTCCTACCTCTTGGCAGAGTTTGGCCGTCAGCTTGAAGCGATGCTCGTCCGTCATGTGCTGCAGCATGAAGCGGTAGATGGTGCTGCGCTTGCCGGCGTTGAGGGCGCCCTTCAAGGCAAACAGCTGCTTCTCGCGCTCTGTCTGGCTGAACTGGTTGTAAACTGCAATCAAGTTGTACAAAAAATTGCTCGTTCACGATTTAAATAATATGGGTACAATTTTGCAAGTTTTGTCACAAATCGACAACAATACCAAAAGGTCTCATTCATTTTGTTTTTCTTTCCATTTAGAAAAGGTAGGGTAGATCATTTTTGTCAATTGTGCATTTTTTTTCGTTTGAAGCAACAAAAGTGCTCAAAATCTATAGACGTGTGCTTAACAACTATTAACCTGATGAAGTTTCGGCTGTGAATCTATTCCGAAAAAAAAAACAACCCAATATTCCAAGATCTGGATTTCAATTCAAAAGCATGCAGAGTCATATTTTGAAATGCGCCTGAAATGAGAATCCGGGACACGTTCTCATTCAGCCAATTGCAGCTATCCGATGTCACACACTGAACTGACGAAAAATAGCAACCATGCGCTTGTGTGTCACGTCAATGCTTGCGCGCACCCATTCACGGATTCGCCGAATCACTTGACGCATCTTTGGAAATGGCCTTTTATTGTTTTCTTCAAAATGACAGCATGCCAGAAAGAATAATTTTACAGGGAGTAGTATTGCCATCCCCATCTTTAAACTAAGTTAGTTTTCAACAATAATTTTGTCAGTTACATTTTGGATTGCTACAAAATGATCTACTCTACCTTGAAACAGACTTGATCAACCTTTAAACTAGGTCAAGATTATGCATGAATTATTCTGACAAGATTCACTTTTGCTGTCTGTTTTATTTGAAAATTTGTACTAAAAAGTTGTATCATCTATGTGATCCCCGTTGCTATGTCCCAGGTTTGCAGCATTGCTATTATTGCTGGCGTCGTGACTTAGGGCGTGACCCCTGGCTACATACACCCTTTGCACCCTAGCACCCTTTGAACAAAGACATTGACAAACTAGGGAACAGCCGACATGGGATAGCTCAGTTGGTAGAGCACTGGAACGGCAATCCGGAGGTCGCAGGTTCAAACCCTGCTCCAGTCAATTTCTTTGTTCAATATTACATCAAATTTGATCTCGTTCAAGGAATTGTAATTGCTGACCTAAGATGTCTGTAAGCACCATTGATATCAGAATTTTCAATAATGGATATATCGGAAATCCAAGTTAAAAGACCATAAAGATGACACTTTTATTAAAAAATAAACAAATTCTAAATCCCAATTTTCCATGGCTTAGGATTCATGACTCGGATTTACGATTCCACGACTTAGGATTCTCTGGAGCACATTGCTCAAACTTTTTAAAACAAATCTCAGCACTGAGAGTTCGTCCAAAATGTGCGTTGTTTTTTTTTTTTATAGATTTACACTGGGGAAACCGCGAATCCCAGCGAACGCAGAGCACAAAGCAACACCGCTTGGCATTTCGGGATGTTTTTATTTTGCGTCACAAGCACAAGATTTTACCGAGTTTTGTTTCGTTATCCAGGAAACGATAAGCACAAAGTAAACCCACAAACAGGAGATTTATTTTAAAGATAATTTAACGCATTGTCCATATTTTCGATATGATTTCTTAATATCAAACATTTTGATTTATATATTATAAAAACTTGTTATCTGCGATATCGATATCAAAATAATATAGAATAATCGGGTAATGTCTGAAGGAAAAAAACAGCAAGAATTTGAACGCTACTCACCACTGTGCTTGTCGTAAGCGTTGAAGTGGAAAACCGACTCCACGAAATGCTGGTGCAGCATGTTGGGGTGACGCTTCAACAGAAGTTGGACCAGCGAGAACTCAGCTGTCAAAACAAAAAGAAATTCTTGTTTTAAGAAAATTGAGCACAGACCTAATGTGATCAGGAATGTGCAAACCTAGCATTAGGCAGAGTTCATCAGGGCAATGGTTTCGCATTTCCCGGAGAGACGTGAGTAAGCATTTTGTGCGTGCTTTGTGACAAACTTAACAGAACGCCTCCTGAGATACCTGCAAAAGCATGGTCTTTAGGAGCTGGTCTAAATTGCGGAAGTAATAATACAGTGAAATCTCGATAAGTCAAACTCTGATAACTCAAAACAACTGTTCAGTCAAACAAAGAATCCATTCCCTTCAGTAGTATAGCAATGATATACAACCCTGCTTTACTCAAAACTCTGCTTAAGTCAAATTGTTAACCTGTTCCCTTGAGGTTTGACTTATCAAGATTTCACTGTAATAATAAATGGGGAGGCTAATCATCCTTACTCGCAGCTGAGAAGCTGAATTGCGAAGGATGCGGCTACAACGTGGTCGGGCTGCTGGCATGTAAAGGCGCCTTTGGCATCCAGCCATATGACCCATATGTCCACGGAGCACAGCCAGAGATCAAAAGGGTTTGATTTTTATGAAGGGGGAAAAACCGGAGGGCCCGGTGGAAAACCCTCGTGGCACAGGAGAGAACCAACGCACAACTCTACTCACATATGGTCTGAGCTGGGAACGAACCCGGGTCACAGTGGTGAGAGGCGAGCACTTTGCGCACTAGCCACCCATGCCATGCAAAGCATCTAAAAGTCACTGGAACTACTTTTTTTGACAAGCCCTAGAACATATCTTGAAAAGTGTCAGTTAATGTTTGCACCTCTTAAAAGTCATGTTAACATTTTTCAAGATGTCACATTTTACAAATAAGTTTATAGTTAGGCCAAATAAAAAAAACAACATGTTTAGCGTCCCTGCCCACGTTCTTTTTGGAGGCCGTCTCTTTATTATTTTTTTTAATAAAAAATGATGAATTTTGAACAGTGACATCATTCTGGCCTCTTTGTCTGTTGCATCTAGCCCATATAAAGCTGGTATGTCATTCCTGAGTCCAAGTGGCGACCATTTAAAAAAAAAAACAGCTGGCGGCCATCTTGAACAATAGCCCGGTCTGGCGACCATTTTGGATAGAAAAAAAAAATGGGGCCTCCTTCCTTTTTTTCCAAAAAGCAGGACGCTAAACATGTTTTTTATTTTTACTTGGCCTAATGTCATAAACATTTTCCAGGGTAGGTCGAAAATGATATATTTTATGAGCATTTTTTTTTTATGTTTGTCTATCGGGGCTCCAGTGTTTCTGATTTAGATCCCTGCTTTTAAAAATTCTGGCTCAACATTGGCCCAAACTTCTCGCTGTTCGTCACTTTCCAGCCACGGGAGTATCAAATAAATCCTGTAATACAAGTAAGAAAGTGGCAGTTTTTTGTTGTGAAGGCTTTCAAATGATTTGGGGGGTTGAGACAAGGCTGAGGACAAAGTCAAGGTTTTACGAAATGGCCCAGGATTGATCTTTACATACCAAAATCTCGGATTTCTTTGACGTCGTCCACGAGGCTCGTGATGAAATGGAAGAACAGTGGGCCTCTCCATTTGACATAGTCTTCCTAATTTCACAAACAAAAAAGAGAGAAAGAAATTACAAAACTTTCAAATATATGAATTTGTGGTGCGTACATTTTCCAAGAACTTGGGGATTCCAGTCCGACTCAAGTTTTAAAGATTATGTTTTTCCATGGAGTTTCAAAATGCACTGCACACCCAGTACCTATAACGTTATATTATTGAAGGCGCTGCTTAACAGTTAGCAGAAAAGTTTTGTTTACTGTGGAAGAAAATTGTGCTAACCTTAAAGGGAATGTACATCATTGGCTTTTGCTGTAATTTTCAGAAATGAACTATTTGAGGGGTTAGTATAATAGATCAAATATTGTTACACTGACATTTTTGAAGGTTGGTGTTCGAATAGGTTGGAAAAACCAAGAAAAACAAAAATGTTCAAGTAGTCTGGTTCCCTGACTCCACAAAAGATAAAATGGATCAATTTATAGATGATGGAAAATTGTAAGGCAAGGGAACCAGTCTAGCTGGCATGCACCCATTCATCATGAACATGTAACCAATAGCAAACAAAATTTGGACTGAAAAAATGGTAAATTTGGAGCAGGAGTTGAAAAATAGTTAGGTTTTTCCAACGCTGGTCGGCCGACCACCGTTGGAAATGTTTACAAAAATACAATTTTCTTGAAATTGACTTCACACCAAGTGCCTTAATTTTACAAGATGCTTGAGACTGTCATTTACCAACATCCTAGTAAGGTATTTCGTAAAAACTTGGTAGTTTTATTTTTCGATGTTTGCAAATGTTGTATATTCCCTTTAAGCACCATATCATAGCCTGGGGCAAGTTCGCGCAAGGACTATAGTTAACCATTGGTCGACTAACGCTTGCCCGAACTCTGTCTAGTCGACGATGGTTAACTACGCTAGTCGACTATTTGGAACCAACCTACTGGGGTTGGTTGCTTCGCTGGTAACCATAGCCGCGCGCGTTCATAACGTACAGCAGGGAGCCAGGATCCAGACGTTTTGCAATGACATTTTGACCAGCATTCGACTAGAGACGTTCGCACTTTGCTATTAGTGCGCAGGCGTAAGGTACGTCACAAATCAACCACTAGTCGACTAATGGTCCTTGCCCGAACTTGGCCCTTGATGTCAGGATTCGACCTTAATTTTTTTTAAACTAGCCAGCCGGGCTACTGAAACAGACTCTTAACTAGCCCGCGGGTATTTTCACTAGCCTGCATGTTTTCTTTTATAGAGTGTCTCATAAACAACAATGTGCATACATGTAAAACGTGTATCCTGGGGCAATCTCGTCAGTGTTTTTGATAAAACAGATCTAATAATTTAACCTTTTAGACACAAATTGATACAGGTTTGCTTTCTGAATTTAATGATTTATTTCTTCCTGTCCTTTCATCTTTGCCGTTGCCCAATAATTTTTGACTCGCCAGCCAGGCTACTTATTAAGGAATGGTTTGACTAGCCTACCGCTGTTTTGACTAGCATTTGGCTAGCGGGCTACCGCTAAAGTCGAACCCTGGATGTGCTAATTTTGCACGAGCATGGAGATTTCTATTGTTGCATCATTGATTCAAACATCAGCGGGGAACCAGTTACAAGCAATACACACTGCATGACATTTTGGCTGGTATCCTGTTTTTACACTGAGCGAATATGTTCAATGCTTAGCATATTTGTGTGCTCAACTTACCAGAAGTAGGTGGGTGAGTAGCGTCAAGCTTTGCTTCCTGACCAGCTGGGATTCGTCACGGAAGCACATGGACAGGTTGGAGATGTAACGGTCCACCACGTTGGGATATCTGAAAGGACAAGATGATATTTATGGATATGTATCAAGAGTTGTGATCGCGTCAATCCAACGAGCAGTGTTGTTCCACACAAGTCCATCACAAGTCTTTCCGACTCCAACTCACAAGATATTCAGATGAACTGTGTGACAGAGGCCTTCTATTTGTTATTGTTAATATACTGTAACTTGTGACAGAAACTTGTGAAAGGATTTGTGACTGGACTTCTGGACTCGTGATGACATGTGATTGACACGTGATTGACTTGTGATTGACTTGTGATTGACTTGTGATTGACTTGTGATTGACTTGTGATTGACTAGTGATTGACTTGTGATTGACTTGCGATTGACTTGTGATTGACTTGTGGTTGACTTGTGATCGACTCGTGAATGACTTGTGATTGACTCTTGATTGACTCGTGACTGACTTGTGATTGACTCGTGACTGACTTGTGATTGACTTGTGATTGACTCGTGATTGACTTGTGACGGACTTGTGGACTTGTGATTGACTTGTGATTGACTTGTGATTGACTCGTGATTGACTTGTGATTGACTTGTGATTGACTTGTGATTGACTTGTGATTGACTTGTGATTGACTTGTGATTGACTTGTGATTGACTTGTGATTGACTTGTGATTGACTTGTGATTGACTTGTGATTGACTTGTGGTTGACTTGTGATTGACTTGTGAATGACTTGTGATTGACTTGTGGTTGACTTGTGATTGACTCGTGAATGACTTGTGATTGACTCATGATTGACTTGTGACTGACTCGTGATTGACTTGTGACTGACTTGTGATTGACTCGTGATTGACTCGTGATTGAATTGAGATTGACTTGTGATTGACTGGTGATTGACTCGTGATTGACTTGTGATTGACTCGTAATTGACTTGTGATTGACTCGTGATTGACTTGTGATTGACTTGTGACTAACTTCCGATTGACTTGTGACTGACTTGTGATTGACTTGTGATTGACTTGTGATTGACTAGTGACTGACTTGTGATTGACTCGTGATTGACTTGTGATTGACTGGTAATGATTCATAATAACTCATGTTAATATTCACAAGACGACTGACCAACAGTTATGGATATCACTGGACTGCCACTAAAATCGTTGGTCTTAGTTCAGCAGTCACGTTGGAACAAGGGTGGGGGTTTGTGGGGGAAGGGTGTGGGTTTGTGGGGGGGGGGGGTTGGGGAGCGGCTAGTTGGGGGCGTGCCTACCATCTCACGTTTTCAGACTCACCTGATGCACAAGTCGCACATGATGACAGCCACGTTGTTCCGGACGGCCGGGTTGGGCGAGGTCTCCAGCTCGCGGGACAGCGCGGCCACGCACTGCTTAGCCAGGCTCTCGTTCAGCAGGCACAGCTTGCCCAGCGTGATGAAGACGTGGGCCCGGACCGTGTCCGAAAGGACCGTCGCGTTGCCAAACTGGGAGAGGGGAGGCTGGCTCTGGGAGGACTGGCTGCTGGGAATGGAGTCTCCTGTTTGGAGAAAAGAAAAATGGGGCGGTAAGGGGGAGGGAGGGTAAGTACTTTGTTGATACAGGACCATTGTAAAATTTTGAATGCGTCATCAGAGATAAAAACTCATGTTTCACTGGAACGTACTCTGTACACAGTAGAGTTTTGTCCACTTTTACCCAGTAAACGGGACACACCGCCTGTGTGTACTGGGCCTAATTTCATAGCACTGCTTAACAGTAAGCAGAAAAGTTGTGCTGACTATAGCAGAAAATCATGCTGTTGCTTAAGCACTATCTCATGCCAACGGTTGCGCGCGCATGGAGATTTCAATTGTTACGTCACTGATTTAAGCAAAGTTTTCTTCTGGGGTTTAGCGTGCTTTTGCTGAGCTTACTGCTTAACAGTCCCTATGAAATAGACAGAGGCTCGGTAAGCACAAAGTCGGCTGTTAAGCAGCGCTATGAAATTGGGCCCTGGTTGGTGTACTTAAGAGCGAAGAACGCATGACTAAGCTTATTCTGAATGTGTCCCATAGTTTCTCTGACAAATCTCTGAGGTATGTTCTGCTCAGTATGCTTTGACAGTCTTCAGGAGAATATCGCAAGTGTACTGACCAGAACATCAAACTCCTCTGGTTCTTCTCTGGACTAATGTTGTGCATCGGGTCGGGTTGACCAGGCCAAACCGACCTGAAACATTATGAGATAAACAGAATCCAAACCGAACCGATCTGAACTCCCCTAAACCGACCCAACCTGACCAGAGAAATAAAATCAAGCAAAAACCGACCCGAACCAACCCGAAACGGAACTGACCCGAATAAAAATCTAATATCTGGCTTGGGCAACTGTGTCTGCTTTTTGTGACTGAACTTACACGCGTCGCATGACAAATCGTCGTCTCTCAGTAACTGAATCATACCGTACGGTACGGTGAAGACTCATAACGTTACCCACTGGTGGACCTACATGTTACAGACTGTGCGTGATAGACCGCGAACCACATGCACATTCGCGTGCCGGGTTGACGTTGGTTGTAGCGGACACAGTAACTCTGCAATATTATTCCATTGCGTGAATTTCCGACTGAAAATTGCAAACGCAAAAACGAAACCGATCTGACCCGACTGAGATAATGGAAAAACTAACCCCAACACGTCGGTTTCGGGTTCGGTGGGTTCGGTTTTTGGGTGTGGGTTTCGGTTTTTAGGTAGGGTTTTCACAACATTGCTCTGGACCACCTCTCGTTTTAGAGACAGTTACGTCACGTAGTTTGTCTGCAAAATTCGCTCGGGGGTCAGACTCAACTACCCGAAAATTGCTAACGCAAAAAGGAAACTGTACCGACCCGACTGAGATGATGGAAAAATCAACCCGCCCCGACCCGAAGTCGGTTTTTGGGTCGGGTCGGTTTCAATTTCAGGTCGTGGTTTCACAACATTACTTCGGACCACCTCTCTTTTTAGAGACAGTTACACTCTTTTTAGAGACACTTACACTCTTTTTAGAGACAGTTACACTCTTTTAAGAGACAGTTACACTCTTTTTAGAGACAGTTACACATTGTACGTCACGTGGTTTGTCCGCAAAATTCTCCTAGGAGTTAACTTCAACTACCAACAAACTAGAACCCTTGCCTTCGAATCGGGTAGGCCCGGCCAGCAGCGACTGGACCAGCATGATGACGCGACGCGACGTCTTGGCCGGGCACAGGCAGGCCACCTCCCCAAGGGTACCCAGGTAACGGACCAGGGTATCCTCACTGACCGCGACCTGGGTCGAGGAGGGGCTCTCCTCCAGGACGAGCTTGGACAGGTAGGCGCTGCAGGCTTGGAGGATCTCCTCCGCGATGGCCTCCATGAGAGCGCTGGTCCTGTCTGCTGTGCCGTCAACCGCCAGGCACAACTAGGAAATGCAATTTGAAATTTGGAACGGTTATAAGATTTAAAGATGTAATGTCAATTCTATATTTGAGTTCACACTGAAAATTTAGGATTCTTTTATAAACTTGCCATTTTCTAGCAGTTTAAGTTATTTACTTTTGAATGACACATTGAACAAATAAAAAATTGGGACATGTTCAATTATAGAATTGTCACTCCACAAATTTCAACTTATTTGACTTACGACAATAATTCAATTATAGAGGGAACCTTTTTGGGGACTTAATTAACAGAGCTCGTATAATCAGAAGCTTGCGACACTATCACAGTGTCTTTATCAACTGGGGTTGTTGAGGCCTCAAGTGAGCATGCTTGGTCACACCACAGGAGGCGGTCGTACACGTGGGCCAGCTCGTACCCTCCATCTCTATTCATATGGGGGCGGTGCCTGCAGATTTCTACTGCCTCCTGTTGTGTGACCAAGCCTGGTCACGTGATGGGACACGTGAGGGCCTCAACAACGCCAGTTGATAAAGACACCGCGATGGTGTCGCAAGCTCCTGATAGGAGCTCTGTAACTCAAGTCCCAAAAAGGTATCTTCTATTTACTTGATATAATAATGGGACTTAAAATGAACTTTCATGCTCAACAATTATTCAGTTGGTGCAACGTAGACTGGTTCCAACTCCCATCAGCGTCTAACATGTAGGGACTAGAAAAAAAGTCCACTTGCAGAGCGGATCTGTTTGTGCATAAAGGCACCCACAATAAAAGCCTCTTTTTTCAGAGGGTTGCAAATGCACAAATTTGAATGGGATGACAGTCCATCGCAGGTTACTCCCCAGCTAATGCCGGTACCCATTTATACTCCTGGGTGGAGAGAGGCAAGTGGCTTGCCCAAGGACACAATATACGGCCGGCAGCTGGATTCGAACCCCTGACCCTCCTGATCATGAGTCACAAACCCTAAACACAGTCGTCTTGTGCCCAGCGCGCCCCCCCCCCCCAAAAAAAAGAAGCCAGTACCTTGTTAAGGGCAGTCACCAGGGATCTGCTCAGCTCAGGTTGGGCGTCGAACGCCAAGAGCCTCTCCTTGAGGTCCGCGATCATCTCTCGTTTCGCCTCGTCGTTGAAGCGACCGGCCAGGCTGCCCATGACAGACAGGACGCGCTGCCGAGTGACCGGATTGGCGGGGGAGTCGGCCTGCTTGTAGCGATCCCAGGCCTGCCGGATGACCGCGGGGTCAAAGTTCGGGGAGCAGGGCGCGACCTCAGCTAGCAGAAGCCATGCAGCCTAAGAAAAAAACAAAGCTTCAAATTCGAATAAAGCTTGGTCAAAATTTTTTCCCCACTTTTTCAGACGCAGATTCCTCAATATTGGGAGACATGTTTAAAATTGTTTTAAGATATTCCCAAACTTGTACAGTATCTTTGTGGTGCAAGGTGAAAACGGTGCTGAAAATAAAGCCTAAATTGAGAAATGGCAATGGTTTAGGCCAAAAAAAAAAAGTCTCCGGTTTCTGGTATGCGCGCGCGTCGCCGTAGCCATGCGCGTCGGCAAAATGAAAAAGTTTTTTTTTTAATGAAAGATGATGTCCCAAAACCGCCAAACTCACTGGTTTGACTGGAATACTGCTGCTGCACAATTTTAACGTGTTTTTAGATTGGGTTATGGTCGAGAATAAGCTTTATGTGGCCTCTCTGGACTCCCATATATTTGCACTAAGTTTAGTCGGGCACCATTTGCAGTCATCAGCACACATTTGAAGCAAAAAAATCAGGTAAAAAAAAAAAAAAAGCCGCGTCGCTGCATCACTTTTTGGGCAAGCTCCATACCAGAAACCGGAGACTTTTTTTTTTTGGCCTTAAAGAAAGATCGTCAAAAACCAAGTTGTCCACATGTAATTCTCCGAGATATGGTCAAAACAATAGCACTGCTTGCACAAAGTACTGCAATAATGTAAATCAGGTCTACATGACTGCCATGAGCTCCGTGCGCTAAAAAAAGAGGGCGCCCTTTTACCGAACAACGTCCCATGGGCAGGACATTTAGCTGGTTGACGCGCACCGTTCCTTGTGTGTGGATAGGCTTCGGCCAACTAGTTTAGACTACTTTTCGGTAAACGGCCGCGTTTTCGTAACTTGAGCCGTTTTCACTATATACCACCAAGATCTTGTACTATAGGAATATCCTATAAACAATTTCAACATGTCTCCCCCATTTGGAAAAACCTGCCTCTAAAAAAGTGTAAACTTCTTTTGTTTTGACCACCCTGTAAAGGGTCCAATTTCTGGAAGCTGCTTTGCATAGAAATCTGCTAAACAGGGGAAAAAATGCTTTAAACAAGAATGGGTCACCAACCAAAAGGTCATGTCATTGATATTGCTTGTAAACTGGTTCTCGGCTAAGCCATCGGTTTTAAAGATAGAGTAGATTGTTTGTCATTTGTGCATTATTTTTTCATTTGAAGCAACAAATGTGCTCAAAATCTAAAGACAGTTGCTTAACGACTAACCTGATGAAGTTTTAGCCCAGCGAAAGCTGTATATTCTGAGAAAACAATATTCTAGGATCTTGAATTCAGTTCAAAAGTTGCCGAGTCATGTTTTGAATTGCGCCCGAAATCAGTATCCCGTACATGTTCTCATTCAGCTGATTGCAGATAGGCGATATCACGCACTGAACCGACACGAATTATATCTAAAGCGCATGCGTGTGTCAACGCTCCCATTCACGGCTTCGCCAAATTAAAAACAAACTACTAATGGAAATTTCGAAAAATGCATCTTCAGACGCATCTTTGGAAATGATCTTCTTTTATTTATTTTTTTTTTTTTCAAAACAGCAGCTTGCCAGAAAGAAAACTTTCACAGGGAGTTTAGTGCCATTACTATCTTTAAACCAAGTATGCTTTTTAACAGTAATTTTGTCAGTTATTTTTTGGATAGCTGCAAATGACCAAAGTGTGTTGGATTTTAGAAGATATGCAGAGCCTTCCAGTGATAAACCCCAGAGTTGTTTTTAGTTTATGCCTAAGACTCCACAACGTCTTTTTGAACAAAGTCCATACCTGGTCATTCTCGTGGTTGATGTGTGACAGCAGAGCTCGGACTAGACTGCTGGATAGGAGTTTCTGCTTGGACCACAGCTGACAGGCTTTAGGGAGGTAACGTCTGCAAGAACACAGAAAAAGACAAGAGAGTACTGGTTTTAGGACGGATTAACACAGAAGCGCAGTAACGGAAGCTTGAAACAAACAACGGAATACTACGTGGTAGTCATGGGTGGCAAACCAGGCAGAATTCAATTCAAATTAGGTTTACAGGGTAAAGTCATGGACAGATTTATAGCGGGGTATTTTGGAAAACACAGTGGTGTTGCTTTACCTCACGATATTGATCTCTTTGCTAGAGATTATTGATATCTCCTCTGGAGTTCAATGACTGTCTAATATATTTAGAGACAATTCGTGGGGTCAAAGCAGAAAGGACTTATAAGCCCCATTCAGCATTTTCCAGTATTTCAAGATAAACGAGTTTGAAGATTCACACTGCTTTGAAAATTGCAAAATGTTATTTAAATAGGTTAAATTATGCGTATTGTTAAAGGGGGTTCTTTAACTTAACAGTTAAGTATTACTTGCCATTTTTTGTAACTTAATTATTTAATTTCAGCTAATTAAAAAAATAAGACCTTTTGGTGCATCCCAATATTACACTGAAAGAAAATGACAAAAGGACGAAAGGGTGCGTGCAAAAAGGGCCTACAAGCTCTTAAGCCCTTTTTGCATTTCCCAACATTATCAGTTATTTCAAACTGAATGACTGCCTGTTTAAAGAAAAAAGGCTTATGAGCCTTCTAAAATTTCTTAATTACTCCTTTAATTGGATGAATAATTAACATAAAACCTCTTTGGGATAAAGACTGTACTGAGAGTAATCAGTTACCATCAAAAAACAAAAATTGACCTAAAGCATGGTATAAGCCCTTTCTGCTTTGACCCGACGAATTGACAGTTGAAACTTTTTTTAGAAGGAAAAAAAATTAGAAAAGTGACATTTGGTATTGAAAGGTTGTAAAAGACAACATCGGGGGACTGAGATAGTTCTAGGGCACTGGCTAAGATCAGTATGTGGCATCTAATAGGGACACTTAACTTACCTCAAATCCCCAGAGTCGTTCTGAGACAGAACGCCGAGGAGATTCCAAGACAATCGGGATTCCTCGTTGTCACTGTGACTACGAGAGGTGATGCCGTCCAGCAAAACCTCCTTAAGAAGCTGTGAAAGGCAACGTACAAACGCTTGTTACACTAAACATCCAATTCTCAGAAACTGTACAGTACCTGAAAAAACTTCAAACTGTTTTCTTGGAAACTGTAGCTGAACGGAGCCATATCAAAACCCAGAAGTAATTTCAATATAAACATTTCATTACCTGAAGGCATTTTTCCTGTGCTGAGACCTCTCGATCCATCACGCCGGGAAGGACACTTTGAAGCCAAACTCTAGAGGGCGCCAAACATTCCAATCAAAGGAAAAGTGAAGATCCATTATAGTAAACTCCAAGAAAAAATGAATTTTTTTTTAATGTACAGTGGAACGCCGCTATAACGAACATCGCGGGATCCACAGAAAATGTTCGTAATAGTGATCATTCGTTATAGCGATTTTAAGCTGCCGGTGCTCCGGTACTCACTTTTCAATAAATGGCACCCTTCATAACTTACCCCTGCACGCCCTGGTAGTTACTGAAAGACAACTTCGAACACGTGCCGACTATTGAATTATGTAATTACACAGTTTTGAGCTTACTATCTACATCGATGGGTGGCTTTCCCCTTCTATGCCTTGGGGAAATAATAGCCACTTGTCACTCTTCTGTTGACGGTTTTCAACAACAATGTTCGCTTGTACACAAAAATCGGGAGCCAAGGACGATGTTCGGTACGGCCGAATGTTCAGTATAATGGTGTTCTGTATAGCGGCGTTCCACTGTGTCTCCCTTATTTCAAAATTCCCTGTGCAACTTTTCAAGCCATCTGAAATATGTAGGAACCCCTCTCAAGCACACATCTTTAAGTTTGAAAATTCCACCCCACTTTGATTTGAAATGTCGTTGAAACTGCAAAGGGCCTGGATATTTCTTACTTTTGCAGGGGGACGCACGTCTTCTTTTCCATCAGCAGAGTAGTCAGTGAGATGATGGCTTGCTTGCGGACCGACAGGGCCGGATCCAGGCAGGCATCGTGAAGGACTCTCAGCTCCTTGGCCGTGATGGTGCTGCCGTTAAGACGGAGAACATTCTCCAGGGCCTGAGAAACAAGATAGGCCAGGCTAGGGGTTAATCCTGGTCAAAAACTTAAAGGGACACTGCGTCCTGGAACAGCCCAAATGGGCTACAAAACACGCTTTGAACAAAATGATGTTAATCGGAAAGAGCAATTTAAAGTAGGATATAAACAGCCACACAACTATCTTTCAAAAATGGGCGTTTTTGTGCTATTCCGGTATTATGAGCGCGAGAACGACTTTCGGGGTCCATTTTTGCGACCCCAAAAAGTCAAGCTGTCTGGGTGCTAATTGAGATTGCATCCGTAAAGTGTTCGCCTTTTGCGGACATGTAAGAAACCATATTTTGTGCATTGGTGATTGGTCACCTCTGTTCACGAGCGCGGTGCTGAAAAGACACGCACAACGTGCAGATCGTACATTGACTAAGAACGACAGAAAAATCGTTTTCGTACTCCATCATGTCCGATGTAAACAACTGGGTTTTTTTCCGTCTTTTCTCGGGAACGGTACGACATTAGGTTGGTTTCCTTTCAATCAGATGTTTGAAATTAGATAAATAAACAATCCAAAACAGGAAAATTCGGGGATTTCAGGGCCTAGTGCCCCTTTAAGACAGGAAAAAGGACAATACATCAGAACAGACCAGCCCGTGCCCCGCGGTCCGGTTCTAAAAAGTCGACAAGATTTCCAACCATCCCCCTTTCGAGTGAAGTTAGTCCAACTATGGTGAGCCATAGTCCTCGCCTGAACTTGCTCTTAATTGACCTATGGCCATTTGTGAGTTAGCCACGCCCCTTAGACAACCCTATGGAGTTTTTGTACACTGAGTTTTGTTCGTCGCAGATTTTGCACGTTCCATGTCCATTTGTATGTCATGTAATTGGACAATAATTTACAAGCTGCGCTGACGCGATTCTAACGCCATTCTACCGCGATAGGTCAATTGCACAAGTTTGTCAAAAGAAATATCTGGTAAGTTTGCGTGAAGAAGTACTCTCCGTGATCTTCTACAAAGTTGATTTATTTTTCCTGTCAATTTTTGGTCTATACATTCCTGTCTTTGCAGTCAAAATCAATCAAGTGACTGTTTTCAACAGCTAAGAGCTCCCAGCCTACATAAAGCAGGATTGACTGGCAGTGACTGTTTATGTAACTTGATACAGCTATGCTTTGACTGGAGGTGATTGATAAGCCAGCCGTGCCTGCTACACTTGCCTGCTTTTGTCTGTTGACTGAATTTGACTATTGACTGAATTTGACTAGTTGTGGTGCTTGCTTGGAATATGATCTGACCGTTGGTGACTAGCCTGTGTAAAAGGCATGGCAGGGGAGAGGATTGATATGTTGACTCTCTGTGACTGTTCAGATAGCAGGAGGGTTAGTCTTTTAATGATTACGCTGAATTTTTTCTTCTATGTTGAGCAGCTGCCCCAGGAGAAATTTGGCTGGCTATTGAAAGAATAAAAGTAAACAATCCTACACAGTGAAAGCTCAAATAAAGTCAAACTCTGTTTAGTCAAACAAAGAATCCATTGCCTTCAGTAGTATACACAACCCTGCTTAACTCAAAATGCTGCTTAAATCAAATTTTGAACCTGTTCCCTTGAATATTGACTGATCGAGATTTCACTGTATGTTCACACCCATTGTTCCCGGCTGTTCCAATTGGGAACTGCGAGTGTGCCCAATTGAGAACGGGCACTTCTCCAAGTGGAATGCCTCAAGCGTTTCGAGCATTACCTGGAGTGCAGCTTTCCGGACGCCCACTTTTTCGTCGCAAGCTCGCTTCTGAAGCATGGCAATAATGTTCTGGCCAACGGAGTCGGCTGTGTGAAAAGTTAACAAATGAAAAAACCAAAAAAATAATCTCAACTTTTAAAATATTAGGCCTATCGTAAACAATTGTATTATCGTTAAACGAATTTAGGTGTGTCCAATCAGAAGTAAAGATGCTCGAAATAATACATTAACCTCAAAGGCTTTTGTTACAAGCATGGACATTGGCTGTCACAACTAAGCTAGCTAATAATCAGGAGAAAATGATTGGATTTTTTAACAAGCGATGCCATTGGCTATTCTTTTTAAAATTTACTAACAAGGACCGTGATTGGCAAGTGCCCGTACCTTGACATTCACCAACAAATACGGGTCTCTGAAATGTGGACTTGTTATATTTACTTGATTTTTTAAAGAAACGATTTTCGATTTCTTCAAAAGTGACTAATTTTTTATTTCTTCAAAAGTGACTATACTGTAGTATTCCATTTTCATAAAACTGCACACGTCCTTTACCTATATGCAATTTTATGAACCCAATAGTGACATGGCCATTTACTTACAAGGGCTGCCATTGGACATCTCCAGTAGCAACGCCGGGGACCCGCCCATCAGGTTGCCGGGCGTGGCCCCGTCCTGGGCCTGTTGCTCCCCCTCCGTCGTTTGGTCTGTGTCACCTTGGTTGCCATGGTGATTGGATCCCGGTGTTGCAGCACCCTATCAAACACAAAAAGATGTTTTTGTCCAAACTCTAAAAAATAAATTTGTAAAGTGTAAGTGTGATACCGGTATATGAAGAAACACAGAACGTGGCGAAACTTTGATAAAAGTCTCGAACAGTTGAAAAAAGTCCCAAAACTGAAAGATTAGTATGGGTATCATTATGGGTAGGGTCATGGCATGTGTGTCCCTGGGCAATCGACTTTACCTTAAAAATATATAATCCAATCCCCCAAAATTTTGAGCAAGCTTCACTTGTAACTGTAGACGCACAGAATTCTAAGGTATGGGCTCCATGCGCCGACAAAAGAGGGCGCCCTTTTACCTAGCAATGACGTCCCATGGGCGGGACATTTTGCTTGTTGACGCGCACCGTTCCTTGCGTGTGACGCACGTACACCAGGGGATTTGTACTATGTACACACGCAGTGGCCGCGCTTCGCGGCAAATGAATTGCAGTCAGGCAAGATGGCATCGGTCGGTCACCCCCAACTGTGCTTTCTTTGCCGGTGAGGGGGTACTTGTGAACGGAGCGGATGAGACCACCCTCGTCAACAAAACTTGGAAGTGCTTTGGGCATCAACTTTTTTTTCCAATTCATAAAGATTTGTTTATGAATATTCATTGTTATATTCTGGCACCTACCAATTGCAGGATTTGGGCAGGGGTGGTCAGGCTGACGGAGGGGTAGAACAGCTCTGCCAGGGCCTGCTGAATGGTGGGGTCGGTGGAGGTCGTGAACTCGGCGAAGCAGGTCAGTGCCTTGGCACGCACCCTGAAAACAAATAGAATCCCGTTGGAAATTAAGACTTCCACTTTCTTTTTTTTAAGTTCATCATCATTGTCATTGGTTTTTCCCTGATAAGTTGTACCCTTACTGTGCCCTTACTATGCACGAGTTGGCCATTTTTGTCGAGTTCCCTGAATGTATTTCAAAAATTGTTAACTGTTGAATGGGATGGCACCAGACTATTTATGCAGCCTTATTTATTGTCACATTTAAAAAAAAAAAACTGGCTTAAAACATTATGCCAAAAAAAAAAAATCTCCGGTTTCTGGTATGGAGCTTGCCCAAAAAGTGGTGCGGCGACGCACCTTTTTTTTTTTTTTTACCTGATTTTTTTGCTTCAAATGTCGGCTGATGACTGCAAATGGTGCCCGACTAAACTTAGTGCAAATATATGGGAGTCCAGAGAGATCACATAAAGCTTATTCTCGACCATAACCCAATTTAAAAACACGTTAAAATTGTGCAGCAGCAGGATTCCAGTCAAACCAGTGAGTTTGGCGGTTTTGAGACATCATCTTTCATTGAAAAAAAAAACTTTTTCATTTTGCCGACGCGCATGGCTACGGCGACGCGCGCGCATACCAGAAACCAGAGACTTTTTTTTTTGGCCTTAGGGAATGTTCAATTCCAAATTTTAAATTATTCATTGAAGCAGAGTTGAAGTAATTAGTAATTTACTTGCTTTCAGTTCTCTTCGCAAGTTCCAAAAATGAAGATTTTACCTCACTTTCAATTCAATATGGCCGACTCGTGAATAAGGCCCTAGTGATCTGACTTGCAATTGACTAATTATTGACCTCGAGATTGATTTAGGGAAGCATGCAAAATCAAAGAAGAGGAGTAAGGGTTAAACGGGGGTGTGAGATGACCACTGATAAAAATAGCTGAAAAAAGATGTAAAAAAGCTGAACTTTAGAAATTTCCTATACTTTTGTACACAGCAAGTGAGGGAAAAAGCTGAAATCCAACACACACAAAAGCTGAAATCAGCTTTAAAGCTGAGATTTCACACCCCTGGTTAAAATTAAGAAAACTCACGTTGGCGCTCGGTCCGAGCAGCGCGACAGCAGCAACTGGGTCAGGAATGTTGGGGATAGGTACTGCTGGCTGACGTCGCCTGCAGGTGCAACCGGTGGGTCTGTAGGAGCACCTTCATGCGCAGGTGTAGTTGGGCCTGCAGGTGTCGCTACGCCTGCAGGTGTCTCGTTGGCCTTGGTGTTTGGTAGCTGCTCTAATATCACAGCGACTACCTCCAGAGCAAAGACGCGGTGACCAATCTAGGTGATGGGGCAAGTAGGTGTCAAAAATGTTACCAAAAAGGGGCCATGTATGTTGTTTTGTGTAATAAGCGTCTGTACTGATGACATCACACTTTGTTTACGTGTGCGCTTTTCTATGGGGCTCATAAACCGTCGTCCCCACCAGACTCCCATAAGAAAGCACACGCGTACACAAAGTGGGACGTCATCAGTACAGAGGCTTTTTAAGGTGAGAAATCAGACATATTGCGACCATTTGTTATGACTGTCCGAGCAAATTTTGCACTGTAAGTGCATTCAAAGTGCGTGTGCCAGCTCAAAAATAATTTGGCCGGGTCATTTTTTTTCAAAACAGGTTTTGTGTGGAATTTCACAATTGATTAGGCATTTTAGTGCAAATTTGACCTCAAGTTTTAACACCACTGCAGAATAACTGTAGCTGTAGACAATATGCATTTGTACAGGCATGAGATATTTTAGACTTTTGTCAGAAATCAGACTTCTTGAATCTGAGAGGACTATCAGTTATAGAAAGAAATGCATCTTTCAGACCTTTTCTCAAATGTTCAGGTGGGGGGGGGGGGGATTTCCAGACGTCGTTGTTGGTGAAACTAAATAGAAGGTTGTAGGTCTACATCTGCAAAACTTTTTATGCAAGATGAATCTCAAATATTTCACTCACCTTCACATTCCTAGAGTATTTGTACAGCCACTCGATGAACCTCGCGCGGTGCTCGACGGTCATGTACGTCAAGACCAGGGCTACGGTTTGCGCAGTCTTTGCCCGGTACTCCGCCTTGTCCGGAACCTTGACGCACAGGTGCTGGAGCAGCAGACGCAGGCAGGGAACCGCTTTGTCCTCCAGGTCAAAGGTCATGCGGCTGAGCAATGAATAAACAAACAAACAAACAAATGAATGACACTAAAACTGTCCTTTGCAGGCACTAAACGATTGTATTTGTAACACAAATTCTCCTTCATAATGCCTACAGAGTAGAAAAGGGAAAATATGTTGCAACCTGACGCCACTCTAGCGGTTGTGTACAAACTCTATGGAGAGTCAAGAAAATTTTCTAAGTATTTCCCAACAAAATTGGAAATGTTTCTCAGTCCCAGATTCATGTCTTATCATCATTTTTGCAATGACTGACCTTCATTGAGATGATATATGAAGAAAAAAGTGGCGTCAGATTGCAACATTTTTTCCTAGAAACGATTTTATCATAATATAATTTTGTTGGAACTTGGGGATAAGGGGGGGGAGGGGGTGGTTGTAAGGAGATGAGGGCGGGGCATGATGAGCAGGACATGGAGGCAAGTTGCGTTTAATAAGGACATATAATAAGAAATTAATTTTAGGACTAAAACCAAGCGCTTATCAGCATTTTGTGCTTACTGAATGAAGGCGGTAGCGTTATCCTTGATGATCTGTATTGTCTTGGGGATGGTTGCCGCGGCAACGGCTTCGTTCTCACCAATCAGCATCAAGAAGTTCGGCATCAGGTGTTTCAACACCTTGGAAAAAAAAACAAGAATTTTCAAAACCCATCAATTTCTACCTTTTGAGAGCAAGAAAAGATATCCATTTTAGTACTACTTGTTTTTATATCAACCTAATTGCATCAACGCAGTTTGTGAAATATTGTCCAGTTACATGATATACAACTGAACGCGGGACGCAGAATGCGGGACGCAGAATGCGCAAAATCTGAGACAAACAAAACTTAACGTATAAACATTACACAGAGTTTGTCGAAGGGGCGTGGCGAACTCACAAACGGCGATAGGTCAATTCTTCAGCTGAGAAAATCAATATCGAAAGACGTTTAGATGGTACTTAAAGTTTAAGGATTGTTTTCAATTGGGCATTGTTTCCCAAATGGTCTCACCAGGGTGAACATGTCGGTGACGCTGCCGTGGGACGTTGAGGACAGAGCGGCCAGTCCGAGATACGCGACGTGAGACACTGATGTGGACGAGTTTGGAGATCTAAGATTTGAGGGAGAAAATCACCAGTTTGGCATTAACAACATTTAAACCAGATGGGTCTACATTACTTTACAGGTACGGAGGAGCATTTGCCTTTTCCACATTTTTCTTCATTTGAAGCGACAGAATCTTGAGCAGGGTGCATAACAACTAAGTTTAAGCTCAGTGGATATGGTACAAATTTTGAGGACACAGAGAAAAAGTACGCACAATGTTTTTGATAAGTATCAGAGTTTATACCTCTGGTGAAAACACCTTCAAGGTAAAAGCTCAGGAATTCCAGATTTTTCAAAGGGATTCTTTCAAAATGTTGAAATCAGAAAAAATCCTGACATGAGAAAATCCTGAAATTAGAAAATATCCTGAAATAAGGAAAAATCCTGAAATTAGGAAAAATCCTGAAATCAGGAAATATCCTGAAATTACAAAATATCCTGAAATTAGGAAATATACTGAAATTAGGAAATATACTGAAATTAGGAAATATCCTGAAATTAGGAAATATCCTGAAATTAGAAAATATCCTGAAATTAGGAAAAATCCTGAAATAAGAAACAATCCTGAAATCAGGAAATATCCTGAAATTAAAAATCCTGAAATCACGAAATATCCTCAAATTACGAAATACCCTGAAATTAGGAAAAATACTGAAATCAGGAAATATCCTGAAATCAGGAAATATCCTGAAATTAGGAAAAATCCTGAAATTAGGAAAAACCTAAAATAAGGAAAAATCCCGAAAGCAGGGAAAAAATCCTGAAATCAGAGAAAATCCTGAAATCAGGAAAAATCCGGAATTAAGAAAAAAATCCTGAAATTAGGAAAAATCCTGAAATCAGGGAAAAAACTGAAACCAGGGAAAACCCTGACTCCAAAAAAATCCTGAAAAAAATCCTGAAATAAGGATAAAAATTCTGACCAAAAAATCCTGAGATCAGGGAAAATCCTGAAAAAAAATTAAGAAATAAGGAAAAATTCTGACAAAAAAATCCTGAGATCAGGGAAAAATCCTGACAAATCCAACCTGTTAGAAGTGGAAATCACAAAAAGATTTAATGCAAATTTTCTCTCCAAAAGGTGGAAATGGTCTTTGGGGGGCAACCACAGCTCGAACTTACACCGTGGAATCAAATTCTTGAGTTTCGTTCTGGTCTCCTGTGACGCGGGTCAGATCTGACAGAACCTGCATTGCATGCTGGGTCGACTGCTCGGCGTCCTTCAGGGTCGAGTTCCGTAACAGTTGAACAAAATTCTGAGACGGGGAGAATAAACAGATACAATGGGAATGTGAATAAATCCCGACTAAAAATGAGAGAAAACTCATACTACAAGATATTTTAATGCCAAAGAACATAAATTTATGAATTTAATGCATACTGAAAAATTAGAAAATGTTTACAACTGTCACAGCTGATGCGGGCCAATACACCTGCTAGCATATAAAAAAATATTCAATTAAAATCTTAACTCACTAGCATGATTTACTAGGAACCATACCCATCCTGGCAAATCCCAACACCATATGGGAAACTGCGCACACATATTTCTGACTTTGATTCTGGAGGTGTGCCAACCCAATGTAAAAGACTGTCAGTTTATTAGGGGTAATGTACCCATCCAGACAGATTCCAACAAAACGTGCCGTTGGGGTTTGATGGGTTGAGTTCTGTTAGGGTTTGAATTGCGCCCTATCCAGTGACTTTCGATGAATAGTTAGATTGTATAGTTGCTTTAGGTTTGTTTAAATTGAAAAAAAAAAATAATAACAATAAATATAATAATAAGGCTGAAAAGTTTCACCAACAGATCATTCATGTAAATTTAGAGACTGCTGAGTTTTTCACAAAAGGATGTTGTTTTATTCCAATTTTGTTTTGTTTTTTCAAGATTTTTTGGCAAGAAGTACCCAAGACTATTTTATTCTGAATGTGCAGAAGCCCATAGCGTCTGCCCGTGAGCGTCCGGCGTCGCCAGCAATGCGTTCATTTGTCCCTCCGAGTGCTATTCTGAAATTAATGCTAATGAGTGCTGTTGCCTCGTGGTTGAGGGCATTGGATTCGTGGTCTGCGGGTAAAAGCTGCAGGTTGTGGGTTCGAGTACAGCCTGGGGTCATGGTGCGTGTGGCCTGGGGCAAGACACTTTGTCGCTCATTGCTTCTCTCCACCAAGGAGTAAATGGGTACCTGTGAGGGCAGAGATGGTTAGTGTGATAGAATTATTAGCTTTCTTGCGTCTAACAGGCAGCATCGAGCTGTATACTCCCAAGGAGCCGAGATGGAATTGGAATGTTTGATGGGCCCAATGAGCAGGGGTAATAATGATGTAGCAACTTGAGCACCAGTCCTGGTGGATACGTGCGCTTTATGAAAACCCACTATTAATCCCAAACTCTCTCTTTTGTAACAATTGAGGGGGTACTTCTGCACGCAGTCCATAGGGGAATTTCTTACCCGCAACGCTCCCAGCACTGCCGCTTTAATCCGGCCGATTTCTTGAGGCGTCAGGATGGTCATCTCGTCATCTTCCTCGTCGTCGCTGTCAAACGGCGTTGTCTTGTCCGCACCATCCTCCTCATTTCTGTCATCCACGCGTCGGGTCTTGGCAGGGCGTCGGCCTACTTGGGAGGCCTGGCTAGAGGTCGGGCCGGAAGAGTGCCTCTTTCGTTTGGCGCTTGCTGTAAAAAGGTCAATACATGTACAATTTTTATCAAAACACAATTCCTGAGAAAAAATACTCATCACAAACGTGTCCAACATTCGGAGCTTTGTGGTCTAAAGTAGCGCTTTCCATCGTATCAACAATCTCAAAGCGCTTTACAATTATTACCCCGTTCATCTGGCCATGGGACCACGCGGCAAATGATATCAGCGCTCAATCGGTTCTCCATCCTCACAGGTACCCATTTATACTCCTGGGTGGAGAGAGGCAATTGTAGTTAAGTGTCTTGCCCAAGGGCACAAACACCATGTTCCTGGCCGGGTTCGAACCCACGCACCTTCGTACATGAGTCAAACACCGTAACCGCTGGACCATGGGGTTTTAACAGACTCATGTGCAATGGTATAAACTCATGTGCAATGATATATGGTTCGAACCCCGCTGGTGAACATGGTGCTTGTGTTCTTGGGCAAGACACTTTTCTACAATTGCCTCCACCCAGAAGTATCAGGGTACCTTTGAGAGCGGAGACAAGCAGCGTGTTTGATTACTTCCCTCGTGGCTACCCGTGCTCTGGTCTTGGGAATAGATGCGCATGCGCAATCTGTAGCAATTAACGAACGGTCTCGGGTTACTTGAGCTCGAGCCATAATAGCAACCGGACCGGGTCAAGAGGTCACGTGGCAATTAAATCCCCTTTGCAAAATGGGTTTGAGCCGTCGAAAGCGAGCCATGGTGGCCTCTGTACGTGCTCCTCCGAAGTGAACAAGAAATGCCAGGTCTGTTTTAAATTATCTTAACTTTCCTCCCGTCGTCTAGTACTACTAATGTGAATGGAAGCTGAGACACTTTGAGCCCCCAACATCCCAGCGTTAGACTTAGCCACCATGTTTTTAGAGGGGCCTCGTAGCCGAGCGGTTAGAGCGTGGAGCTACGGAGTGGAAGGTTGGCGGTTCGAATCCCATTCGGACCAAAAACTGAAAAACTCTCTCTGACGACCCAACAGTAAAATGGGTACCTGATTCGTTCAGGGAAGGTAAGACGGCGAGAGGAGAGGACTGGGCCCCGCCACTCATATGCCGCGCCCAAGACACAGTGGACCTCTAACATCCCACTGCCCCTACGGCCAGTAATGGCTATGGGACCTTTATCTTTATTGTGGGATACTTACCCAAGTAACTGGCTCAGGGGGTCGGTTACTTGGGTCGAGTAAGCACGAGTAAGCATGAAAGTTAATTAAATCAAACGCAGTCGTGCTTGCATGAGTAAGCGTAGGGGAAGTAATCAAACACGCTCCAGATTGCGCTAAGCATGAGCTGCTGCTGCTGCTGCAAAAAACTGGTCCTATAGCCTGATATACATTGGGTAATAACAGTAAGCACTTTGCGACTTCCGTATACGGTGCTATAAAGCTTAAAGGGAAGATACAACATTTGCAAACATCACAAAACGAAATGATCGAATTATCACGTAATACCTTACTGGATTGTCAGAGAATAACAGTCTTAAACATTCTGTGAAATCGTGGCTCCTGATGTGCTGTCATTTTCCAGAAAAATGGGATTTCTCCAACGCTGGTCGGCCGACCAGCATTGGAGAAAACTGGCTTTTTTCAAAAAGTGATCCTAATTTTTCATAATTAGCTATTCTGCATTTTCTTTGCAATTGATTACACACCTGTGAAGGGGTACAAGCCTGCTAGACTGATTCTCTGACCTTACAATTCCGCAAAGTTTATAAATTGCTCTGTTTCATCTTAAGTGGGGTCAGGGAGCCAGACTACAAGAACATGATTAGTTTTCTCGGTTTTTCCAGCATCTACAAGCCCAAATCGTGAAACAAGTCATTTTAACAATAATTGCTATAAAATAACATACTGATCCTCCAAATCCATTTATTTCTGAAAATTGCAGCAAAAGCAAATGTTGTACATTCCCTTTAACACTTTATCATTATTGTAACATTGTTCAAATGTGTCAGAGTGCGAGTTTATGGTTCGAAATTGTAATTCCTAGTTAGCTCATTCTTAGTTGGGTTGTCATTCTCACCTGGGTCTGGCCACTGCTTCAGGAGATCCACCGCCTCTTGAAACACCAACGGATGGAAAATCTTGTAGGCGCCACTCCCTAATATTTTTAAACATTTGTAATTATTCCATAATTTCACTTACACCACTTAGATTATCTTTTGTACAAGTAGAAAACAAAAATTTCAAGGTGAAGCTCAAACCAAAAAAAAACCCACAGAAAAACACACACAAAAAGTGCAGACGGAACATCTTGAAAGGCATGTATGGATCCTTTGCATTTATCCCAAAAGTAACCTATCAAATTATTATCAAAAGCTGATCGTACTGGTACTGAACACACCCGTGAAATTATTCCGTCTGGCTTGGTGTCATGTAACAGAAAATCAAGAATTGTAGGTGATTTCCAACGATCAGTCAATTGACCGACATTTGGAAATAAAGAGTGACGTTGACGAAATCATGTTCCGTGATCCAAAGGTTGTGCAAGGTCTTTCAATGCTCCTCGAAAAAGTGTAATATCCACTGAGCTGAAACTTCAACAGGTAGGGGCCTAGGGTTTTGAACATTCCTCTTTGGATTTTGAGAGGTGTTACAATATTGGAAGGGTTCGTGGTTAGGGTTCGTGACTCAGGATCAGAGGGTCAGGGGTTCAAATCCAGCTGCTGGTCATATATTGTGTCCTTGGGCAAGGCACTTCACCCCCACTTGCCCCTCTCCACCCAGGAGTATGAATGGGTACCGGTATTAGCTGGGGAGTAACCTGCGATGGACTAGCATCCCATCCAGGGGGAGTAGAAATATTCTCAGTCGTTTCATGCTACTGAAACCGGAGATAAACGCCGGCCTGATGAGCCACATTGGCTGGGGACAGACTGTACTACTACAATATTGGAAATGAACAAAATTCATATAAGCTTTTAAACCATTACACACCTGGGATTTCGTTCAGAACAAAGTAAAGGTTGGCGGAGAGCACGGCAATCTCTCGTTGTGTTGCTGAAGACAGGACTTTATCGACGCCACACATGAAGTGATGGAGCAGAGCGAGCAGTGCACGGGGGGACAAGCCACTCTCTGACAGGACACTCCAAAACCCTGGGGAGGAAGTGGGAACTAGGAGGATGAAGAAATTTTTATCGTGGTTACGTTGTAGGATTTGTGTTGGATTCTTGTTAGGCCAAGTAAAATAAAAGACCAGTTGATCGTCCCCGCTCCTTTCCTTTTTTGAGGCTGCATCAATTTTTTAAACATGTTTTAAATTTCAGCCATAACATTTTATTAAAGAATTTTTCAGACATACATTTACTTTGGGGGGGGGGGATATCAAAATTGTGCATTTAAAACCAAACTTTTGAAAAAAAAAATTAAATAACTCACCCTGGGGGAGGGTGGCAAAGTCGATCCTTGCCCATGGTACGCAGGATTCTATGGCTCGCTGCAGGTGGCGAGTGTAGGACCGATTATCAGTGACATCGTGGGCCAGGCTAGGAGGCAGCTCCGCCTTCTCGGTGAAGTCTTGTTCCCAGACTGTATCAACCCATTCTGTGTGTTAAAGAAATTGATTGTTTTGTGAAAATCTTGACATGCTTTAAATGTATGTGTTCTATGGCTGCGTCAACATGACTTGGCTATGGGTTATGGGAAGTGGTTGGGAAAGAATGTTGCAACCTGATGCTACTTCAGCGGTTGTGTACAAAGTCTTGGAGAGTCAAGAATTTTTTTTAAAAGTATTTCCTAACAAAACTGGAAATGTTTCTCAGTCCCAGATTCAAGTCTTTATCATCATTTCTGCAATGAATGACCTTCATTGAGATGAAGAAAAAATTGGCATCAGGTTGCAACATTCTTTCCAGTGGTATTTCCAGTGGTTGTTAAACAACAAGATTTTCAATGCAGAGAGCTGTCATGGCTGTGGAAAAAGATGAGATGTTCCCTAAATTCTGAATAAATTATTACCATATTATTACCAGGATAAACTACATCACCACAAATTTGATGGCAATTTGAATTGTGTCAATCATGTCAATATTATGAATGAAAAAAACCAGCACTAGCCACTAGTATCATTCATGTTGTTGAATAGTGTTGAACTTGAAGTTGAACGAGCAATGTTTAGAAATCTGACAAGCATCGTATTTCGTCAGACCCCCTAGGCCTAAAGCTATATATACGCTTTTTTTCCTACGCATTCACCTTCAATAAATGTGTATGTGATAATGCACGCATGTTGCAACAAATGCAAGCGTTACCTGCGTAGCGTAGATCTGTAGATTATTTATGGTCAAGGATTTATTTGCCAAACGAAAAATTGACCGTTTAACTTTTAACACGGTACTCCGCGGTAGGCATGGTAGGCCTAATTCAACATGTTCAACTGGTTTTGCTAAATCATTGGGAAAGAATGCTGCAACTTGACGCTAGGATCAGTAGGAAATACTTTTCTTGAGTCCCCTCGACCCTCCATAATCTGCGCAGGTAACTCATGCTTGCAATGGGTGCGCGCCGCGCTGTCACACACAAAGTGAAGGTGCGTGCGTAGAAATAATTGGACCGCGCAGCTTTACTTAGGCCGTCTCCGGACGATACACAACCGCTTAACATTCTTCCCAATCGTTTTTATCATTTCATGTTGAATAATATAGTACAAGGGACACAATTTGTACTTCAAACTTACGCTCATCTAATTCAGAAAACCCCAATTTTTGGAGGCATTCCGTGGTTTTCACAGGGTCTGCCATCTTGTTTATCGAGCACACCTGTCATTCAAAAAACCGCGCCAAATGACAGGAATGATTTAATCTAAGCGAGTGACCATTCCATTGGGTAGCAGGGGAAATTCTCATTATTTGAAGGGGTGTTGAATTTTTTAACCAAACAAATCAAATTTCAGATTAAATTTTATCCCCAACAAAGAACGTTATTTCACATTATATTGATTTCAAAATCATACTTTGAATGTATTCCTTTCATTATTTTCTGTAGAAAAGAGAGATATATTTCCATCAGACAACCCTATTTTAAAAATGGTTACGTCTAACAGTTTTCCCTACGTGACCTTTCGAGCTCAGTGGCCTACTTTTTGTTTATTTCATTTCAAATGTTACTTTCAGAAATTGAAAACGTACCCATTTCCATCAAGTCAAAGAAGAAGTCCCATTTTTCAAAGGCAATATTATATTTTTTAGGACTTCAGTCCCAAATATATTGACCAAAATAAATAAAGACATTGTGTATAAATAAGTAAACAACGCCCCGGATGCTTTGTGTGACGTGCGCGATAATAAAACCGCACGTAGACCCTTCAGTCAGACTGTGAAACCCCGAATCCGATTGGAAATAACCCAAACGCCTTCGCTAAACCAAATTTTCCCATTGGCTAATCTGGTATGCTAATATTGGTATGCCGTCATCGCCGACCAATAGCGGTTTTTGTTATTGAAATCTCGCTATTATACGCTGGATGCTGACTACCTCGGCGGTGAGTGCGATTGTGAATATTATTTTCTGATAAAATTTACAGGGAAAAGCAGGGACAAACAGAGCTCGCAACAGTTCTAAAACCTCAAACTAATCCTTCTCGTTTGCAGAAATGCGAT
Organism: Patiria miniata; assembly: GCF_015706575.1. Classification (NCBI taxonomy): domain Eukaryota; kingdom Metazoa; phylum Echinodermata; class Asteroidea; order Valvatida; family Asterinidae; genus Patiria; species Patiria miniata. The sequence continues at coordinate 3,407,505 of NW_024037057.1, forward strand.
TTTCAATGCAATTTTGACTGCGCGGAGAGGGAAGAATGGGTTTCAAAGAGTGCCGTGCGCTGACGCTTTTTGTGATAGCAGCTCGCTGATAATAAATACAGAGCTCAATGCATTAGCGTGCATTCCCGGGCTCTCGGTGGCAAGCCTGCGCGTCTTTGCGGGATAATTTGTCAGCCTTGGTCATAACTAGACTGAGTATTTCCTCCCCTTCAGAACCCAAACTAAGTCACTCCTTCTGTCTCAGTAATTGGCCGGTGATCTTTGCATGTGCGGGGCCCCGGCCAGCGTTTCGTGGTCCGGGAAAATTGAGTGTTGAAACATGAAAATGTGGGAGGGTATGGTAATGGTTGAGTGGAAAGCCCGATCCGCGCTGTTCGTGTGCACATTGCATGCAGGCTATGTGTAATTTTGTGCGAGTTGTGCTGTTGTGGGCGAACTTGTGCAAATGGTGTACGTACATTGTGAGTGGTTGTGTTAGCATATTTGCAGTTGCACAGTGTGTACAAATGTACAGTGTGTACAAATGTACTGTTTGATCATGATGTAGTGTAGCTTTTGTCATAGCATGCCTAGCTTGCTAGGCAAAGCCTGAAATTTGTGGGGGACAATGGCCAATGGCAATGCATTGCAATATTGGACAGGTTGCCTTCCAGAATCCAGTATGAAATCAAACAGCTAACCTAGGCGTATCATCAATGATCAGTCATCATGTTGAAAATCTCATGAAACACAGGAAAACAAACAAACACACACACAAAATACTTTGAATAAAATTATTCTATCATTGAGTACATAGCCATACATAGATTAGCCAGCTGAACTCACGATCATGAAAGTTTTCTGCCTTCGTCAGTTTTCTACCTTCGACCCTCCTTAATGAAGACGCCCCCCCCCCATTTTTTTTTCATGCGATCAAGTAAGGTGAAGGAAGGGTGGAAATAAGAATCTACATGTACATGTAGGCCCTATGTCTTCAATGAGGGCATTCTCAGTTTAATTCTGGCTCATCTCATACTCATAGATCTGTGTGGCGCGGTTCCTGGAGCCCACTCAGAAGTCTAACTTTAGCTTGTCCCATTTACTGCGGCCCAAATCCTGCACTGGAGCCTTTTGGCCGCTGACTAAATGAGACAGGATCATTCAAGTTATTTCAAACATTATGGCACACTGTATCTTAGGGCGTGGCTGCTATTTTGGATAGCAGATAGTACGACATCTTCAGTTGCCCGACCTGGGTGATGATTAGATATGTTGCCTCAAATTTTCTGTTGAGGACATATTGTTTCGAAACCATAAACAAAGACATTACCATTACAATTGTATACATGTAGCCGTCAACATTTGACAGGCATGCAACTTTTCCTTGGATCCGCTGATTTCCTCATTTTTGACTTCTCATGAATGCCATTGAAAAATACTGTACAAAGTCTTGTGTGATTTGGAGTTTCCTGGTTTTTTTCTCTAAATTCCCAGTTGTGTGCCTGATTAACCCTAACCCCCTAGGCCCTTGTTGCTTACAACCATCCTCAATCCTCCAAAATCCTCCAAAATTGTTCAACTCCGCCTAAATTTTTCAAAATTGTCAGACAGTCCTGCCTCAAAATGCATTCATCCTCAATCCTCCAAAATCCTCCTCATCCCACAACTTTGCACTCGTGTTTAAATGAAGGATAACCAACACCAAATCCTTCAAAATCATCAGACAGTCCTGCCTCAAAATGCATTCATCCTCAATCCTCCAAAATCCTCTCGTGCTTCATTCACCATTCATCCTCAATCCTCCAAAATCCTCATGTGCTTCAATCACCATTCATCTTCAATCCTCCAGAATCCTCATTTGATTCAATCACCATTCATCCTCAATCCTCTAGAATCCTCCAAAACCGCCAGGAGGATTTTGGAGGAGTGAGGTGGGTTAGGGTGAGTAGCCCATCAAAATTGCCCTCAATAGTCTCCTCTCAAAAAGCCAGAACAGCAGACATGTACATGTGCATCTGAAGAATCTTATACAAAACTATATGCATACATGTAGTCAATGCATGTGCACACACATGTATTGAAAGGCATGCAGGACCAATCCTGTTTTAACCCTACATGTATTCCACAAAATGGTTTGCCACAACTTTACTGATTTCTCAAAAATATATCATATTCTGCGAGAATCCAACAGTTGATCGACTCTGCACAAAGGCAAAGGTCATTGATGCCCATGTATGTACTACAATTTGTACATGTAAACCATGGAGGTTTGGAAAACCTAACCCTACATGTAACTCTCTCTAGAGGCACTTTTTTTGCTGGGATGCAACCTCAATCCTGCAAAAGCCGCCAACTGCCTCCATGTAAAAATTGGATGCAGCGCGCGTCAATCTTGCAAAATCCTGCGTTATTTTTTTTTAAGCGGTCCGAGGGGTGACCACTGCCTCAATCCTGCAAAATCCTCCAGCAATCACTGTCAATATGTTGAGGCAGAGCCAGTGACATGCTGGAGCAGTGCGGAGGATTTCAAGTATAATCTTGGTCTAAATTTATGCACGGCTGATCATAAACAACACAAGGTCCGGCCCAAGACCTTGACACAGAGCATCCTCCGAAATCAGCCACACATTTTTTTGGCCATATAGCCTCAATCCTGCAAAATCCTCCAATTTGCAAAGAGGATTTTGGAGCTAGGATTTGGGAAGGTTAGGGTTAGGCCTGGAGGTTGGGTTCCTGGTGGATTTTGAAGGGTTTTGATGGCCAGGGGTTTATAAGACTGCATCACAGATGCATAAACTTTGTTTAACCTGTCATATCCTATGCCCTGATTATAATTCTAAAATTGCTACAGAAAAATGTGTATTTCTTAACCGAATTATGACAAATCTAGACCAGTTTGCAACCCAAACTGATGGGAAAAAGATGACGGGAAATCTTGTGAAAATGCGTGTTTTATAAAACATGTATTTCAACCCTTTACACGTGTATCAGGCATGCAACTTTTCCTCGGATCCGCTGATTTCGTCTTTTACTTCTCATGAATGCCATTACAGATTGAAAAACACAGTCTTGTATCGTTGTGAATTTCCTCGTTTTTTCCCCTAAATTTCCAGTTGCATGCCTGATGTATGTCCCAGTGGTATGTATACCAGCAACAGAAGCTATACTACACCCCAAGTTTCCTGCTTAAAAAGCAAGAAAATTTATTCCATATACCATACCATGCAGCAAATGGCACGGTTGCCATTGTAAATTATGGCACACAAAAAAGATGAACACTAAAATGGCCCCCCCCCCCAAAAAAAAAACAGTGCTTGTTTTTTTAGAGATAGCAGTGACTATAGACAACACCACAATACATAATAGTGTTGAAGGTCATACCTGAAGTACAATATGTACCTCTATATAGTCCCCATGCCTATAAGAATTACATTTGTGTACCAAAAGTTTAAAAGGTCACATACTGCAAAGCATTTAATTTCCTTTTCACTGCATGCCCCTGTGGCATTGAAAATATTCCTGATATGTACATGTACACAACACATACATGTACATCCTGTTTTATCATGCCCCTTTGTGTAGCATAGCCATGATATGCATCGTGTATCCCAGTACAAGCATCGTGCACACTTGAATTAATGTGCATTGGTGGGGTGCAGTTTTGATTGTTAGGCCAACAAAAAAAATATTCGGTCTCTGGTCAGACCAAAGTTCCGGAATTGACGCTGGGATGCGGCGGCTTTTTTTTTTTTTTTTGCTTTTTTTTTTTGTTCTTCAAGCTTGGATTGTACAGACAAGGTGGGGTACTATTTTGCTATTTGGTGTCCTCATGTACATTGGTGTCCTCCAAAATTTGCCTTGGTGCTCTCGATCATTTGCCTTGGTGCAATTTCCCATTCCTTGGTGCTCTTTGGTAAAAAAAAAACTGAGGAGGTGCGGCAATAGAGGGCGCTGTTGGAGCTACCGCGGAACATTTTGGAGAAAAAAAAAATTGACGCGCATGATTAAAATTGACGCGCGCCCTGACCAGAGACCGATTTTTTTTTTTTTGGCCTTGGGGGCAGTATATAATTTTAACATGCGTCAGTGGGGTGTTCTAGCCATCAGGCACACAAAAGCATGTCGGGCCAATCCAATTTAGAAAAAAAAATTATTTGAAATTCACAGAAACGCAATCGATTCCCACCATTTTATTTTTTTCATTATTACCCCAAAGGTGTCCCACAATTTGTCTCTTAATTAAAGGGAAGATACAACATTTGCAAACATCCAAAAACGAAATGATCAAATGATCACGAAATACCTTACTGGATTGTCAGAGAATGACAGTCTAAAGCATCCTTTAAAATCGTGGCTCCTGCAGTGTGTTGACATTTTCAAGAAAACTTGTATTTTTCCAACGCTGGTCGGCCGACCAGCGTTGGAGAAAACTAGCGTATTTTCAAAAACTGCTCCTACTTTTCATATTAAGTTATTCTGCGTTTTCTTTGCAATTGATTACACACCTGCGAAGGGGTACAAGCCTGCTAGACTGATTCTCTGACCTTACAATTCCCCAAAGTCTACAATTGCTCTGTTTCATCTTAAGTGGGGTCAGGGAATCAGACTACAAGAACATGATTGGTTTTCTTGGTTTTTCCTGCATCCACAAGCCCAAAATGTGAAACAAGTCAGCTTAACAATATTTGCTATAACATTCTAATCCTCCAAATCCATTTATTTCTGAAAATTGCAGCAAACGCAAATATTCCCTTTAATTCCCTCCTTCGACGAACCTTATTTTTTCTTATTTCCAGATATATTTATGGTTCACTGGTCAGCCAGCAACTACGTATATATTTTTCGTGATTGAGAAGTGAATTGAAACTGATGTCACCATGATGCTTTTACCTACGTAGCCGCCATACATGTATACCATTTGCAACAAGGTAGGTTTGGAATACACTCATAGTCTCCACTTTTTTTTATTAAATCCTGTTTTGAAAGTCGGCATTTCCGTTAATTCTTTATCTTAGGCCAAAAAAAAAAAGTCGCCGGTTTCTGGTATGGAGCTTGCCCAAAAAGTGGTGCGGCGATGCGGCCTTTTTTTTTTTACCTGTTTTTTTTGCTTCAAATGTCAGCTGATGACTGCAAGTGGTGCCCGACTAAACCTAGTGCAAATACATGTATATGGGAGTCCGGAGAGGCCACATAAAGCTTATTCTCGATCATAACCCCATCTAAAAACACGTTAAAATTGTGCAGCAGCAGGATTCCAGTCAAACCAGTCAGTTTGGCGGTTTTGAGACATCATCTTTTATTGAACAAAAAAACTTTTTCATTTTGCCGACGCGCATGGCTACAACGACGCGCGCGCATACCAGAAACCGGAGACTTTTTTTTTGGCCTTATCTATTTGCAAAAAAAACCCTTGAAATTGCAGTTTTATTATGAAACCCTCCTATTGCAAAACGTACATTCTCTGCCACGTTGTCCTGTCAGTCAAAATCAATCAAGTGACTGTTCTCAACAGTTAAGAGCTCCCAGCCTACATAAAGCAGGATTGACTGGCTGGGACTGTTTGTGTAAGTTGATACAGCTATGCTTTGACTGTAGACGATTGATAAGCCAGCTGTGCCTACCACCTGTCTAATTTTGTCTGTTGACTGAATTTGACTACTAGTCACAGTGCTTGTTTGAAATATGATCTGACTGTTGGTGACTAGCCTGTGTGAAAGGCATTGCAGGGGAAGAGGATTGAGTTTTTGACTGTCTGTGACTGTTCAGATAGCAGGAGGGTTAATGTACTTTGCTTCCTAATTTATAATATCACCAGATAATGTGTGCCTTATAAATTGTAATTTTTTTACCCAGAGTAAAACCAGGCGTTTAAGAAAACTTTTTTTCTTTAGGCCATGTATTCATAAAAGCTTGATCAAAGAAAAAAAGTTGCAGTTAATTTGGACTAAGGAAATACATGTACCATAAGAAGTTACCATAAACAACACTTTTTTAAAAGAAAAAATCGATAAAAATTGTAGTTCTTATTTTGGAACAGTGTTGTGTTCCAGTCCCTGCAAGTCCATCGCAAGTATTTCAGTCTGAAGTCAATTATGTCACTAGCTATTCAAATGAACTGCTACAAAAGCCTTCCTTTGTCATTGTTCGTCCAGTTACTTGTGACTGGACTTGTGAAAGGACTTGTGAAGGGACTTGTGATAGACTCAAATTTAACACTTTTGCAGGGTTTTTGCCGTGCGTAACTTGAGTTGTCCTTTTCCCCACCAGGTCCAGCAGTAGGCCATGGATGATGGTCGATGCTTACTGGACGTTATTGGGTAAGTCTTTGTGGTTGTCAACCCCCCCCCCCCCCAAAAAAAAGTTTCCAGATAATCGATCTGACATCTGAAGGTCACAAATAGTTTGGTATTTGAGCCTTTCTGGACTCCTTCCAAAATGCATTAATTGATATCCATTAAATTTGTATAGGGGTGTTCCTGTGATACACAAATAAGCACCCTCCAAATCACTCTATTGGCAATCTTTGCATCCTCCAATGCACTCAATGTGTCCGGCTGTCTGAGGAAAAAATTTGCAGTTAGTTAGGCCAAAAAAAAAATATGTCGGTCTCCGGTCAGCGCGCGCGTCGATTTTAATCATGCGCGACAATCTTCTTTTTTTTCCAAAATGTTCCACGGTAGCTCAAACAGCGCCCTCTATTTCCGCACCTCCTCATTTTTTTTTTTACCAAAGAGCACCAAGGAATGGGAAATAGCACCAAGGCAAATGATTGAAAGCACCAAGGCAAATTATGGAGGACACCAATGTACATGAGGACACCAAAAAAGCAAAATAGTACCCACCTTGTCTGTACAATCCAAGCTTGAAGAAAAAAAAAAAGAAGCCGCGTGGCCGCGTCAATTCCGGATCTTTGGTCTGACCAGAGACCGAATATTTTTTGTTTTGGCCTTACATGGGTGACTGCTTTTCTGGCTCTGCCTTCCTCAAAACCAGTAAAAGCAATTCTGGATTTAGAAAGATCTTAGAGGAAGGAAAGCGAAAGTATGTTCCATTTTTGGAGCCTTTTGGTCAGTGCAAGAAGTCGTTAACGGGATCATGTGAATTATATTCCATACCTTGACCCCTCCACTTGACTCTTGCTAGATCAAGGAACAAGGAGCTGTTTGAACCCCTGCTGCTGTTTTGGTGTGGTAGGGGTATAGAAGCTTCTTACAAACAGAAATTTGGTATTCTAACTGACAGGTTGTAACAATACAAGGTCCTGCCCAAGACCTTGACTAAGTGCATTCTCAAAAATAAGCCAAGCTATATTGCCATATAGCCTCAATCTTGCAAAATCCTCCATGTTGCAAAGAGGATTGTGGCTTACAGTGTCCATGTGTTCTACTGATAGGGTACAGTGACTCGGCCATATGTCCAGAAATGCCCAAATCGGAGAAGGCCTTAGTTGCATAAAGAAAGAAATAATTTCTTAATTACCTGTTTCTTGATGATCCGTTTGATTGCAGTGACCCTATTGCCCTGGATGAGTTTTTGCAGAATGAAAGCAGACAGCAGCAGCAGCAGCTGCAGCTGAACCTGTATAACGATGCGACAGACAACGAACAGGTACTGCACACTTGTCCCCAACAATTCTATCATTCAAGCCATGATTTTTTTTAATGTTGTCAACACGTAACTAGTTTTTCCTGAAGGAAACATCAAAACGTTTGAATATGCGATGTACCATGTAGTATGCATTTACCCGTACAACACATTTATTTATTGATTTTTGTGACGCCTAAATTAAATTTTTGGAGACACCTACCAGTCCTAAATTATGTAAGTCCGTACTGACCAGGACCACTTGTGGGGTACTGGTACAAAGGGAGCGATACCCCACAAGTGAAATTTTTAGAAAAACGGTACCCCACAAGTGAAATCTTTAGAAATAATGATAAAAGGACAGCAATGCTCCTACCCTACAAGTCCTTTCCGTGATAGCATCCGTACACACCAGAGCTTCTTTTGGGGTACTCGTACAAAGGGAACGGTACCCCACCAGTGAAATCTTTGGAAAGACGGCATCCCACACGTGAAATCTTTATCACTGTATGTCTTGAATGTGTTTCTCCTTCAGAATAACTTTCCATCTAGCCATCAACTCCTCTCGCCAACTGACCTGATCTTGCCTCAGAGTGGCCCTCAACCAAGCTACCAGCAAACATCAGTTTCGACCTCTCACGAGCTTGATCTTCAAGCCGTATCAAGTACAACTCATGGTGACGATCTCGCCGGGACAGACAGTTCAACCAAGCAGAATGTTGCGGGAGCTAGCAATTACGACCCCAGAACAGGGGCACAAACGCAGTTTGTTCAGTTGCTGCAGAGCTCACAAGTTCAGGTTGCACAATCCTCTGTCGGTTCAAGTGCAATCCCAGTAGCCACCATCAAGCCATATGCTGAGACACCACCGTTACAGGTTCTGAACAGTGGTTCCAATGCGACAGGCGCTGTTGTTGAAGACTCTACAGCCCAGAGGGCCCTACAGGGACAGGCTGTCAGCCAAGTCCAGGAACAGCCGGTCAAGGCAGCCCCTGCAGCAGCTCAGACCCCTGGGAGCACCTTGCACTACCTCGCCCCGAACTCCACAATCATCGCCAGAAATGCTGCTGGTCAACCTGTCACACTCTCTAGCACAATGCTACAGGCTGTGCAAAGCATGACCCAGTCACTGGGACAGAATCAGGCAGTGGGACAACCCATCCAGATCATACCGAGCAACCAGATCATACAGCAAGGCGGTGCTCTCCCTTCGGGAAGGGTCATGACCTTAGGTCAGGTCATCATCGGAGGAGCCGCTGGTCAGCAAATTACTTTAGTCCAAGCCCCTCCAAAAGCCGCACCCAAAGTACCTGCCATGCAGACCATCATAGCCGCACCCCAGGTCATCAAAGGCCCCGCCAACATACAGCCCAAGCCCGCTGGTGGAACCACAACAAAGACTCCAATCTCTATCAGACCGGTGCAAATTTCGATTCCCACCCAGGCCCTACAGGCTGGTACAGTTCCCCAGAATTATCAGATCATCACTCACCCGACCCTGGGGCAACCTGTCATGGTCTCTACAGCGAGCCAAGACCAGACCCAACAACCACAGGTGGTCCCGCAGTTGCTGCAGCCAGCAGCAGCAACTCAACAGGAGAATAACAACAGTTCCACACAGCAAACAAGTTTCCGCTTGGTGCAGCACCCAACTTCGGGTCAAATTCTACAGATTCCTGCGCAGGCTGTTCAACAAGGTACTTCAAGCACCCCACAGCAGCAGCAGCAGAGCTTTAGAGTAGTTCAACAGCAGTCAACAGGTCAGCCACTCCAAGTTGCAGCAGCACACCCGGATGGCAACACTCCAGTTCAGCAGACCTATCAAATTGTTAACCAACCCACAACAGGACAGGCAAGTGCCTTGACGAAGACCCTTGCCCATTCACAAGGAACTGTGACATCACAAACTGGGATTATTATGCCTCAGCAGGCTGTTGTGCTCCAGAATCAGACTGTCCTAACAAACAGCGGGACCTCCCAAAAAGTGCATCCAGTCATTACCATAGGTACAAGCCAAGGAAACATCATTGTGATGACACAGTCACAGCCAGTTGCCTCCACAACCACAACGCAGTCTGGAAATGAGGTCGCACCAGAACCTGCCATTAGTGAGAGCCAGACTGAGTCAGCAAGTAGCAAGACAAAGAAGCCCTCGCGACCTTCGAAGAAGAAGAAAACAAGCACAGACATAGCCCCTAAGACAGGCGTAGTGGAGAAGGCATCCCCACTACAAACGTCAGCGCAGGCAATCCAGCGGGTTCCAACGCATCAGAATCCAGCCACAGTTGTCTTGCAGACAGATTTCACCATCACTCCGAATGCGCAGGGTATACCAACAATGACTGTCAGTCAAGCTGGCAGTCAAGCTGGCAGTCAGTTATCCGTGGCTCCTCAAGTCACTCAGTCCGTGTATCAGGTGAGCCATAACTCGGTGTCGGTCCAGCAGAAGCAAGCAGATTCCAAGGCACAGGCCTTGCTGGATGCTGATCAGCAGCAGTTTCAGCTCTACCAGAAGGTGTTGAAGTTGCAGCAGGAGAAGCAGCAAGCCCAACAGGTTCAACAACAGCAGCAACAGGCAGGGCAGCAAGTTCAGCCGGCCAGCCAATCAATCGGGCAGGTGTCTCAAGGAGCTCAGCAGGCACTACAGCAAGCACTACGACTGTCACAGCAGCAAGCACAGCAGCAAGCACAGCTCTCAGCTCAGCAGGCACAGCTTAAGGCGCAGCTGGCACTCCACCAAGCACCGACAGGGCAGCAACTTTTAAAGTCTGCACCAGGACAATCAATGCGACAGGAGCAACAGCAGCAGCAACAGCAGCAGCAAGGGAATCTGACTGCAAATCAGCAACAAGCTCAGCAAACTGTTGAACAGGTCCTGCACAGCTCCCAAATGGCATACACATCACAGCAACAGCTTCTTTCGATGAGTTCGCAAGGTTTGCAGTTACAGACGTCACAGGCACCATTGAGTCAGCCGCAGACGTCGCAGGCACCATTGAGTCAGCCACAGACGTCACAGTCCTCCAAGCCAAGTCCAGACCAACAGGCACAATTACAACAGCAACAACAGCCATTGCAGCAGCCAAAATCAGGGTCACGGCAAATGACTTTTGGGCAAGCCCTGCAGGCCCTCATCAACCAAAGCGGTAAGGGGCAGCAGATCACATCCCAACAGCAACTGCAGCAGTTCATTCAGGCTAATCCACAGATAGTAAAACAACTACAAGTGATCCTTCAGCAACAGAAGCAGCAGCAGCAACAACAACAGCAGCTGCAACTACAGCAAGATAGTCAAAGTGCACAGGACTCCCTGCTCCAAGCCTCACAAAGTCAGTCAGGTGATCCACAAGCATTAAATAATGCCTCAACAGCCCAGCAAAGCCAGGGGACATCTCAACTTGGAAACATTAACAACAACAGTGATCAATCTCTCAATCAAACTCAAATCCAACCATCCTCTGAGCAAGGGTTCCAAGTCTTGCAACAGACAAGAGTTAACACTGTTCCACAACAACAGATAGTCAACTCTCAAGGACAGCGACCATTTGGAGGGCTTGGCTCAGCAGCCATACATCTGGCAAGAATGCGCCAGCAAAAGATTCAACAGCAGCAGCAGCAGCTGCAACTTCAGCAGCAACAACAAAGCAGTACATTGTCCCTAGACCAACAAATGGCAGTCGGGAGTGCCAACTCCCAGCAGACCTTTCCCCAGAGTCAGGCGCAACAGCAAATCTCACAGGTTACACCGGGCCAACAATCTAACCTGGAGAAGCAGGACCTAGCTCTGGGTCAGCTTGCCAGCGTGGTTCAGACTCCACAGAGCCTGGATCAGGCATCACAAGGAAGCCTCCAAGTCTCACAAGGAAACATATTCCAGATTGGGTCTCAAAGTGCAACCAGTGCCCCTGCGCCTCAAATGACAGTCCATCAACAGCTGCAGCAGCAGAGACAGTTGAGTGCTGCCACTGCGGCTGCCACACTGCAAGCGCAGCAAGCACAGACTGGAGTCAACCAGGCATCCCAGGGTGGCCATTCCCAGTTGCTGGTAAATGCACCTGCAGGTAGTCAACAGTTGCAGAGTGTAGAGCAAGGAGCCAAAAATGCTGCTCAACAAGGGGTGCAGGTGCAACAGCAAGGCCTGCAACAGCAGCAGCAAGGGATGTTGGTGCAGCAAGGTGGTCACCAGCAGGAAGGGATACAAGTGCAACAACAAGGGGTGCTGCAGCAACAGCAAGGGATGCAGGTGCAGACAAATGTACAGCTGCAAGGTGTCAGCCAGCAACAACAGCAGCAGGTGCAGCAAGGAGTACAGATGCAACAGCAGCCACAAGGCGGGCAGCAAGGCAGCTCATCAGGAATCTCCCAGTTGGTAAGTTCTCCAATGCATGGCTTCTTTTACAAATTCATCCTTTTTGTTGGAATCCAAAGCCTAAAAATTGAAATTCTTGCAGGCTTTCGCAATACTGTGATCCCTGGGTTCCTTAGGAGCTCCTGGGTATTGGTCCCTGGGTACTGTAGTGAAAATGGTTTCACTGCACATCACCCCTCCCCCTTTTCAATATAAATTGTATGACAGGTTATGTGTTTGGGAGGATGTCTTAACATATTTGTGCTAAGCACTTTAGATATATGAGACCAAAGACAAGTTCGTTTAGAACTTACAGCAGGACTGTTCTTATCAGAACAACAACAAAAAAACTACTTAGCAAAGTTGATAATAAGCAGGACAAGTTCTTTTCAGAACTAATATCTTCCAAGTAGTAGTTATTACCACATGGTGTTACCGCAAACCGAAACGATACCGATACCCCACCATGCAAAGCCTCAAATCTTATATCACTTTAGATATACATCAGTTATCATCGTGACTGTCACCTGAAAATATGTAACATGCAGATCTGAAGGTCTAGCAGCACCAGGAAAGTGGTCCCTGGATACCAAGATATAAATGGTTCACTCCCTCTGCCCATTTTATGACTGTTATTTCTCCCCCTTCTGTCTGCCTGAATCGTGCAGTCAAGCTCCACCGCCAACACCCGGCAGCAGGTCATCCAGCAGATCAGCATCCAGACCCAGAAGCAGCTGCAGGTCATCCAGAGCCACATCCGGCAGGTCAGCGCCATTGTCAACCCCACGGAGCAACAGAAGAACATGCTGGCCCAGCTGCAGTCGCTGCAGCAGAAGATAGTGCAGCAGGCGCGCCAGCAGCTGGCCCAGTACCTGGCCTCGGGAGGTGAGTGCCGTCGATCTGGGGCCGACTCAATTCTGCTAAGCACGGAAGACATTTGCTTAGCGAAAACAGGTCACCAGCCAAAGTCTCATTGCATGTTCGTTGCTGTTGACTGGTACTCTCCCATGTAAGGCAAAAGTTTTCTAACTGTATCAGTTTATTATTGTATGATGGAATTTTGTGCCTGGGAGCTTCAAATTTAAAAAGGACTTTCGCACTTCTTCTTTCTGCCCTAATAGATAATACAATGCCGCCAAAATATAACCAGAATTAAAATGGCAGGGTATCCTAGGAATTGCCTTTCCATTCCCTTCTGTTGTTGGTAAAGAATTTGTGAAACAAATTATGAATTGGCTGTTTGGACTCTGTTCATAAGTACCTCCTGACTGGTAATATGTAGCCTGATCGTTGTATCCAGAAACCGTTTGGTATTGTTTGCCTTTTTTTTCATGCTGGAGTACATATATGCGTAGATTTTATGAATAGTAAGCAATATATGTGATGCGATCAAGCTAAATGAGTCGTTTGTCGAACCTGGTCAAATTTTTGCTGATACCATCTTTAGTTCAAAAATTATGGAAGTCGGAACAACAAGACGTGATTAAGTGATGTGATGAAGTGGCTCTATTTTGGCCTGTATCTCCAAATAAAAATTCCCGACACACGACTCCTGTAGCTTGATCGCATCACATATGTGAACCCTAAAAGTAAAAAAAAAAATATGGTTCGTTTTCCCCCAGGGTCGCGGCAACAGAAGTCTGTCTCGGCATCCCAGTTGGTGACGGCTGCCACCCCATCGTCCCAGCAGTCCCAGGTTTTAAGCCAGTCCACCCCTGCCTTCTCCTCAGCTCAGCAGCAGTCTGCAGCAGCGGGATCCAGCCAAGTCCTGTCTCAATCCCTCGGTGGTAAAGACACGCTGCAACAGCAGCAACAGCAGCAGCAGTTGGCCTCAGCTGTTGCAACAGCGGCAGCGATACAAGCCTCGCCACAGGTAAGGGACCGTGACCATTCAGCCCCGGTATGAAAAGGGCCCCCCGGTAAGCTCGTCCCCTCCCAAGAAGTCCTTTCGTACCGTCCCAGCTACCGGCCCAGGAGCTGGTCCGGTTGCTAATCAGGAACTCCTCTATCCTGGGGTCTATTGTTTGCAAGTATTGACACATGTAATATATCCCAGAAGAAACCTGCTTGTGGTTTTCATCTCTCAGCGCGAAACAATAGAACACTTTCGTCGGCACAGATCAAAACCCCTGCCATGCGGTTTCGCGCACAATGGGGCCGTAAATTAAAAAGGCGTTTGGAAGGATTTTATCTTTAATCCGGTAAATCTGCTTTTGTTCTGCCTTGGACGTTCTCTGAAGGGCAATAAATTGATGCACCTGACTGACTTCAAAACTTCTGGTCAGACAGGACCATGTACCGGACGAGACTGGGCTGAAGACCGGACTGGCTCTGGACCGGACGAGGTACCGGGGGCCCTTTTCATACCAGGGCTGAATGGTCACGGTCCCTAATGGGGGTCTTGGAATGCAACTTGCTTTCATGGGTTAGGCTGTTTATCCCATGTTTTTTTCATTCTGTTTGGATTTTTGTTGTTTGCAGCTGCATAAGAGTTGTGAGGCCTAGTGGCTAGGGTTTTGTAAATCCCGATCAGAGGGTCAGGGGTTGAAATGCGATGCCTGCCGCATGTTGTGTCCTTGGGCACGCCACTTCACCAAAGTTTCCTCTCTCCGTCTCCGAGTAAAAATATATACCAGAATTAGCTGGGGAGTAACCTTGCATCCCATTCAGGGAAATGGTAAAAGTCTCAGTTGTTTCATACCAAGGAAGCCGAAGAAATAAAACACCTGATATAGCAACAATGACGTATGCATGGTACAGTCAACTCTCATTAGTACAAACACTGTTAATACAAATTCTGGTTATAACAAACAATAAGCCTTGGTCCCGACTGCATTTTTGTGCACAATGAATGGGACTGATGTTCCTCTTAGACAAACATTAACGAGAGTCGACTGTATTTGCAGAAGTATTGGTTCAAGGAAGTCTTACTTTCTTGCAGGATATGACATGTCACATTATTGTTTATTTCTGGTAATGAAACCAAGGAATCCTTAAAAGCGCCCCAGGCACTGTAGCTCGCAAGCCTGAAAAAACCTGTAGAGAGGAGACAATGAGTAGAAACTACAGTTTTAGAGGGTGGGAGGAAAATATCAGAAGAACATTCTGGGGAAAACCCACGGAATCAGGTAGGGACTGAAAACCCAATCCACATGTTGGCTCAGGTGGGATTCGAACCCGGGTCACAGTGGTTGAAGGCGAGGAAAGTACCGGTACGCCAACCTGACTCCCCACGCCAACCTTACTCGACAAATGGTACATGGGTTTGTCCAAAATCTGTCAAAATAAATGTGTCATGTTTTTGTTGCACTGATTGAGAAAAATTGAGCAGCAGCAGGGATAAAATGCTGGCTCAAACCAAACAAAACCTGAACATTTTGTTGTCTTTCATCATCAAAATATTCCGACTTTGGCATGTTATGTTTGGGTTGTCAGGGAGCAGCCCAGGCAGGTGGTCCAACCACCAAGCAGCAGCTGATGGTCAAACAGTTGCAGGAGCACCTCAAGAAGATGACGCCAGAGCAGCTGCAGCAGTTTTCCAAGCATCACCAGACGCTGCTGCTCAAGATGCAAGCACAGGTATGCGTTTGGACTTTGGAAGGCACAATTGCAGAATACCCCGCAACTCGATCTATCCACCTCGTAGCCGGCTACAGAGTCATGGTTGATTGCCCTCAAAAAGCCTTCTCAGTGCTACCTGCGTGTACACGCATCACG
The DNA here is from genome assembly GCF_015706575.1 of Patiria miniata. Classification (NCBI taxonomy): domain Eukaryota; kingdom Metazoa; phylum Echinodermata; class Asteroidea; order Valvatida; family Asterinidae; genus Patiria; species Patiria miniata. The sequence continues at coordinate 3,423,133 of NW_024037057.1, forward strand.
CTGCACTGCACTCCCACTCCGTATCCGCGTAGCCGGCAACGGGGTAGTTAATTTGGACTTGGAATTTTTTCAGCAACCCCCACTCATTTTGTATTGCTTCTTAACCCCTTGACGCCGGGGAGCGGGCATAGCCGCCAACCCACTTTCCACAAATCCTCACTGGTATGCGTGTGAGCAGTGCTTGTGCTGCGTTCGCCCCACAGATGGTAGCGGACAAAGGCCGCTGTGCAGTCATGCGTGTTAGCCGGGCATTTAAAACCCATCCGCAAAGGGTTAAGGGGATTGGCATTCAGTATCCATGTAGCCGGCAAAAGGGTAGTTAATTTGGACAGCGATTCCAACCGTGTAGCCAGATGATTTTAGGGGTGAATTTCCAAGCGGCGGGGTATTCTGCAACTACTCCCTTTCGAATGCTGTGCAGTGTCCCTTTTTCCAATATCCTTAGAAGTAATACAGTAGAGCACGCCACTCTAACAATCACTGCAATACTGAACATTTGGCTGTTACGAACATACCCTTTCGCCTCAAACTTTAGTGTATTTTTTTTTTTTTTTTTTTGGAGCCCTAGCAGCCGATCTCGCTGTAATGGGCTAAGTTCGGGCAAGGACCATTGGTCGACTAGTGGTTGATTTGTGACGTACCTTACGCCTGCGCACTGATAGCAACGTGCGAACGTCTCTAGTCAAACGCTGGTCAAAATGTCATCGCTAAACTTCTGGATCTTGGCTCTCTGCTAGCGTTATGAATGTACGCGGCTATTGGTTACCAGCAACGCAACCAGCCCCAGTAGGTTGGTTCCAAATAGTCAACTAGCGTAGTCGACCACCATCGTCGAAACGGCGTTCGGGCAAGCGTTAGTCGAACTATGGTTAACCATTGGTCAACTATAGTCCTTGCGCGAACTTGGCCATGGATGACCACTATATGAAACAATCTATTGTGGACCTCATGGAGTGGGTTCTTGATACCCACTGATATTTTGTCTTCTGTTTACAGGGAAGGATGAGTGGCAACCAGCCACAGCTGCAGCAGATCACCCAAAAGGTCATCACGAGCAGCCCGGCAAAGGTACGGGACTTTTGTTACGTTCGTTGTGTAACAGCGCCCTCGGTGGTTTAAAACGGGAAATGTGAACTCGTTAAGTGAAGGCATTCGGCCCCACTTTTCTGTTGGAACCCTCTGATTGAGTGTGTGCGCATTCGGTTGAACATTGTTTGTGAATAGTGCGCACCATTTGCTCCCATGACCAACACATCCCAGTCTGCACAAATAGGTCATATGACAATCTATGCAGTTTAGCTTTTCCTTGCATCAGCTGATTTAATAATAATAATAATAATAATAACTGGATTTATAGAGCGCCAAATTGCCAAAGGATACAAGGCGCTGAAACAAAGAAAGAAAGAACTACAGAAAGAACAACAGAAAAACAACAAGGGCGTACGACCAGCTATGGTGTGGGGGAAAAAAATGGGTTTTGAGAGCCTTCTTGAAGGTTGGCACAGTATCGGAGTTTCTGATAGGGATGGGTAGACTATTCCACAATCGGGGAGCAGCAATAGAGAAGGCCCGATCACCTGCGAGTTTATTTGTCCTCTGGACAACAAGAGATTGCCCATGAGAAGAGCGAAGGGAGTGAGACCCGGTTCGAATTGAGAGAAGAGAAGAGAGGTAATCAGGGGCAGAGGAGTTGAGAGATTTGTAAGTGTGGACCATAGTACAGAATTGAATGCGTTGTGCAACTGGACGCCAGTGTAACTGGTTAAGAAGGGGAGATATATGTGTGTAAATGGGCATCTGGAAAATGAGCCTAGCACATCTGTTTTGAAGCCGTTGAAGACGAGAAAGATCTTTCTTTGAGATACCGTTAAGTAAGCAGCAGCCGTAGTCTAATTTCGAGAGAAATAAGGCGCGGACTGCGCCTTATTTCCTCATTTTTCTTTTGAAGTCATTTTAAAGTGAGGAAAAAATGTTGGGGAACTTTCTTTTCTTTTTGTGTGTGTGACTTCCTAGTTGTAGTCTGACAGTTGTAGGCGGGGCCCATTACTCAAAAAAAGATAAACCCTAACCTCTAGGCTATTTTGAATAAAAACCCTGCTGAATGCAGCAACATGCAACACTTGTCAAATATGACAAGCTTGCCCGGTGTAGCAAGATCCATCAGATCACAAATCTCCAGGCCAAACGGCCTCAGAGTCTGCGGTCACCAAATGCAGCAGGATACAACTGTGGCATTGTTCAATGGGCCTAGCTCTCATTGTCTCAGAATTGGCCGTTTATGCCCTGGTGTTGGTGGCTCAATGCAGCAAGGTCCCACGGACCTTTACACTTGATGCAGTGTGTTGCGTCTGGCAGGGTTAGGGTTAACGATTCTCCCGTTTGTTCCTTGTACCGATAAAGATTTTAACTTTGAACTTTTGTTTCGTTTGTGATTTGCAGAAGAACATCGCCATCAAGCCGGCAATCATGTCCCAGCCGGTCGCCCCCAGGGAGTCCCCCAAGGAGATCCTCCCTAAGCAGGAGAAGGAGAAACACAAACACAAGTCCAAGCACAAAGACAAGGACAAGGAGAAAGACAAAGATAAGGACAAAGAAAAGGACAAAGAAAAGGAAAAGGACAAACTATTCAAAAAACCAAAAGCCACCCCGTAAGTGCTCACCTTTTATTTATTTATTTTTTTTGTTCGCCTCGATTTTGTCAAAATCTTGCGCCTGGTTTTTGATGGAGTTTGATGGATCCATGCTGTCGTGCTATATCACAAAGGCAGTGTCTCAAAATTTTGTTAAAAGGTGCCCCAATTTTTTCAAATTTTGTTGGATGTTCCTTGCAAAAATGTCGCGCCACAAACAGTTGGTGTACTACTTAATCTGTGAAGGAATCCCCATCATAATCCAGTGCTTTGTCTTGTGCGAGCTCCCTAGATATCAGACTCCATCACTGTTGATTGTGGCGTAGCAAGTGGGGGTTTTGGGGGGGGTTGAAACTCATACCCTCCTCCTCCCTTCCATGAATAAAACAAAAAAGGGGAAGGGGGAAAAAGGGAGGGGTAGCCACGCATTTTATCAACATGCTGAACATGCTCTCTGCACTCGGCCCGTTTGGGAATGTTGTCCGGCATATTGAACAAGTTTTCGGGAGAAAATTGTAAAAAAAAAAAATTAAAAATGTTTTAAAAACCAACAAAATAATTTCTCGATATGCCACCAACTGTTGATGAATGCCGTCTCTCTTAATCGTGTGCGGGATGCACAACTGAAGAATTTGACGGCCTTGTGGTAGCTCAGTCCATCACAGGCTGACAAGTGATGGACTCAACAAAATTAACACTAACCGCCCTGAATCCTTCAAAATCCTCTTTGCCAAAGTGGAGGAATTTGGAGGATTGAGGTTACATGGCAAAAGTGCATTACTGATTTCGTAGGATGCACTTTGTCATGGTCTTGGGCTGGACCTTGTGCTGTTTTTGCTCAGCCATGCATAAATATAGGCCTGGATTATGCTTCAAATCCTCCGCACTGCTCCAGGATGTCACTGGCCAAGCCTCAAAATATTGACAGTCACTGCCGCAGGATTTTGCAGGATTCAGGCAGTGGTCACCCCTCCACGGACCATATTCAAGAAATAATGGAGGAATTTGCAGGATTGAAGCCGTATGCTATTTTTCAATGAGGCCAATTGAAGGATTTTGCAGGATTAAGGCTACATCCTAGCTAAAATTAAGGCATAGGGAGTAAGGGTTAAAATGAAAAAAATGTTTTAAACTTATATAGTGCTTTCCATTGTATCAACAATCTCAAAGCGCTGTACAATTCATCAGGCCATGAGACCACGTGGCAGCCAACATCAGTGCACATTCGGTCTCTACCCTCACAGTACCCATTCATACTCTTAGGTGAGAGAGGCAAATGTAGTTAAGTGTCTTGCCCAAGGGCACAAACACCATGTTCCTGGCAGGGTTCGAACCCACGTACCATCGTACATGATCCAAACCATTAGACCATGGCATTCAGCACCGGTTTGACTGGTGAAACAGAGGTGTTGCGAAAATCCAAACGATCTTTGCTCTTCCTCTTTCAGCGTTGCCAAGCAGCTGGCCCAGGACCAGGCCAGCGTGGAGAGGACCGACACCAAGAGACCCTTCACCGTCCCCAGCAAAGCCATCAAGAGACTGCTGCCGTTCCACTTGTTCCAGGACAACACCGCCACCGACAAGCAGCTTGCCACAAGTGAGTTCCCTGCGCCTGTTGGTGTCTTGAAGCTGCGTCCCGGATCTAGGTTCCTGGGCCCTGAGTGGATTAATACTTACAAATTGATGGTCTCCTGAATTGCACAGAAACTCTCAAGGTTTTCCCTCTTTGTAGGAAGTCAATATTCAGAGCAATATGTAAAACCCTTGAAAAACCAGGTCAATTTCAGGTGAAGGGATATGAAGTGTTACACAGAGAGTCACTGCATAAAAAAACAGCACTGGTTGCCTTGAGCTTAATCACGACACAAAAGGATTGTGCAGAGTTTTGAAGTACATGTATTATCCATACTCCACAGAGGTTTACTCCTCAAAGAAATTTTAAGTGGGGGTGGTAACTCTATGGGCACAAGTGGTTTTGCAAGACTTGGAAGGGTTGTGAAGTGCAGAAGACGAGGAGGTTTAAAGGGAATATACAACATTTGCAAACATTGAAAAATAAAACTACCAAGTTTTTACGAAATACCTTACTAAGATGTTGGTAGATGACAGTCTCAAGCATCCTGTAAAATTATGGCACCTGGTGTTAAGTCATTTTCAAGAAAATGGTATGTGTGTAAACATTTCCAACGGTGGTCGGCCGACCAGCGTTGGAAAAACCTAACTATTTTTCAACTACTGCTCCAAATTTACCATTTTTTCAGTCTAAATTTTGTTTGCTATTGGTTACATGTTCCGATGAACGGGTGCAGGCCAGCTAGACTGGTTCCCTTACCTTACAATTTTCCATCATCTATAAATTGATCCATTTTATCTTTTGTGGAGTCAGGGAACCAGACTACTTGAACATTTTTGTTTTTCTTGGTTTTTCCAACCTTTTCGAACCCAAAACTTCAAAAATGTCAGTGTAACAATATTTGATCTATTATACTAACCCCTCAAATAGTTCATTTCTGAAAATTACAGCAAAAGCCAATGATGTACATTCCCTTTAATTTACTCTTAGACCCCCAAAACCCAAACATGAAATACGACATACAAATGTAGAATCCATCGGTGACGCCACAACCCAATAAGGAAAGATCAATTGTTGTGAATAAAGGTAACATACAACATTTGCTTTTGCTGTAATTTTCAGAAATTGGTGGATTTGGGGGTTAGTATTTTATAGCAAATATTGTTACAACTGACCTGTTGAAAGTTTTGTGTCCATAGATGCTGGGGGAAAAAAAGAAACAAATTTTGTTCTTGTAGTCTGGTTCCCTGACCCTACTTCAGACAAATTGAGCAATTTATAGATGTTGGGGAATTGTCAGCTTGGGGAACCAGACCATCTATCTTGCACCCATTCATGGATGTGTAACCAATGGATTAAAAAAAATTGGTTGACAGTTGATTTGGGGACAGGGTTTTTTTTTCAGTCAAGTATTAAAGGTATTTCTTAATTTTTTTGATGTAATATCACCTTTAAAACTCGCTTTCTTCTTGTGGCCTGACAGCTGACGAAATTTTTGAAGCCAAATGCATCGGCTTGATGGAGAAGAAACAGCGAATGCTCAGCAAGTACCAGCTGCTGCTCTACAACGAGAGCATGGTGAGTGGAGCCTGCAGAAAATATAAATCAATCCATGTCTGTATATTGTGTGGTTGATCCTCAACTTTCATAATGGCAATTCCACGGTTACTCACGTTACATTTTTGATGTACTTTTGAGTTTCCTTAGGCTGTAATTACCTTACTGAAAAGGTTTAATAGCTGTTATCCCCATGGTAGATAGAGTAGACCTAGACCTACCTAAGCACCAAAGATGACATCCAGAAAAATGTGCTATGTATGATAAACAAGACGCACAAAATCAGTTACTCACGTTACGAAAATGTAACGTGAGTAACCGTGGAATTGTCCATAACTGTCTGGGTTCAAAATCATCGTCCAGTGAGTGTGATTTGTGTATGCACATGCGATGGGCTGTAGCATTGGACAGAAACTGAGAGGCGTTGAGCTCAAAATACTTTATGGATCCAGATTTCACACCTAAAGGTTCATTGTTTGAAAGATGCTAAGCAACAAAGAGGAACTCACTGGTTGGCGTTGTGCCTGTAGTGAGCAGGAATCCACTGTGTAGAATTTGTACACTTTAAACCTTTTTAAAGGTATAGTCCATCGTTTGTAATTTGTGCATTTTGTTCGTTTGAAGCAACAAAAGTGCTCAAGATCTAAAGAGGGGTGCTGAACAACTAACCTGAAGAAGTTTCAGCTCAGCTTTAGCTGTACATTTCAAGAAAATCAATATTCCAGGATCTCGATTTCAAATCAAAAGTTGCAGAATCATGCTTTGAATTGGGCCTGAATTCAGCGTCCGAGACACGTTCTCGCTGAGCGGATTGCAGCTGCGCGATGTCGCGCACTGATCCGACAAATTAAAGCAACCGCCCGCGCGCGCTTCGCAGAATACCAAAACGAACTACTAATTTGAATTTCCTATGGTGCTTCTTAAGAAGCGCCATTGAAAAGGCCTTCTTTTGTTGATTTCTTCAAAATGACAGCTTGCCAGAAAGAATAATTTCACAGGGAGTTTAGTCCCCTTACTGTCTTTCAATCAAGTATGTTTTTCAACAATAATTACGCCAGTTTCTTTTTGGATAGCTGCAAATGATGGACTCTGACTTTAAGTATTCTTCTGAGATGTTTATTCCAATGCCACTATAAGGCATAATGGATAATTTATATAGCGCTTTTAACTCTTTCAGTGCCCGCGAAATTTGAAAAGTTTAACCCTGAAGTGCCCAACTTTGAGCGTTTTTTTAATTGTTCAAAATTCTGTAAAAAAAAAAAGTTAATAAGTTTTACTCACCAAATTCGTTGTCGTTTCTCTCTGGTATATCCTTGGTATATTGAAAAGTCAACAGAAGTCACGTACATAGTGATACACCCTGAAACACTGTCCTGCACACAGGGAAATTCCGCACTTTTTGCAGAAAATACGAGTGTCAGTGCTGTGCCCTCTCGCAAGAACTCAAATGAAACAAATAAATACCTGAATGAAAATGATATTATTAGAAAGAGCAAGAGCGCCCCCTTGTGATAGCATGCTTACTCTACCTCGTACATGTACGAGGTTTGGTGATTTTAAGTACGAACATTACCTCGTACATGTACGAGGTTCGTACATGTACGACTTTGGCACTGAAAGAGTTAACTGGTATCAAAGTGCTTTACATATGTGATGCGATCAAGCTAAATGAGTCGTTTTTTTTATCCTGATCATTTTTTTTTTAATGGATTTGAAAAGAGCACAATTACAGGATTACTGTTGTGAAAACCACATGCTGATACCATCTTGAGTTCAAAAATTCTGGAAGTCGGAACACCAAAAGATGTGATGAAGTGATGTGATGAAGTGGCCCTATTTTGGCCTGTATCTCCAAATAAAAGTTCCCGACAAACGACTCATTTAGCTTGATCGCATCGCATATATTGAAATGGTGTGACATGTGCCACAGTGAGCCCCATGTTGGAAAGTTACAGTTGCTTGGCAGGATAGTCGTGAATCGGCAAAGAAACGGTGCATATCCAGGCATTGATTTGTGTAGCCATTTCTACCGAGTCTGACAAAATCTTGTTGTTATTTTGTTGTTATTGCTGTGATTCTGTTGCAAAACATTTCTAGCACGGGGAATTTTGCCCAGGATTTTGATAGAAAGTTGAGAAAGTCTTGAGCGTCTAACAGCAAAAACAAGAATCTAGGAGGATGGGTCTAATGATACCTGCTTTTGACTCCTTACAGAGGCTACGACCGTCGGCAGAGGTGGTGATGATTGAGCGGATGTTCCTCAGCGATGAGCGCAACAAGCTAGAAGCCGACAAGAAACTCATCACAGCAAGCCAAGGTACAGCGGCAGACCTATCTTTTCGAAAATAGTTTCTCCCTTGTCTAGCTTGACAAAAGTTGTGCTGTCTCGAAGATGGAGGTGGATCTGAAGAAAAATCAGAGGTGTTAAAAGTTGATTAAACCAAACCCAAGTAAATCCTTGTCATTTGATTGGAGGATTGTATGTCATGCGGCATTACCCAAGTAAATCCTTGTCATTTGATTGGAGGATTGTATGTCATGCGGCATTACCCAAGTAAATCCTTGTCATTTGATTGGAGGATTGTATGTCATGCGGCATTACCCAAGTAAATCCTTGTCATTTGATTGGAGGATTGTATGTCATGCGGCATTACCCAAGTAGATCCTTGTCATTTGATTGGAGGATTGTATGTCATGCGGCATTACCCAAGTAAATCCTTGTCATTTGATTGGAGGATTGTATGTCATGCGGCATTACCCAAGTAAATCCTTGTCATTTGATTGGAGGATTGTATGTCATGCGGAATTACCCAAGTAAATCCTTGTCATTTGATTGGAGGATTGTAATGTCATGCGGCATTACCCAAGTAAATCCTTGTCATTTGATTGGAGGATTGTATGTCATGCGGAATTACCCAAGTAAATCCTTGTCATTTGATTGGAGGATTGTATGTCATGCGGCATTCACTAATCAAACCATTGCATGGCCCACATCATAAACTGTGCATTTTTGGTTCCATTCACCGTACATTTGATTCCATCCCTTTTGATCTATTGCACACGCACGCTAGACCAAAGATCATATAGTGCCAGGCATAGACACGCATCGGTGCTGTACGATCTTTGCGCTAGATCATAGACCACATCATGCGTTTTATACAGCAGTACAAAACTTGCTTTTGAAGCGGGTTGTTACGAACTGAACTTGCCTTGCAGATTGTTTTGCATTGTTTTAAGGACTTACATAAAGTTTTCATATTGTTCATGTTTGGACTTTTAAACCTTTAGCTTCGAACAAGCTGAAAAAAAATAGCGGATGCCAGAATTCAATTTTTTAAATTTTGTATATTTGAAAATATTCTCATATAAACATTCATTATTTGTATAATATCCAGTCACTATGGTGACCGCCATGTCTTCTGGGTCGCAACGCGCCACACTATTGTTTTTGTTTTTTCTTGCCAAGCTTTTATGAGTTTGTAGACTGATACATCGTGGTTGGTTCATATTTTATAAATTGTAAACTAGGATATTAGGAATAGAACCGTGGTTTTCAAAATCTTTTATGAAACCCTTCACGGCCCTTGTACGGTTAAAGGGAATATACAACATTTGCAAACATCGCAAAAATAAAACTTCCAAGTTTTTACGAAATACCATACTTCGATGTTGGTAAATGACAGTCTAAAGCATCCTGTAAAATTACGGCACCTGGCGTGAAGTCATTTTCAAAAAAATAGTATTTTTGTATACATTTCCAGCGGTGGTCGGCCGACCACCGTTGGAAAAACCTAACTATTTTTCAACTACTGCTCCAAATTTACCATTTTTTTTTTTCAGTCAAAATTTTGTTTGCTATTGGTTACATGTTCATGAACGGGTGCAGGCCGGCTAGACTGGTTCCCTTACGTTACAATTTTCCGGCATCTATAAATTGATCCATTTCATCTTAAGTGGAGTCAGGGAACCAGATTACTTGAACATTTTGTGTTTTCTTGGTTTTTCAAGCATTTTCGAACACAAAACTTCAAACATGTCAGTGTAGCAATATTTGATCTATTATACTAACCCCTCCAACAGTTCATTTCTAAAAAATTACAGCAAAAGCCAATGATGTACATTCCCTTTATAACTTGGGAATCGTTCAATTTGATGATGTAGTTTTCAAATGTCCTTGGCCTGCAGAGCTTCTCAACAGCGTTGCCCCGGTCTCCAACACCTTGACTGTATCAATCCCATCAAGTAATGTAGGCACCACCACCACTGTGTCATCGTCTTCAATCAGACACACGTCAATTTCCACTACAATAGTAAAGGCAGGCCAAAAAATTGTAAGTTGATTTTGTTTTGTTTTCCATCGCAGATCGGGGAAAGAATGTTGCGACCTGACGCCACATTTTTTCTTCATATATCATCTCATTTAAGGGCATTCATTGCAAAAATGATGATAAGACATGAATCTGGGACTGAGAAACATTTCCAGTTTTGTTAGGAAATACAGTAAACTCCGGCTAAACCGACATCGTACAACTCGTCAAATCGCTCAAGTCGGCCGTCTGACTAAAGTCCCGATTGTCCGTAGTGCATTTCCATTGAATTTTTTATTTCCAAGTCGGCTTTTTATAAGTCCCTTTTCCATAAAAAGCATTACAAAATCCTTTGTGTATGTCGGCATTCAACAAATCACGCATTGGCATCGACTTCCTGTACTGTGGTTTGCAAAGTGTCGAGTGAAAAGTGGTTTCGCACGGCACCCCCTCTCGGCTGTACGCATGCGCTCTGTCCATTTTGGGGTCATCTTATTGAATGACTACTGCTGCAGTCAATGCGTGCGTGGTATATACCGGCCGGACCACGCATGCATTTAATTCGTTAGTGTGCACGTACATATGTATCGCGGTCTCCCCTATCAATACCCCAAACGTGATGATGCAATTCGAGGATTAATTTGCTGGATTCAACTCGAGCATTAAAGAGGTTGTGAAATGCTCGAAGACATTTCCGTCATTTTTCAGGTATATGTAGCCTAAGGTGTGATGAAATAAAAACGACTATTGTTTCTGTCATGAAATGAGTACATAAGGTACTTTTGAGAGCTGTTTTTCAGGTCCAGTTTCGACCCGAACGTTCAACTGTGTAAAAGTCGTCGTTGCGGGCAGCAAACAAAACACAGTAAATCGTGACGTAATAAACAGGACTCCCGATGCACAGAAGCATACACGAGTCCTGTTTATTACGTCACGATTTACTGTGTTTTGTTTGCTGCCCGCAACGACGACTTTTACACAGTTGCACGTTCGGGTCGAAACTGGACCTGAAAAACAGCTCTCAAAAGTACCTTTTGTACTCATTTCATGACAGAAACAATAGTCGTTTTTATTTCATCACACCTTAGGCTACATATACCCGAAAAATGACGGAAATGTCTTCGAGCATTCCACAACCTCTTTAAGGAGATAATTCAGGGTAAATCGAAGCCAATTAGTGCAATGAATCATGTGTGCAAACGACCATTCGTGTAAGTCGGCAAAATGACGACTTACAGCAGATGTCGGCATACGCGTAAGCCGTCACAAATTCTCGGGTCCCGAGAGTGCCGACTTTGCCGGAGTTTGCTGTACTTAGGAAATGTTCTTGACTCTCCATAGACTTTGTACACCGTGCATCAGGTTGCAACGTTCTTTCCCAGATCGGTGATATTGAGGCGTAATGAACAGCAGACTTGCTTCAAATTTCTTGTGTTGAAGTCAGTTCCATCTGTTTTATCACAAGTCAAGTAACAAGCAAGGTCACATGCAGGGACCACAACATACCGACAAAGGAATACCCTTATCACAGTTTATTTAAAGGAAGAGTAGATCATTTGCAGCTATCCAAAATGTAACTGACCAACTTATTGTCGAAAAAAGCGTACTTGGTTTAAAGATAGTAACGGCAATAAACTCCCTGTGAAATTATTCCTTCTGGCATGCTGTCATTTCGAAGAAAACATTGAAAGAAGGCCATTTCCAAGATGAGTCACGTGACTTATTTTCAGTAGTTTGTAATAAGGCGATTTCATGATTGGGTGCGCACAGATGTTGACATGACGCACACACCTGCGCGGTTGCTATTATTTGTTGGCCGAGTGCGTGGCATTGCGTAGCTGCAATCAGCTGAATGAAAACGTGCTCCGGATGCTGATTTCTGGTGCAGTTCAAAATATGACTCGGCAACATTTGAATTGAAAACCAGATCCTAGAATCTTGTTTTCTTGGAATATACAGCATTCACAGAGCTGAAACTTCATCGTGTTAGTTGTTCAGCACCCATCTTTAGATTTTGAGCACTTTTGTTGCTTTGACAAAACAAAGGACAGCTGGTCTACTCACCTTAAAATAGCTTTTCACTTGACTTGAGACTGACTTGTGCTTGACTTGTGAGTGCCTGAGTTCAACTCTGTATATTGTGAGCCTGGAAACTTTTAAATTGAATTTCGTTTAGTGTTCCACGGGAAGCTGATTATCCTTACATTTGTACTTTCCCTCAGGATACCCCTATTCTTCGCGAGTTGGTGACCTCCCCGTCAATACCGCAGAACCTCCTCTCGCCCAAGATAGCGGCCGTCTTGACAGAAGCTGTCGCAAGCAAAATGGCTTCCACGAGGCGCAGTCTGGACAGTGAGGGCAGCACGACCGCCAGAGAAAACGGGTCCCTGGAATCGTCCAACTCCGAAAGCGGCGACAGCGTTAAAAACGGCGGCGGCGGGGATGGTGCCGGGTCCGGGTCGCCCCGGTTACCCCCAAAGAAGCGCAAGATTGACATGAGCGCGTACCTGATTGACGAGCAGGTCTCATCTGAAGGAGGCGGCAACATTGAAAACCATGTCAAGTTAAAACTGAAACGAAAGCCTGCTGTCGAAATCGATCCAGAAAAATGACCCAGCATCTTGGCAACAACGTCCCCCCGGCTGGTAGCGACCCCAAGATTTCCCTTCCGTCCAACCAAAGAAGGATGGTGCCAAACCGGAGAGCCTCCTTCCACGAGGCCTTTCTGAAATCCATCGGAATGGAAGGGAAGGCGAAGAGCAACAGTGACGCACCGACAAAGGAGGACTTGACAGAGGACAAGGAGATGGAGGATGAAGCAGTCGATGATTATAGTGACGAGGACGACGAAAAGATATCCGTTGTTGACTTACAAGAGCAAATGGAGTGTGCCATCAACAGCATTTTGGACTTACAACGCCAGGAGTCGCTCTCCAAAAGCCCCGTGCCCAAACTGCATAAACCTCTTGACAAGGTCCGTACAGTTCAGCCGCCTGTCCCCCAGGCCGGACCCAGCCTGCTCAGAGAGGTACAGGAACTTGGGAGCGACGGGATGAACTTCGACGACCAGTCGGCGCTCTCTGAATTAGACTTTGAAAGTCATCCAAACTCCATTGAGTACGACCTGGAGCACATGGGGGACGCCTTCCCGTTTGACGCCGACGACCAGACCCAGTTTATGCCCGAGCAGAATGCAGACATTTTCCACACGGACATCAGTAGCTCCTCCTACCCACCCGCCCCCGTGACCACGGTAGTCGATGCAAGCCCGCCCCCGGAGCAAACGATGAACGATGACACCGAGTCCAGCCTCAACAACGGCGACGCCTACTCGGCGGTGGACAAGCAGTACCCATCCTCTGGACGGATGCAAGATGGCTACGGAAACAACGACGACGACTCGTCACTGCTAGACGAAAGCTCCGTTGTTGCGCAGTTCCAGAACGAACTGAGCATGCTCCAGAGTCGGCAGGCCGTAGAGGAGCAGGCAACTCAGGAGGAGTTTCTCGCAGGTGGAGCTTCGGGGGATGCCAACGCTGCGGAGACGGACCCTGATCTAGAGGCGGCAGTCAACAGCATCCTCTTCTGAAGGACGTCAAATCAAATCCATGTCTCGGCCTGTAACTGCACGTGCAGGAAAAGAACCCAAATTATATCACTAGAATTTGGAAGGTCACAAAAACCTTTGATTCCCCCCCCCCCCCCCCCTTAAAAAAAAAGGTATCCACATTCTCTCAATCGAGCAGTGACCCCCAAGACTTGCACATTTTCTTAATGGGGTTGTATTCCTCTCTGTGCAACATTGCATATTTGTTCAATGCTTTGGCAAACCTCTTCTGGGGGACGTTGGATGGTGGGAGTCGAGATTCAGACTGACATTCTCTCGGAGCAAAGCTAATAGAGCTTTACAGGAGGATACCTGTGCAAGGCCCGGAAGTTCAGTGGTAGATCCCCGGAGGTGTGTCGTCCATGGTTGACACCACTGATCTCTATATAAAGACTGGATAGCTAATAAAGAGCCGCACAATGTACGAATTTGACGCCATATTATATTGGTGAGACCGGCTGGTGATCTACAAAGGACAAGTTGCCGTCTTTATAGACAGCTTGATTTCTTTTGTAACGTCGCGGCTCACGACACTTATATTTTGACCACCACCACTGACCAACTGACCAAGGTTTACTACAATTTTTCTAACGTAGTGGTTACTTTTATAATGCCGCAAATCACTTTTTCGGCGTTTTTGAAATAATAATCACTACGGAAATGTGTTCCTTTTAGAACATCATAATATGTGTACGTGACCAAAATGCGCGTCAACTGTTGATACAACGCGCGCGTATTACGCGTAGAACGTTCGTATTATACGCGGCCATCTTCGTGAGACCGGGGGCGAATTGGTCAATATGCAAAGTCTACTGTGTGAATGTTGTATGCATATCCGCTATCCAGTCTTTATATAGAGATCAGTGGTTGACACCCAGTTCAGTCATATTTCAAGTGCTCACCCAAGTTCAATGAAATATTGCGGTCATTTTGAATTTTACGAAGTTGAAGCTCATTTGCTTCACTTCACACATTGTTTGCAGACTGTAATTTCTTGTGTTTGTTAAGTTGTTTTTTTCCTGTCTTTAAATCTTTGACAAATTGAAATATTTTGGAGGGTATAGCGACACGGCAGTTAACCCTGACCTTGACATGAAGCAATTCTGCTAAAATGGCTGCTGTACACAAAAGAGGCTTCTTCACTTGTTTTCCAGATTCGGATGCCACAGAAAAAAAAAGATGCATTGTTGGCGTCTAACCCAGTTTTCTAACCCCCTTTTCCCTCACCAACCCCATTCCCAACCACCCCCTCCCCAACCCTAACCGCACCACCCCTGACCCACCATTTGCCCCACCACCCCACCCCGCCCACCCACCCATCCCACCCCAATTCGGGCGATTCACAATGCAGTGTGCCACCAAGAGTTTGCCATGGAGAGTTCATTTTCCCAGTGCATTGTGGGAGATGGTCGACAAATTCGCAGCGCGGGACATTTAAAATTGTTAGTTTTTCCGGTCAGTAGTTTCGTAAGTGTATGATTCGAGTATCTGTTTGTCCTTTTGGTTCTTTTGTATCAATATGGTGTTTTTTTTTGTAAGGCGGCAGAACGCTACGCCCCAATCTATAACAAATTAGCTCAAGTTGTCTACTGACACTCATTCAAATTGTTCGTTTTGTCAACCGTAAACTTGAAAAACAGACTCTCCATGGCAAACTCTTGGTGGTGCACTGCATTGTGAATCGCCCGAATTCCTCAAGAATCCACTCTCTGTGTATCCGTATCACAAAATGACCCATTTGTTTTTTTGGAAGCCAGATTAACTATTTTTTTTTAATGAAAACGACTGTTGTACTTGTTGCTGTATGTTTTGTGCTCGGAAAGTAAGCCCAAGCTTTGCCTGTACAGTTGTATTTTTGCAAACATAATGTGCAGAATGTATGCAGGTCCAATCAGAAATCACTGACAGTTCCCAAATTAAAGAAAAAGTATTTCAAAAATTGGCTTAGTAATGTTTATGTGTTGAAAAAAAATTGAAAGAAGGAAGTGCTGACACGACCAAAAAATATATTAAAATTGTGTGGATATCGAAAAAGTATTATTTATGACTATTTATGAACCCTAATTATGGTTACAAATTACTTGTTAGTGTGTCCATCTGTTGATTAAATAAATCAGACTCAGGAAATTGGCGATCGACATGGGCATGCCTGAATTTATTTCTAGAAGTTAACTAAGTTATTGTTTTTCTTATCATGGGCTCCGTGCGCCAATAAAAGAGGGCGCCCTTATCTAGCAACAACGCCCCATGGGCGGGACATTTAGAAAGGCCAAGTTCGCGCAAGGAATATAGTTGACCAATGGTTAAGTAACGTTTGCCCGAACTCTGTCTCGTCAACGGTGGTTGACTACGCTAGTCGACTATTTGGAATTATATAACTGACATACAGATCCTAGTCATTTGATTGGTGGAACTCACATCACATGACATTCGTTATTGCTCCCATTCACGCCGCGGCTCAAAAAGTACTATCCGCCCATGGGGAATGGGAAATACTATTCAACAGTTAGGATCATAACGCGGTATTTGTGTGCAAATGCATGCTGGTGTGCGCGTTCAGCGTTGCGCGTAGCGCGTATTGTTCCAAAGAGCCAGCGTTACAGCGTTGGGTTCAAACATTTTCGTGAAGGGGTGGTTTGGACTAGAGATATAGATTTTCCTCCAGTTTCGTATTGAAAAAGAGTTCAAATGTATCAAATGACAAGGATCTATATGTCAGTTATATAAAACAAATATTGAGTGGCTTTAAATTGTGAAATGGGAGGAATATTATCGCTCGGTAAAATCTGGACTTTTCCAGTTCACTCGGCTTCGCCTCGTGAAATGGAAAAGTCCAGATTTTACCTTGCGATAATATTCCTCCCATTCCACGCTGAGCCACTCAATATTTGTATACCAGCCTACTGGGGCTGGTTGCATCGCTGGTAACCAATAGCTGCGCGCATTCATAACGCTTGCAGAGAGCCAGGATCCAGAAGTTTTGCGATGACATTTTGACCAGTGTTTGACTGGAGACATTCGCACGTTGCCATCAGTGCGCAGGCGTAAGGTACGTCACAAATCAACCACTAGTCGACTAATGGTCCTTGCCCGAACTTGGCCCTAGATGACGCGCTCCGTTCCTTGTGTGTGCCGCACGTACACCAGGGGATATGTACTATGTACACGCATTGGTACGGCTGCTTGTCACTGCAGGCAAGATGGCGTCGGTCGGTCACCCTCTACTGTGCTTTCTTTGCCGGTGAGGGGGTACTTGTGAATGGCCGCTTCATTCATGTGATCACAGTATGCTCACGAGGCCCCCTTCAATGGAGAAACTATTGTGCAAGCTATTGTACAAAGCAACTGCCTGGTGACAGATTAAGTTATCTGAACAATAGCTAGCACAATGCTTTCGCCATTGAAGGGGGCCTTCGTGACGGAATTGAAAGCACGCCTGGATTCAGACAGGGCTCTGGAGTGCCCTGAGACGTGCTTAATAACTGAATCAGGTCCACTTTACTCACAGTTTAGCCAGCAAATTTCTCCAAAAAATCCACCGAGGCAAAGAAAATGTCCTCAGTATTTCACCAACCAATACTCAATTCAATCTTGTTCTTCTTGTCTGTTCGTCCATGAAGCCAAAACAGATGCACACAGCAATATATTCCAGGTTTCCCCCCTATTATAAAGACAAATTGTTTTTGAGGAGAATTCTAAGGAAGCCTGGTGGCCGAGTGGTTCGATTCGTCGTCCACGATTCGCGGAGCCTGGGTTCGAATCCCGTCTGTGTCTTTTTGCTTTTCAACACACGCGTTCTTTTCAGTCATTATAAGATGTTTAAATTCCCGTCGTAAGATACCAACTGTACCTTAGCTTAATCGGTAAGCACTGCGGCTGGTACTGTCCGTGAGTTCCAGGTTGGCGTCTTCGTACAGGTTCAGGGCACGTGGTCCACTCGGAGGATCAAGGCTTAGGGTGCCGCCCTGTTCCTCCCTTAGCTCCTTGCTTTTACATGGTGCCTGGCCCTCCGGGGTTATATGGATGGACAGGGAAGGAAGTGTGTATTGGCCGGGACCCCCCGAGAGCCCAGAAGAGAACTAAGGGATTGGCTGGGGCATTGTTATGGCTCAGACCGATCCCTGAAAGCTTGGCTAGCACATAACTTTTTGATTTTTTTTTTTGATATTCTATTTTTTTTTTTTTTTTGATACTTTGGTTTAGTTTGATATTTACATCTGCTCGGCAGGCTTACCATTATTAACGGCGCAATTTTTAATGGCGTAAGACACGCCGAGAAAAAATGCACATAACTTTTTGATTTTTTTTAAGCCTCTATTTTTTAAAACTTTGGTTTATATAGTGTCATGATTACATCTGCTCGGCAGGCCTATGGTAGTATTAAAAACAAAACAAAGGTCTATGTAATAAATCAATGAATTTTTTAATAATTGACTATAATCTAAACGAAGTTTTGTTCCAACAATATGACTATGCCATTATTGATGTCGCAATTTTCAATTGAAGTAAGAAACTCAGTATGCAATATTGTACCGGGCAAAAATACAAATGTACATTCTAATGTGTTTATTACATGTTTCAAAATAACGTTTCTTTAATTGTGAACATTCCCCAAATATACAGATATTCGCAAAATAGGAAAAAGCAAGAAAACAAAGCCTCTCACCCTTAAAACTGGAAATACAAAATAGAACAACAAAGTCAAGTGGAAAAACCCAATGTACCTTGAATTAGAAAATTCCATAACATGGGGCTTTTACAGACTTGCCTTTGACTGTAGTCACGGATCCAGAGGGGCTGGGGCGGGGGTCGAACCTTCTCCTGCTCTCACACAATAAAGTATGTACATGTGTATCTGAATCTGACGGGCCTGAACCACTCCCCCTCCTCCCAACCATATCCCCGGCAAAAGTTACTAGATCCACCTCTGACGTAAGTTGGTACATTGATATGAAATGTGACATCGACTTATCACTATATTTATCGACTTATCACTATTTTGACCCAATCTGGACTTTTCCAGTTCAGTCGATTTCGCAGGCGCGGAACCAGAGGGGTCGGGGGGGGGGGGGGGGGGGGGGGGGGGGGGGGGGGGGGGGGGGGGGGGGGGGGGGGGGGGGGGGTGGGGGGGGGTGGGGGTGGGGGGGGGGGGGGGGGGGGGGGGGGGGGAAGGGGGTCACCCCCAGCTCTGTCGAAAAAAACAAATTTGCATACAAAGTCCTAAAAAATAAGTCGACCCCCCCCCCCCCCCCCTGCTGTGTCACCCCCCAAAAATTATACTGGTATAGGGTCTGCCTGTTCAAATACGGTACACTATTCTGTAATCTAGTGTTAATAATTGTCGGATTTGAACAGCGCCCCTTATTGAAATATGGTACCAGCCCCCCCCCCCCGTCCCCCCCCCCCCCCCCCAGTTTTTGATTTTACGGAGGCAAAGTGTCCGGAGATGATGACCCCCCCCCCCCCCTGCGAAAATTCCTGGATCCGCACCTGCTTCGCCTCATAAAATGGAAAAGTCCAGATTTTACCTTGCGATAATATTCCTCCCACACGTATGTTTCAGCTGCTCACTTAGCCTGCGCGCATGCGCACTCAAAATATGAAACAATGATAATCACTAACATCGATGCTGAAGTATCGGTCAACATCACGCTCGAAGTACTTTGATAAATTTTCTTTCCACGTGGACATGAATTTAAGGCAATCAAAGTCACTTTTGCAAACCTTAGCGTAAAAAACAGAGAGTATTTGATGCAATTTTTTTTTGGTTTTTTCCGTGTCGTGTAGTACAAAAGTATTGGGTCACAAATTCAAGACAGGCGACAGTTTAGGGGATAAGTTTTCAGTTTTGCCGAGTAACTGTAAACTTGTCTTCACTCAAAAAATGGTAAAGGATGCCACGGAAAGTGCGATGTATAAATATCATTTAAGTCGGAAACCGTTTCAATGAGAAAAGTAAGGTCTCACATTATACGTTTTTTTGTTGAAGGTAACGCTATTGTGCACGTACACTCTCGGACAGTAGGCGGCGCTCTCCATCGCTGCCGACTGACGTGACTCGCTTTTTTCCGATGATGTCGCCGGCCCCTTCGCGCTCCCCTCTCCCCTCCCGGCTGGCTCTTATAAAATCTGTCGCCGGTTCCAATTTGCAAATGTGCAACACCCCACCCCCGCTATGACACTGCCCTGAGGTGGGTATTATCGGCGCTAAGAATGTCGGTAAAACTTAGAACAACAAATATCAAGCAGCAGCATCCATTTTTAGAGATCTTCGAAATACTTCATCGACGCGTCACGCACACATTTTTATAAAGTATAACATTTTTAAAAGTTGGTATATAGAGCCCACGTGCCTTTTAAAAAATTTGAATTTTCTTTTCCGAACGAAATATGAAGGAACTATTATGTCCTGTAACCAAATAAGTTGCTTGTTTGAGTTTGCAAGCCTTTACTCAGATTTGAAAGTTGGCTTTAACTGACGCGCTCCAGTTCTGAAATTGCACACACTATTCAAAACGAATTCGGAGCGCCCCGCTCTTAATTCGAAAGTTGAAATTAAATAATTGATTGCTTGGTATGGGCCATTTTTTTTTTGTGCGACGTCTTGACATTTTCGATTTTGGAGATTTAATTCCATTTGTAATTGTAAGCAACATAGTTATTAACGATCATAGGTAACTTACTTTTTTGACACGACTACTATGGAAAGACGTCGCGCCGGCAGATGCTATCAAATTCTAGCACTGTACAAGAGTCGCCCATGCCTCTATCCAGGAGGGGGGACGGGTGTCCCGGCCCCCCAGCTCTGTTAAACAATTGTTTTCCATAGAAATTCTCTGAAAATAATGTGAACCCCCCCCCCCCAACCGCTCTGACACCCCAAAAAATCTATACTGGTAATAACGTCCGCCTGTGCACAACATACGGACAGCAGAGGCAGCTTCGTCGTGGGGTATTTTGTACGCTATTCTGTAATAATATAGCATTAATAATCGTCCAATTTGAACCGCGCCCAAATGTGCGAGTCCCCCCATGATTTTCGGGGGCCAAAATGTCCAGGGGGACAAAAAAAAATTGGGGGGGGGGGCATGGCCCCCTTTGCCCCCCCCCCCCCCCCCCCGGATCCGCCCTTGATCGAGCTGGAATGTCTTCTAGAGTCTCTTTGGCATCTTTCCTGGAAGTTTGGCGCAATTTAATTTTTTGGCCAAAACTGAACAAAATGCAAGGGGTAAGCATTACATTTTTCATCAAATTTGGCCCAAAAAATGACTTTTCTCCAAACGACGCAGAAACGACTTTTGATGCAAGGAGAGTATCATACAATATTCAGACTGCCATTATTTCGAAGATTTGGGCACAAATAATAGATTTATTGAGAAAAAAAAAATCGTATTTTTCAGTGATTTTCACCCAAATCTTCGACGCATTGTTCCTGTCTAACGGCATATCAGCCCAGAAATCGAGTTGGAATGTCTTCTAGGGTCTCTTAGGCATCTTTCCTGGAAGTTTGGCTCAATTTAATGTTTTGGCCAAAATTGAAAAAAATGCAAGGGGTTAGCCTTACATTTTTCATCAAATTTGGCCAAAAAATGACTTTTTCTCCAAACGACGCAGAAATGACTTTTGATGCAAGGAGAGTATAATACAATATTCAGACTGCCATTATTTCGAAGATTTGGGCACAAATAATCGATTTATTGAGAAAAAAAATAATATTTTGCAATGATTTTTACCCAAATTTTCGATGCATTGTTCCTGTCTAACTGCACATCAGTCCACCAATCCGTCTTCTCGAGTCTCTTATGCATCTTTCCTGGACGTTTGGCGCAATTTAATTTTTTGGCCAAAATTGAAAAAAATGCAAGGGGTTAGCCTTACATTTTTCATCAAATTTGGCCAAAAAATGACTTTTCTCCAAACGACGCAGAAATGACTATTGATGCAAGGAGAGTATAATACAATATTCAGACTGCCATTATTTCGAAGATTTGGGCACAAATAATCGATTTATTGAGTAAAAAAAATAATATTTTGCAATGATTTTTACCCACATTTTCGATGCATTGTTCCTGTCTAACAGCACATCAGTCCACCAATCAAGCTGGAATGTCTTCTAGAGTCTCTTATGCATCTTTCCTGGAAGTTTGGCGCAATTTAATGTTTTGGCCAAAATTGAAAAAAATGCAAGGGGTTAGCCTTACATTTTTCATCAAATTTGGCCAAAAAATGACTTTTCTCCAAACGACGCAGAAACGACTTTTGATGCACGGAGAGTATCATACAATATTCAGACTGCCATTATTTCGAAGATTTGGGCACAAATAATAGATTTATTGAGAAAAAAAATCATATTTTTCCGTGATTTTCACCCAAATCTTCGACGCATTGTTCCTGTCTAACGGCATATCAGCCCAGAAATCGAGTTGGAATGTCTTCTAGGGTCTCTTAGGCATCTTTCCTGGAAGTTTGGCGCAATTTAATTTTTTGGCCAAAATTGAAAAAAATGCAAGGGGTTAGCCTTACATTTTTCATCAAATTTGGCAAAAAAATGACTTTTCTCCAAACGACGCAGAAATGACTTTTGATGCAAGGAGAGTATAATACAATATTCAGACTGCCTTTATTTCGAAGATTTGGGCACAAATAATCGATTTATTGAGAAAAAAAAATAATATTTTGCAATGATTTTTACCCAAATTTTCGATGCATTGTTCCTGTCTAACGGCACATCAGTCCACAAATCGAGCTGGAATGTCTTCTAGGGTCTCTTAGGCATCTTTCCTGGAAGTTTGCGCAATTTAATGTTTTGGCCAAAATTGAAAAAAATGCAAGGGGTTAGCCTTACATTTTTCATCAAATTTGGCCAAAAAATGACTTTTCTCCAAACGACGCAGAAACGACTTTTGATGCAAGGAGAGTATCATACAATATTCAGACTGCCATTATTTCGAAGATTTGGGCACAAATAATAGATTTATTGAGAAAAAAAATCATATTTTTCAGTGATTTTCACCCAAATCTTCGACGCATTGTTCCTGTCTAACGGCATATCAGCCCAGAAATCGAGTTGGAATGTCTTCTAGGGTCTCTTAGGCATCTTTCCTGGAAGTTTGGCCCAATTAAATGTTTTGGCCAAAATTGAAAAAAATGCAAGGGGTTAGCCTTACATTTTTCATCAAATTTGGCCAAAAATGACTTTTCTCCAAACGACGCAGAAACGACTTTTGATGCACGGAGAGTATCATACAATATTCAGACTGCCATTATTTCGAAGATTTGGGCACAAATAATAGATTTATTGAGAAAAAAAATCATATTTTTCAGTGATTTTCACCCAAATCTTCGACGCATTGTTCCTGTCTAACGGCATATCAGCCCAGAAATCGAGTTGGAATGTCTTCTAGGGCCTCTTAGGCATCTTTCCTGGAAGTTTGGCGCAATTTAATGTTTTGGCCAAAATTGAAAAAAATGCAAGGGGTTAGCCTTACATTTTTCATCAAATTTGGCCAAAAAATGACTTTTCTCCAAACGACGCAGAAACGACTTTTGATGCAAGGAGAGTATCATACAATATTCAGACTGCCATTATTTCAAAGATTTGGGCACAAATAATCGATTTATTGAGGAAAAAAAATAATATTTTGCAATGATTTTTACCCACATTTTCGATGCATTGTTCCTGTCTAACAGCACATCAGTCCACCAATCAAGCTGGAATGTCTTCTAGAGTCTCTTATGCATCTTTCCTGGAAGTTTGGCGCAATTTAATTTTTTGGCCAAAATTGAAAAAAATGCAAGGGGTTAGCCTTACATTTTTCATCAAATTTGGCCAAAAAATGACTTTTCTCCAAACGACGCAGAAATGACTTTTGATGCAAGGAGAGTATAATACAATATTCAGACTGCCTTTATTTCGAAGATTTGGGCACAAATAATCGATTTATTGAGAAAAAAAAATAATATTTTGCAATGATTTTTACCCAAATTTTCGATGCATTGTTCCTGTCTAACGGCACATCAGTCCACAAATCGAGCTGGAATGTCTTCTAGGGTCTCTTAGGCATCTTTCCTGGAAGTTTGCGCAATTTAATGTTTTGGCCAAAATTGAAAAAAATGCAAGGGGTTAGCCTTACATTTTTCATCAAATTTGGCCAAAAAATGACTTTTCTCCAAACGACGCAGAAACGACTTTTGATGCAAGGAGAGTATCATACAATATTCAGACTGCCATTATTTCGAAGATTTGGGCACAAATAATAGATTTATTGAGAAAAAAAAATCATATTTTTCAGTGATTTTCACCCAAATCTTCGACGCATTGTTCCTGTCTAACGGCATATCAGCCCAGAAATCGAGTTGGAATGTCTTCTAGGGTCTCTTAGGCATCTTTCCTGGAAGTTTGGCGCAATTTAATTTTTTGGCCAAAATTGAAAAAAATGCAAGGGGTTAGCCTTACATTTTTCATCAAATTTGGCCAAAAAATGACTTTTCTCCAAACGACGCAGAAATGACTATTGATGCAAGGAGAGTATAATACAATATTCAGACTGCCTTTATTTCGAAGATTTGGGCACAAATAATCGATTTATTGAGTAAAAAAAATAATATTTTGCAATGATTTTTACCCACATTTTCGATGCATTGTTCCTGTCTAACAGCACATCAGTCCACCAATCAAGAGGGGAAGGTCTTCTAGAGTATCTTATGCATCTTTCCTGGAAGTTTGGCCCAATTAAATTTTTTGGCCAAAATTGAAAAAAATGCAAGGGGTTAGCCTTACATTTTTCATCAAATTTGGCCAAAAAATGACTTTTCTCCAAACGACGCAGAAACGACTTTTGATGCACGGAGAGTATCATACAATATTCAGACTGCCATTATTTCGAAGATTTGGGCACAAATAATAGATTTATTGAGAAAAAAAATCATATTTTTCAGTGATTTTCACCCAAATCTTCGACGCATTGTTCCTGTCTAACGGCATATCAGCCCAGAAATCGAGTTGGAATGTCTTCTAGGGCCTCTTAGGCATCTTTCCTGGAAGTTTGGCGCAATTTAATGTTTTGGCCAAAATTGAAAAAAATGCAAGGGGTTAGCCTTACATTTTTCATCAAATTTGGCCAAAAAATGACTTTTCTCCAAACGATGCAGAAACGACTTTTGATGCAAGGAGAGTATCATACAATATTCAGACTGCCATTATTTCGAAGATTTGGGCACAAATAATAGATTTATTGAGAAAAAAAATCATATTTTTCAGTGATTTTCACCCAAATCTTCGACGCATTGTTCCTGTCTAACGGCATATCAGCCCAGAAATCGAGTTGGAATGTCTTCTAGGGTCTCTTAGGCATCTTTCCTGGAAGTTTGGCCCAATTAAATTTTTTGGCCAAAATTGAAAAAAATGCAAGGGGTTAGCCTTACATTTTTCATCAAATTTGGCCAAAAAATGACTTTTCTCCAAACGACGCAGAAACGACTTTTGATGCACGGAGAGTATCATACAATATTCAGACTGCCATTATTTCGAAGATTTGGGCACAAATAATAGATTTATTGAGAAAAAAAAATCATATTTTTCAGTGATTTTCACCCAAATCTTCGACGCATTGTTCCTGTCTAACGGCATATCAGCCCAGAAATCGAGTTGGAATGTCTTCTAGGGCCTCTTAGGCATCTTTCCTGGAAGTTTGGCGCAATTTAATGTTTTGGCCAAAATTGAAAAAAATGCAAGGGGTTAGCCTTACATTTTTCATCAAATTTGGCCAAAAAATGACTTTTCTCCAAACGATGCAGAAACGACTTTTGATGCAAGGAGAGTATCATACAATATTCAGACTGCCATTATTTCGAAGATTTGGGCACAAATAATAGATTTATTGAGAAAAAAAATCATATTTTTCAGTGATTTTCACCCAAATCTTCGACGCATTGTTCCTGTCTAACGGCATATCAGCCCAGAAATCGAGTTGGAATGTCTTCTAGGGTCTCTTAGGCATCTTTCCTGGAAGTTTGGCGCAATTTAATTTTTTGGCCAAAATTGAAAAAAATGCAAGGGGTTAGCCTTACATTTTTCATCAAATTTGGCCAAAAAATGACTTTTCTCCAAACGACGCAGAAATGACTATTGATGCATGGAGAGTATAATACAATATTCAGACTGCCATTATTTCGAAGATTTGGGCACAAATAATCGATTTATTGAGTAAAAAAAATAATATTTTGCAATGATTTTTACCCACATTTTCGATGCATTGTTCCTGTCTAACAGCACATCAGTCCACCAATCAAGCTGGAATGTCTTCTAGAGTCTCTTATGCATCTTTCCTGGAAGTTTGGCGCAATTTAATTTTTTGGCCAAAATTGAAAAAAATGCAAGGGGTTAGCCTTACATTTTTCATCAAATTTGGCCAAAAAATGACTTTTCTCCAAACGACGCAGAAATGACTTTTGATGCAAGGATAGTATAATACAATATTCAGCCTGCCTTTATATCGAAGATTTGGGCACAAATAATCGATTTATTGAGAAAAAAAATAATATTTTGCAATGATTTTTACCCAAATTTTCGATGCATTGTTCCTGTCTAACGGCACATCAGTCCACAAATCGAGCTGGAATGTCTTCTAGGGTCTCTTAGGCATCTTTCCTGGAAGTTTGGCGCAATTTAATGTTTTGGCCAAAATTGAAAAAAATGCAAGGGGTTAGCCTTACATTTTTCATCAAATTTGGCCAAAAAATGACTTTTCTCCAAACGACGAAGAAATGACTATTGATGCAAGGAGAGTATAATAATACAATATTCAGACTGCCTTTATTTCGAAGATTTGGGCACAAATAATCGATTTATTGAAAAAAAATAATATTTTGCAATGATTTTTACCCAAATTTTCGATGCATTGTTCCTGTCTAATACCCCGTTTCATTTTCTCATCCTACATGAGCTACAGCAACTTCATTTGAGTCAAATAGTGATAAGTCGATATCACATTTCATATCAATGTACCAACTAACGTCAGAGGTGGATCTAGTAACCTTTGCTGGGGATGGGTTGGGAGGAGGGGAGTGGTTCAGGCCCGTCAGATTCAGATACACATGTACATACTTTATTGTGTGAGAGCAGGAGAAGGGTTCGACCCCCGCCCCAGGCCGTTTGGATCCGTGACTGCATGTCACTGACAGTCAAAGGCAAGTCTGTAAAAGCCCCATGTTATGGAATGTTCCAATTCAATCAATTATTAAAGGTACATTGGGGTTTTCCACTTGACTATGTTTTTCTATTTTGTATTTCCAGTTTTAAGGGTGAGGGGCTTTGTTTTCTTGCTTTTTCCTATTTTGCGAATATCTGTATATTTGGGGAATGTTCACAATTAAAGAAACGTTATTTTGAAACATGTAATAAACACATTAGAATCTACATTTTTATTTTTGCCTGGTACAATATTGCATATACTGAGTTTCTTACTTCAATTGAAAATTGCGACATCAATAATGGCATAGTCATATTGATGGAACAAAACTTCGTTTAGATTATAGTCAATGATTAAAAATTTCATTGATTTATTACATAGACCTTTGTTTTGTTTTTAATACTACCATAGGCCTGCCGAGCGGATGTAATCATGAAACTAATTAAACCAAAGTTTTAAAAAATAGAGGCTTAAAAAAATCAAAAAGTTACATGTATGTGCTTTTTTTTCTCGGCGTGTCTTACGCCATTAAAAATTGCGCCATTAATAATGGTAAGCCTGCCGAGCAGATGTAAAAATCAAACTAAACCAAAGTACAAAACAAAAAAAAGAGTATCAAAAAAAAATCAAAAAGTTATGTGCTAGCCAAGCTTTCAGGGATCGGTCTGAGCCATGACAATGCCCCAGCCAATCCCTTAGTTCTCTTCTGGGCTCTCGGGGGTCCCGGCCAATACACACTTCCTTCCCTGTCCATCCATATAACCCCGGAGGGCCAGGCACCATGTAAAAGCAAAGAGCTAAGGGAGGAACAGGGCGGCACCCTAAGCCTTGATCCTCCGAGTGGACCACATGCCCTGAACCTGTACGAAGGCGCCAACCTGGAACTCACGGACAGTACCAGCCGCAGTGCTTACCGATTAAGCTAAGGTACAGTTGGTATCTTACGACGGGAAATTAAACATCTTATAATGACTGCATAGAACGCGTGTGTTGAAAAGCAAAAAGACACCGACGGGATTCGAACCCGGGCTCCGCGAATCGTGGACGACGAATCTAACCACTCGTCCACCAGGCTTCCTTAGAATTCTCCTCACAAACAATTTGTCTTAATAATAGGCAGGGGAAAAACCTGGAATATATTGCTGTGTGCATCTGTTTTGGCTTCATGGACGAACAGACAAGAAGAACAAGATTTGAAGTCAATTGAAGTCGATGTTTCGGGCAGTAATGAGTCAACTGTTTTCATTTGTTTGGACAATATACGGCAGCCTCGTGTAGTAGGCCTATACGTGGGCTACTTATCGTTACGCAACAATGAACACTTATTACTATGAAGGCTATTTTGAATTTTGGCGGGATGGGGGGGGGGGGGTTCAGGCCCGTTAGATTTCTATATCCGATCTGACCATGCAGAAGGCAAAACATTATACCCTCAATTTCCATAATTACTCAAATGCTGATATCTTCCTTAATTATGTGTCCTGGAGACATAATCTTAGTATCATTTTAAAGCTCATTTCATGCTCTTCGCTGTGGTATGATCAGTTTAAAACTGCCGTATCAAAAAGTTTATTTTTTTTGGTCACGTTCATATTATTTGAACTCTAACCCTCGCACGTAACTGATACGGCCCTGTCCAAATTCTTCACTAATTTAGGCATGCGCAATACAACCAAATGTCACTTTCCAAAATCACCCTATGCCGGTCCCCTCCTGAAACGCCAGATCTACACTTCGACTAAATTTCTTTTTAATTTAACTGTTTTTTCATAAGTACATTTTTAATGCCTTTTTCATGTCATTTAAATATCTAAAATAATACTCACCCAGCCCAGGTTTCAAATTTCCGAAGTCCAGAGTGGGTGGCAGTAGATTTTGTCAGCATCCTCCGTCTGTCGAGTCGTATGAGGATCGTTGCTGCCTCTTTTCTCAACTTGAAACTGGAAATACCGTAAGCGTTATTATCAAATGTGCGTTCATGTATTTTCCCCAGTCCTTTTGTACTACGGCGGGTGTTCGTTATCAAAAGAACACATGTGCGTATCTGAAATTATTCATGAAAATGTCAACAAAAGTTTAGCAACGATTCAAGACAAGACAGAGTCGTGTGCGTGTATGTTTACATGCTAACTGAGAATAGCGCCCTCTACTTGTGGAAGTCGAAGCATGCATATACTAGTTGGATCGGCGAAGATGACATCCCCATTTTCAATTATTGCAATGCACTCGATGATTTTGAACGGAATATTTCATTGTCGTAACAACCTCCTACTTCATGTACATTATATTAAATCCATCAAATGCTAAAATAAAGGGTCGCGTCTGGATAGAGCCAGCGACTGGTCTATTCCCTCCCCCGCCCATCCCTACCAAAGTTCCATCCTTTCAATGAAACTCTTTCAAAACTCTTTCAGTTAGTTTCTTTATAACTTTAAATTGTAACACATTAATTTATTCATCTAACACATACTATCATATCGTAAGTCGTCCCCCGCCCAGAAGTTCCCATGCGTGTTTACGTTACATACCTAGTGCGGACATTCCTTTGTTTTCGTGTAAAGAAAAACCTGTGGAAAAAAAATCATTTTACTCACACTATGAAAAATCTTTCAACCCAGTTTTTTTCAGTGATTCCCTTTAGTGTTTCTCTTCATTTTGCCACGGATAAACCTAACCCAAAAATTCCAGTAAACCTGTTTTCCAGAGAGGGGGAAACACTGTGTGGACGTGGGCAAGTCCACACAACGTCGCCGCTACCTGGTTTATGTGGACATCTTTTGTTCGGAAGTCCACACAGTGAATGTAATGCTTGTACACCATTCCCCACTCCACACCCCCGACCCCACCACCACCATTCCAACATATCCCCTGTCCTCCCTTTCGTTTCATCCCCAAATCATCTTCACGAAGGGCAGGTGGAAAATCTCTTCGTGTGCACGCACGTACTTCTACGGCATCCACCGTGCTCTCGGGCCGTGCCGATAGCGGGAAGGAAACGCGTCTGACTCCGGGGTGATCAACTCTTTCACTCGGTGCACCTGCACGACTCGACTCCCTCGCCTCGCAAAAAAAAAGCCGTTAATTCCCGGGACCTTGACCGCTCCTACACTATCTATCTCCCTCTCATCATCGGTGGTATTATTACTGCTGTCATTCATATTATTGCAAGACCATAAAAACTCCGCATATTACTACAAGTCCTATAAATAGACCTCAGAGTCCCTTCGGGAAAATTTATGTTTGTGGTGAAGTTGGCATTAATTAAATTCACATGGCATATGTACAGTCGGTGGCTTTAATATTTGTGTCCGTTGTGTTTGGTTTTAAAAACATGACATTGGTTTTGTTCATTGTGAATCCAGACAACAAATCCTCCAAAATCAAAAAAATAAACAGGGGATGTCTAAGTTGTGAAAATGTTGTTAAAAACTCGTCTTGTTTTGTAGGCTTCTTGCGCGCTCATTTTGCTCCAATTGTATAACAAAAATATATTAACCTAAGAATTCTGCTCTAGCAAGAGCCGGATGTTGTAGCAACATTTCTGATCTGATCATTGACTTCACATTAAACATTTGTAAATTGCAGTTAACAGAAACGAGAGAGATATTTTAGGAACAAAATGTCTGGTGTTTTTGAAGGGGAGCTAACCGCGCGAACTCATGGAAAAAAGCTGGAGACAATTGAATACCAAAAATCAAGAAATTTCGAGACAAACTTTCCAGACATAAAGACCCTTAAAGTTTTATTTCAAACGGTATTTATATATAATTGACATCTTCGCTTTTCATATACAGATAACAGTATTGTAAAATCTTACATCGTAAAGTGTACACAAACCCTAGATTCGATTGTTTAATTACATTAGAATTTTATACCAATCGTCCCGCCTTTTTTTGAAAAAAAAAAATTACGGATGAAAGCATATTTGGTCTAATATGTTCTACATTGATTAATATTTGATGCAATTAGCGGTTGCAATGCAAAGATGTTCATTGGCTGATTGTCACCTCGCTTTATCCAATCAGATGTCAGATGCTTGACCGTGACCCTGTCACGTGATAAGCCGCGGATCGGATGTTCTTTGATTGTCGCATTGATCTGGCCAATCACATTTGCTCTTTCATTATAATAGGCCTACAGTTAGCTCCAAGACGAGAGATACTTGGTCACTTTTACTGTCTGCCAAAATTATGAATATCTGTCTTTTAAAAACCATTGTGTTATCCAAGTAGTGTTGAAATGCTTACAAAAAATTGAAGATTATACATGGTTTGAAAGATTTATTGAATAGCCATGGGCTTTTCAAAATAATTCAAAATCTAGAGTATGATTAATTTTGATCTTAATGAGCTACGTTGCACACAGTCGTATTATAGAATTCCCTCAGTCGAACCATATTGCAAATGTGTATTTTTATATATAACCAGAAAATTCCATGTGGTCCCACATATAAATTAATTTTGAAATGTTAAACTATAAAGTTTGCAAAATAATCCAAAACTCATACAAATTAACGAATCTGTATAGGATTTCCAAATTGTTCCATAAATGCGAGCACACAAATCGCCTGTTTTAAGTACCATACATTTTAAGTACATAAAATATTGAAATTATTAAGGACAGAATTCTAAAATGATTACATTCAAATCTGAAAGACCCAGGGTAGGTACGGAGCATCTAAACTAGGCTTGCGACTAGTCTGACGTTGCCTGTATTTTACGTTTTCAAAACCTATGATTTTAAATTCTCTATACTTCTACCTGATGAACTCCCAACTGAAGTGTTACACACCAATTATGTACTGAGGCATTGCACAGCAAAAACAAAAGAGTATGTGACAATGTTTTTCCAAGATAATAAACTACCAAAATAATTTTGAAAAACCAACCAACAAAATGCTTAGAAAAAAAAAGACAAAAAAAAAACCAGGCAGGATATGTCCCATGGTCAAATTTTTTAGGTCCAAAAATTCCTAATTAAATATTCACAACAGTCGACCAATCACACACCACGTCAGGCTTCTAAAATCTGAGCAAGTTTAATCAAGAACTATGATTTTTTTAAACTAATATTCGTAAAACAAAAAGGAGCTTGTCGTTGGTTGGCTAGTGTTGTCAAATATTTGAAACCAGACTAAAAGTTGCTTGCAGCACTGGTTACCAACAGCCATACCAATGTTGTAACAAGTACATGTATGGCAGGGTACCAGGACCATGCCATTTTTGTAATGACAATTGAACATAATGAAATGAAGCTTGTTTGAAGTTTAACATTAGCACATAGGTGCAATGCTGTCAACAAAGGACCAACAGTAAGACCAAAATTAGTTCTTGATGAAACTTGCTCATTAATGTGTATTTACAGTAGGTTGTATTGCACAAAACAAACGCACACAATAGTAAAAAGTTCCGAAATGTGTCTTTCTCAAATTTCAGTTCAAACTTTGTACAACCAAATAATTACAATTCCGAGGGGGAAACCAAAAAACAATGTCGGCTTTTGCAATAAAAGTCTTCACAGGTTAAACAATTCCTATGAATATTTCAAAAGCTGCATTTTTTTTAAACCAACAACTTGTACATATACGTAGGGAGAATTTGGTTCTCATCACCACTGTATAAACATTGCCTCCCTATACTTTTAATATGAAACAGACAAAAGCCTCTTGATGAAGCTGGAAGAAATTCTCAATACTGGTTTATAACCAGCATTGCTAATTCAAATCAAATACAAGAAATTCAAACAGAATTTATGCCAATCTCACAGATGAAATTCATAACCGATAATTTTAACAAAGTCTACTCTACAAATTTGGCAATGAAACCCCGGTGACTTGGAAGTATTGAAAAGAAAATGGATATGCAATGCACTTGCCATTTGTTATTCTGATCTGACATTTGCTTATTTTGGCAATTTCCTAAACCTAGGTATCAGCTTATAGGGTCGGATCTTACTAAGTGATTTTAAGCTACAGCCGCAACTGAAGCCGACATTTCTTCAATGGCCTTTGCATTTTAAGGGCTCCAACTGGCATCCTGACTTCTGCAATTTGACTGAACCAAAAGTTTGAAAGCTTGGGGTTAGAGTAATTTTTGACGGGTGCATATCGCCATGGTGATGAAATAATAATGACATGTGCTGAATTAGCAAAATAAAACACATTTTGAAATGTGAAATTCAATTGTTTTAAAAAAATTCTAAAAGTAAACGTGCATTCTAGGCCAATTCTTAGAATTGGAGAACTTGTTGTCTAAACTTTAATCAAACCGTCTAATCAAAAGCTAAATCAAACACAAACTAAAAAAAAAATTGCAAACAAATTTACAGAATCTGAAATAAGAAGTAAGCTAACTCTTAAATATGTTAAGTATATGCTGGCCGCAGATTGAGTGTAAATTCTTCGAAGAATTACCCACTCTTAACATGAAAAAAAAATCATGTTAAAAAAAGAAAAATTTAATTAAAAATGGACAAATATGTTTAAATGTTCCTCTGCCCACTTTTTTTCTCACTTTGGTATTACACTGTTTTGTCTTTACAAATAAATTACTATTTTTTTTCTTCAAAATACATAAGTATCTACAGAAAACCTCACCAAGTCTATGTTTTAAGTATGTAGCCTGCAGCACGGAACGGCACGCAAATCAACCAAAACACTTTCCAAAAATCTAATTTCCAATTCTTTATTTGTAACACGATTCTGGAATGATTTTGGTCTGAAGTTCACCAGCGAGCGAACGAGCGATCTCTTCTGATTCAAACAGCTAAATAGTGAGCAGTTTGGTTTTTCAAAATAAAACTGTAATAAATTATGTGCTTAAATACGGCAAAAAAATATACACAAACTTGTACTGTGACCGAGAAAAAAAAAATCTAAAGCATTATGGAATGTTTAAGAAATCAATGAAACTTGTCCTTAGGTGAACAAAAGCACACACGTAAAATAGATCCACCACGATAAAGCAGTGAAAAGAAAGTATCATATTGCCACTCTGTTGATTTTAACAAAAAGTTTCTACAAAAAGGAAAAACAAAAACCTATTGAAGTTTTGCCACTAGTCCGACTAAAAGAGTATTGAAAAGAGGTAGAAATACATGAAGAACTTATTGCAGTTTTGTGTTACTTTTGTATACACAACCCGATCAAACGGATTTGCCAATACTCCATCAAAAAATATTGGTTTCGAAAAAGCAAATTTTGTTTTTGACTGGTTGAGCCAAGATATTCTGATTATGGGGCCCAAAGCCAACACTACTGGTACATTTGTACATGCAAGTAGAAAAATGCTGCTTTTAGCTGGGAAAATGATTTCATCGGATGTTTCCTCCAAATAAAGTCAAAATAAGGTTGGGTCTTAACACTGTCATAATTGCTGAGTGAAATTTTATGGGGCAAACATTTCCCATACTCTATGAAAATTCCGCCCCTAAATTACAGCTGTAAAATGTTCAGGGACCGACTGAATTTATATCCTGGACGAGCTATGGACAAGTTGCAGACATAGTATCGGGTATAAGTTGCAAGATTTTGAACAACTTCCCCGCAATCTTCTTGCAAAGAAGTTATCAGTATTGGTGAGTCAAGCTGTTGCTAATTAAAATTTCCGCGGAACATGTCCAAGACAAATGCAAGCTTCTTCCCTGACAAAGTGAATGATTCTACCTGCAACGTGTTTGGAACTCTACCCCGATATGAATTGAGACGGGCCTTTAAAGAAAAACTGATTTACTTTTCCAAGTGTCGGACAATAGGCCTATAGTTTCTGCAATTTTTCTTTGCAAGATCCAAACCAAAAAGTCCGGTGAGGATTTTACTGAAATGAAACCAAACACCTAAAACACCTGTACAATAAAATAATGTACATCTTTCCTGAGATATTATATTTACATGTCCATATAAGAAATTGAGAGAATTGCTCCAATATTAGGTTTTGGAAATACTAATATGTCATTGTTGGGAAAAAATCCTGCTTGTGCAATGAACATACAAAAAGTATAGTGTCTAACCAAGAAACAAATAAGAAATGGTTTTTAACTTTTGGGGTAGCTGTAAGAATATTATCACACGTTCAAGTATTGAGAAAGTACATTGTAAAGTCAGTTCGTGGGCCAAATTTCATATAGTTGCATGTGAGTACACATTTGCTGAGAAATATAGAAATCTTGGTTTGCAAGAACAGCTACAAAAACCCAATTGTCATGTCACCTACATGTACTTGTTTGTGACTGATTCTCGATTAACGATTCAAGCAAACTTCCCCAGCAAATTTTTTGACTTAGCACTTCCATAAATTGCAACCCTCATGCTGATCAAAACTTCACATGGCATTGTTGCTCTGCTTTAGCATGTGAAGTCAACTTTGGCCCAATACGCTTGTCTACATGTATGGACTCCGTGCATTGCAACTACCCCTCAACGGCGAGAAATGGAGAGTTGGGGGAGACCACTGGGAGTCGACAATGCAACGCATTGCCGACAACGCCTGACACTCACGCGAAGATGCTATGGCTTTGTACACATTCAAATATAATAAGTCGTGCGTACTTTGCGCTTTAGGTGTGGGAACCAGTACGCGCACGCGGTGCGTCCCGTCCATGGGGCTCTTGACAGTGGTAAAAAAGCGCCCTCTCTTATTCATGCATGGAGCCAATACACATTTTAGACTTAAAAATGTGAATAGAGCTGAGTATTACGTAAGCATCTATCTTTTAGCACAACGCTGGCACGTGTCGGCTAAAAGGTTTTCTACATGAATTCTTTCAAAAAAGGTTTCCCAGTACTTAATATCTTGTATTTCCTGAATTCAAATGTAAATAAGTGTATTGTGTCATTGGCTAAGACTTGAATTTATGCCTTGAATGTGCTCTTCAGGGGATGTTGTCATGGGGGGGGGGGGGAGAGTTTGCTCGGCGTCTTTCCAAGATGGTATCCCAGGATTTTTAAAAACTTTGTTTCTAGATTCCGATATCAATAAATAAATCTTAGCTCTGACCCTACGCCTTGAATTCGCTCTTGGGGGTTATCGTCGTCGGGGTGTTGGCTCCGCAGCCGCCGTTCCCGTTGGGGTTGCCGTGGGTACTGTTCCCCATCTCGTCCTGCCACTTGTCCAGCGAGCGCCGGCGGGCGTTCATGAAGAAGTTGCTGACGGTGCTGAGCTCCAGGCCCAGCTGCTGGGCGATGGTGACTTGCATCTCTTTGGTCGGCCGTTTGGTCTCCTTGAAGATGGCGTGCAGTGTCCGACGCTGGATGTCCGTGAAGACCAGCCGCGGCTTCTTGATGTGGTTCTGGGGCTGCGAGATTTTGGCCTCCTCCTCTTTCTTCTTACAGGCTGCAGAAGGCAAGAAACAAAGAAAAAAAAGACAATGAGACATTTGATAAGCGTTTGGCCCTGTGCACAAGTACTCCCTGAATTTGCACACATTGCCGACGATGCCTGATGGTCATGCAAAAATGCCATGGCCTTGTGCACATTCAGAAAAGACTAAGTCAAACTCAGCTATGAAACAGTCAAAAGGTTTTGTTTCCAAAAATATACCTTTTCTCCATTTCTCATGTTTATACATTGTACTGTACACATAAAAGTAAAGAGATTTACTGCTTCGTATTGCCAAACATGTCAGATTTCATTGCACTGAACAGATCACTAAAACCCAGAATGATGAATTGTTGTTACACGTTCATGTACTTTACCACCGCTAACCCTCAAACTCTCCCCCCCCCCCCCACGACTATACCACCACCAACAATCCTCCTAAAACACTAATCCGGTTTTCAGAACGGCCGGCAAAATCAATTTATTCCAATTTTTTAGACAAACACCAGCAAAGTGGTGTTCCCTGACCTACATTAACACTCCCCGGAGCTGGCCCGGAACCCCTTCACAGCAATCGTCAGTAGCTAAGCACGAGACGAGTGAGAGATAAGAGGGGGATTCCTTGGCAAATAAGTCAAAGTCCAAAAAAACCACGCACGGCCATTTTGCGATTATATTTGTGTACACACACACACTGCGCTGACTTATCGTTTTAAAGCATGTTGGGGAATCAACGTATTTAAACAGCAGTTTGTGTTGGGCTGAGACGTGGCCTTACACGCTGCGGCTCACCCTGGGTAAATACAGCAACCGTACTGCTCCCCCACCACCACCCTTCCCCAATCTACTCTCTTTGAATGACCGTGTTTTAGGAGTTCACGTTTCACTTCAAACAGGTCCACCGTGCCATGGCAGCGGCAGCCAGCCCCGGGAACACGGACTGATTCTCAATGGCTCAGCAACCGTCTACTAATCTTTTTCTCTTTTTTCTTCTCATAAATCCGTGCTGCCTTGCCGTTGTGTACACAGGGACAAGCGCAGGATGACATCACCCGTGTTTGGGCAAGGTAATGGAAAGGGGCCTGTAGGATCGGTCGTCGGGATGTGCGCCAGCAAAAAGAAAAAAAAAACGCTGAACCACCGGGCACTGCACTAGCAGCTTTCCCTCCTCGTGTTATTAGAAAGGCAAATGTTTGTCGGATGGTGGGGCATGGAAAATTAAGCATTTAGCTCATCTGTGATGGTATAATATTGCCCGGTGGCTCTCTACAACGTTCTTAATGCAAAGCCCGAGGCGTGTTCGTGTTTCCCGCGTCCTCCTTCCACCCTTCATTTAAGCTCCCGCCTGGGCTACTCGATTCCTACAACTCAATTTTCAAAACCAGTGAGGGATCACATTCCAGTCTGCTTCCCCTCCCATTAAAACTCCTTTCCCCCTTTCTATATCTTTTAATTTTCACACCCCCCACCCCAAGAAAAAATCTACTTTACCCTAATAAATTGTGGAATTATTAAAGTTCACTTTGGTTCATGTTCCACACAACATTATAGCTGCGATACAGACTAGCAACTTAAAAACCAAACAGTTTTCTCTTCTGGAACAATTGCATCAAAGAATGGCAAGTTTTTGGCCTTTCTCTTCCTATATGGCCAGCTCTCTTGACAGATTTTCTTGTCATCTGATATCTGATGTTATATATTTGACAAACAGCTGAGTATCAATTGCCAACATTTAATCTCTGAGTAGATCTGGACTCATTTTCTGTGCTTAAGGCTAAATCGAGAGAAACCAGATCCAAATTTGGACTCGGCAACCTTATATCATCAATGAACTCGGCAACCATGATATGGACTTTGTTGCCAAACACCACAATGATTACTTGTCCTTACTCATAGATTTCAACTTCATGAATGACAATGACAACTGATATTATTGGTCAAACTACATGTAGGAGATTACACACTGTACGACAGCTGCAGGAAACCAGACGTAAGCTAGACGAATCGACAGGATCGTGCATGTTCTGACCAGCTTTGGAAACTGAAAACACAGCATCTTTAACCTTGCAATTCACACTTTCATACAGAAACAATTTTTAAAGAAGTTTACAACGTCTTTTTGAGTTTATCAATTTAGTCCTTTTCTTCTCCACATCTATTACATCTTCCTCTTTAACCATCTTGTTTCGTCCTCATCAGGGCATCTTATCCTTTTGTCGGCAATCTTGCCTCTTTGCTTATTAAAGACGAACCATTAAGCATCACTATTCTCATCACAGCATCTCCGTTCAAGGGATACACGCCTCACTCCAAACTTCCTGAATTCATCCCTCTTCTACCGACGCCTCCTACAACACTTCCATTCCGAAGATCGCATCTTTTATTCCTTCCTCTGCCTCGGTGTCTCTTGCCTCTGTTTCCTCAGCGTCCTCCCGATCCTAAGCAGTATAGCTATACTCTCCTTTTATCTCGCCTATAACCCATCTCATTCATCCTCCACAATAACGGCAACATTGGTGTGGCAATCGCCATTCAGTGATTAGCGCCGGGCCCGACAATGCCACTGTTCCCTCGCGACATCGTGAAGACACAGCCCAGCCATTGCCTCCAATCAAACAGAATTACTAAAATTGCATTTTCTCGCCCAAAGTGCAGAGCTCTTTTATCTCTCCTTACGCTGCAGGACGCCGTGAATAGATCTTCCTCAACACATACACTCACCAGAAAAAAAGAAAGACATTTTTTTTTCTTTTTTCTTCTTCAGAGAGCCACTTTGTGAAATGCAAGTAATTCAAGCTCAAAAAAAAAAGGGTCCTTCTTACGGGAGCCATAAATTCAGTTAGGATGATTGAATTCCTTGGGGGCCAATTGCCGGGAATGAAATTCCTAATATTTACCGACCAAAACAGACAGAAGGGAAAAAAAGAAAAAAACCTTGTTGGACTAATCATATTTGTGCGCTTTGGGTGACGACATTTGTGCAGTACATATACACAAAGTGATACAAACAAAAAATCTCTTAAAGCAGTTTAAAATTTATCATGTTCGGTTGGCAATTTTAGACAGATTTACAATTTAAAGTCTATTTAAAGATTTAAAGAAATTGTCTCGAGCATAACGAGAAGTTTGGACATCAAGTGCATTCTTTAATGTGTACCTCAGTTCACAACTTATCAGGCACACAAAATGTAAATGCCCCAATTTTTTCTTTGTAAAGCTTGACTTAACTTTTTTTAAGTAAGACCAACAGTTCACGTTTGCCGGGCTAAAATTAGGAATGAAAACACACAAAAAAAGTTCAAATCCAGATCCCATTACATGTATGTCAAATATCAACACTGGAAAGAATGTTGCAACCTGACGCCACTTTTTTCTTCACAGTATCATCTGAATGAAGTTCAGTCACTGCAAAAACGTACAAAAGGCATGAATCCAGGATTGAGAAGGATTTGTAATTTTGTTGGAAAATACAATGTAGGCCTACTTTGAAAATGAACTCAACTATCCAGAGACTTATAATTTGATCACGACCAAACAAGTGGTGTCTGCATACTGCATTCTTTCCTCAACACTATTTGAATTTTTCAAGTTTCCCAAGAGAAAAATAAGATACATGCACATATTCTCAAATTTTACTTTCAATGTTAAACAATTTATCCATTTTATCCCTCTTTGAAAGTAAAAAGTTTCTAAATTTCACGTTCCTCAATGACTTTATATAGTGCCTCATGTATTTAGCATATTATATCTCCGGAGATTGTTTAATCTTCAAAAACAGGTTTTTGAGGCTTACAAATTTAAACTTCCTATTGGTTCAAATGTTTACATTGCTCCGCAAAATTGTGATGTATTCAGAGTATTGTACCAGACAGTTGCACTGCTGTTGAAGGTCATCAGAGCACATGGATGCACATGCCACAATAGCATGGGAAACTACACCTGGCACCACAATAGGACGGGTTAAGACTATTGTCACCAGCTATACAGGATACCGGGTACATAAAAGCCCAGTCTTTTTTTCTCTCTCTCCGTTTTTTCAGATCCTGGCGAGGGATTACGACGAAATTGTGCACACATGTCGTGCTCCCTTCTGCGTGGCCGCCTATACATTTCATTCATCGAGGCTTACACTCAACCTTTACAACTCTTCACCGTTTGACTAATCGGGCGGAAACAAAATATTGTGCGGTTTTCTCTCTTTCCCTCTTGACGTGTTAAAAACTCGTTCACGGTGGACTGAAACCGGCACATGTGAATCCGCCATGTGATCCGACACGATGTTTCAGACAATGCCCGCCACATGGTCCTATCAGAATACAATGGGGACAATTATCAAAGGGCGGGTTCTAGAAACACCCTTTGGAAATAATTTTAATCCACGTTTGGCTCAACTTTGGGAATTTTTTTCCGCAGAGTGGGCTGGTTTTGTAGCTGTGGCCTCCAGTTGCCCCCGGCAACAATCGGCGAGCAGTGCCCGATTGTCTTAAATTCACACCAACTGAATACAAATCCTGTTGGCAAATTGTGACCATTACCAATATAAAGTGAGAGATATATACAGGCATGAGAATAAATTTCAATTAAAAAAACCCAGGAAACTTATGCAAAAACAGGAAAAAAGATGAGAAATCTGGCCAAAAAAAAAGCCCCAAAACAGGCTCAAAACAAATAAACACGTGAAAATTTGGGCAACAGGAATTGCTGTTTAAACAGGAAGATTCTCATGCGTGGAGATATCGGTTCTTTTTTTGCCTAATATGGTAGATTGATCATGTGACTTGAAACTCTCAGGTCATTGGACAGTCAACTAACCAATGGGTCTATAGAGCCACATGTGACGGGCACTTTGTTTTGCAGCCACCTACAAAAAAAGTTTATCTGCTTTTTGTTATATGGACACTGACTTGTAGCGATTATCTCAAAACTCCTTCTCCAGATATATTCTCCAAGCCCTAACAAACTGCATTCTTTCACACGAACCTCTGAAACCTCTGAAACCGTCTGTACATACCGAGCAGATCCTATAATTAATTGGGCTCTGATGACAAGCCATCGATTACCTCCGCTTGTTTTACAAGCTGCTGGCCGGCACCAGACTTAATCCAATAATACGACCAGACCGGCAAAGTTTAGGGAACTTAGCTTTTACTGCGCAGGGCATTAGGGCCAAATTATACACTGAATGGGCACAGTGATAAAACTGTTCTGTGTAGTGGGTAATAGGTTTACGATAGTTATACAACAGGAGGATCAATATCTGTTTATGCTTCATGTTGGGCAAATGCAGTGACTAGTTACAAGTACATGTAATGTACTTTACTAATTAAGAAACAGACTGGGGGATAACATAGAGGGCAACTTAAACCCTGTTCATCAAAATAATTGGAACTTCTTCACAATACAAGCACACACACTACTCGATTCTTCTGATTTGGTGTGTAATGTTTCTGCAACTAAATCTTGAAAAAAATATGAGGGAGCAAACCCGAAGAAAATACACATGTGACAAAAAAGCCCACGCAGGATTGACAATTGTCTGAACTGTTACCGGTACTTTCTCTGCTGTTAAACCTTCATAATACTTGTAACTCTTCCTCCAAGATTTTTCTCCATTCTGGTCCTGCCCCCTTCATGTTATCCACACCGGTGCTCTCTACCAAAGTGCCCGGTGGTATAGACCGGCGGTTTCTAACAATCAACTTAATTCCATTAACACAGTG
The DNA here is from genome assembly GCF_015706575.1 of Patiria miniata. Classification (NCBI taxonomy): domain Eukaryota; kingdom Metazoa; phylum Echinodermata; class Asteroidea; order Valvatida; family Asterinidae; genus Patiria; species Patiria miniata. The sequence continues at coordinate 3,465,031 of NW_024037057.1, forward strand.
ACCGATATTTCCATCCGCCCGGCGAGCCGATCAATACTTCGCATGCCAGCACCGCACAAATTAACGGACTCATCAGACAGAATATAACCTCACGTCCCATCCACCCTGTCACCCATTTTGTACCAAAAAAAATTAGAAAAAATTACTGACATTAAAAAGAGTGCCAAACTCCGATCCAAAAAATTAAAGAAGTTGTGTTGGGGGAGCGTACCCTATTTTTTTCCTTCTTTTTCTGCAGAATGGGGCAGAGGATGCAAATTGAGGCTCCTGTCTCGGTCAGGTTTCAGACCTACAGGGATGGTGCAAACCAGTGATAATGTGATCGGCGTGGAAGACGGTGTCATACGAGCTACGCTCCCGGGCCCCCCGTTTTTTGCTGCTGCCCATGTAGGGCAATGTGAGGGGAGGGAACCAGTCACCGGGATACCGGTCGCAGATTCAGTGTCACTTAACAACTCATCTTGGGCCGTTTAACCATTATTTAAATTACTTTCTTTCTTCTGGCTCGTGTCATTATTCCCACGGCCGAAAACTATGACAATTTGATTAAGGCCGGGACGATGCTTATATCGCGGCAGCCGGACGTTGCCCGGAGAATTTTGACCAAAATCACATCACAGCTGTCCTACTGGGGACTGAACAAGCTTGAATAAACTCTTGCAAGACCCCCCAGGACTTAATTCGCATTGCACATGTATCTACCATCCTCTCAAACCAATCCAAGGATATCATCCTCAAGTCCGAAAATATGAAGAGCCGGTTTCCAAAACGCGATAAACACAAAATATGAAGACCTTGTTTCCAAAATGCGACAAAGGCAATGTTGTTTCCTTTTTAATAATAGAACCCATCACAGGACATAACATCCCCGTGCACCATGTTAAGATCATCGCCAGGGAGGACCACCTCTGGAAACGCAAAATCCACGAGGCAGTAGAAATCCGTAGGCACCGCCCCCAGATGAACAGAGACGGAGGATACAAGCTGGGTTACGTGTACGACCGCTTCCTGTTGCGTGACCAAGCCTGGTCACGTGAGGGCCTCAGTAAACCCCAGTTGATAAAGACACCGAGATGGTGTTGCAAGCTCCTGCTACGTACAAGCTCTTTAAGTTAAGTCCCAAAAAGATATCATGTAGTTACACACAATTTAAGAGTACAATAAGGCAAAACTGTAGTTTTTCAGCAGCTGTTATGCTGTCTATGTTCTACATGTATAATGTAGAACATACACAGCATAACGGCTGCTGAAAAAAACTACATTTTTCATATTACTTTGCAACTTTTTCACTTTTTTTTCAAATGGATATATTGCATTTTGGAAATAAACTAATATCCTCTCCTGCATTTTTCAATAAAGAAATTAGGTAGCCAAACTTCTTCAATCATCATCAGTGATCGTCACTCATACCTAAAGTGAATAGAAAATCTAAAATCTATTAAATTTTCAGTAATGACTGTTAACTTTTCTTCTTGTTCTTCTTTTTTTGGGGGAGGGGGGGGGTGGGGTTCCGAAATCTTCATCACTGATCTCCGCCTCACACTCTCTGAATTCACACAGTAAACTCTTCTATTGCCGTTGTCTTTTTTTTTTCCAAGTTCATCACTTCCCCACCTCCCTGCTCGGATTCCCCTCAGAAATCCCACTGTGTAAACACTGTCATCTCGCCAACACACAATCGAGACTGACGATACAAGTTTCATCTCTCCTCATCACCCGAAAAATTCCTCCAGCAATTCATCTTTTTTTTTTCCTTCTTGTTCTTCTTCCAACAAACATCTTAGATCCTCTCTCCTATCTCCTAACACCAGTCCCTTCCCTCTTTCGCCGCCTCCAGCCCCATCTTCTACTCCGTAATAGATATTCCCATCTTGCAGCTTCCACCTCATTCCAACAACCTCCTCCCCTCTTGCTCCGCGCAGAGGGTACACAACTCCCCCTCCAGCACCACTCGGGGCAGCCTACACAATCAATTTCCTTGGCTGCCTCAATCTGTTGGGGGATCACAATTAGGTTCTCGTTTGGGCGTCAGCGGCGATAAGCTAAAAACTTCCTGATAAATGGTCCCGGGAGAAAACAGTAATTTTTCTTTCTTCCCCCCATCTCCCAGAGATTTTCTTGCCTCTGGGTTTTGGTCTGCTGTGGAGCGAAGAGCAGAGCATGCAGCGTGCGGTCGACAGCGTTAGAATAAAGGACCACTCCATTTATAAAACAAGGGGTGTATTGATCTTCACAAAACAACGAAGTTCCAGAGTTATTTCTACCGAAATTTAAGCTCTTGTCTGCAAAATTGAGGGGGAAAAACAACATGCAAAACATGCCTATACTTTGCCGTAAACGTAAAGCCAAAAAGAAACTTATCTCTTTCTCAAAAATTGTATTTTTGAATAGTCTGAACTGTAAAAATCGCCCCCGGTTGCCAGCGCCAACTTAAAAGCCTCCCAGATTTCAGAAAATTTAATATCAAAATGATTTGAGTGATATTATCGATTATTTATAGTGCAAACAGGTATCCGATATCCAGTGAATATTCCAACACCACCACTCAGCGGGGGACGGCACGTTCCGATATAGGATTACAAATGCATACCAATCTATCCAAATCAGGTTTGGAATCAACTCCGTAATTAGTCGCTATCCCCAAAAGTTACTTCGCTCGCGTATCACTTTTCCCTCCTCCTTCGAAAGAAGGGGGGAACCTCTTGCGAAAAAAAAAAAACAGAGAAAAAGAAAGGAAAAAGAAAAGAGGCCCCGAATGAATATGACTCGGAGCCTGACACGCAGGTCCTGTAATCACGGGACTCGATTTAAGCAATTCTAGGTAATATCATTTTCGCCGGGCGCTTTTCCCCTAGTTACAGGGGGGAAAGTTAACGTCTGCAGAAGAAGCAAGAGTGTGTGGCGGGTACCGAGTTAAAAAAAAAAAAAAAAAAAAAATCAATTTTCCCTCCATTTCTAGAGTGTTGGCTTTCAAGCAGCCGTCGGCATCGGGGCTGAGCATGGACACTTTTTGCATAACATCATGACCTAATTACGATCCGCCGGAGCACGCTACTTCTTCAACTGTCATCATGTGCTCAAAAGAAAAGGACTTTTTTTCTTCTCTCCCAACATGTCACTGTAAGTGCCTGCTGGCCTAAGGGGAAATGGACGACGAAGAAGAAGAAGAAGAGGGGAAAAAAAGGAAACCGATGGTTCTTGCCATTTCCACAAGTGTCTGACTAGCCAGGACTCGAGAGAAAATCAAAATCCTCACTTGGTATGGAACCAAACATACTTGTGACCATTAACCCTAACCCCCTAGGCCCTTGTTGCTTACAACCATCCTCAATCCTCCAAAATCCTCTAAAATTTTTCAACTCCGGCTAAATTTTTCAAAATTGTCAGACAGTCCTGCCTCAAAATGCATTCATCCTCAATCCTCCAAAATCCTCCTCATCCCAAAACTTTGCACTCGTGTTTAAATGAAGGATAACCAACGCCAAATCCTTCAAAATCATCAGACAGTCCTGCCTCAAAATGCATTCATCCTCAATCCTCCAAAATCCTCTTGTGCTTCATTCACCATTCATCCTCAATCCTCCAAAATCCTCATGTGCTTCAATCACCATTCATCCTCAATCCTCCAGAATCCTCATTTGATTCAATCACCATTCATCCTCAATCCTCTAGAATCCTCCAAAACCGCCAGGAGGATTTTGGAGGAGTGAGGTGGGTTAGCAGTGCTCTATACCGAAGGTCTCAAAGTGCTCCACAATTGTTCATCAGACCATGATACCATTTTTTTCTGCCAAAGCTCGGGATCAGCGCAATCTGGTCTCTAACTTCACAGGTATCCACTTACACTCCTGGGTTGAGAGAGGCAATTGTAGTAAAGTGTCTTGCCCAAGAACACAAGCAGCATGTTCGAACCCCATGAGTCAATACCGTAACCACTGGACCACAGCGCTCACACACTGTATCACACTCTCGTTCCTCTCGAGTTTCTACATATGATGTCCTGTTCTTGCAACACCAGAGAAGTTTGATAATTTTAAAGTTGAACAAAGATATGGACTGGAATGGGTTTGAACCTGCGACCTCCAGATTGCCGTTCCGGTGCTCTACCAACTGAGCTATCCAGCCCTATGTTGGCAGTTCCCCATTTTGTCAATGTCTTTGTTCAAGGGGCGCCTGTCAGAAAACATAAACCCGTATAGCCATGTAGTCAGAGGGATCACACCCAAAATCACAATGCTACAAAATAGCAGCATTAGCAATGCTGCAAACCTGGGACATAGCAAACGAGGATTGAGAGGGTACAGCTTTTTAATTTACAAATTGTCAAAGAAACCACAAAGGGACTCTGACTAGGTGCATTACATAAGTGGAGTTTTCAGACTTCAGGTCTGAGAACTTCACTTCAGGGAGGTCACACTCTTCAAAGAGTAATTCAAACCATGAAACAACAGTTTTGATTTACAGAATTTTGAAGATGTAGAAATTTCACAAATGGAGTTCGGAATACGTCCCTATCTAAAAACCAGGTCGAACTTCCAAAAAAAAAATCTTCAAACTGCAAAACATTACAGCACATGAACCATTTTCACAGCTAATGCATGTCCAAAACTGCCAAAAACTTGAACAAATTTGTTTTCTTTTGATCATGTTTGGAGTGTGTCTGTGAAAGCAATACCGTACATTACCTATTTTTATCTCAAGATTTGAGCTTGGGCGACATATTTTCTTTGAAATTAAGGAGGTTGTTACACTGTAGCACTTTCAACAAATGGTATAAAATTCTTTATAAAACTGATCATCGTTAGAAATGAAACTGCTGATGAATACCAACACTACAAGAAAAAAAAATCCTAACTAAATGTGCCTTAAACTTGCAGTAAACTTTACAGCCCTTCAAATTTATGGGTTGATTTTCCTTGAAATTTGATGTATACACACTGAAGTGCGGGGACAGAATAGGATGAACTTGGTTCAACCACTGGTTCGATTTTAGCCACAACACACACCCTAGCGGGCCCTTTAATGCCAAAACGCAAGGAAACAACTGTAGGGATTGATCCACTGAGAACAAACACACACACACACAATGAAATAAGACACAGTCTATAAAAGGTATCCCCTACGAGCCTCCTTAGCCCGTCTCGATCGGATGCGAGAAGGGTTCTCTCCCCCCATCGATGCGCAATGAAGGACCCTCTGTTTACCCAATGAGTAGCCCCACACCGACCGGGGAGCCAGCACCTATATCCCCAATTCAGGAAGCCATCAGCCAGGGCCCAAGAGTTCCTGTGGAGACCCCCCCCCCCCCTTGTGCGCGCATCTGAACCGCGTGCATTTCACCCGAGCCACCGCACGTGCCCGGAATGCGTTACCGGGCCATTAAGCGCCAACGATATCCGACCGGTGGACTCGTAAGGGAGAAAGAGAGAGACAGAGACAAGAAACGGAGAGGAAAAAAAAAAAAAAAAACCGGGAAAGGAAAAAAAAAAAAAAAACACAGTGCACGGACTGCGGCAAGGAGGAAATGTACGCAGGGACGCTAATGGCCTGGGGACGGCAAATATGGAGATCGCGCCGTAACCCGACCCGGCCAATTCTCCGGCAGAAGGTTTGAGAAAAAGGTCACCTTTCACGGCGATCGTGCTGAATTGAATAGCACTACCTTAGGTAGATGAACTTGATAGACTACACTAGATGCTTATTTCTTTCCCCCCTCCAACCTCAGTTCCCGCTTTTCCAACTATCTCTTGGAGGACGACGTTTTTAAAAAAAAAAAAAAAGGGAGAAAGGAACGGGGGGAAAAAAAGTGGTGGAATTTTTTATTTATTTGGGAGTGTGGTTCTGCATATTTAACCAGCGTTGCCCCAGGGAGGACCGTGTGTACTAATGATCGCTTAGGGAGGGGATTGGAATGGCCCACCATAAGATGCCATGGGTTGATCAACTTTAGATTTAGTTTAAAAAAAATTCATGATAAGCCGGCCGTCAATATTGACTTAAGCTCGCGCCATTCCTGGAGAAGGGTCAAGAATTACGAGCGTCGATCAAGAGGGAAATTTGTCCACACTCTTAAGATTGTCCACTCAAAATCCAGATAGTTCTACGAGCAAGTCCTTTTCTATCTTTTACTTCAATTTGACCCTAATTGTCCACTTGCTCTCAAACCAAAGAGTTTACATGTACCGTATTTCCAAAGCGCAATATATCCATTTGAAAAAAAAGTGAAACATTTACGCAACCACCACTTCTATACATTGGGATTAGTTCCCTTCAAATTTCAAAATATAAAGAACATGTCATATGTTTTCTGTAAACTTGAGGTTTCTGGAGGGACTAACAATTAGGAATCAACCATTTCCATCTGTTCAGTACATCCATGACCTTTGTTAGGTGAAAACTTCAAAACTGAAACAGAATGGATCCCAAAAATTATACCCGCTAACAGAAAGGTCAACTTAGAATAATTTTGGAATTAATCAATATCACAGCCTAAACCTCCCGACGTGTCAAAAAGTCCTCTTCTCGTCACAAATGCTGCCGCATAATCCCCCTTTTCATCTTAACAATACTATCCAACTGCGAAGTCTCCCCAAACATGACCACCGCCAACAACAAGAGGCGAAAAAACACACATCGAAGAAACCACCATAACGCCACAACATCCCTGACTCCTGTGACTCCGGCTGCACGCCGCGGCGCAACACCGGGGGATACAAAAGCGCCATTGTTCTTCCCTTCACGGACGCGCCATTGTCCAGGCTGGCTGAATCCCCACTCCCCAGTGACTCATTAATATTTCAGAATGATGGGCTGTGAATTATTGACGCCTGGTAGCACACTATACAGATTCTTCTGTTACGACACTTGGAACATTCTGTGAGACATTAGAAGTAGGTGTGTGGGTTTTTTTTTCGGTGGCTGTGCAATTTCTCACTAACTTCAGCAGCACCTCTTCCACCACTGCTACGGCATACCCTCTTCAGTTGCTCTTACTGTACAGTACTTGAAAGACATGTTTCGCTAAAAAAAAATTATCAACAAATGTAAGACCTCGGATCACGAGGTGCTTAAAACCAACAAAGCCTACTTCTTACAATTCAAACAAAACTTTAACTCAAATTTCCGACCTGCTTTTTAAACTCATGTCCAGTTTAAAAACTCAAGTCCAGGAGATATGCGAAAGAATACAATTCGTATAAGTGTGTTCTTGTGTAGTTTCTTGTGTTTTCCAATGTATTTACACCAAAAGTTCAAAGCTCAAAAAAGAAAATTGGAGAACTACTAGATATTTCTTGAGCACTATGTGTGTACAGTGCATTAGCACAAAAACTCTAAGGATTTTGATGAACATTTCTGAAGGACTATGTGTATTCTTAAAAAGGCAACCCAAAACGAACAGAGACTGCAAAGTTAATGAATTTGCTATAAACCTTTATGGAATTTGACCATTTTGTGAGAAGCGTTATGTACCGTAAAGGCTACATGTACTTCATTAGATAGACAAACAGCCAAATTAATACAAGGTAGGTGGAAACATCAAGAAAAGTGCGACAACATAAATATAACCAAAAAAGAACCACAAAAACTGCATGCAGAATATTAATTTGAGAAACCAAAACCTTAAGGGCAACTAATCCCCCGAATTCCTCCCCCCCAAAAAAAAAAATATGGCAAATGAATTTGGATCAGCAGAGCAGGCAACAGAGATCTGGTGATTTTTAAGAGTTTGAAGGTTTTGGGGGTTTGTTTGGTTTTTTTTTTTTTCAAAATTGAACAGTTGAAATTTCTGTCACAGAAATGTGCCAAACATTGTTTTTAAAATTGTACACACTAAAGAAAAGATTGCAATTCTTGATTTTGTTTACAAAATCTTTTGAAGAGTTCAAAATTCTTTAGCACTCGTTTTCTCTTCCTTAAAGTCTCCTCCTTCATATTCTTTGTCACTTCTGATTTAAGATCACAGTGGCGCCTGTTTTTTTTTCAGAACTAAAGTCGCCTGCTTCTAAAAAGGGAAAGTGACACAGTTCCCGTGGTTTCCTCGCCACAAAATATGTCTTGATTTTTAGAAAAGAAAACAAAATTTGGTAGAGGTACATACCTGCAGGTCTTGTGTGTGTAACTATGGAAACGGGAGAAACAGAAAAAGGGAACACATAAGTTAGGATGAAGGAAATCACACAAAAAATAGAAGATGGACAAATTGTGACGTCAAAAATAGGCGGAAAATATAAAAATGCACAGAGGAATATTTTGGTTAATTACAAACAAAAATAGCGAGGAGAGTAAACAGCAAAAAACAAACATAATCCAACAATAACAAACAAAATTTCTGTTAATAAGAAAGTTTACAAGTACTGTATCTGAGCAACACTCAAATGTTGTGTTAGTGGGCAACAGAATTCAGCAGAATTTTCGACAAAAACAAAACCAGCAGACGAATCAATTTCTAGGGACATGGTCATTACATTTCAGACCCCCATCTCCTGAAAACATTTCCAGCATTCAACTCTTCAATTCTTATACCAAGATAATACAGGTTTGTGAGACCAAAAAGCAGTCACACAATTTGTGGCCTTTTTATTGACGAATATTCAAATAAAATATGTCAAACTTTTAAAAGGCCTTCCTTCAGTATTTTACTTTTTTGACATGTCAACGGAATGCCCGACTGGAGTGCAATAAACAGTATTATAAGGAGAATCTTATTCTCTTTCCTAATACCAACAAACCCTCACTTCGACCTCTGCCTAGTTGTCTCATTTTGCCTGAACACTAGATACATTAAAGCCTGAAAGTTAAGCCACAGTTGCAGCCTACATGCATCATTCACATCAAAATCTTTAAAAATTGGTAAGAGCAGCCAGAACCGAAGTTTCAAAATCCCCCCCCCCAATAACTGAATGCAGTTCTTCCAATACAACAGCCCCCCCCCCCCTCCAAAACTTGGCCTAATTTAGCAACAGAGGGTGAAAAACACCTACCGGCCTTCGTGCGCACCGTCCTACCAGTGTCTGATTTGTGTCTTGGGGGCAAGAGAACGCCAAATGCAATGAGCGTGAATCTACTCAATGTCAGTGCTCCGGGCACAAGTACGCTGACCTGGCAATCGGTTTTAATTTTGTCTGAGGTTTCGGCCGCCGAAACTCCACGGACCAGTTCTTCCCAACATTGGATTCTGTTTCAGTTCCATCCCGTTCTTTGCTTTATATATCCCTCAATTTTATCCCTGTACAAATTTTGTAAAGTTATGCCGATTTGTCTAATATGCCACAAGTATTAACACACATCTGCTATTCCTACTACTTTTTTTTTCTTCATTTAAACATTGCTGCTTCCACTGTGATAGTACGTACATGTATGTATCTCTGTCTTTGTGTACATTCATCTTTTTGACTACACTTGAAAACATATAATTTCAGTAAAGCACCAATCTGTCCACTCGTTACTCTGCAAACACCATTGAAAATGCCGCGTGCAGTAGCAATTAACGCCAATCTTGGCCGTGGTTGCCAATTGGCTCATGGTTTGAATTCTTCAGTAACACAAAAATAAATCTATAAAATCCCACAAAATCTGACCAAGATTTTAAATGTGTCTTCTGAATCAACAGAAAAATCATCATAGTAAAAACTTGTCCACAAACAAACAACCACTATCACTACATGTACATGTACCGGTACAACCTGATTGGGCTGATCAAAGTGTATGAATGTACACATGTGTCTGGTGTGTGATCATGATGGGCTCCACATGAAAGTAAAGAAAATGATAAAGAGCATCCGAAAAGAACGACAATGGGTTTGATGGATGTTGCCACACACTTACAACATTATAAATGGTGAACAGTGCATGTGAACCAGTGACGAGTCCTTCACATGTACATTACGTAGCGCCCTCGTGGGTTCATGCACAGAGTCCAATAAGTAACCTGATTTTTGTTCATATATTTTTTTGCCACTTTGGGAAGTTCCCTTCCCGACCTAATTTCTCCTAAAAAAAAAAATTACTTTTTTTTTCACTTTTGGATTCTAGAGTCACACCCGAGCATGGTGCAAGAAAGTGCTTATTTTTTTCTCAGCCCGGTTAATTTCTGTCAAGTTCGTGCTCCGCGCAAGCTTGTCATTTTGTAGTTGCCGTTCACGTCTCGTCCAATCTTCTCTAATAAGGCCAGGCTTCGATTGATTGCCGGCACAAATCAACATGTATTACACCCCGTAAATGACGACACAATGATTTTTGCAATGATTTTTTGGCACGGGGGTGAGGAGGGGGGAAAGGGGGGGGGGGGGTGGTTGGCAGCTCGGCATGACGACCCCGGCAACAGTTCCAGTCCTTTTCAGACGAAATTGATAAATCAATTTCGCTGAGAGTGGCCGCAATCAATGACAGTCTCCTATTAAAGGCCCAAGGATTTGGAAGCTGAAGATGCGAGTGCAGGGGATGGGAGGGGAACCTGACGTGACAACAAGACGAGCGAGCTCTGGCCACGGACGAAAAAGACACGAGGACAAGTGGTGCTCTGGCCGCACCAGGGGTACTTTGAGACAAAATCCTGTAGATTAAACGTTTTCCGGGGGAGAAATTAATTGCGGGGCTTGTGTCGCGTGGATTGTCATCATGAATATTTCATAAATGAAATCACGGCCGATGTAATTTTTTTTTACTCCTTGAGATTTCTCAAGAATGAAGTGATCTACCGGTACACGTCACTAAACAGTTTCAATGAAAGCTAGCTGCTTTCGTAACTTTTAAGAAAGCATTTCAATTACAACTATTGTATTACAAAATTTTTATCATAAAAAAGTGGGGAGTCAGGTTGGCGTAGCGTTTCTTTCCTCGCCTTCCACCGCTGTGACCCGGGTTCAATTCCTGCCCTTGTCCACATGTGGTTTGGGTTTTCAGTCCCTACCTGATTCCGTGGATTTTCCCCAGAATGTTCTTCTGGGGTTTTCCTCCCACATCTAAAACTGTAATTTCTTCTCATTGTCTTTTCTCTACAGGTTTCTTCAGGCTTGCGAGCTACAGTGCAAATATTGAGGATTCCTTGGTTTTATTACCAGAACATAATTAATATCTTTTCTTTATTAAAGTACCGGTAGGATCTTTGGAAATAGAGAACAGTATGTTGTGATAAGCACAAATCTGGAACCAAGGTATGGTCCATAACACAACTCAAAATTTAACAATGTATATATTTTCATGCTACAGTTCTGAAGCAAAAAAAAAAAATTATCAGAAAGCAAATGAAAATACGTTATAAAACAATTTGCTTGAATAATTTCCATACTTTTGAATTTTAATGGCCTCCTGGATCAGCGTTTCTGACAAGACCTTGGTTTTAAATTGCACAATTTTCCCCCTCTGTCGGGAAAACATAAAAACTCACAAAAACCATCGTCATGGTAAAAGGAGAGACGGTTCTTCCGATGACTGACAGGTCCCCACTTGTCTGGTTTCCGCGAACACGTCTGCATGAGTGCCCGTCCGCCACACGCGATACGCAACCTGGCAGCTGCCGCGGAACGAAATGACCCTCCGCGTTGAATTTTCATGGCACGTTTTTTTCTTTTTTTTAGTGGGGTCCATTTTTTTCTCAACAGAGACTCCGATTCGGGGCCCCTGCATATATCATCCCAGCAAGATGATTCACCCAGCTCCATCTCCCGTTCTCCCCCGATTTTGTTTAGTCTTCTTTTGGTTTTTATCTCCCCTGCCCCCATGAAAAACCCGGGCGCCAGCGATGCGCGTATAAGCTGGAGGAAACAAGTACACATTTGATTAGCCGCGTGGCGTACGTCGCAAAGGAAAGGCACGGGCCTGCGCATATACCGGGGACACACTGATGCTGCTTGTGCCATTAGGCACAGTAATGCAAAATGAGCGTTTGTACAGCTTTTGATTATGCGAAACTTGAAATGCGGGGAGTAATAATCGCCAGGGGCTGCAAGGTGCAATGCTTGATGCCGGGGAGTCTCGGAACGGTTGGGTCGTTGGTAGGGGGGGGGGCATGATAGTCGGTGATGATGACGATGATGATGATAGTTGATGAAGGGGGCTGTCGTGAGAAACGAGGATACTAGAGTTCTGGACCACATTTCACAGACCTACCAAGCTCAAGATATTGCTTGGCAAATTAATTTACTAGCTCAAAAATCAGTTGCGAAATTTGTCACAAGGAAATTACACTCTTGCTGGAATTCTGTGTGTGATTTTATTTGGTTCTCCGTAAACTGCAGACTGATTGATCTTATTAAGGCAGAGCAGATCATTTGCAGCTATCCAGTAATTTACTGACCAAATTGTTTTTAAAAAGCTGTGTCTAAAGATAACGTTGTAATGACACTAGACTCCCTGTGATATTATTCCTTCTGGTATGCTGTCATTTTGAAGAAAACAATAAAAGAAGGTCACTTCCAAAGATATGTCAAGTGACACACTTTTGGAAATTACCATCAGTAGTTGGTTTGTAATTGGGCGAATCTGTGAATGGGTGCACGCAAGCGTTGACACGACGCACACTCGAGCACGGTTGCATCCCAAAAAGCTGCAATCCGCAATTCAAAATATGTCATGGCAAAATATGAACTTTTGAATTGAAATTGAGATCCTAGAATATTGTTTTTTCAGAATATACATCATTCACAGAGCTAAAACTTCATCAGGTTAGTTGTTAAGCATCCAACTTTAGATTAGGAGCACTTTTTTGCTTCGAACAAAACAAAAATGCACAATGACAAATGATCTACCGTACCTTTAATTAAAAGACATGATGTGAATAACACAATGTGTTTAGACAACAAGATGTCACGAAGGTTAGGTATTTAAAAACAAAGGCACTGGGATTATTGAGAAAGTCAGATAGACTGAAGAACTGCACTCCACGTACAGAACTTCACTGAAGCTAAAGGAAACTTCAATAATCCTGAAAACAAAGCAAAACCAGACACACATGTATAGTCAACGGAACTTGACATGTTGGCAACTGCACTTTTCGAAAAGGAGAATTAAACAAAAATTGGCTTCACATCTACCAGTATTTATCCTGACAAGTGAAAATTTACAAGAACTATTTATTTTGAAGCTGCAAAGAATTTTGTAAGCACCAGTATGGCCAATCATCAAGCAGACATAACAACAATGCCAAACCAAAACTGCTGCAAAATACCAGTACAACACTGAAATTCACATTGCGTTATCACAAACACATCCGAAAACTGGTGACGAAGGTCATTCATTATTTGAAACCAACAGCCCGTTAAAAAAAATAATAAGCGTGGGTATCTGTCAAGATATTGCGCACAGGTCTAATTGCGGATTGTGGCCCACATGTGTCTAATTCGGTACGTGATAATGACGGACTTTGCGAGGTACAAAAAATTCATCAAAACCCGAACAGATAAAAAAATCTGTCGTCCGATTGTTGGTGGGCTTGTGTCATCAGCTGCCAAGGCAGCCGGACCTGGGTGCCCCTCATCTAGGGGAACCTTCGCCACCCTCGTGGCAAGGAACACATCCCCCCTCGGGGGGTCTTCACCACTAAACACAGCTGCGTCAATCTCGTTTATTAATAAACCAGGCCGAAACAGGTAAATTTATTGATCAGGAGGCTGCCGCATCGATATTCGCGTGCCCTCAGTGGCGTTATTCCGGATGGTTGCCGAGAGAGAAAAGGAAAAAAACGGATCGAACGAACGTCTTGGAAGGACCACGGGGTTGTTTGTAGGGAACAGTGGTGTTTGATCCAGGAATGTTGTGATTCTTTGATTTGTGGTAGGTCAGATGTAATGGTTCTATATTGCCGCGGTAACGAGAACTGTCACATTTCTGCACACAAGCAGACGAGGCAAAACCACTGGTTGACAAAAAGTTGAAACTAACAGCTTGTATCGAGTAGAGAAATTGTCGTATATTTGAGGGTAGGAATGCGCACATTTAAAAGGCATATTTCTGCACCATTTATTAAAAAAAATTACTGAACTCAAGTTACATTTTCCACAACATCAACTGATGGACTTTAGTTTTACATCAACTACATGTAAATCATTGATGAATGCAACAAGTAGTTTCTGCACAGTTAAAAAAAGAAAAATGTGCTTCAAAACAAAGTGTAATAATAACAGTTTCTTAAATTTTCACCGGGAAGTCCGTAATAAAAAAGAGACCCCTCGTGGCCAACTTTATCCTTCACGGCAAACAGCGTCACGTAATATTAAAACCAATCTCCCCAGCCCCGTCTTGTCCGCGCGACGGCCGTAAATTCACCGACATTGTCGCTGATCACCGGCAGCCCACGGCATCAACCACCGCCAACACGTGTTCACCCTCCGTCGTATCATCCGTGTTTCCGTGTGGAAGCCCTCCGTGTTTGTGCTTTTGCTAATGACACCGTAAGTTCCTTTGTAAGAAAAAAAAATTCTGTTTTGGTTTATCACTCTCTCTCCTTCTCTCGCCCTCAATACCTCTCCCGTTTGGTTTGGGGGGAATATGGGGGGCCTCGGAGCAAGACTTAGCCCCGGTGCCAAGGCACGTGGACGTGTTGATCTTAGCCTTTAGTTCTGCGATCTGCAAGGCACCCAGTGTTTACTTTTAAGACCAGCGTTTGTTCAGGCCTGCATGTGTTTTTTCTCGGGGACTAAATGCATGCCGTGGGCCGCATTAGCTAACGTCTCAATGCCCCTGCCATTCACTCCCATAGAAATATATAGGCTTCGGAGCACGACTATTTTTTTTCTTCTCTCTCTCTCTCTTTTTTCTTCCCCCTCCTTGTGGTAATTATCCCTGTCCGCTGATGTCATCTTCGGTATTGTTGGCCCGCTAAATCTGCACACAGGGCTGGCGAGTTGGCGAGGTGAATGCTGCGCCATAGGTAATTAAAGCTAGTTGATGTTTGATTGTTCACGTATGGGCACATGCTGAGAACTAGCAAAACAAAACCCACTAAAAGCTGCGAATGTGCACACTGGAATAGGCCTGGCCTTCTACGACAACTCAAATGTATTTTGTTACGCAAAACAGATTTTAAAAATATTTCAAAAGGTATTACAAACATCTTCTTAATTGTCAGTTATTATACATGTATTACAGACACTTGTTGCTTCTTCCATACTATACAAAATCAATTTCAATTCAGTTGTTATTTATTTAGAACTCTCCAATAAAACAATACAAAGTTGGATAATGAACTCTATTAACAAAGTGTACTTGTAGCAGTTAAATGCGAGTTTAATGGTAATTGGAAAAGTCAAAACCAAAAAGAAAAAACCGAAGGTCACTATTTTTTTCCAACGTCTAGGAAGCAAAGAATTAGAACCAAGAGTAGGGCTGGACTGATATTTTCCCGAAATATGAAATTAAACATCTCTTTAAGAATATTTAATATGGAAAGTAGAATTGAAGTTGGAATTTAGAGGTAAAATTGGAAAGAAAAGATGATGGAAGCAAAAGGTTCAGGAAATTACTGTCTTAGTGAATGAATGGGTTCACCAGAACAGTAGCTCTGGCATGTTTGTCACTGTCCCTGATCCAGAAGAATTAGTAACTTTGAGTACTAAGCCTTTCTATATTCAACCAGGTCCTAAGTCGCCTTAATTGCATTCTCACGTCCAGCGTCTGATTAGAACAGAGCATTGAAAAAGTCTTGGGGTTTGTGGGTGCTCCATGCAAGACTATCCCCATTCATGAGGCGATGAGCTTCTGAAAAGATCCGGGCAGTATATTAAAGGCCGGAACGCTTAAATCCCTGAATGGGCCAACATTTGACACGGCTTTTGTCTACTGTTTTAGCTCACACCGGGTGATTAGCTTAATCCTCTTAAGACACGCCTTTAAAGGATTAAGGGATTAAGAAAGCTGGAGGGGAGAGAGAGAGAGGGGGGGGGCAATTTTAAGAGGCTTTTATCCTAAATAATGCTGGTATTTATGTGGCAGCGGTGGGATGAAGTTCAACCACAAAAGCCCTTGCAATTGAGAGTTACCAGTAGGCAAGTACTAAATGGGGGTCTACAGCTTGTATGGCTAATCTATTGTCAGCTTCTTTCCGTACAGTATGCGCGGTAGTTGTACTTGTGAAGACCTGTAGATCTTAAAAGTACATTTTACAATGAGGTATAACATTCGACTCACCGGGCAGGCAGTGGGTCCTACTAAAGTGTGAGAAATCTTGGCATTGGGCCAGTCCTGCCCCTATGTACGATCGGCTATTAAGCACTTTAAGGCTAGTGCAGTAAGGAGCAAACTGGTCGCACCGGCATTCGCATGGGGCGAGTTGGCTAAAATCCCACATTCCTTGTAAAAAGTTTTGACATCCAAAAAACCTTTTTCCCCCAGACAGTTAACAACCATGAAAGTCCATGAACAGAAGCTTGAACTGAATATGAAGATGCTGGACAATGATAGGCAAACTCGCACACACACAAACGATATTGTTATTATCGCCGGTAAGTTCCAAGCAAATACCGTAGCTGAATGTTGCTTGTGCAAAACTACACACAACCAAAGCGAACGTATACATGTAAGTCGTGCGGTCAGAAATAATTGAAGCGTGAACTTTGCACTCTCAAGTCTGCTTAAGATTTTGAAGGCATAATCCAAAAGTGAAAGGTACCGGTGTCACATAAAAATCCGACTCCTATGAAAATCGGACCCCTATTAGTATCGTACTCACGCGTGCGCAGTACTACCAATGAGTCCACATTTCATGGAGTCAGATACATGTATTCACGCTACACCGGTATGCTACAGGCTCGGACAACAGATCTAGAGATTCGTTCACAACCTAATTAGATTTACATCGAGATCGTTAACTACTGGCTCTATCGAACTTTTTTTTTTAAAACAGTCACGGTCTTTTTGGATGAGAAACAAAAAATACCAAGAACAGATGAATGCTATAAAAAACACCAGTAGGCCCTATAGTTTCTGACTTTTTTTCTGGAGAGTACTTTTAAAAAGTTTAACAATTTTGAGAATGTGGTTTTTCAAAACCTCTTTGCATTTAATTGGTGTACTGTTTTTGAACTAAGCTTTTTGAACAATTTTTACAAAACTGTAAATAAGGACCATATTTGGAAAGAAAAAAAAAGTATTACCGGTATATAGGCTTTGGGGTGGCTTTACATAGCTCCAAGGACCTTAAAGTGCCGGTAAGACGCCTAATTATGACAGGTATCGAACCAGGGCCAACAGAATCAGTGACCCATTCAGTAGCACAGTCATATATCTTTTTATTGCATCATTTTACTACACACCCTGTTCATGCACATTATCCAACTGTAAATTTTGTAGAAATCAACAGCCATTCTTTCAACCACCACCACTGAATAAAAAAGTACCCATTTTTGTTTCAGTCAACATTTTACGAAAGTCAATTTTTTTTCTGCACTACATGTAGGCCTACATGCATGCACAATCTAACGTGAGCCAAAATGACATGCGTATTTATGCAACAGCTTTCTACATCAATATACAGAAAAAAATTGACACATGTTGGGTTTTGATTTTGTCATTATTTGGATAGTTAGAAGAGAACTGTACTTTCAGGCACTATTTTACAAGTCATGCCGAACGTGGCTCTGCATTAGCATAACAAAAGCCCACATATTGTGTTTCCCTACGGTACTTTCTACCCTGCAAGAATTCAGGAGCAAAGCTGCATGGATGTTGTTAATGATTTGATTGCACCCCCCCCCCCACCCCATGGGGAGTTGCGAGTCCTATTAATTAAACACCCAAATTGTTAGGCGCAAAACTGTTGTGAAAAAAATAATAAATTGGCTTGACTCTGGTGAATAAAGCCCTGTTGGGAATGCGGTGTCGATGCGCGGCTTCGCCCGTGTGTGCGTATGTCTGTGTATATTGACTCTGTATCCTTGTAATGTCAATGGGTAAACACTAGCCATGAGATACTGATAAAGATCATTATCATACGGTCAATTGTGGTGGCCGTACCGAACGCTTAATTGACGCATTTCAACACAATTGCAGATTTTCTTGGACGCGCAACTTTTCTTTCAGGGGGATTTATTTTTACGTGTACATTGTCTCCGTCTTTATCTTTAAATTCTTGTTTTATCAGATTCAACCAAATCAGATTCTGATAGACCATCTCTAAAACAGCTTTTAGCTTACAAAATAAGTGACCTGTTGCCATAGAAACCTGTAAAAAAAACAGGATTTGTTTCTCTTCAAAATATTACAGGTGCAAGCAGCAGCCGTGACAAATTCCTTAAAAAAAATTGTAAACCAAAAAAATCACTCTTTCAATTTGTTTAGGTTTTAAAAAAAAATGATTATTTAAATATCCTACTTGTTTGGGTTTATCATGTTGAAATGTTACAGATTTAAAAATGAATGTTAAAAGCAAAGGGTCTATACCGAACGGATCCTAACTACTGTTCAGCATATTAGGAAAGATGACGCATAGGCTACAGTGTACAATAATCCCCAAACAAATAGTCTTTACATTGTACATGTAAGTGCTTAAGAAAATGAAGCATATATAGACCTTTATCATGCTGCCACCATTTCAGTCATCTTCCCTGTATCCAATAACAGTACTGAATGTTAATGGTTTTTGTTCAAAAAGGAACCAGACTGTTTTTTCTTCCAGCCTCGCTTTGGTTGCGTTGATTTGAATGGGAAAAAAATCAAGATGGCCGCAACATGATAATGGTCTACACTTCCCCCTTGTTGGCCTTGGGAGGTTTTTAAGAGGAAATCTTGCTGCAGAGCTTTTGATCAAGGAGAACCTATGTTCTACTCAGACCTCATCAACAGCTAGATTTTTGTTGCATAACAGTTCTATCACAGTGTTTCGACCTTCAATACACGAATGAAAAAGTCATTGAATAAAAAAACGTAGTGCGATAATTAAGAGGTTCACCTTTAATCGATGTAAGGTTGAAGGTCAAACAAAGAAATTGACTAGAGTGGGTATGAACCTTTGATTTATGGAACGCTGTATCGGTGCTCTACCAACTGAGCTGTATACATGCAGCCCTACACTGGTGATCACCTGACGAAAATAGAAAAACCTAATTGGTTGACAAACGCTCACAATGTCTTCTTAAAAATCACAAGCAACCAACTGTGGAACTCTTTCTATTTAGTTGGGTAGATTTTTCAGGCAACTTTCACATGCCGGAAAGCGGAGATCACCAGCTTAGTCCACACCTAGCCCTGGCAACCATAATCCTATACCTTCATCAGGGGATCATTGTAAAGGATTAATCAGATTAAAGTATTAAGCCACTGTAGGGGCTACCTTATCTTGTGGTTTTTCACTCCAGCAAGGAGCAGACAATAAAAGGCTTTAGGAGCATGCTCAGGTAACTGCATGAATGGGAGTACACAGCTCTGAGGTACAACTACAAGGCGAGTTTCTTTTTTTCAGTGTTTGTTAACCACCATGAGAGTGTACAGACAAGCCAGTGACAATAACTGACATGATGTGGGAGTGCTTGAGAGAAAACCACAATGCCCAGTATTGAGAGTCTCCACACCACGAGTTTAGAAATAGCTTCTTTTCACTTATCCTCTCTTGCTGCATGAGCACAAACTGAAACCATTTAGTATGGCAGATAGGATGGCATTGTGCCTTTGTTGATAACAGCATGGCATTTGGCACACAGTCGGAGCATTCAATGAGAAAGATATTTGGTAGATAGAGCCATTGCAGATTCGTCCTTTGAAAAATTATAGGGGTGCAGACCAGTAAATCGATCCGAAATTGCCTACGTCGGCCAAATCACGATTTGCATGCCCTCAAAATCTTCAGTATTTGAGCATGCTGTGGGCCATGAACTTGAGCGTTTGTAAAAAAATAGGGGTGGAAGCCGTGCACAGGACTGGGAGCTTGCAGTTCTGTGTAATTTGGATGTAATTTGGACCCTAAAAGCGCTCTATTTTGCAATGGAGTGTAGGCATCGTTTTTCAAAATGGCGATGGGCTTCAGGACTATTTTCGGGTGATCATCTTCAGGGGTGATCATCTTGGGGTGATGGAAATTTCTCCTAAAAGTCATCAGTTGACCCCCCAAAAATTGAAAAGAAAATGAAAGATGATGAAATAAACTTTAATTTGATGTGTGTCTCGAACACCTTGGAGAGTTGTAAGTATTTTTCCCGAATTTTTGAAGTGGGAGCATTTACCATTGGGGTCTATGGAAGTTTATTTACTGGTCTGCTACCATAGGGGTTATTCTAAGTAATGGCAGCCATACTGATTTTTTTTTATTGCTTGTTATCAAATCTGCGATGGCCCTACAGCCAAATATCTTTCTTAAGACATACTCTGACTGTGTGCCAAATGCCATGCTTGTATCATCAAAGGCACAACTCCCCCAAATATTTCCCCTGGAAAGATCCCCCCCCCCTTCCTGGCCATCACTAAATGTTTCCCTTCAGTGACCTATCAGCCATCAGAAAGTGATATGTCCTAAAAAAGTCAAATTTAGCAGGGAAAATATTGAAGTATTTACTGAGAAAACACTTAGAAATTTTCAGACCAGTTTCATACTAGTTTGTGCAGGGTGACAAGTGATGGCCAGATTTGGGAATCTTTCCTTTGCCCTACCAGCCCCACTAATTAGGCCAAGAAAAACAAATTGCATTTCCCTATTTTATTTTTTTGTTTGGCTCTGAATTAGAAAGAACAGAAATGTCGGATGGGTGATTGATGATGATCAATGAATTTCAGTAATTTTTTGGGCATGTATTTGTAACAATTAACAAGTGAATCAACTTACATTCGGTATTTGCTGCGCCGCTTATAGATAGCCTTCGCTGCACGGTGCGGCAAGGCTGCGCTGTTAAATAACCACAAAATCAAAAACAAATTTTAAAAAAAATGCAGAACAACACAAAAAGACTAGGGCGGGGCGTCACCGTAAGTTTTTAATAAGCCTTTTTCGCTATTTCAACTGCTCACATCAGATTTACTTTTGGGAGATAAACAAAGCAGATAGATGGATGCAAGTCTAGGGGGACTGCAATTTTTCATCTAATCAAAAAGAAGATGGACACTTATACAAAACATCTTAAAGCATGAGAAAAAAAAACATTTTGCATTTACTTCAAAACTTGTTTTGATTTCGTTGGTACCGCGCTATGATTTTGCACGCATGTGGCGAACAATTTGTCTCTCAAAACTAAATAGTGAATCATGATGTGCGCATGCGCGTTAAAATTGCAAAAAAGGCTATTTTTTTATATTTTTATTTTTTTAAAGAACAATATTTTAGGTTCTGCATGATTTTTAGGTTGGGTGGGTTATAGGAAACACATTTGTTTTCTTGGTCTTACCATGGTCTTACATGCCCTTAATCCATGCTTTTTAAGGATGTGACTTTGCGTTTAATTTTGTAAATGTTTGGCAAATATTTTTAGAACTGTTTAAACGTTTAAACATTCACACGGCTGATGCCTGCTCATTAAATGTCTGCATACAGGCATGATTGACATAATAAATCAACAATGGCAGTCATTAAAAAAGCAAGTAAGTTTTTCAAAAACTTAACCAGACCTAAGTCTATCCCTAATAATCAAGTACTGCAGTGCTTATAAGATTTGGTAAATGAAAAAGCTTTGAAAACATCGTTAATGATTTGCGCTATGTATGTTTAAACTCAAACTAACATCGCATGAATGTAGGCCCCTTTTTATAATCCGGGACAGGTTTAATCGTTTTGGAAAATTTGTAAATGGATTTGGAAGTGCTTTCGTTTAAACGTTTAAACGTGTAAATATCACATCCCTAATGCTATTGCACAAAATATCATTAGATATTGTGCTGCGGCAGCAACATGACATAGAAAATGGTCACATGGAGGGTAATTTGGAAGCCAGAATGATCTGCAGATGCTGCTCTTTAATTACGCCGAACAAAAGCCATCTTATTCTAGAGACAGCACCTGTTGTATACACTTCAAAAGAGCCTGTTGGTTTTTAATACCAAAATTCAATGCATAATTTGCAGCAGGGGGAAAAATTTTCACTTATAGGAAAGATGTCCTTGAAAAATGTTAACAAAAATATTTGCACAGAAATAATTTTTGGCACCCGAGTGCTGATTTCCTGTATAACAATAGCCGGCGCCGACGAAAAAATGAAGAAAAAAAAATCCACAAAACAAAAGCTGTGAAGGGCTTGGGATGACGCCGGGAATGATGGGAAATAGCCAGGTGATTCAGCCTTAATGGCCGCAACAGATGCTGCCGTGTTTTTTGTTTTGTTTTTTTTCTCTCTTTTTTTCCCAAAAACGAAACTAAATTCGTGAATGGCGATAGATGTCTTGCATATAAAATAATAATCTCCATGCAATTGCGTATTATCGCAGCTGCGGAAGGTTTCTGCTTTTTTTGGTGTAAATCCTAATGCATAATTTATAATTAACAGTTTGGGAATGAATCGGGGTAGTCTGCGTCGACAAATTTATGCAAGTTACTTTTAGACATACATGTGGTCTTTATGGAACTCTAATGACTCGTAAAAATTTCATTAAAATTACATTAAAAAAATTGAATGCCCAATGATCCTTGCCATCTACCAATTGTGCCGATAGATTAAATTTAGCATTTACACCGTGAGCCAACTAGTGTACTAGTGATAATCAGCAAATTGCGATGGAGAACATTTTTGCTGTGACATTTTATAATAGCCTTCTGTGCATATATATCCAGGGTGAGTAAAAAAAAAGCGGCACCCAAATGTCAGAACCATTGTTTTAGTGAAGTTCTGCATGTAGCACTTTCAAAATCTAAGATATGAAAGCCTAATTCATAAGCTTTCTTTTAGTACAAGAATCATTCAAATCACTTGTGTACTTTTTTAAGTT
Organism: Patiria miniata; assembly: GCF_015706575.1. Classification (NCBI taxonomy): domain Eukaryota; kingdom Metazoa; phylum Echinodermata; class Asteroidea; order Valvatida; family Asterinidae; genus Patiria; species Patiria miniata. The sequence continues at coordinate 3,487,861 of NW_024037057.1, forward strand.
ACGGAATTTTAAACATAACCACCGTTTTAAAGTTCTGTCCACGGATCACAAGAAGGTACATGTACATGTACCGGTACATGTTCAGCAAAACGAAAACAAATCACATAGGGATGTCTGTGAATTGTTTTCATTTTGCTGCAAGAACACACACCTTTTTTGTGATCCGTGGACAGAACTTTAAAACGGTGGTTATGTTTAAAATTCCGTGACTTGAAAAGTACATGAGTGATTGGAATGATTCTTATACTAAAAGAAAGCTTAAATTGAATTGGGCTTTCATATCCTAGATTTTGAAAGTGCCACAGGCAGAACTTCACTAAAACAATAGTCCCGACATTTGGGTTTCACTTTTTTTGACTCACCCTGTATAGTGATTAGAGTTCCAGACAAAAACAAAACGAGAAGAATTCCAGCCCTTTCCGAGTTTCCTCTGCTGTTTTGTTTGTTTACCAACTAACGATCTACATTGTACCAAGTGCATGAACAAGGTATCATACACGTAGTATACAATGCAGAAAGCTTAAATATACAAATTTGTAGTTATGGATGATTTACATAAGGCAAGTGCTAGTGAAAACACTACTCAATATTTTTTATAATCATTCTACACGAACCATACCCTAAAAATCCACAGTATGTATTCAATTAAAAAAGAAAATTATTCATGGCCCCACAAACATTAAATTTTGACTTTATAATAATAAAAATAATAATACAAATAATAATAGTACTTCATGTACCGGTACATGAAACCTTCAAGAATTTGCTACTTGTGCATTTCAAATCTACTGTCGAGGCCATGACAAATTTCACATTTGATGTGAAAGAGTGACGTCAAGAATCTCTCAATGATGATAATTCTTTTCTTTTTAAAGATATTTTTATGTCTTTCATTTGGTACACGAAGCTCTCGTGATCATTTCACAAGGATTCCCGTCACTGCACTTCAGCGGCAAGGCCGCGACGCAGAGCACACAATCTCGTCGAGGTCTTCCCCCTCCGACAAATTGCAAGCAAATACTCCGGGCCTCTTCACGGTGTGTAGTCCTCCGCTCGCCGCAAAACGAGCGACGGTATTTACCGAGGCCGCCCGGTATCCCGGGCTCGCTAGGTAAACCCCCGGCCGCACCGTTTGTGTTATTCCACGGCCCTCTGCACCACTGTATTAAGACCGAGACAGAGTGAGTTGTGCGTACATTAGGAGTTGGTGAATGAAAAGCATGCCTTGTCGTTTTTTTTCCTTTTTCTTTCTTTCTTTGGCTGGCTGGAGTTTGTTTTCTTTCTGATTCTGCGGGACGGAGAGGTTGTTTTGACGGGTGAGCAAACACAAGAGCATAAATGACCCGGCGTCATAATTAGCAAAGGTACGACAGCGTTGTGTGTGCATGTTTGTTTGATAGATGTCAATATGGGTTCTACAAGAGGGGGGGAAAACAGCGAGTCATTTATCGCGGGTCGGAGAGTTTAGCCCAGAAATTGTAATTAGTGTTACAAGTCACACGCTGGGCGGTGGTAATTAAATTCAGGCTCGGAGTAGCACGGACAAGCTGAGTGTTCTAGAATCCTGAGGATTGTTATAAGTCAGACAAGAAAGAAATAAAAACTGTTGATTGTTGTGCAGGTAGTTTAAAATAAAGAAAACAAAGATTTATAAGATGGAATAGATTTATAATCTGATAAACAAAAAAAAATTCCTCTTAAATAAAGAAGAAAAGGTGGAATTTTTATTTTTAAATAAGCCTTTAAATCAACATTTTATGATAAACATTTTTATGATCAACATTTTAATGAATTTATGACCCGAGTCACCAGACTTTTCTCAGTAATAATAACTCTGCCGAGAAATTATCCAAAACAAGGTAAATTTGCCATTCCTTTTCCGGTGGGAATATAAGGGCAAAAACAACATGTGCACAGTTTTAAAAAGGGAGTTATATTGGAACTTTATGAGTAAATTCAAAAACAAAACTTCAGTGCTTCAATTTTTTGTCGTTAAACAATGCTGGCTTTCTGTAGCTAATATGGTCAACATGTAAAAGAGGTCTATTTTCTAACAAACATAGGCTACGCATCTCTTCAAATTTGCTTCAACATTTATGACACGCAGTGCAGACAATCTCCAATAAAAGAAAAATCGTTGTAAATTGTGTTTGTTAAGATGATTTGGGTGTCAAAAGCAAATGCCCCAAAATGAAACAAATGAGTCCAATCAATTAAGTAATCGACTCCATTTGTATGAGTGTCTTCAGCTGTAAGTGACAGGCGTTTCAGATGTAGCAAATCAAAAGTCTGGCTCTCCCAATCGATTTAACGGCTTTTTCATTGACGGAAAAAAAAAAAAAACCACACAAGAGCGCAGGAATCCACGTGGGTTTGTTCTTCTCAGCGCTCGTCGTGACTGAGCCATCCATGCCAACAGGCACCAAGTCTCAAAAACCATCGTTGCTGAGTAGTGCAGTGCGTTCCTGTAGCGTACACTGCGCGAGGCAGAATCCAATACACGTACGCCCAATGAACAGATTTACAACAATCAATACATTGATTGGGCTGTATATGTACACTTTAGCTTCCGTTTGGATGGGCATTTTGTCGGCCACGGCCAAAAAAAAAAGGAAAAAAAAGAAAGGAGGGGACCGGTACAAGGGGAAAACAGAATTACCTAGCCAGACTCGTCAGTTTCTGGGCAAGACGACGAAATCTTGTAAATTGTGGAGTAATTTGTTTGTCCGTTGGGTAACATGGCTGCCATCGGGCCATTGGGCAGTGGAGCATGTTTACTTTACTCTACGCAACATTCTCCGATTAAATTAGCCCCCCTTTTTTCAAGGATTACGGAATCGCCTCCTTTCACCCTCAATTCCCCCTGTCTGAAATTTGTTTCGAATTATGTTCTGCCTGAACTGGATGCACAAGAAAGCTGACAGTATAGTTACGGGACTGGTTTAGTTACATGTAAGCTGTCTCTCTACCGTAAATATTGAAGACTGTGTGTAGTTATTTGCCACTGTCGTTGCTTCAAGACAAAGTTGCTAACAAGCTGTACCCAATTTGGGGAGTCCGGTCGGCGCAGTGGTTCTTTCCTCGCCTTCCAACTCTACGGCCCGGGTTCGATTTCTGCCCTGGCCCACATGTGGATTGGGTTTTTAGTCCCTGCCTGATTCCATTGGTTCCCCCCAGAATATTCTTCTGGGATTTTCCCCAGCCACTGCTAAAACTGTAATGTCTTTGTCACTGTCTTCTCTCTACAGGTTTCTTCAGGCTCACCGGATACAGTGCCTAGGGCACTTTTGAGGAATCCTTGGTTTCACTTTAACCAGAAATAACTCAATAAATAAAACCACAATGTCACGGAGCTGTGAGAGTGAACAGAAAATCTTGCTGGGCAAATGTACATGTGCTGAGCAAAATCATGCCAGGTACCAGTCATGGGCAATGCATGCCACATGACATTTCAGCTGGTAACTTAAAGCTATAGTCCATCATTTGTAATTTGTGCATTTTGTTCGTTTGAAGCAACAAAAGAGTTCAAAATCTAATGAAGGATACTGAGCAACTAACCTGATGAAGTTTCAGCTAAGCTTCAGCTGTACATTCCGAGAAAAACAGCATTCTCAGATCTCAATTTCAAATCCAAAGTTACTGAATCATGTTTTGAATTGTTTTGAATTGCAGCTATACGCGACGTCGCGCACTGATCCGACGAATTCGAATAACAAAACGAACTACTAATTTAAATTTTCCTACGGTGCTTCTTAAGAATCACCGTTGGAAATGCCTTCTTTCGTTGATTACTTCAAAATGACAGCTTCCCAGAAAGAATAATTTCACAGGGAGTTAAGTCCCCTTACTATCTTTCAACCAAGTTTGTTTTTCAACAATAATTATGCCAGTTACTTTTCGGATGGCTGCAAATGATGGACTATACCTTTAACTGTTCCTAACATTCAACCAAAATTTAATTTCTATGCTTTTTTATAGCCAGTTTTTGTAATTGGCCCTTCATGCTTTGAGTGCTCACACGGCTATGTGCTCACGCTAGAAAACCTCTGTGTGGATCCTTTATCGTGACACGGACCTTGAGAATATTTTGGAAATATTGTCCCCGGAGAACAATGTCAGCAACGCCTGGGGAGTTCTACTGCAAGAAAGTGATCGAGGGAGCGGGTGGATGTCTATACAGTTAGCAATAATGAAGACCTTCGAGTGAGGTCAAAACGATGGTGAAGATGATGATCCATGATGATGCACACACAGCATATCAAAGGCTTCAGTTGCTCTTCATGCATTTTGTTCGTTCCCAATAATAACACCACTCAAATTCAACGCGAATGTTCAAATCCCAACCTGTTGAAGTTTCAGCTCAGTTGATACATGTAAATTTACACTTTTCGAGAAAAAAAGTGAGAAACCTTGAACATATTTTGATTGTTAAAGGCATTCATGCATTTTGTTCGTTCCCAATAATAACACCACTCAAAATTTGAATGTTCAAAACCCAACCTGTTGAAGTTTCAGCTCAGTGGATACATGTAAATTTACACTTTTCGAGAAAAAAGTGAGAAACAATGAACAATTTTTGATTGTGAAACATGATTTTGTCCGTAGCACTCTTTACTTCCAAAAGAAAAATCATTAGACTGATCACTGGAAATCACAAACATTTCTTGATTTCTTCGCAATGACAGCAAGTTAGACAGAATAATTTCACGGGGTGTTTTGAACCAGTACGATCTATATAATCCATGATGGACGCCTTTCAGCCAGTACAAAATTTCCAATTTGTGAACACAAAACACATTAATGTGGCACTTTTTCTCTGAAAATGTAGTACAAGCATCGTTTTGGTTTAATCATATCCTCGCATGCAGTTTTTGCTCCCTCTTGTAAGAAAACCAAATTTATCTGCAAGATGGCTGCCACAAACTATAGCCTCAAATTTCTCTTTGAAGACCTTACAAACAAAATTTCTTAATTTCTGAATCCCCCCCAAAAAGATGTTTTATTCTGCAATTAAACCACACAATCTTCAAACAGAGGTATGCTCCTTTAAAGGCATCCCCCACCCCCCCCCCCCCCCCCGAAAAAAAAATCTGGGACTCAGTCGCCAGGGCAACCGCACAGCAAGGCAGACAGCTGAAAATTCTTGGGGAAGCCCGCAGCGTAATTCTCAAAATTAGTTTCTTATCACTGAGCTATCAGGACGGACGCATCTTCTCGGAGCGGGGAGCCGGGGAGCGCGTGGAAGACACCGCAAATATCCACTAGCTTGTGAGCTTACTCGCTTGCTTGCTTGTTTGTTTCGCTGTCGGGCCCCTAAGGTGTCCATTTTAATGATGAGAACCACTGCTTTCGGCAACATCGGCTCCCGAACAATGTACATGTACTTGTTGTATACACTGTCTGTACCCTTAAATAAATGTACACACGCGATAAACCTTGTTCTTTTTTGGGGCTGTTGGCCAGAGAAGGCAGATTTCATGTTCTCCATTTCTGGCATGGAGGTCATACAGGTGAAGACTGTGAAAGGTAGAGTAACAAACATGAATCGGGAGTGCAGTCGTCTCGTTAATACAAACTTAACCGGACCTAGCCAAAATGTTTGTTACATGTATATCAGAATTTTGTATTAAGCGGAGTGCTGGTCCCATTTGTTGTGCACATATATACGGTAAATGCACTGTTGGGACCAAGGCTTTATCTTTGCTATAACCAGAATTTGTTTTAACAGTGTTTGTATAAACGAGAGTCGACTGTAGTAGGTTTGTGTTTGGGTCATTCAATGATTTTGGGGTCCAATTTTTACGTCCCTGTTACATCTGACGTCTATGATTTTATAGTTTTGATGCACTCCTTAATGCAGTCATCCTAAAAGAGTGATTATGTATTAAACTTCCTACCCAACAAGTAAGACATTGTTTGAAGTATTCCTTAGTGATACTTGACTGACAAATCGCAAAGTACCAAAGTAACAGGGACAGGAACATTTGTCACACTTTGTGAGGGTTAGAAAATGCAAAAAAAAATGCAGTCATTCTACACCTCAATTCTTGTTTTGTGGTGAACAAAATTGACAAAAAAAGAAAATATATAGATGATTCGCTACCAGTATACAGACTTAGTCTGCAAAAATGCAGTCATTCTGACCAAAACTTTTGTTTTATGGTGTAAAAAAATGGTGTATTTTATGAATTCCAGAAAATCTTTGACACAAAAATAACAGAAACACAGATGAATCTATATGTATGGCTAGACTAGTCTGTCTGCCTATATGTGAAATTTTCCACTGTCCTGTTTTCTGTACAAATACCTTGTTTTTCCCTTCTTTTTAAATGTAAAGGGTCGGTTTTAACCTTATATGTTCGAACCTACCACAATGTGCCTTTGTCTGGGTTTCTTTTCAGTGTGTTTGTCAGTCCATCATTGTGGCTGTTTCCCCCTCCGTATCCTATAATTCATTTCCTTGTGCCACGGAGCCAGCCCTCCCATGGTACCCAGAGTATTAGGGAAGAGACAATTTTCATCATTTATTTACGTTTTGTCCCCACGTCTCCCCCTCGCTGCACCGCAGGGGCCCGGGCTATTGTGCGACTGTGTCAGTCCTCGGGGGTGCTTCTTCGTTTCGTTAATCAACTTTACCCCGTCCGCGCACTCTATTCACGATTCACCCGATACCTGGGCCCCTCTCTCATTGTTGCGTGTGTCCCCCGGTCGCCGAAAGTTCAATGACAGTCAGGGGTTTACAATTAAATAACGCTCGGTTCCCGCCGGGGTACCTCTATACCGTTGCGTCGTCGAGGGGGGAAACGAAATTTAAACAGTTTGCATTCAGCGACAACGGCGACGCTGTACAGAAAAGCACCGGACGGAGGACTGTGAGGAACTAAAAGGGATTCTTCTTCTTCGTCTTTTTTTTTTTTTTTTCGTGAGGTGCACGGTTTGATGATGTTTTCAGAAGTAAGAGTTATCCTTGATAGGGTATTGAGTAAACGGAGGTTGTGTGTGGCCATCTCCCAGCTGATTCCACACAGCATTATTGCGCCAGGTTTGTTGGCGCTAGCCGTGCTAGCCAAGCAAGCTGTGGCATAGGATCGAGGGGGGGGGGGGGATATGGTCTGTATTCAACGATAACGAGCCTTGGTTTCGGAAGAAACATTCCAAGCTAGCCAAAAGGGGGCCATCAACAAGGTCAAAGGCACGGGGAGCAATCGACGGCGCGCTTACACAACAAGGGGTAAAATTTACAGCACGCGTAGGGACAATGGTAGGGGGTTGACGTGACCACAATGCCATTAAACACTGCGCTGAAAAGCCACCGTTGTTGTCATAATCGGCGTTATTGTCCGCCCCGCCCCGCCGTACGACACAACGTGTACGGCCGCACAAAAGCCGGCCAATATTGCGCCGGCGAATATCTGTTGCAAATTTTTGCTGGAACTATTTAAGGACTGCGAATATAAGAAAAACCAAGGCACCGTGGGGACCTGGGGGAAATTAATATATAAGGTGTGGGTGACTTTGTGTGTCTCTCTCGACCGTGTGCGTGAGGTTGAGAGGGGAGGGGTGAATCGAGAATGTATTTATAAGCTAAAAGCCGAGTGAAAATGGACACCACGAGTCAGCTATTTGGTGGTGTCATCAATTACTGGTGTGATCCGCAAAACGCTTATAAGCATCCCATTGTGTTCGGATCTCCCCGCTTTTCTTCTTTTGTTCACAGGACGAGCAAACGGCCAGAATTAATTAAACGCTAACCTGCCTCAGCTTTCAGGGTCTATTTTACAGGCCAGACAAAAAAAAAAATCTCAAAAAGAGAGCAGTCTTTAATAAATTGCAACCAATTACATGGAAATATGACTCTTCTGCTTCTTTGAGAGAACAGAAACTGCCGGGTGACCAAAAAAAAGAAAAAGAACAAAATGTGGCACCAAACACGTACATCTTTTCAGATTTGCACAATTCACATTTGTAATCAAGATGGTACACAAAGCTATTTGATGGAACATTTTAATATTGGATTCTTTAGAGGGGCATCTCCAATTCTATCCTCGTAACATCCGATCACGAGCACAATGCTTTAGCAACAGTTGTGGTGTCCATGTTTCCAATTTTGACATTAAACTGACAATATTTCTGGTTCTCTTTCTTTCTTTTTTCTTTCTGTTTGGGGGTAATGACTCAAAATATGTTGTAGCATTCCACTGCTGGTTTTTCATTATTAGCTCAAAATTTATTTAATGTCGAAAAGAAATACAGAATTCTGACAACATGTAACTTTTACAAATTCGGTCACAAAGATTCTCCGTGCAAAACAACATTTGCAATTTCAACAATTATTAAGTCGCTCCATATATTGGAATTACACTCTTGAATTTAAACAAACAACGAAACAAAATACTTTAGAGCTTACAAATCCAAACAAAAATCTAATTCTCGGTTGTTGCATTTCATGTAAACTAGTGAGAATTTGCGGGAACATCATGTGGAAGAATATCTTTTGAAAGAAGTGTGGCTCGATCTGAAAAGAACGGGTTGGTCGTGAGCTCGATGTTCAGATCAGTATGCTCTTATCGTCTTCAGGATATCTTTTGAAAGATGTGTGGTTCTGAAACGAACGGGTTGGTCGTGAGCTCGATGTTCCAATCAGTATGCAGTCTGATCATCTTTAGGATACGCTCAGATCAGAGCATTTTTTAATTTCTCCTGATGATGATCAGACCATACTGATTGGAACATTGAGTTCACAAGCAACTGTTTTTTTTCCCGGAACCACACAGCTTCTAAAAGAGATTCTTCAACGTAGTGTTACCGCAAACACTCACAAGCATTTCATGGATTTTTTTTGATAATATCCAAACACAAACTTAAAGTTAAAAACAACAATTCACCAATTCGTAAGGTTTCACCAACCACTCTTCAATGTTATTTTTTTAAAAACAAATCTCGACTTGAAACAAAAGAAAGCTTCTATTTCCCCTCGTACCGGTATGCTAGATGCATTTTAACACTCACGGTACTTCCTTTAACCGTTGCTCAATGAAGCACGACAACCACTGGAGCGTCTAAATTGTCCCCCACTGAAACACACTGTACATTTCCTCAGATTCCGGGGACATCCATCCAAATATAACATTGGATACAAACCGCAGTCAAGCGTGGTTTTTTTTTTTTTTCCTTTGCCAGTCTGCTTACTGTACATGTAGACTCTTTTTTTCGCTAAACTCCTAGATTTTTTTAGCCAGACTGGGTCTTTGCGATTTTATCTTTTCAGTGTTATCGGGTCAATCGTACTACGCATAAACAGTCCGGTGTAATTCTATAGTATTTTTTATTAAAACATCTTCTCTGAGTGCAAAAATATTTGGACGATGTTCAGATTTCTAGAATTGTCAGATTTTCACTTCAGACAAAGGTTGACGGAAGTGAAGGTTTTTTTTTTTAATCAAGATAAAGACCAGTAGAAAGAAAATTGAACTATGAATTTTTTTTTTTTGGTGGGGTAGAATTGGGATGTGCAAGTAATTGGTCTATTGAGGGATCTATGTGTACAATGTACTTTGGTTAATGACAATTTAAGAGAGCATGCTCAATAAATGACACACTTCAACTTAATAGAAATAAAATTGCAACTTGTGAAATAGCTAAATATCTCTGATGGATGAAGTTCTCAATATTTTGGTTGAATTATTTTGTTTCTAATTTTTCTTTCAAACTAGACTAAGATAATATGTACCTGTACATGTACAACATATCACAGTCTGAATAAATATAAACTTGTGGATAGAAATTTTAACAGGTAACCCTGCCTCTTTAAGCTTTCCAAACAAACTAACAAAAACTCGATTAGAGTTAAGACATCAACGGAACAAACTGAAAGGTTTTCCCAACAGTCTGAGACTGAAAAGATGGGCAATATCAACCAGGACTTCAGAGATCTACATAATGCATTCGCGTTTACCGTAAATTACCATGCTGTAGTCTGACCATGAACGCCATCATAAACTTGGCACACGACAGATTTCTGAGCGTGTTATATTCGGCGGCGAATTCCCAAGGCGACCTCCTATCGCCGCACGGCAGTGCCGCGTCAACCGTGAACATTTGGCAAAACCCTGTGATGCGTGCAAACGGACATTACACGTTCCGTTTCGCGGAGCTTCAATAAATTAATAAAATTTATACTGCTTATGTTACGGAAGCTATTTGGAGGTTCGCGTCTGCTGCTGGCAACATGTGTGCTTGGAGGGTGGATATTTGTGACAGGGAGGGGATTTTCTCTTCTTTTTTTTGGTGAGAATTCTTGGCTGTTTTCACAATACAAAATATTTTATGGTCTAAAGGAAATTTTAAAAAATGTAGGCCCCTATAGTCATCAGTTGAAAAGGTGTTGAATTCTGCCAAATACATATATGGGGCTATTTAATGCAGTGACAAAATACTAGGGTTTTTTTGGAAACCACAAAAAATAGTTGATATTGAATTTATCTGACAGATTTCTTGTTTGTTTTTAGGGCTGAAATCTACCTTAAAAACACCAAAACTTTATCATCATTTTCACTGATTTAAATCAAGAGTCGACCATATTTAATCCTTAAAAAAATCAAACCTTAATGGCAAATGACCAAAATGTCGCGGTTTCAACATAATTGGAGTCTTAATTTTCTAATAAATATTGTGATTTCTGTAGGTCGGGAATTGTTACATTTCAGGGGGAAATGTAAATTCTTCCACAAAGCAAAATCCTCACACTAAAAAGGACATCTATGAATGACTGAATTCTTTTTAGTCAATGGATATTCCTTTAGAAGAATAAAATGGTTATTAAGTAAAAATGAGGTTTTAATCGAACGGCATTTCTGATAAAAGTGCAAGAAGCCACAACCAAAACATGCACACGTTGTTGTTGATCGACCACTGGATACAAGTGTGAGACCTTGTCTAGTTTCCGCTACCATAGCAACAGCAGGGACGCAACAAAAGGCGGCCATTTTTTTTCTTCTCCTGTTTCTCTCAGCAAGAGCAAAAAAAAAAATGTGTGAATGCAAATGGTGGAGAAGGATTATTCTGTCTCTCCGTGTTTACATATGTGCCACTTGGGGTGTGGGAGAAAAAGAAGGAAAAAAAAACAAGGAAAGTGGTCTTTGATTGGTGTTTCCATGGCAACGGTAAATAGAACATCACTTCATATGCAAATGAGAGGAAATTCACTTCCGGGCTGGGGACTCTCTCCGGCAGCGTGCCGTGGTTTAACAATAGTTTCCGGTGCTGTAACAATGAGGGAAATTGCGCTGCCATTCAAACCCTCCTCAGTCACAGAGATATTTGGCGAAAATGCCGAGCAATTAAGTCACCCAGCCAGCCACAAAAAAAAACACCAAGTAGGGGGCTTATGAATGGCAGGCCACAATATAGAGGTTCTGTGTAGGAGCACTGACAAGACAGGAGTCACAAATTATGACTGCGGGTGCCAAGTAGATTGATTAATTATCACCGTGAAGAACGCAATAAAGCGAGATATAAATGTAGCGAGATTTGGGCCGACACTGTTGAATTTTCTACGGAAAAAAGGCCATTAATAAACAAACCAATGTGTACTGTGAATAAAAGTCCCCTCCAATCCTGAATCACACATAATTTATATTAACAACAATGCATGAAACACTTGTTGAATTAGAATTTTATTTAAAATTACAGCACAATAAAACATTTAATCGATGCAGTGATAGGCCTATAGTAATGGAATTTTGTTTGTGATTTCCCGCATCCTCATTTTTTTTCGCTTTATGCTTCTCATAGGCCTAATGTAATCCAGAAGAAAGTGAAGAAACACCAGACATATGAAAAACAAAGAACAAAAACACTAAACTACAGTATACATACAATACATGTAGCAAAAAGAATCTGAAACATATAAAAACTCCAAACTTAGGGTTGGCCAATTTTAACTTTGTGCTGTAATTTTTTGTAATTAAAACACAGAGACCTACTTAACACAAATATCGGTACCTTAGACCTATTTACTAAATATTTTCATGTGTAACTGTGTATAAATTTATAACTGTTTTGAACCATAGATAACGGAGTGCAATTTATTTCATACAAAGGCATGTCTTAGAAGCACCAGTGTTCAACATTTCTGTCTAGTAAGATACATTAAAAAATAAGTATATTAGGTTATTTCTGTTCATCAGATGGAAATTCTTCAAAAATAAATTCTTCCGTCTCGCAAATTCCTAATGTAATATTTTGTTAACCTCTGCATTTGACAACGCCGAGTGTGTCGCCATTTTTCCATTGACTCTCGTCTGCACCGGGGAGACGGAGGTTCCAGGATTCCTCGCCGCGAAGCAACAGCCGCTTTAGAAAATGTTCTCCTTGCCTAGGCTCGGGCAGCGTTTTAACTGCAGAGTAATTGGAGTCTCGGGTTACCCTAAAAGCTGGACTATGCGGCCAAAATTTAATTTTTCCTTTGCGCAAATTGGTAATGGAGTTGATTTGTTGCAGGGGTGCCCCATCGTTTGGCGTGCTTGAGCGACAATTGCCGGGGAAAATTGCCATTTGCGGAATTGGGTTTTGGGCTGCGGGATTTGCAAGGCAACGATGATGTTGGGAGATTGTGATGGAGTAGCAATCAAAAAAACGCGACCGTTGCTTGTGGCAAATTTATGGCCACGTAAGCGGCCGCTAAACTGACGTCTGATACTGCAAGAATTGCTTGTCACTGATTGTTGCTGGTCGTTTGATACAAGTTTTCCTTACACATGGTTGCTCTGTGTGTATTATTACTGTTGAGGAGATGACAAGTTAGGGGCCTATGGTCTAAATAAACAAACAGAACTTTTGCCTTTTTAAAACCACAAAGATTTGGCTCATTAGCCCATCCCAGCAATAATTTATTTATTTTATTTATTTATTTATTTCGACAATATCCAACAGCGCAAGCACCAGAACAGGATGGATAAGACTTGGTAGAAGATGTGGAAGGAAATTACAGTTTTAGTGGTGGGAGGAAAACCCCAGAATGATATTCAAGGGAACCAGGCAGGGATTGAAAACCCAATCCACATATTGGCCCAGGGGGGATTCGAAACTGGGTCACAGCGGTGGTAGGCTAGGAAAGTACCGCTACGCCAACCTGACTCCCCAACCTTAATAATTCTCTCACACCCTGCATGCCAAATCCACTTGGAATTTGGAGTTTGACAACTTTTATTAAATCTAAAGCATCTAAACTTACCCGGTAAGAACTAAAGCACTTATGTTCTCTACTCTGAGGGTTCAATAAGGAAGTACCCACTTTGAGTTCTTGTTAAATTCAGCATGAAATCTTGGTAGTGGTACTAGTATTGTTTCTGTCAGATTTTGTTATATAGGTGTGTGGCCCGTGCTCTTCAAAACATTTCCAATTGTCTACATTTTGTATAAATAATTCAAATTTTGGACGTCTACAACCCTCTGAAAAAGCGCTTCCATTCTGCGTAGAAATAAACCTGCTCTGCGAGATGCTGAGAATTATTGTCAGGCTGCAAAATAATTTAAATTTTGTAACAAAAAACTATGCAGTAACTAAGCTTTACTGGTATTTGTTCAATCAACAGTGACTAACTTTTACATTGCTAGGAAAATAGCAATTGAACCCCCCCCCAAAAAAAAACAATCCTATTTTTCGGGGTGCAATTGGAAATAGCACAAGGAATGCATCTTTTAAACAAAGGTTCTTCAATTTAGTAATTGAAAATTCAGAAGATGACAACGTGGATTTCAGGCCGAAGAGCGATTTGCCAATATATGCTTGATGATCACTGGATTCGACTCCGAAAATTCAGCCAATATATCAGCTGGGTCATGAATCTGAGCCATGGGGTTTTCATCACAACCGGCTGCAATATTCCTGTCGGTTATGCGATATTTCGCCGTAATCATTTTCCCTCATCCCGTCTTATTGTGTTGCAGTTGGGGGGGGGGGGGGAGGAAGCCTGTGGATCTACAGAACCCTCGGCCCTAATAGTCTTGGGTTAGTCGGCGTGCCGTTAGTGAAGGCACCTGTACTTCTAGCCTGAGAGCGAAGCTAAGCATATGATTAAACCACCACAACGCGGCATTGGATTACACCAGCCCGGACTTTATAACGACTATCTCGGTCTGGTAACCTCCCTCCCGGGGGCAGCGTTGTGCTACCCGGGGCCCCCGGGGACCAGACTCATCTAATCACATCAATTAGGTCCAATGCTTGGCTTAATTCAATCAAGCCGGTGCGGCCCAGCGTGCACCATATTGTTTTGCGCGCTCAGGACGGGTACCCATGGGAGAAGCCACCGAGCACGCAGCTTTATACAGGGTACCGAGCGCCGGGGATGCATGATGACGGAGCAGCCGCGATAGGCCAGGGTAAATCATCAGGCGTTTGGGAGTTTGTCTGCAAACTAACGACCGGTTTAGATTGACAAAAAAACCACAGCCAGCCAACCGTAGCGCTGGGTCCAAAATCTAATACACGTGTTGTTAGCGCTCGATCAACCGGAGAGGAACCTATGTACATAAAATATTATTTAGCGTAGAAAGGTAAATGGAAATTTATGACCGGGGGAAAAATCTTAAGTAATTGAATCGCAAAACCAGGCCGAAAAAAAAATAATACTCAACTTAATCATAAAATAACTTAATTATTCTGTGCTATAAGACGGCATCACAAAATCTAGTTTTGCACACAGAAATTTGTTCTAAGCACATGCATGTTCAGATAAGAAAGGTTTTATTTTAAAGTAAGGAATCACACAGGTTGTTTAATTTTTTGCTTTAAAATGGAACAAACTTAGTCGCAAAGTCAGTGCAATAATAAGAAAATCTTTGGGGGTACATTTCTGGAATTTGTCTTTAATCCATTCATCCTGATCATTTCGAATCCACCATAATGGAAAATTTAGTATCGATTTTGCTTTAAAATCCAGACCCAAACAATATAGTTCATACTAAACATCGTATGTCCCAATTTGATTAAAGTACAAAGAACAAGTCATTTTGGTCAGCTGCTGCACTTTGCTGGATTTTACTAGATTTAGAGAGTTTCCCTACAAAACTAGCTAGGATAATGAGAGTTACATTTTGTGTACTTTTTCTCAAAATGTTGAATACTTGCAGGTCATATCTACAAGTCTACTGGGTCATTTCATCAATTTGAAGTCCAAATTGTTCATGTCTGTTACATCAGATATAAGATTTTGTAAATTCAGGATGCATTTTTGAATGCCTTCTATCTAAAAGAGTGATTGTGTAAAGGAAGGTAACTGCCCAAAAAAAATTAAAAATTACTTTAAGTCGTCAGTTTATGACGTTTGCATGGCAAATTACACAGGTCGCGTTGTAACAGTTAAAGGGAATGTAGGGTACAACATTTGCTTTTGCTTCAATTTTCAGAAATAAATGGATTTGGAGGATTAATATGTTAAAGAAAATATTGGTAAACTGACTTGTTTCACGTTTTGGGCTTGCAGATGCTAGAAAAACCAAGAAAACCTATCATGTGCTTGTAGTCTGGTTCCCTGACCCCACTTAAGATGAAACGGAGCAATTAATACACTTTGGGGAATTGTAAGGTCAGAGAATCGGTCTAGCAGGTGTGTACCCCTTCAGAGGTGTGTAATCAATTGCAAAGAAAAGTCAGAATAACTAAATATAAAAAATTAAGAACAATTTTTGAAAAATGCCAAGGTTGGAAAAATACAGGTTTTCTTGAAAAAGTCAGCACACCAGGAGCCACGATTTTAAAGGATGCTTTAGACTGTAAGTCCCTAACAATTCAGTAAGGTATTTCGTGAAAATTTGATCATTTCGTTTTTTGATGTTTGCAAATGTTGTATTTTCCCTTTAAACTGTTGGATCCCAAATTTATGGAGTGGACCCTACTACACTCCCTACCGGTGCCTCCCTAACCCCATCCCAATCTGCGACACGGAACACAAGGAAATTCAACAAATGAAAATCTGTGATATGACAACACAATCACATCATGACGACATCTATCTTCAACTTTCGTCACCATGTTGATTGCAGTCCAAATATACCCTCCAGCATACCCGTCATGTGGGTCCACGAGAAAGAGAAAAAAAAATATCCCTCACAATTTCAATTAAGTAAAACGCGGTCTGAGCTTACCAACACAGTAACAGCCTTCAGACATCAGCACGTGAAACTTTAATGACATTAAGGCTTGATTTAATTGTATCACGTCGATGGTTGAGGGCTTGGGTTTATGGGTACATACATGTAGATTCTCTATCGTAATCTTAGGTATACAATCCCGGTATTCCAAACGAAGATGCATCCACCTCAAAAATTACCGTACGTGCGCTACCAAACAAAATAATTACGTTTTGTTGCTAATTTAGATCAAACTCATCAGTATGAGGTTTTTTCTTCTTGAGATGGAAGGATCTTGCGGAGTCCAGACTATTCTCAGCAATCTGGCATTCAGAGACTCGAGGGGTCGAAGGTTACATTTTGTTGCTAATTTAGATCAAACTCATCAGTATGAGGATTTTTTTCTTGAGATGGATGGATCTTGTTTTTTCCAGACTATTTTTCAGCAATCTGGCGTTCAGAGACTTGAGGAGACAAAGGTGACAGAGAGGCTCAAGTGATGGACTTCTTGGAGCTGAAACTTTGGGGTTCCCCCCCCCTTCCAACAACAAACCCAAGCCTGGTTGAATGTCGACAGGGATTCCCAAACAAAGTTCAGGTTTATCCCCAGTCAGTGACATATCAGCCGTGCAAACAAACTCCGCCAAGAGAGTCAATTTCGCAAACAAACAAACACGGCTAATAATAACGCCCAAGAAAAATCGGCCGAGAAATTTATCGGGAATCCTGTCAGCCAATATTGCGCTCCTGTCAGATCCGGCGCGGGGGGTCAGCGGCCCGGGTCGCGCCGGATTATCCCGTGTTCCGCAAATTGAAAAAAAAAAAAAGGAGTTGAGGTCAGCGCAGTTTTCCCGGCGACATTCCCCGGTACCATCAGATCCATTGCCACTCTCGGATCTAAACAGCCCTCGAAAAGTACAAGCCCCAACAGGTGTTCGGCAAAATCGCCACATGATGCCGGCCGACCGTCCTCCGCCCAGGAAACCTGAGAATAAAACCGGCAATTTGTGGGGGAAACTTAACCGTGCGTCTGCCCCATCACGGGCTGGGAGAAGCACCCGACAAATCGCCACTTATCCTACCCCCCACAGTAGCACGGAAATGCTGCATTTATTTTGAAGATATCCTGTCAATTTTCATAGGGTGGTGGTTGGTATGTTGGGGGGGGGGGGGTAGTTGAGTTAGTACAGAGAGACAGACAGAAGAGACGCAAGTACTGTACTAGAGGAACTGCCGCCATGATTCATTTGCATAAAGCGCTTCGGTCAGAAGATTGCGAGCCAAGGTCTTATTTTTCCTATTTGCAATGCAACACTGGAGAAAATATTACAGGGTGCATTACGATGGCAGGTGTGCGTCAAGTGCCACCGAACGCTGAAAAGCTGGACAGGTTTTTTTCTTCTCTTCTTCTTCTTCTCTGTCTCTCCTAAGGAGAGGGAGCTTTTTTATTTAAACAAGAGTCGGCAACTGATTTCTTTTAGCTCGGATGTGGAGGGTTGAAGACACAAGAGCTTAAGTGCTCTGTTTCGGCACCGAATTCATAAACACCTTTTCATCCCTTCCTTCCCTCCGGCAAATTACTTAAAGGGCATTTTTTTCTTCTTCTTTTTTTGACAAAAGACTTTCAAGTTAAAAAAAAAATACATTATTTAAGACAATCGTTGTGATCTTATGCGCCGCCAGCCGCGCCAAATTATTTTGCGATCCACTTGAAAAGCAGCTTGTGGTTGCACTATCCTGTTCAAATTGAAAATTTTGCAAATGACATTGACGACAGGCAACGTCAACTATCTGGCACGTAGAGTTCTTAAAAAGTATTTTTTTTTAAGAAAGATGTCAAAACATCTTTTTTTATTTTGTAGGCAGCCATCTTTTACGACCTGACTTTGGGACATTTTTGCGACATTTTCCAAATTAGCACTGTTTACAATACTTACTGCAAATTCCAAAAGATCTCAGTTAATTTACAACGTATCTAATGCACATGCATCTCACAAAATTTTGTCCGGCAAAAAAACTATCAGGGATCTTCAATCGGCCAACTTTTTCAGGAATATCCCCCGACCCTTGACCTCCGTAGTCTGCCATACAAAAACCAAATTAGAACGGTGTTGTCCAACAAGACGTGAATACAACATATCTTCCAGAGTCTGCTGGGTTAGTTTTTTACGCTTCAGTTATGTGCAGGGGATGATGAGTCACTGCAGTAACTGAATGACGGGTAGAGGCAGAAGCGCGTACATTATATCACATGCTAACTGTTGCACTGTGCTTTATAGTCCCTGTTAGTTTAATGCATTTTGATAATGGTGCACTTATGTGTATGGCCGTGTCCGAAACGGGCTTCCAGAGCTACGGCTACGTCTATTGTCAGCGCGTCCCCGCGTATTTTCAATGGGCGCGGACCTAGACCTAGCTCTAGCCAACTGATTCGGATGCAGCCTAAGGGTCATTCACTCAATTTGGGGTTCAGTTTTTTTTTCCCTGTCCCTGTTACATCTGACTTAGATTTTCTTGTAATGCTGGATGCACTCCTAAAAGGGAATGCACAACATTTGCTTTTGCTGCGATTTTCAGAAATGCATGGATTTAGAGGATCAGTACATGTATGTTTGTTATAGCAAATATTGTTAAGCTGACTTGTTTCACGTTTTGGGCTTGTAAATGCTGGAAAATCCAAGAAAACCTATCATGTTCTTGTAGTCTGGCTCCCTGACCCCACTTAAGATAAATCAGAGCAATTTATAGACTTTGGGAAATTGTTAGGTCAGAGAATCAGTCCAGCAGGCTTGTACCCCTTCACGGGTGTGTAATCAACTGAAAAGAAAATGCGGAATAACTAAATATGAAAATTTAGGAGCAGTTTTTGAAATAAAAGCCAGCTTTCTCCAATGCTGGTCGGCCAACCATTGTTGGAAAAATACAAGTTTTCTTGAAAATGTCAGCACACCAGGAGCTACGATTTTACAGGATGTTTTAGACTGTCTTTCTGTCACAATCCAGTAAGTTATTTTGATAATTTGATCATTTCCTTTTTTGATGTATGCAAATGTTGTATCTTCTCTTTAAATGTGTTCTACCTCCATGGGTGCTTGAGACAGAATTCGGCAGAGGTGGAAGTGAGGGTTTGTGGGTATTGGGAAAGAAAAGAAAATTCTCCTAATTACCGGTACAATACTGTTTGTTGCAATTCACATCGGACATTCCATTGACAAGTTATTGATTTCCAATTCTCCATGCTCTGAAGATCCTGAAAGTGTATAAGTTTGCTAATCTCCAAATAATTTGAACGAAACTATATTTGTTAATATCCACTCCGTTCACAAGTACCCCCTCACCAGCAAAGAGAGTACAGTTGGGGGTGACCGAGTGACGCCATCTTGCCTGACTGCAATTCATTTGTTGCGAAGTGCAGCCACTGCGTGCACATACATGTAGTACAAATCCCCTGGTGTATGCGTCACACACAAGGAACAGTGCGCGTCAACCAGCGAAATGTCCCGCCCATGGGACGTCGTTGCTAGGTAAAAGGGCGCCCTCTTTCGTCCGTGCACGGAGCCCATAGTGAACCTGACTATGATGTTTAAGTTTGCATTTATCGACCAGTAACAAAAGTCAAACTAAAAATACTGAGAAAAAGGCCTTTAAATTTTGAGTTCTGTTGTCATGAAAATGACAGATCCCAATTGTTATTCCACAAAAACACTGTTATTCCATAATTTTTACACCATTTCCTTAAAATATGTGTAGTAGACATGTCAAAGATGACAAACGTCAATAAATCTATGTCGAGTTCTGTCTCATTTTGCCAGAATGCATCGCTAATGCGAAGCAAATGACTAACCGAACAAATTATAGGCCTACAAATTAGTTTGAAGTCATTTTGAATGACACTTGAATGGCAATTTACAAAGTTCAGGGGAAACAGGGACAGGAAGCACGTCACACTTTGGACCCGAAATCTATAGAATGAACTTTAACTCCAGATTGACAGATAAAATTAAATTTCACTGTCGGGGAAGATAAATTTGTATGGGTGACATTTAATTTTATACTCTACAAGGAAAGATACATACATCTTGCAAGCTGTAGCAATGGTTGTTGGGAATGTTACCGGGGACATCTTATTCACGTGTCGGCGATATTAAATTCAAAGCGAAGTAAATTCTTCGTTTTTGGAACTTGCGATTAGAAATGAAAGCAATGAAATAAAAGTTCATTACAAAATAATAGGGGGCCTACCAGTCTACTCTGATGAACAATTTGAAATTTGTGATTAAACATACCCTAATGTTTACGCCACGTTTACACACACAAAATTGAAAGTGAAGCTTGACATACACTCCAATGTATAGTCTGGCACCATCCCATTCAACAGTTTACAATTTGTAGAATAGATTCAGGGAACATGATCGAAAATGGCTTCCTTGAGAATAAGGTCTATGAAATGGTTTCTGGGGAAACAAAGAGACTTGAATGGATTCCACAACCAATAACTACCGGTAGGAATTGTATCATTTCAAGACGGTGTGTGACAAATATCCCAAAATATAGCACAAAAAGGATCTAACTTCACGGGTGAATAGGTGAATTTCTGTATCTTCACGAACCACATCCAATTATGTCCCAACTGCAGGAGACGAAAACCATATATTCATTTGTTCTGCAGCTTTCATTTTGACGATGAGCCAAATTGAACGTCGTACTATCATTGTGGCTTGTACTTTCAGCAAAAGTGCACTGCTCTTTTCAAATTTGGTTACAAGACTCCGCGTCCAACTCGGTCTAGTCCCTTTTTTTTTCCCATTTTCTTTTTCTTCCGAGCGTCGAGGTTTTTTTTTTTTGCCATCGGCCAAGTTGCGGTTAAATTTGAACTGCCACACAGTAACAAAGATTATGCTACAGGAACTGGGAACCGGGGGTAAAAGAAAAAAAGAATCTGGCATTGGTGAAATTAAAGAGATGTGCATAGTAGAAACGAGGAAAAAATATTTATTACTGGAATGGAAAGTATCTAGACTTCACTGTATTTCAAGAGCTTTAAAGGTAGAGTGGATCATTTGCAGCTATCCAAGAAGTAACTCACCAAATTATTGTCAAAAAGCGTACTTGGTTTAAAGACAGTTATGGCACTAATCTCCCTATGAAATTATTCTTTCTGGCATGCTGTTTTTTTTAAGTAAACAATAAAAGACGGTAATTTCCAAAGATGAGTCAATTGAGGCTTTTTTCGAATTTTCTGTTAGTAGTTGATTTGTAATTAGGCGAATCCGTGAATGGGTTCTCACAAGCACTGACAGTTTCTGTTATCCGTCATTTCGGTGCTCGACATCACGTTACTGCAATCTGTTGAATGAAAACGTGTTCCGGATGCTGATTTCGGGCGCAATTCAAAATATGACTTCGCAACTTTTGAATTGAAATCAAGATCCTAGAATATTGTTTTCTCGGAACATACAGCATTCACATAGCACAAACCTCATCAGGTTAGTTGTTCAGCATAGTCTTTAGACTTAGAGCACTTCTGTTGCTTCAAACAAAACAATGCACAAATAATCTACTCTACCTTTAAAGCCAACCATTATTTTCAAGGTTTTATAAGTTTTTCATTTAAAATTGAGTGTTATAAAAAAAGCTACCTTTAAATCTTAAAAATGGGCATTGAATGCAGCCAGTGATTGTAAAATTAAGAATGAATGAATACATGAAACAGTCAGTTTTACAAAATTGAATAAGTTTTATCAAATACCCATTTCTTTTTACTTCTAATGTTAACACACCCTTTTATTCAATTGCCACAAAAAAATCTTGCTAAATATTTCCACAGAGAGAAACTTGTATTTTAAAAATCTGTACTCAACCTTAGTCCAAAAAACTGAGTTAGAAAATTACTCAACCGTGGTGTCAAAATTGGTTTCTTAAACACTTGTCATGTTGTGCATTCTGTATGTAATGCATTAGTCACCCAAGAAGGCCTTGAAAGTGCGTCCTTAACATGAACACAATATAAAGCACATCTCTAAATAGCATTTGTACCTATTCACACGAGCTTTACATGTACATTAAGGCCCTCATTTGAAAGACCCGTGCAGCATCTACAACACTTCAGTTAGAAAAGAACTTCAATTCATTCACTGGAAAGTGTGGTCATCTCCTGCCTATTTTTTTTCCTAAGCCAAGGTTCGGAGTCCTCAGCGTGAATTGAACTTCAATAGATGGGGAGCTTGGAAGCATTTCCCCCATCACTTTGCTCATGTAAAGCGCGGTACAAACGCAACCTCCCAACACAATCAATCATTAGAGATTCATTGCTGACATAGTAGCAAGGGCTTTTGACCGCTTGTGGGAACAGGAAAAAAAGCTTGAATCTTGTTGCGTAATGCCAACAAAAGCCTCACAATTACCGAGTTGACAGAGTATTGTGTGTTTTAGCTGAGGTACGAACGCGAACAATAAACCGTTCACCACTGTACAACTGCTGCCAACGTTCCAGCACTAACCGACCACAGCGCACACACACTCACTAACACGCCAGTTTAATTTGTCTCTCAGCACCCCCAATCAATCAACTTGATATTTATCTCGATCTGTGTCCGACGAGTTCCCAACAGATTTTTTTTTTTACTTCAACGGCTGACAATTCAACCACCGACTTGATCACTTAACGACATACTTAACGCCGTGGCTAGTGATAAGGCAATCTAAACAACACGGACCGGCCGAGGAGATCAAAATTGGTCATAAATTTTCCCAGGTTGATCCGCTCCTGTTTTTTTGGACACTGACAGGTCAGCGCTACTAGTGCTACGCGATCTCGTTATCTCTGCGTGCAGTGTTTAAAACTGTCTACCATATAAACATCAAACTGACATTTTGGGAAGAGATATTTATTTTATTTTCCCACATTTCCTGCCGGGATAATTGTCGGCATGTCACAAAAACATTTCGCGGCTTTGCGGAGATACTAAACGGGTTACATTCCTGATCTCAAAAAGGGCAATGTCCTAGTTTGTATTCAACGCACAGGGTTGGAATGTGCCCGGCGCCGTCGTGCGGAAAATACACAACATCAAATGAACTCAAGAAATGTGGGAATCTTCCTTGTAACAATGACACGTCTGGTAAAAAAAAATCACTTTGTGAAAGCTGACAGTTAAAGCTCAAACCGAATAGAATTGTCAGAATACCGTAAATACGGAAGTAAGGTTTCAAACGAACCTTCAGTTCTGGGAAGGTGTCGTGCTTAAATCATAAATTTCGGAGAATCAACATCAAGGAGCTATAACAGCCAGGGTTAAAATAGCTCCACGATCATATCTGCTAGATTATTCGGATCAAAAGTATTTTATTACAAACAAAAAAGCCTTCGAAGTTAGACAGTTTAACACATCAGTGACAGAAAAATGGGGTGAAAGAGTATTCCCGCGATCATCTGAAATCTACTCCCGTCTCGTGCCCGTTATAACGCAAGGAGCCACCGCGCTTCGACATCGCCTTTTACCCGCTCCGAGCAAAAAGCTGTCATTTCCACTTTCCTAAATTGTTTCTCACCAAGCGCCGTTTTACACCGTTATTCCACCCCCTACTTCAAACGACGCTTTTTCCCCCTGACCAGGACGACAGCTAAATTACCTAGACAAATAATTACTGATGTTGTTTCACAAGTATCAGGACTAGAGCTAATTTTTGTGGGCCTGGGGCAATCTTTTTTTTCCCCCGCTCTGTGTACGTCTCCCTTTCCCCTTCGATCAGTTTTCATAAAAAAAAAATGGCTGCGCTCTCGGACTAACACGCACACACGCGTCTAGCATTTAGTGACTTATTGCACAGTGACAATGGAACACCGTGCACCCGAATTCTGGCTAATATTTCCCGGAGATTAAAACTGGGGTAATTATATCTATCCAGGACGCGATCCATTTTCTTCCCGCGATAATTACATGTAAGTTTTCAGCTGGCGTCATTTTTGGAGGCAAGCGGGAAATTTGCGATATTCCAAGTTAATTTAAAATTGCAAGGCTTAAAGAGAAAACCTTCATCACGACTGTTTAATTTTTTTGAAGCATAATTTTACCAGGACTGGATATGCACGTGCATTCCCAATTTCAATCTTGTTAATTTCCCCTATTTCACCAAGTCTGTGAAAATTTAAACTATTCTTATCATGTTAAACCTGGATAATTATAATCTGATGTAATTTAAAATATGAATCAATTCTTATAAATCATCTTTATTTTAAAAAAATCTAAAATTTTCAAATTTGGCAAGCTAAATACACTGACTTAGAAAAAAAATTGACAGAATCCTCATAATTCGGTCAACCTAAGTACAATATTTTCAAGCCCATGTCATGAAAAATAGTTCATACTTCAGTTCAAAGTATAATCGGCAACATAAACTGACATAACTGTTGTAGATCTGTGGCTGAATTTCCCTGTGCAGTCGCTTCTATCGGCAATCAATTTTTGTTTGTGGACAATGCAATCGACAACTAACGCATATACTTGTCGACCAAAGAAAAAAAATAGCCGGGACCCCAAATGATCTCCAAAAGTGAAGGGAGATAAAAATCGAAATCCCGCCATTGATTTTCCGAGTCGGCATGCGTCGGAAAACGAAAACGCGCGGTTTGTTTACAAACGGGCCGCCTGCGCCAGTTTGGTGAACTTCCAGTTACAATTCCATCGGGTCCCGTTAGCTTAGGAGGTCAATCCAACGCAAATTTCGATTTTTTCCCCCTTCTTTTAACAAGTATGTTGTTTTAGCTTTCCTGGAGTAATCTTTGCAGAACAGTTCCATTGATGTTGAGATGAAGTTTGTCTTGGATGCTCACTTTAAGAGGATGCTGGAGTTTAAGACGTTTTCAAGGATGGCATCAACAGGTTTATTGAAACATTTCTATTTTCTAACTTCAGATGGACAATTCTTCCTTAAAGCAATGTTCATTTGAATTTCCAGAACGTATTTCAGCTCTCCTGTACTTTATTATGCATTACATGAGATTCTGAACTATTTTCTTTTTTTTTTATTTTGCCCAGTAGACATCAGAAAACAAATTGAAATACAACTTCCCTTAATTAATACAACCGCATCAAGCAATAATATACTTTTTTTCAAAATGATTTTTAACCTTTCAAAAAAGAACCGGTAAAGATTATGATGATTTTCTGCATAATAATTACATAACTGTTACACTGTTGAGGAAAGAAAATAGCCATGTAACAACTTTTTTTTAACTAAGAATTAATATTCTGTATAAACCTGACGCCATTTTTTAAGACAAAGTTTTGGACCCTATTTTTAAGATGTGCAACTGTTTGCATGTTTGTTTTGATACAATTTTTAAAATAAATGCTACAATCGGGGTGGAGATTTGAAGAAAAAAATAGTAAAATTCTTACCTGCTAATCTGAGTGCCGACATCCTCTGAAACTCAGGTTCCTGGAGCCATTTCCACATCCTTCTGAAAGTCTCCCGCCCGGATTTGAGCTTACTCCACGGCTTGGGATTTCGCAGGAGATCGCTCAATGTTCCCTGGCTCCGGCACAGCACCCTCTGGGCAAAGACAGCTTGGGGGATGCTGTACCTCTTGAGCTCGCTCGTCACCCTGCCTGCTACCTCTTTGGTGTTGACTTCTTCCCCAGTGTTCCCTGAATCGACCCGGGACGACCCCCGATCGCCCGACCGTCCCACGGAGTTGGGACTCGGGTGCGTGTGGCCGGTCATCCCGGCGTAACCGTTCAAGACCATGGGGCTGGTGAGTCCGGATCTTTGGTGGTGATGCGAAGGGGGTTGCAGTGCTCGCATGTGGTGTGGGGAGCTGGCATGATGCGTGAACTGCTCGTAGCCGTTCATCGGGGATGCATATCTGGGGTCTTGAGGGGTGCAGGACATGGTACCGTGGTGGGGGGACCCGTAGCCCCCCATGGATTGATGGGGCGCGTAACCGTTCAACACCGAATTGTGGCCCATGCCGCTGTGCGCGACCATGGAGGAATGTCCCATGTTCATACCGCCGAGCTTGTCGTAGGGGTTGGACGACATGCCGTGGAGATTGGAGCCGTTCATCAACGTGAAGCTGCCGCTGACATTGGACGCCTCGTGCCGGAACTTATCGGAGACCGTGGAGATCGGAGGAAGGGGCTGCAAGGGGGTCAGCGTGGTGAAGTTGTTGGAGCTGGTGGCCGCCGACTGCTGGTGGTAACCATTCATGTTCAGGGGCCCCATGCCGTAGTCGGCCACGCTCCGGAAATCGGGCTCCAACATGCTGGCGAGGGAGGCTCCGAACCCGATGCCTGCTGCTGCTGCTGCCGCCGCTGCGCTGCCCGTGTGACTCCGCGAAGTCTTGGCAAGTTCGACGGGGCTGAAGAAATCACAGGTGATCGCCGAGGAGGAGAATGCCGTGGAAGGGCTGGATTCGGAGTGACCAACGTCTCCTAGGCCGCTATCCAATGTGGCGGCTAGCTCGCTCGAAAGCATCACAAACTCTTTTTATTTTTCTATACGGTGCGAGCCCGCAGCTAGCGAGAGAGCGGTTGAATTGCCGACACAATGTGCACGGGGGCTGGGTTTAGTCAGAAGAATCACCCACTGATCGCCGCGTCAGTGCGCGGTGCTTACCACACACACAACAGCGGTTTCACTCAGTCGATCCAGAAGAGACACAAACCAGAAGAAGAAAAAAAACCACGGTGTAATAATAATAATAACTCACTATACAACGGCGTGCATGGAAACCACACCAGAACGGACGACTCGAGTCATGGGTAAGGGGCACGGTGGAAAAACCAATCGGAAATAGGAACGATGCAGGCTTGATTAACCTCTATAGTCACGATGGAAGGGAGGCAAGAGAACTTAGCATGTGATGTATTGCCCAGTCCGTGCCATGTTGTTTATACAGCTGCGAGTGATGCACGCGTTTTTCTTCATATATTCCCCCTCCGCGCCGGTGTATAGTAATACGCGACAAGGCGCCCTCACGCAGGCATCAGCACGCGTGCGCAGATGCATCGCGGTTGTCACACGCAGAGGGTTGAGGGTTTTGTTGAAGGTGAGTTTTTGGATGAATGGAAGGGATTATTGCCCAGCTATTGTTGGACCACTACACAGGAGGAGCATCTCCTATCTATTCCCTTTGTCTAGCATGTGCATTGTCTGTATCAGTTAAACCCTGTGCAGAACCCATCCCGCAACTTTACTTCTCCAAGACTTCATTAATTTTGCACCCAGGGTTGTATATATTTTTTGTTACTAGCACTGCAGACTAAATAAAACCAAGTTACATATCTTTTTACTTTCCCTATAAAAATGTCCAATAAAAAAGGCTGATTATGAAAATAAAATACGAAGCGAAATAAAGTCCGGAATTGCCGATTTTCACAGATGCGATTTGTGTTTGTAAATAGTGGGACCTTGAGATACAACATAATCCTATTGATTACGTCGTGGTGCGATGTAAATAAAGAAAAGGCCAGAGTATTTTTTTGTTAGATCTTAAGGTAAAGGTGAGGTTTGTCATTGTTTTGTCTCGAGTCTTCGTGACGAAGAAGGTGATGCAGATATGAACACTGACTCATATGTTTGTTTCATTGTCTTTTTGCATTGTTGATACTTTTTGTCACCTTTTCCCCTGTGTTTTGTTGCAGTTGTTTTCCTGATAAGAATGATTCATTGATTTTTTTCATAGTATAATTTTTTTTCATATTATTCAGAAATATTTCTTTTTGGTAAGAACGAGCGGCATTGTGGTTGTGTTGATGGTGATGATGGTGACGATATTGAAGATGACAATAATGATGACATCAACGATAACGATAAAGTAATTACTATGCCAACGAAGATGACAATTCTGATCGTGATAAAAAAAAAATCACAAAGTGTTCTTCACAATGTGCCATCCATTATACTGACCTATTCAAAATCTCTGTTTTATTATGTTTCTCAAAGATTTTAATATAAATACAGAGTATATTGTTTAGTACAGAAATAGCTCGCAATAGGTGCCCATTCGACCCAATTTATAGGATAAACTATCTATATAGGTTTATAGGATATACGATTTAAAAAAAAGAATTCAAAAATAAAACTGCCAAAATATAAAATATCCCATTTTTTTTCAAGGTATGAAGTAAATAATAGGATCAAACATCCTGTGAAATCGTTTCGCCTAGTATGCTGTCATTTTCAAGAAAATAGGAATAAATCATGTTTCGCGATGTTTAGGACCTAACCATCGCGTTTAGCTGTCAATAGAAAACGTGCTTTGCGTGGAGAAAAATAAAGATGCACTTTCCCAGTTTTCTCAAAAGGTGTACTATCCACTCCACTGAACTGAAACATCTGACAGGTAAGGTTTTTTTAACAGTCTTCTTTTGATTCTGAGTGGTGTGGTGGTGTTATTGGAAACGTACTAAATGCATGAACAACAAATTACCCTATGCAAAAGAGATTACTCAGCAAGTTTAGATAAACAAACGGTTACACCTCTATGTTCCGACACCATGTTCCGACATCCCTATGTTCCTACACCCATATGTTCCGACATCCCTATGTTCCGAAACCTCTATGTTCCGACACCCTATGTTGTCGGAACATTAAATTTTATCACTAAATGATCAAATTGTTTATAAGCAGCAAAATTTGCAATGATCTTCTCCTGTTGGCTATATTATATGTGTTGTGCAAAATGAAGGCTAACTCCATGCAAACATCTCACTGTGAATGCATTACATACTGTACTTTCTTATGGAGAACTTTGTACATGAAACCCCATAGACAAATTTGTGACAAAAGTGAGATCCTGTAAACAGAAGAATAGCCAATCAACAGCCACAAATTTTAACCAATTGCTGAGCAGGCTTGGAGGGGCAACCTTGTGATTTTTTTATTTGTCTGCTTATAAAGGGGTGTCGGAACATAGAGCAGTCACCAAACAAACATCAGAAAAAAAGAACCAGTCCCAACAGTGTTATAGGCTTACATTGCAACCTGTTTCCGCTAAACAAATCATTTTCTGTGCCATAAACTTTTCCGTGCATACCAATTCTCATGCAATTTAGCCCCATATCACCCACAGCTCAATTTCACCAGGAAGAAGATGATTGGCACATCTGAAGCGATCTCATGCCCTCGTTCAACCGACAACTGATAGCACCCAGACACCCTGTAATAATGCTATCACAAATTCCCAGATAAAGAAAAGCCAGTTCTTTCTGTGCAAAATCTGTGATACGCTCGCACAGATAACACGCACGGGAGCCGTTATAAATGAGTGATAAATGCACTTTTGATTTACGCCACACAGAATTAATTGAAATTTTTAATTAAGTCTGAATTTAAACACATTTTCGGTTGACTTCTCTCTAGAGATAGTTACATTTTTAGAAATAGTGTGGAGCGTATGAATTTTATTTCATGGGCTTACGCCATTGCAGTGTTCCATGTCATAAACAAACTTTCAAGTTAAAATAATTAATCAATTATTATATTATGTATTTTTAAAAAATCATAAAAAAGACTTAATACAACAAAATCAAGAATTGTCTCCCAATGGTATTTTATTAAGCATAAATAATTATTATCCATGTTGTGACGATAATCCTTCGTGAAAAATAATGAAGCATTAGAAAACAGCGCACATAAATTTTAAAAAGACCATAAGTAAGACGTAACCAACCAAAATTAAGTATTTTCTTGCCAATATATAGCTTTAGTATTAATATATTATGCTTAATTTTTTAAGCCAAGCCTATATTCTCAATCATCAAAAAGGAAAAAACGTAAGAAACTATAGAAAGCACTCAGAGAGTGCAAACCTCCGCCAAGGCTAAACAACTCCCCGCCATAAAAAGTATTGTCAGTACACCCAAAAGAAATACTCGCATTAAAATGGTGGAGAATCCTCCAAAAAATCCTGGATCCAGACCCAGATCCGGATCACTTCCAAAATTTAATCGATTTGTACTTATACCAAGGACCACCCCTAAAATGTTTTCATGCAAATCCGTCCATAACCGTTTGAGTTATCTTGTTAACAGACAAACCAAGCAATCAACGAACTAACCAAACCCGATGAAAACATAACTTCCTTGGCGGCAACGTCGGATCCAGAACGCAATTTTTTTTTTT
Source organism: Patiria miniata (assembly GCF_015706575.1). Taxonomy (NCBI): domain Eukaryota; kingdom Metazoa; phylum Echinodermata; class Asteroidea; order Valvatida; family Asterinidae; genus Patiria; species Patiria miniata. Next base: position 3,518,125 of record NW_024037057.1, read on the forward strand.
GGGGGGGGGGGATTAAAAAAATGTTGGTCCCCCCAAAAGTGGGTCCAAACAATTTTACGGCGTGGGGTTCGGGGCCCGCTTAAGGGCCCCGAAATATTGTTGGATTCTGGGTGTTCTGTGGTGCGATCTGAGGCAATTTCTGACCACTTTAACCAATTTTATTGAGGAAAAGATGATGGTGTACACAGTGCCTGCCTTTATTGCGACGTCAATTTAAAAAAAAAAATCATTCTTTTTGTTGGGGGGGGGGGGGGGCTGGGGGCATGGCCTCCGGTGGCCCCTCCCATCCGCCCTTGCTTGGTGGAGGTAATTATAACATACTTTGGCAGCTGTACGCCCGTGTAGCCTAACTGAAAAGAAACATGAATGGCCATTTTTGTCCAGTAAAGTTTAAGTATACAGAATGTTCTTTCAATCACCAGCATTTTACTTTTGAAAGAAAAAGTGGTGTTACCTGAAGTTTTGTTTTGAACTGTTGTGTTCTTTCGAGTTTTTTTTTAACAAAATGGTTCGCGATTTCAGTGCCATCATTAACGTTTAGAGTGTCCAATGCATTCTTTGTGAAAACATTAATGTTGTAATTGTCCCAAGGCTTTGCTTTAACAGGAAGGAGTAATGACAGAACACATGTCCATATCGAGCCACAATCTGGGCGTATTGATCAAACTCATCGATTGTCTTTTGTGAAGTGGTTTCTGGTATGGTGGATTCGTAACGGTCCCGTCCTGAGCTGTCATCGTGTTTGGATCAGAAATTGGCATGGCAGGTTGCTATCAGCCTGGGCTAAATTGTGGGCCTCTTTTCACCCACAGTGCCTGTGTTGTCATTGAGTGCATATCCGTAAGTACGAGTACGAATGTGTGTTATCGAATAACGCTTTCCACCAAAGGTAGTTCTCAAAGCGCTTCACAGTTATTACCCCTGTTCATCAGGCCATGAGACCACTTTTCTGCTGCCGAGATTTCATTTCATTTATTATTTCGCAGGAATAAAAACAGACATACAAGTATAAACAGTAAACTACAATTATGAAAATTGGAATGACCAATGTACAAGAAAATTGCACCCCTGCAGGATCACAAAAAAAAAGAGATCAGCGCAGGTATACCCATTTATACTCCTGGGTTGAGAGAGGCAATTGTGGTAAAGTGTCTTGCCCAAAAACACAAGCACCATGTTCCCCGTCAGGGTTGGAACATAATGTACCACGGAACGTGGGTCGAACACCGTAACCACTGGACTACAGCGCTCCTCTGAAATGTACTTCCACCGCAATGAATGCGAGAACGAGTATGGTTACCCTGCCTTGAGTATACAAGGATTTTTCCCATGAAGACGAGTACGAGTAGCCTATACATTTCCACGAATACGATTGCGAGCATTGCGAGCACGAGTACTTTTATGAGTTCTAGCACATTTCCTGTACACAATGTTCCGAATATCTTATTGTTGACAAAATATGCATGAAATATGGCAAGCAAAAGCCTACCAAACTTTAGAAAACGGTTTCTGTTCCCTATGTTCCTCTTTAAACGAAATTTCAGTTTCGGTGGGAGAACATTTTCATGAGCGAGTAAGAGTACTTTGTCTTGAGAAAGCCAACTAGTCCGAGTACAGGCAGTTTTTCTTCTTGCGAGTGCGAGTATCCTCATGAGTACGAGTATAAAATTGTGCCTTCAGTTCGAGTACGAGTGCTACAACATTGCTCACTGCTTTAGGCCCATTGTACGGTTGGATTGAGCACGAACCATTTACGAGACAGTACATGTATATAAGAAAAGCTACATGTACTGGTCAATCTCGGGCTTACGAATGATATTGGAAACTTAACGGGAAATTTGTATAGTTCTCGCAGACAGATGCATTTGAATACAAACACTGCTGTTTTAAATTAACACCGTGGTTAGTGTCGAGGCGGTATATAAAATACTAATACAACACAGTTTATGTTTAACACCGAAGTGGTTTTCGTCGTGGAATAAAAATCGCACAACTTTCATAGTTTACTCCGGAATTTGAACCATGAAAGTCGCGACCAATATTACATTTCCACCAAACTTTACATTTCAATCACTTGTTTTGTTCGACACGAGAACCCCAACTGTGTTAACACGCTTCTAATTCGCGGTTACAAATTGTTAATTAATCGGGGTATAATCTGCTTAAGAGGCTCATTAACTGTTGGTTAGATTAACTGTTAACAGATGTACGCTTAGAGGCTTAAAAAAAGGTAATAAAAGCAAGGTAACTAACGCAGCAAGATCACGAGTCAATCCATGTGCCGATTATCGGACATTGTCCCACCAGCGATCGATGAAAGTGCCCGGCTACACTGTCTGTTTTGGTGTAAGTTCATCAAACAACTTTTTTTTTCTTTCTCAAACCTTTTTGGGGTTTGGATTTCGAGCCAGGGGAACATCTGCTTATAGACAAGGGATTACAGGTATTAAGAGCTGAGAGAAGTGTCGGTATGTTCTAGGTTTTTGACGATGGGGGACATGTCTTCTCTTTTGTCCCCAACCCCATCATTGCCTCTCTGTCATCGATTTTTGGCCGGGGAGGATAGACGTGTGTTGGGGCCACTAGGAATTAACAAGGAGAGTGTTATGGAAACATACGACGGGTTTAAAGGATAAGGGTATAGTCAAGGTCCAACAAAGGGAAAGACATTGGTGTAGAATGGGAACTTGTAAGTCTGTTTGCCCCGCCCCCTGGGGGAGGGGGGAGGGGGAGCAACTTCATCTTGGAAGGTAACATCAGTCACGAAAGAAATAGTAAGTCCTATTGTACGTTGTAAAAGAGTTGGTGAACACAAATTCCGGTAATGTTATTCTACCCGTAAATTGGTATGAAATTATTCCGAAGCCATTTAAGTCAATTTCTTAACTTTTGTGAGGTATTTTAGTTGCCCCAATTTGAAAAGTTCATCTAACTTTGAGCAATGAGTTTGGTTATGCGATGTTAAAAAAGTTGCCAACAACATTTTGGGTAATGTTATTCCACCTGAATATTGGTATCTCAATTTACTGGCTAATTCGACTAAAAAAAATCCAACTTTACATATGTACATTTGCCTGGTAGATGAACAACAACCTGCTGTCGAAGCGAACTTCAAACTTTGCCTCGTACTAAGAAAAAAACCAAATCCAGTTCCTGAATGCCGGGAACCTTGCAATCGCACCTTAAAGCACCCGTTTTTCAAATGTTAAATCTTATGATTCCTGTCCGTATTTTCAATGAATGAAACTGGGGACTACAGACGATTTGTTTGGTTGAAAATTGCTCTAGTTTTTAGACCCAAATTCTTTGAACAAGGTTCGTTTCAGTCGAAACTCCAGTGAAAACTCTCATTTTCAGTTCAATGAATTTCACTCTTAATTAGCTGTTTCGGTGACACACCGAAACAGCTCTTGTTTTTGTTAAGATTTTTTTTTTTCTTTTTTCTTCTTTTTTTGGCTTTTCCGCATAGTTGCGGAAAAGCCTTTCTTTTTGTTCTCATTTTTTTTCTTGCTTCTTCTTCTTTTTATTCCCCGGCAAATCCCATAGACATTGTACACGTTTCTTCTGCCCCTCACTTTTGCCATTCATCTTTGTCATACATCGTTCAAAGTCAGCATAGGCTTAGTCCTTATAGCATAGATGTGCCCCGAAGAGTGACGTCATGGTGACGTCATCAAGTGATTTATTATGGATTTTTGAATAATTAATTTTTCCCATAGACTTTGTACACAGAAATTTAAAAAAAATTGTCGCTTTTCAAAGGGCATTTTCGACTCTTTGCCAGTTATTCATTTACACCACTCTTTGTCCAAGCAAAGACCCTAATTCAAACAACATTGTGGAATGATGACGTCATGATGACGTCATCCTGTGTTTATTTATAGGCAATTAAATTGTGACACTTTTAATATTTAAAAATGCATAAGAAATCAACCGTACGCGTCCGCAGCATTCTGTTGCCGGCAAGTGGTAGAGTAGGTTGAGGTCTTCATTTCATTTAGTGTGTGTGCAATCACGTGACCCTTGCTTCCGGTCGAAAAAGGCCCAAACCGGAAGTGGCTTATTATTTAAAAGTGGTAATAGATATGAACTTGCTTTTAACGGTGTTAGTCTCTTGGCTGATAGTATTCTTCAAATCATCTACCGATGACGTCATGCAATCTTCGAGCGCCCTCTAGCGACAGGTTGAAAATTAGCAAAAATGTATTTTGAATAGATGTCTGTGGCGAAGTTTGTCGGAATCGCCTAAATATTGGTGTATATAATGACCTTGACCACCTTAAGACGTGTGCGAAGTTTTAGGCGAATGACGTCATCAGACCGGAAGTTATAATGAAAAGACCCTTTTTCCTTAGAAAATTCCTGAAAAATCAACCATGGCATTTTTTATATTAGTTTTTACTTTAATTGTAGATTTAAGGGTAGGTCTAAAACATTTTAAAGTTTCGAGGCGATAAGCGAACTCGAACATACCCTGCACACGCTTAAAACTTCACGTTGACAATACCTCTGCTTCAAAACATGCACAGGACACAATGTACATGTACATGTACATGCACGTACGTTGTACATGTACATAGGCACATACATCGTATGTCAGTCAGCCTGCAGCGCACGTGTTGCTGAGGTCAAATCCTGCCCACAGTGACCGTTTTAGCCGATTTTCGGCTAACTTTGACAGATTTTATGTTCATGCATGCGCATAGACAGTGACGTATTATAGCACTTTTGGCATTAATCTTTGTCAGATATCATTGAAAGTTGGCATAAGCATAGTCCCTATAGCCAAGATGTGTCCCGAAGAGTGAGGTCATGGTGACGTCATCAAGTGATTTATTATGGATTAATGAATTATTCATTTTTCTCATAGACTTTGTACACAGCTTTCTCCACAAGTCTTTTCCTATACAAAACTGATATATCTTAGGCCAAAAAAAAAAATATTCGGTCTCTGGTCAGACCAAAGTTCCGGAATTGACGCGGCCACGCGGCCTTTTTTTTTTTTTTTTTCTTCAAGCTTGGATTGTACAGACAAGGTGGGGAGCTTTTATGCTTTTTTGGTGTCCTCATGTACATTGGTGTCCTCCATAATTTGCCTTGGTGCTTTCGATCATTTGCCTTGGTACAATTTCCCATTCCTTGGTGCTCTTTGGTAAACAAAATTGAGGAGGTGCAAACTTGCTACTTGCGCAACTTTGAAATTTGCGCGCGCAAGTTTCAAACTTGCGCAAGTAGCAAGTTTGTGCTCGACAGTACTTGTAGTAACGATTGCACGAGGAACAGCGTGCGCGCGAAGGTTTATTAGTCAGACCCTATTTATATCTAACAGTACGTCTAGATTCCAGACTAGCTGCTACAACTCCCCAGTTCATTAGGAATTTTACTGAAAGGTATGCGACAAGGTATGCAACAAAATTCACGACATTGCAAACAAATTCGCATACGTGTGCGCACATATTCGCGAATTGTTTCACGACATCGCATACGTGTGCGCACATATTCGCGATAAATTTTGCGACATCGCATATGTGTGAGCACATATTCGCGATAAATTTCTCAACAACGCATACGTGTGCGCACATATTCGCGAATTGTTTCACGACATTGCATACGTGTGCGCACACATTCGCGATAAATTTCGCGACATCGCATACGTATGCGCACACGTTTGCGATATGCGATGTCCCTTCAGGGCCACCATACATACGCACATACATCGTATGTCAGTAAGTCCGCAGGGCACGTGTTACTGAGTTCAAATCCTAACCACAGTGACTGTTTTAGCCGATTTTCGGCTAACTTTGACAGACTTTATGTTCATGTATAGTCAGAGACGTATTATTGATTAAAAAAAATCATGATGCGGAAAAGCCCTATGTTCTGTTGCAAACAGACATAGATCTCTAGTTTTTTTTTCTTCTCCTTTTTCAGACTTTTTCTCCATAGGTTTAACACACGTTTCTTCTACCAATCCACTTTGCCACTTTTTTAAATACGATTGATTTCAGACTTGGTACATACTTAGACCACCACCCACAGATGGTCCTAGAAGAAATTCGTGACCGTGACGTCATCAGGTGTCGGGTTACGTCACATTAAAGATGCATTTTTCCCCATATGTTTTGTACACGTTTTAAAACACTCCACTTTGGCCTCTTCGTAAATCCGATCGGCCTCAGACTTGATACACCCTTAGACCACCACCTACAGATGGTCCTAGAAGAAATTCGTGATCGTGACATCATCAGGTGTCGGGTTACGTCACATTAAAGATGCATTTTTCCCCATATGTTTTGTACACGTTTTAAAACACTCCACTTTGGCCTCTTCGTAAATCCGATCGACCTCAGACTTGATACATACTTAAACCATCACCCACAGATGGCCCTAGAAGAAATTTGTGACTGTGACATCCTCAGGTGTCAGGTTACGTCACATTAAAGATGTATTTTCCCCATAGGGTTTGTACACGTTTTAAAACACTCTACTTTGGCACTTCCGTAAATTCGATGGACTTTAGACTTGGCACACACTTAGACCATCACCCACAGATGGTCCTACATGTAGAAGAAATATGTGATCGTGACGTCATCAGGTGTTGGGTAACGTCACATTAAAGATGCATTTTTTCCCCGTAGGGTTTGTACACGTTTTAAAACATTCTACTTTGGCACTTTCATAAATCCGATCGACGTTAGACTTGGTACACACTTAGACTACCACCCACAGATGGTCCTAGAAGAAATTCGTGATCTTGACATCATCAGGTGTAAGGTTACTTCACATTAAAGATCCATTTTCCCCATAGGTTTTGTACACGTTTTTCTTCAAACCATGTACTTTGGCACTGTATGTCTGATTGACTTTTCACTTGGCAGATGACATTCGAAGTGACTTCATCAAGTGTTCATCACGTGCACAGAGTATTTCAAATATCCGAAACAGCTTGTGTTTGTCCACAAACACATTTCTAGTCGTTTTATAGTTTCACTTCCGAAGTAGTTAGGCCCAATTTTCATCTCGAATGGAGTGAGTTTGTACTCTTTGGAAATAAGGGGGCACCTGTGCTTCAAATTAGAAGTTCCCACGTCACCTGTCCCTCTTAAAGATGATCTCTTCATCCCTCCCCCCCCCCCCCCCATTATACCGGTACCTGCACTGCGGGAGAAACCTGAGGCCGCACCGTGCGGGCACTAATTCCAAGCCGATGAATAGCCAACATTGACGGTGGGAAAAAAATTCCTCCACCACACCTTGATCCTCTTTTAGTAAAAGTTCATCCCAAGACAGCTTTGACGGGAGTAGAAGTGTCTTTAACCTCTACCAAATCCCTCTTAATCTCTCTAGGCTGATTAAGACTAGGCAGGAACATCCCGTATAAGAAGATGATCCCTAAAGATACAGTGAGCGGGCGGGGTATAACCAAGTTACGCGTTGGACCCACGGCCAACTTGGTAGGTATGTTGTAGACATGATGTATACATTTGTATACATTTGTATTCAAAAATCATCAATGTGATTCCGGTGTACGTGTGAAAGTTGACTTAGTGAAATACGGTCTCCCTGTTGCATTACGCATGCCTAATTGGGACAATGACGGATCACATGGGTTAGAATCCACATAAGGTAAAGAAACCGGATTTCACAAGAGTCCAAATTGCATTTGACAGCGGCTTGTTTTCTGCAGAGGATTTTGGAGGTCAGCCAGACGTTCATATTTTTATGTGTCCATTTTCTCTTTTAAAAATTTGATGGAAAAAATGCTTAAAATTTACTGTCCGCTGGAAATCGAAAGTTTACACAGTCAACTGCAGCTGTAGGCCAAATTTAGCAGTGTAAAGCACGTTTTAAATCACGCCAAATTTTGCCCAATAAAAATTGATTCACGGCAGTTAGATATGATTGCGTTGGGCATGTAACTCTCCTGTGAATATTACACTCCCAAAATTGCGGTCTTAAAATAACACTCTACGAATTGCCTATTTTTTTTACGAGTATAGTTCAATAAAGATTCCGCATGGTGTTATTTTAACACGAGGTGGCACCATGACTCAGGTCAAAGGTAATACACAACATATGCAAAATATCAAAAAACAAAACTACCAAATAATTGTGTAATACCTTACTTGACTGTAAGTGAATGATAGTCTCAAGCATCCTGTGAAATCTTGACACCTGGTGTGCTGTCATTTTCAAGAAAAGTGGAATTTGTGGTCTGCCGACCATCGTTGGAAAAAAAACTGACCTTTTTTCAAATAAGGCCTACTTCCCCTAATTTACCAAATTCAGTTAGTCTACATTTTGTTTGCAATGGATTACACATTCATGAACTGGTGCCAACGAACTATAGACGGGTTCCCTGACCTGACAATTCCTCAACGTCTATAAATTGCTCCGTTTCGTCTGAAGTAGGTCAGGGAACCAGACTTTAAGATCAGCACGTTTTCTTGGTTTTTCTAGCATGTGTGAACACAAAACTGTAAACAGGCCAGTACAACAATATTTGCTGTAAACTAATAATGAACCCCCACAAATCCATCCATTTCTGAAAATTACGGGTAAACTCAAATGTTGTATATTAGCTTTAATTCGTCTTACTGTGTTTCTGAAAACATTTTTTTTTAATATCTAAAATATTGGCCTACATTAAATTTGAAATGTGGGTTGTTGAGCGGATTTTGTTCCATGGGGTGAATACTCCATGTAATAAAAAATATTGAATTAAGAGTGTATATTATGGAATATATCCCCAGCAAATAATAGATACAAACTATATACCCGGGTAGGTCGTTGTATACAGGTATCGAAAAATGGTGTTGAATGCATAATCCGCAGCTTATTATACAGGGTGGAGAATTCCTATTTGTTTAAGACTGTTATGAGGGGCAAAAATGGGATTATGCAGGAGTTATTTTCCCTTTTTAGTTTTCAACATGCACCCATGTTTGAAGAAGGCGACCCATGACATAGGTGCTCCATTTCTAGCGGCGTTGCGACAGCGTGCTGGCACACGGCCCGGCACGCGTGGATCCGCGCGCCGAGCCGCCACGTGCCCTCGTGCGTGCGGCGCGGCCGGCCCGAACAAAAAAAACCTCCCAAAATGACCCAAAACCTTACGTAGCACGTCACTCTTTTTCGTCCTACACCGGGGAAAATTATTCCCCTTAAGCAAACACCATTCATTATTCACTATTTGTTCTTGACCCTACGCCATTTATTGTTACCGTAGATTACGAGGAACGAACCAAGAGGGGGGGGGGGGCAAACCACGGGAATAATTTTGTTCGCGAGGAAGTAAAAACACAAACAAAAACCACGCGAGTGTGCGGTGAAAAAAACATACCGAGGGTTCTTGGTCGCGCGCGTATGTGTTATGCATGCATGCACGATGCATGTTGAACTTGTCTATGGAGAAAGGGCGTTGTTTGGTCGCTGTATTATATTGGCTGCTATTTCATTAATAGGAGTAAACGTTGCATTGTGTGAACACGTGTTGTGGGTCTCAGGCTTCGCGCAGAACGGAGTAAAAAAGGCGCCATGGCTTCATTCAGCAGAAAACCTTGTCGCGAACGCGTGAAGGGTAGAAGCGCTCTTTCTTGTCTTGTTATTTAAACTCTGAACAACAAAAATCGGTCAGTCAGACGGTAATGTTATTAAACCGGGCCTAATTCATTATTTTTGACTAATGAAGAGCGATATGGAGCAAGGTCGCCCGGGACCGATCTTTATTATTGGATCGGACGCAGTTCAAATGCCACTTTTTGAAATTGAAATTGAAATTAAACTAGAAAAGTGTCTGGCTGTAATACGCGTTGCGTTGAATGTGATCGTGCGTTGCAACAAAAGGAAAAAGTGAGCAATCGTCACGGTGGTTAACATTCGCAATCGAGAAACAATTTTAATTTATCTTCTCCTTTCTATAAACAAAGCTTATTGTAATGCGTTTGTGCCCTTAGAACTACCAAAGAAAGCTTTGAAGAATAAATTTATTTGCTCGAAAATAATAGTTAATGTGTTTACATGCCGATTGAAGCATGATGTTAAACAAAATATATCGTTAGTGGCTTTTTGTAATTCTATACATTTGGTGTGTTGAACGGAGCACCCTAAATAAACACCCCCCCCCCCCCTCAAAAAAAACCCCCAAATACTAATTCTATCAACCCTCCCACATCGCAGATCCGTAGCCGGGGGACCCCCCCCCAAAAAAAAAAAACCGCGAATAGGCCTATATGTATTTCCATGCGTAAATCAACTAGGGTTTTTAACATTAAAAGGTCCACTCTATGCTTCTTAAAAATGTCCACTTCATATAAAAAATGTGTATCCATCCGTAATCAACTGTTTATTACACATTAAAATGTTCAGTTTATGGTGAAAAGGTCCATTTTTTATGGCAAAAATAACCCGACCCTCTCCTTCCTGCAGGCTGGCTAGGCCCTGAATCGTCAGCTCCCACGGTCCAAAGGGATCAAGAAATCCCATCATTAAAAAGAAAAACGTGAGATTTTCATGCCCAGTCGGCAGATCTGCCAGTCGGCAAACATAATAAATGTCTAGCCAGTCCCCCCCCCCAAAAAAAACACCGCACGCAATGCTTCCCCAGCGCGTCGCTCGCCGTCAATGTCGACCGTCTGTAGGCCGCGTTTGACCCTACTGCGGCACGCGCTGGGCCACGCTGCGGCCACGTGCCCGCAATTCCGATGATTTTTCTGTTCCGCCCCAAGTTTGTTCTATCCTGTGCAAGAATTTACCGTGGCGTTTAGTCAATAGTTTTAAAAGACAGTTCCAAGGATAAAGTAATTTCCAAAGAAGGTAAACTGAGGACATATCCACGAAGTTCCCTTTTTGGAATGGAGGTTTACGGCACAAGGAACACAGTTTGATTCTGTATTTACTTCAATGAAAAGTGTTGTTTATTGTTAATGTCAAACCCCAAAATAGTCCAACATAATTTCGAAAAGTCTGAATGTCCGTTTGCCATTTAGGCGCAAGTCTGTTGAGATAAAATCAGGGTCACTTATAAGGATACAGTAAGCTCCAGGGATATATTAATTTCCCAAGACGATGAAAAGGGTAAGTGTTCTTTCACCAAAAACGAAAACAATTCACACACATCCCTATGTCAATTGTTTTCGTTTTGCTGAAAGAACACTTACCTTTTTTTGTGATCCGTGGACAGAACTTCAAAACGGTGTTTGTGTTTAAAATTCCGTAACTTAAAAATGAGTGATTTGAATGATTCTTGTACTAAAAGAAATCTAATGCATTGGGCTTTTATTTCCTATATTTTGAAAGTGCTACATGCAGAACTTCACTAAAAAAATGGTCCCGACATTTGGGTTTCGTTTTTTTTATATTTTTTTTACTCACCCTGTATAACCCAGATTCCGGGTCAAATCTGACCGGGAATTTTGTTTACAGTTTAAGCAACTTGAACCACATGGCAGTTTGACTTTTAACTAGCTGTTTTAACTGAGCGATATTCCTGTGCTGAGCAGCCCCACGCTATATGAGGTCCCACGTGAATTTTAACAGCGAGATGTTGCCTCTTTAATGCATGGGCCAACGCGACTTTCGCGTCGCGTGTGATGGGACATCCCCATTATGCTGCAGAAAATCACCAATATTGGGCCCATTTGGAATAAAAACAACGCGGTGCATATTCCCCACGTTGTTATGATTGTTATTCTTCTCCCTTTCTTTCTTTTTCTACTTCTTTCTGGAGTACCGTTCTATACTTCCCCTGTGGCTTCACTACGGACAGGGACCGAGGCGCGTTTAGATTCTCTCAGGAGCTGATGAAGAGGAGTCGGGTTACTGACAAAAAGGGGCAAAGAAAAAAGAGACAGGCAAGAGAGAGGCATTTGGGGCCTCGGGACACTCTTGTTTTAATGGGCTGAGGTTGGACGCAAGCCTTTAGGCGATTTTTGTGATGTGTGTGTGGGGGGGGGGGGGGGGGGGGGCTGCGTCCTCCGTTGAGGTTTTTGGAATTGTGACGCGGTTTGAGAACGAGAGAGATTGATAGAGGAGATGGTCTAAAGATAGGGCACGAACCCTGGCAGGAACGGAGGTAGGACACTTCCGAAACCTCAGCTTCGAAGAAGGCGTCCAGATTTTTTTTAAAGAGCTTCCGGCACAAAGTGGGTCCCCTTTCTACCAACCTCAAGGTCGTCCAAACTGCTTACAGTATTTTTCAAACGACCACACAGGGAAACTGACTATAGGTGAATTATAACAATTGAAAAGTTTAACAAAGAAATTGACTGGAGCGGGGCTTGAACCTGCGACCTATGGAACACCGTTCCGGAACATTAACTAATTGGGGAACCGCCAACATAGGGCTGGATATAGTTCAGTGGGGTCCGCTCATAAGTCCTACGCCTCATAGGTCCGACGCCTCGGTCCGACAAAATCGCATCCCCTAACCAAATAAAGGCCCATAAGTCCGACGGCTTATAGGTCTGACACCTCATAAGTCCGACGCCTCATAGCTCCGACGCCTCATAGCTCCGACGCCTCGTAAGTCCGACAAATGAAACACCTCGTTTTTGCGACGTCGGACTTATGAGGCGTCGGACTTATGATACAGTTCAGTTGGGCAACTGTGCGTGGTAAATAACTGAGCTGAAGCTGCAGACTTTGTCAATATTTATAAAAATGAAGATGAAGGAAATATTGATAAAAGAAAACAGTCAAGGTGTCAGACATTATATTGTTTATACTGGCTTTGTCCTAAGATTTTGGTCTCAGATTGCAAATTAAGAAAACTCGGCGCCATGATAGCTCTCCGGAAGGTCAGAGATGAATAATTAGAAAAGTGATCACCCATTGTTGAAACGTTTAACAGACTTAACTTCCATCATCAACCACTTAAGGGGAAGAAGGCAAACTACTTAAAAAAACGCAAAAAAGGAAGAAGAAGATGGAAGCTCAAATCAACAACAAAGGTGGTAAAACCATTGAATATCCCGCGGGCTGAATGATTTACACGGGACCCAATCTTACTGTAATTTTCTTTCTTATACCAACTCGGATGACACGCAGGCCCGTCACTAAACACTGCATTAGCCTTTTAATAGAATTACAGGTATTTTTTTAACCACCGAATCATTTCATAGCAGTCTCTTTTACAAAATTCCCCATTAACCTAATCACCAATCAATACAGAAATCTCCCCTAAAACATCCATTATTCCTACAAAGCCCCTCCATGCCAAAAAAAAAAAAAAACATCATATTTTTTTTTTTAATCTCTACTTTCTTTTCTGACCCGAAGTGAAACTTAGCTTCGCATTAAACTCGCATTAATTGGCAATCGTGTGATTCGGGCCGGATCCAGGTTTTTGAAACCCTAGGATGGGGGGCTCCTACCCCCCGGAGCTACCCGGGTCTTGGGTTGCAGGTGAGTAATCAATTAAGGGTTATAGTACACCCTTTAAAATCAAATAAACTCCTCCGTTTCAAGTGCGGCGGGGGAAATTAGTTTCATGTCTATTACTGCCTCGATTGTGTTTTGTATTCATTTTTTTTCAATCGAAGCGTTTGTTGGGGGATTCTGTGTCCATCGTCTATTGCGTGTTTTGGTGTTTTGTTTCTAGGTTTTGTAAACGATGTATAAGTTTCTTCTATTATTAGGGAAATAAAAACGCATGAGAACGGAGCGAATAAATTGACGACACTATAAGCTTTCTTGTATTGGACTTGACTGATGCTATAGAACTTTAATTTGCTGGTAATTTTTACTTTGTGCTTGGCATCTAGAGACAAGATCAACAAGCCAAAAAGCGACCAAAAAAGATGTAGCTAAAAATACCTAAATATATTCAATTTAATTCAACAGAACATTTATTTCCTTCACAGTAAAAGAGATACGAGGATGATATATTGTGTAAACACATAATATAATGCTAAAAGAAGAAGAAAACAAAAGAAAGAGGATAAATAGATATAGAAATAAATACATGTTCAGTGCATGCTGTGTACAAGATGAAGGCATGAAGGCACTTCCAAGCTTGTATACAAATGTCTTTATGCTAGAACATGAGAATAGCTCTTTAACTTTTGCTATATCTTTGTGGATTTTTAAAACTTAATTATATTCTTCATTTGCCACTTCTTTGTTTTTGGGGTTGTGACTTCTGTAATCTTTGTTTAACCATTTGTCCGATTTCATACATTCAGTTTGTTGGTTAAATCCTAAAATTACGTATAAATGGAACACAATAAGATAGATTTTGAGCCAACAGAGAAAACATATGCAAAATGTGTGGGTCTCGTAACTTAGCATGTAAAGAAATAGTGTCCACATTTTTATAACTACCTTCAATGGTTGTCTTCTTTCAAACTAAACCATTTTCAGTCGGAATCATTTCACATGGTATTTGGTACCAGTCCTGCCTTCACTTTGATCTAGGTTTTGCTCATGAAACCGGGAGGTGCGTTTCTGTGTACCAATGCTCCTACGTGTCTTCAAAGGTAGTGGCGGTCTTCGTATTGAACCGTTTACCCAGCATAAACACAGCCTGGTAATTGTTTTGAACACCCCTGTTTATACCGTGTAGTTCTTGAGTCAATTTAAGTTGATAATTCAAGTAGTGGGTAAATTTCCCCTTGTGTGCACGTTTCTCGTATAGAGTTGACGGAGTATATGCTTTTTACTCCTTACGGGCAGCTGAGGCGGTCGCTGTGGAGTGTTTCAAGGGTGCTTCAGTGCAACCGAGCCCCACTAGGCTTGGTACTCGCAGCTCGCTGATCGCCAGGGCTTTTCCGTTCTTGTAAATGATCAAACTAGTTTATAGGGAAATTCCTCGGCCAGTAATTATTCGGTTGTCTGAGTGTGTAGAATTAAACGGAGCTGGGATGCAGGGATGTTCAAATGCATAATGGGACCGATTTGAACGCGACACACAACACACAGATTGAGCGGTGTCAACGTAGGCCTATCATTCCAGTCATAGACATCATCATTACGAGCGTATGATTGTACCAAGATAGCATTTTAACATCGACTTGCTTGAGTACAGACAAGGTTTTTCCCCAACTTTTAGTGTTTTGGTATTGGTACTTCTGTAACTGATGCTGCTGTTGTTGATTTTGTTACCGGAACTGTTGTAAAACTTTTTTGCTTAATAAATTGTTTACGTGTACTAACATTTTGTTGTTGGTAATGTAGTTGTTGCTGTATTAGCAGTGATTGTTGTTGTAGTTGTTGTTGTTAGTGTTGTTGGTGCTGTAAGTGTTGTTGTTGTTGCTGTTGTAGCTGTTGCTGTTGTTGCGGCTGCTGCTGTTGTTGCTGTTGCTGCAGTTGCTGTTGCTGCTGCTGCTGCTGCCGCTGTTGTTGTTGTTGTTTTTGTTTTGCTGTATGTCTAATTTGTGTTCTTCTTTTTGGCTCAATAGTCGCTTTTAGTCGTATTTGTTTAGAGGTACATGTACCGTCATTTCCAATTGTGGGGGTTGTTGTTTGTTGTTGTTTGTTGTTGTTGTAATTGTAGCTGTTGTCGGCTTAAAATATTTGATTATTTTGTTCAGAGGTACATGTTATTTCATGCTCACGTGTTGTTTTTGTTGCTGTTATTGTTGTGGTTGATGTTCTTGTCGTGGTTGTCGTTGAAGAAGTTTAATATCGTCATTGTCATTGTCGTGCTGCTGTTGCTGCTTCTGTGCGGTGAGTATCTGTTGTCGTTGTTGTCTTCGTCCTTATTGACATTGTCGTCGTCGGATGTCGTTAACGTCATTGTGTTCGCTGTTATCGTTGTTGCCATTGTCGTCGTCGTAAGAGTCATTGTCGTTGCTGCTGTTGCTGCAGCTGCTGTGGCAGTTGTAGTTGTCTCCAATGGTGTCATTATCTTCTATGTCATTGTTAGTGTTGTCATCGTTATTGACATGAATGTGCTTTGCTCTTGCTCGAATAGACCTTTGTAAAGTCAAAATCGCACAATTGTGATGCTTAAATGGGACAAAATCTCATCTTTCTACTACCATTAAACTACAGAATAACTGTTTTCAGTTTGTTTTGTTTGTTCTCTGAGGTTGCGGTGCTCCCGTACTTTTTCACCTTTAGGAATCACAGCTTTGATCCCCGTAAACACAAATCTTCTTCAAAAAGGCCGCGTGACCAAAAATGCCAAAATGTCCTCCCTCGCTTCGATCCTACCATGAAGCCACTTTTAGATATCAAGTGCCGCAAGTCCCCTTATACGAGCCCCAAAACAAATGCTTTCCGATCACGTACGCGTTTTTTTTGTCCCCTGAGCCTAATTATTTGTGTATGCCCAATGCGAAAAACACACAATCTCACACGGCGGTCGAGCCAGATGACGACAAATTTGTATTCAATCACCTTCACTCATATACATACGGGCCG
This sequence comes from Patiria miniata, assembly GCF_015706575.1. Lineage (NCBI taxonomy): Eukaryota > Metazoa > Echinodermata > Asteroidea > Valvatida > Asterinidae > Patiria > Patiria miniata. The sequence goes on from NW_024037057.1 coordinate 3,534,490, forward strand.
CCGCTCGATATCGAAAGCGGACAGCCGGCTGTGTGTACTCATTACACGTTTCAGCGTCACAGCACACAACTATAGAACTTCCCCTAAATTCCAAAAAAAACCCACCCAGTATTATTCTGACACTCGGTGTCTTTCCTACATAGCGGCGATTTAAAAGAATTCGAAGATCCATGCTTTTCCTGTTGTTGCAAATATTTTCGATGTGAGTGTATATAACTCTTACACGCAAGTATACCAATAGGCCCTATCATGTTGTGGCCATCTTGATTTTTTTCACATTCAAATCAATGTAACCAAAGCGAGATTGGAAGGAAAAATAGTCTGGCTCTTTTTTGCACAAAAACATCATCATTCAGTACTGTTATTGGATACAGAGAACATGACTGAAATGGTGGCAGCGTGATAAAGGTCTATAGTAAAGGATACAACGGGCAAAAAAAATGCACGAAAAAAATAACTAAGTAAGTCATGTTTACATCTGATTCGTGCCTTTTTCTTCTTACAGTAAACTACAGTCATGTATGCCACCCATGTTTCAAAACACTGGTCACACCATTTTACGCTGTTACTTGTCCCTCTTTTACTTTCCCCTGTGTTTGAACTCGACACAGTTGAAATGAGATTTGACGCAAAGTTTCAGTCTCTGCAAAACAGCTACAGCACAACACCTATACAAGACCAAGTTACTTGTTCTCCTCCATGACTCCCCTCCCCGCCCCTACCACTACCACATGTACTTAACACGTATAGCATGATTTTTTTTTCCATTTCCCCTTGAAACTACCACACTTTCAGTTCTCTCAGAATCTGACATGCAGACCCTGAAATTCCCGATTTTCCTTATCTTGGATTTTTTAAAAGATTTTTTGTAACGCCAGTGTCTTTTGTTGCCGAAAAGTTCAACGACTGTGGACATATACCCAACACGCGCGGAAATGAAACGTGATTCCTTAAAACAGGTTAAAATTGTACAGAACATGTGAAAAATTGTTATATTTTGTCTCAACACAGCCAAAAAATCCATTCGGAAGCTCTACAAGATCGAAAAATCCTGTTTACAATCGTGTACACTGACAGGAAGAGCACGGAACTTTGGAAATACCTAAGCAATATTTCCGTCATTGACAGTTCATCATTCAACACCAGATTTTTTCCTACCTCTCTCCTTCCTTCAACCACCAATCCTTATGGAAATTGGACAACATTCAATATTTGTGTTAGCTATTTGTGTTTGGACCACAGCTGCAGATTCTCCCCGCCACGAACATAATACGAGGCGAAGCTTGACTCGTGTTTTTTTGGAGGGTGCTTGAGCGCCGAGCCCCCCGCGCAACAGTTCCGCGGAGTCCTGGTTAAAAATTTCCAGAGTCTGTTGAATACCATTAATACCAAACACTTCTGGACTGTTACGTTCTTGTTCTACCGAGTGTTTGTTAATACGAACAGTCAACTGTTAGAAGTGTTTTTGGTCTCTTCTCTACGGTCCTTCTCACGTACAAAGCTTGCAGGATTTTAATATTTCTGTATAGCACGCCCTTGACCACTTCGTTTGCCTTTGTTCGGCGCAATTATAGTCGAGTGCCTTTTCCGATCGCGGCTTTTGTTCCGGAGAGTGTTTTGGTGATAAGAACAGTCAACTTTCGGTGTTTTTTTTCCTGTAAGAACTCGGTTGATTTAATTGAGAATTGTTAGTTTTGGAGCGATATCCAATTAGAAACTGTGCTGTTGAGTGTGACGTGAAAGTCCTTCTAAAATGTGCTATGCTTGTCAGAATCAAAATAAATTCCAAACCATTTTAGGCTAATTAGTTTCAAACTCTCCATATTCAATGTTCTCATAGTTGAATCGTCGTATTTCTTGATGGAATTAAAAGGTCGGTTTCGGTTGTTGGTGGAAGTATGTACAGGTTGTCCCGCAAAAAAACTAACAGTCGAAAACCAATTAAATAAAGGTATATTGCATGTGAGTTTGGAATATTTCAAATTACCTCTTAAGGTCAGATAGGGCCTAACCAATCTACCATAAAAACTTTATTTCATTCAAATCGATGCATTGGAACATGCTATGCTTCATCAAACTCAAGGGTTGAAAATCGTCTTGGGCTACTTTCCTTGACAGTCAGAAAGTGCAGTTAGAAAAACACGCAAAGGATGTATGCCCTTTTCATCAAGAGTAACGTGTGGCATATTCAACCGGCTTTGATCTGTAAACTTGATAAATAAAAAAGTGGCCCAAGTGGTTTTTCAAGTCCCGTGTTGTGATTGCTATATCTTTTGAACAAAACACCCTAATGAAACCAACTAAAAAGCATTTGGAAGACCAATTATTCTATACTCAGCAATACATTAGCCACGATTTTGAATACAACCCCCATATTTCTGAAAACATGCCCGATTCGACTGGTGTTTTTTTTGGGGGGGACAACATGTATGCTTTCATTTTGTTAATACATTTTGATAAATTTTGGTATTTCAGAAGTTGGGTAGGCTACCGTCATTTCAGGAGCATTTTCTTGCTGACGGTAGTGGTGAGGAGATGCATTGATGCATGTGGTGATGATGACGATTGGGAAGAAGATGGTGATGACGAAGGTGATGGCATGGACCAAAAGTGATGATGAAAGGTGTGAAAATAGTGATTTCGATAACGGTGACATGTTGGTGATATCAGTGATGAAAGTGGTGATGAAAGTTGTGATGGTAGAAGATGCGGAATGGGTGATTTTGATAATGGTGATATGATGGTGATAACAATGATGATGAAGTTGATGATTATTTAGGTCTTGGTGAAGTCGGTGGTGATAATCTGAAGTGAAATGGTGATGTCACGAATCGAGTCTACTGCTGAACACCCCAACATTCACACCCCACCTTAAAAACCTAATAATAACATCAATAACTTGTAGAAATCGCCATCCAAAACATCTCCCGATCTTATCACTATTAAGACGCCCCAAGGGAGTCCAACACCAAGCCTAAAAAAAAATCACTCCACCGCGCTGCATTTTCAGCCAGTCCGGCCAAGAACGACAAAATGCGTGCGCTCGCATCGAGCTCCCCCGGTTAACTCCGGGGCCTGGGCAAAAGGGAATGGCGGATTAAGGCCGCGTAATCGTGTGTCTCCCGGCGTGGCGGTGCACTTAGGAGGAGGAGGAAATCAAAACACATAATAGACGAGATGGGGCGAGAAAGGGAAAAGGGAGGGTGTTTTTGAGGAGAAAAGATGATGGATACCTAGTGTATAGGGCAAGGAGGAAATGGGATAAAACATTGCCAGGGGGACACAGGAAAACGGTCCCGGGCGGCTCATTTGATTGTCTTTGAAAGCCCATAAAGCGCACAGTTGGTGTTAACGTGGGATCTCTCATAGACAATTGGCGTTAGTCGTATTATAGGTGATTGCGGTCATCAAGATGATCCTTTGCTGAGCAAGTACGTACGCTGCTAGCGTTAACGCAGATCTTTGGTATATCGTGGACTAAGAGTTTGTAGGCCTAATGGCCATCGTGGTAAAACTGGTACATACATTCTCAAATTTCGACGTGTAAAATTAGGCATCATTATACTCTCTTTTTACCAAGGAGTGAAAATGGAGACCAGGCGATTTGGAAAGCAAAACACTCTAATTTTAGTCTGAAATATTTCGGAAATGAAACATTTTCTCGTGGAAACTTAAGTGAAAACGTGATCTATTCGATTGAATAACTTTCTCTCTAATTCGCCTTGTTCCAGTCGGGTGGGGTGTTCACTCGAATTGAGTGTTTTTTCCCCACTATTATATTTGTTAATAGGGAAAACATTTAGCGTGGATACGTTGTCTTAATACTTCATGCATTGCATTGTAAATATAGGTGCACCTGTGATGCAAGTTAGAAAACAAATGGATGAAAAAGGAGGAATGTACGAAGATGATAATTCACATTTTGAAAGACGGAGGAATTTAACATAGTGATAATGATATAGATATAGACATTAAGATGACTGCTCTACGCTCTAAAAACTGTGTGTTTAGCAATTAAACACAATTTTGCTATCACTTTTTGAACATGTTTAGAAGCTAAACATTTTGTGTTCAACTCCTAAACATCAATGTTCAATTGCTTAACACTATCCATCCTTACTCTAAACATGTTTAGCATGTAAACCTGTTTACAAACTGATGGCAAGAAAGTGTTTGGAAAAGTGTTTAATTGCAAAACACAGATTTGGCCGTGTATGTTCCGACACCCCTATGTTCCGACACCCCTAAGTTCTAACAACCCGCACATGAGATTGTGTTACTCCCGGTTAGGGATAGGGTTAGGGTTAGGGTAAGGGATAGGAATATCTACAGTCGGAACATAGGGATGTCAGAACAAAGGGTGTCGAAACATACGGGTGTCGGAACATACGGGTTTCGGAACATTGGGGTGTTGGAACGTAGGGGTGTCGGAACATAGGTGTGGAACCGATATTAGTCAATGAAGATAGCACATAGATGTGAACTTTAATCTTAGTTTTGGCGGTGCAACCACAGAAGCTGCACCCGTCATGCAAATTGTATGAAAATGAATGGTTAAGGACATAGAATCACCACAGCGTAACACAGCATAAGAAACCATCAACAAAACCTCTCAAGGTTCATTATCTTTGGTACCAAAACAAAAAAACATCTTTGAAGAAAACAGCCAAGACCGGCTAATGAACCAGTCTTAATTAGATCTACGAGAAAATGTAATTAAAAAAATAATAATAAAATGAGCATGAAGGTGGTGAGTCGACATTCCTTCACTGGAATGACAGATGGCCCTCCGAGACGCGCGTCCTTCCGCAACACAATGGGGGAAAACAACTAATAGCGATAGGCGAGGCCAACATAATCGATACCGGTAGATGGTATCGATCCTGCCATCTCATCTATAATTCAGTTGGTATATGATTAGTTATTCTCCGATTTTTTTTCTTTTGGTGCTGCTTGCGTGTCAACACCCTTGACAGTTTTGTGTGATATTCGACGGCTGTGCATGTGCACGGGCACAGAGAAGGACTAGGGATGGAGTATGAATCAGACAAACACAAAAAAGCGACCTATAAGGCACATATACACTGAACAATTGCCTGGGTTAATTTTACCCAAGAAAGGTTGAAAACTGGGACTACCCAAACTTGGGTTGTTCTATAACCAATTGTTTGGGTTAGAATTTATGTTAAATTCAACCAATAGTTGTAGTCATACAAGACCAAATTAAATTTGAATGACCACTAGTTTTGGTTGAATTTAGCAGAAATTCTAACCCGAACAATTGATTATAGAACAACCCAAGTTTGGGTAGTTGCAGTTTTTACCCTTTCTTGGGTAAAAGTAACCCAGGCAATATTTCAGTGTAGGATGATTTTGCATTTATCCCGCGAGTAACCTACCAAATTATTATCAAAAAGGCTTACTTGGATTAAAGATCGTATACTGGTACTGAACGCCATGTGAAATTATTCCGTTTGACTTGCAGTCATTTAAGAAGAAATCAAGAAATGTAGGCGATTTCCAACCATCAGTCAATTCACTGTTTTTTTAAGGCAACAAATTATATTGACGAAATGGTGTTTCGTGATCAAAAGGTTATGCATGGCTTTTCACTGTTTTCTCGAAAAAGTGTAATATCAACCGAGCTAAAACTACAACTGGTCAGGTTCGGAACATTCTTCTTCGGATTTTGAGTGGTGTTATCAGAAACAAACACAATGCATGAAAAGCGAAATATCTCGTATATGCATTGAAGTATAGAAAGAGCAAGACCAGTTATTAAATCTCTTTTCTGAGTATGTATGGTTCTGAAAAGAACCAAACTTATCTTGTCTTAGTATCTTTTTACCATGCAAACCTTCAAATCTCAAGACCAGTTAAGCCTTACATCCTGTGGTATATACTCGTACCAAGGCGCACGAAATTCTCTTATTTGGTAGTCAGGGTTCCAAACCAAACGTTTCTGACAATTCTGGCAAATGTTTAGGTCAGGTAAAATCGCTTGAAGGACTACAACATAAATTGATTGTGGCACGAAAATGTTCAACTACCAAATTTACCTACACCGACCCTGATACAAAAAAAAATCATTGTTTTACAATTAGAGTTCTGCAAATTACAAAACAGCCTTCTGGTTTTTTTTTTAAATTTTGTTGTAACATGCCAAAAAAAAAAACCGTACGAAAAACACTTGGAAGATTCTTAAACGCCATCCATTAATCTCACACTGCTCCTCAAATTTCCAAAGTTATCTTCGCTTCTTAAAGCCACTCGTTTCCCCTCTCTCTTAAATAAGCAAAAAAAAAGGAACCCGGCATCAGTTGGTGTATTTTTATAAACCACCGCGAATGAATAAAAAAGAGTAGGAGTAACCGTGCTTCGCTCGCCATCACGCTCATTTGCCCCGGGGCCCGGGAGCTTCCATTTCCCCTGCTAAAATTCCAAACAGGGCCCTCTATCACAAGTCTCCCACGCAAACTCCCTCCAAAAACCATCTCCCGTCTCTTAATACACCGTTCGGCTGGCGGTGTTTCTTTACATCCATTCCAGCGAGCCCCGTACAGGTCCGGTGACAGGCCCTTTGGTGTAACACAGCGCTCGCTTTCCCTCTAAGAGCTAAGCTAAAAAAAAAAAATTACAGAAGCGGTGACAAACCGCGGCTATAAGGTCCCTTCCCCCTAGGGGGTAATTGATTTGCATAATAGCGGGGTTAATTGAAAGCATTTCTCCCCCTCTTTTCTTTTCGTTTTGTGGTTTAGGTTTTTGCTTTGCATCCTCTCTCTCTCTCTCCGTCTCTTGAGAAAGATTTTCATCAGCTTCTCCGTGGAGAGCAAGGGCCAGTGTTGCTGTTGGTACCTCTGAAGAGCTGTCGATTTCGGGTAAAGATTTATGGGTTTTGACCCGGGGCCCGCCGCGGCTGAGTGTCGTGTAGGACTCTCACGATGGATAGAATGGAAACTTGTTGGTTTGGAGAGCTGTGGGGAGGGGAGGGGAGGGAGGGGGAGATGGCATGAAAGGGAAGGCAGTTCGTTCACTTTTTTTCCTCAAATACTTTAAAGGCCGAGACCAAATCTATATACAGGAAGGTCCAGATTTTCTTTTAGTTGAATTCAGCGTATACACTCTAAAAACAGATTGGTTGAGTGCAAGCAATCTGGTTGGCTGGACACATATTAATCAATCTTTGGTTGTTTCAATGAAATATTTGTTATTTCAACCAATCTTCTATACCAATCTATTTTTAGAGTGTACTCTTTCAAATTCCGGGTCAGATTTGACTCGGAATGGCGGGTTATGTTCTGATATTGTATTTTTCAGGGTCAATTAGACACTTTTCTGGTCCAAAGAGTCACTTTCGCCAAGGTTTACGAGTCAAATTCTAACCCGAAAATGAGCAAGAGAAAAGTCATTTTGACTTGGAAAAAGTGTCGTGTTGACTCTGAAAAGTTTTATCAGGTCAAACTCTGACCAGGATTCCGGCTGACCCGGGACATTTTAAAGAGTCTAGTGAAAAAGTGGGTCAATTTTAATGAAAACACAAAATATCACTTCCAATTGACGCACTAAAACCCAATTACCACGAATTGCAGGGGTCGTACAATGTTGAAAGCTGAAATAACTCAAAATATCGCCCTTTATATAATCTGAAATAACAATTGGGCCTGATTCTAAAATCAGTAAAATGGCCCTCAACTATGATATGAGACTTCACCCGAAATCAACTAATAATGTTAATTAAGTACTTGAAATATCATTACCGCATCAATCCTATGTATATGTGATTGTAATAATTAATTGGTGTGGAAACATAATCTTAAAATTGTAAAATAATGTTTACACACATTTTATGACAAGCGAAATGAAAGCTAAATTGACCCCCAAAACAACAAAGATCTGCGGTGAAAAGTGTCTCGTTTGCCATCTATGATCAGCCTCTGGCTCTGGTCCATGCCTTGAAAATCTCCCAAGCCTCAATTCCCGCCAATTTACTTTTAAAACCATATAATCCCACCTTTAATAACGCATCAGCCTGTCCACCGTTCCCTTACTCCTCGCAATACATGCATGCATGCATGGCTTGGCGCCCATAAACAACCCGTATGGATCCGGCCGAAGAAGGTCAGGACGCGCCAGATCCCCAGGAAAAACCACATCGATTTTTTTTGGCTCCCCTATTTTTTCCCCCTTCTTTTTTTTTTGGCTAAACGCCGTACATTAGCAAGCCTATACATAAATACATAACACACAGCATGATTAAGCACGCCAGGGGAATCTTGTCATGGGTATCGTACGGTACACACAGATATAAGGTAGACTTGTATTTTTTGGTAGGTCGTTGGCAGTAAGACTGATGTTTATAACGTGCAAACACCAATAAAGACTAGTTTACAGTCGAACACCTTTATAACAAGGCCCACTTTACAAACTACCTTCTTATAACAGGCACCTTGTATTAACAGTAATGGAAAACAAAGAATAACAAAGACTTGGGACCTGGAATGTTGCTTGTTATAATCAGGATGTTGTATTAACAGTGCTCTTTATATCAGAGTTCGACTTTACATGTTAATAATATCACAGAGTATATCCATCCTTTCGCATGTAACCCGAATTTTTTTATCAAAAGACGGCAAATGTCTCGATTTGTGTAATAAAAATCAAAGCTAACATTATAAGCCCATTTCTTCACTACTTTATTTTACCTTTTGTTTCATCACAAACTGCCTTACAGTCGATATCAATCTTGGTTCCTTGTACATTTTTGTATCCGATTTTTTTTTGTCTCCGTAGAATATTTTCCCTTTTCAAATTGGTAAAAATCCGCAATTCAAGGCAAGTGTTCCTGAGTTCAGAAATTGCTTTCATATTTGCGAAATTATACGGGCATATAGACTACATTGGGTACGTCACAGTTAGTTTTATTTGTAAATTGTTTGTTTTTTATCTTGTAAACACTTCACTTGTTTTACTCTTTTCTTTTGAAATACATTGTCAATACAAAAGTCAAAACAATCCACAGTTTTGCCAACCAGTGGCCCCCGAATGCACGACAATCGTTAAAAAGCATTAGTCTCCAAAATAAGTTAAAGAAATACTATCCAACAATGATAATGTTAATAATACAAATTCTTCTTGTAAATACTACCTTGTTTAATATCAAATTCGTAAAATTTTCGACGAAATCTGTCGCCATCAACGTTTGAAAGTAAGCAAACTGTATATGACCAGCCGACACAAAATAACGCGCATTGTCTGTCAACAGCAAAAAAGGAAAAAATATCTTATAAGAATTGAGCAGAATGACGAGTCCTTCACAGTCAATATTTGCGTAAATTTACACCCAATTACACCCAATGTCTCCAGAGTTACCAACATTACGTTGAGTTGTTTACAACATCATGCTTCATTTTCCCGATGCGTACATTTCCATAAAATCACTACCATTTCAATCATTACCATTAAATACCACGCGACAGAGTAACAAGCGAGTTGATTTTTCTTACAGATAAAAACTAGAGATACAAATGTTTGGTGATCGGGCAGACAACTATTTCATGGGACATTGCCCACTTACATATAAGTTGTGAATGTTTTTGTTTTTTTATGTCAAAACAGAATTAACAAATTGCAATCAAAATCAAATATAGGAGCATGATAAATGGCACGCGTGTGCAGTTTGCGCGTTCACACTGCCTACAATGCCGCTCACTGCGTTAGCTGTGAAGAATTATTCCGCTCGGTGTTTTTAATTATACAATTTTTTTTCTCGCAACCGAGTCAACATGATTAATTAATGGCCCATAGTCCGAGTCCCGATGAGCGGTGCAGAGTTACCTTGCCTGCGCGGATATTATTACTGCTCCTGATGCCTTGGGAATTCTCACATATTTTTGGGACTGAATAAACACTGTTTTGTTCCCATCATAAGCATTTGTTTACAGATGTGCTGCATTCAGTTCAAAAAGACGAGTGTCGCATTTGAAACATTATTTAATTAAAAGTTGTTAATGTTTAATTCTACAGGTAAATGTCCAAAGTGAAGTTAAATTATATGAATAACGCTTTAACATGTTGGACAACTTTAGAATAAGACAATTTGGCTGTTAGAGCATATATAACAAATATATCAATCACAAACTATCATCAAGAAAATATCCTATTTTGAGTATCCACCAATGAAATCAAGGTAATCTTTAAAAACTGGTTAAGACAAAAAATCGGTCTTGAGTTACATCTTGACGAGACCGAGTACCACTTCATCGCTGGTGTGCAAGCCAGTATTAGCAGCACTTACAAAAATAAAGGTACAGTTAATTGAAGCTATCACTGTAAGTTTTGCGCCATGTTTGTTTGACTATATCTGATCCGAGGCGTCATAGAAAATGTTGTCTCTCAGTTTTGTGAGAAAAACAATTACAAGAGAAGGATTGTTTACATCATTATGTGTACGACTCACTCGGTAATATTGTACTTAGGCAAATTACACAAAATGTATAGTATATCATGCATTACCCTTTAAACCGTGCCTGAAATCTCGGCTTCAACTTCGTCTCTGGCTATGTACAGAGCCCCGTTGTCGGTTTGGCATGTTTTAGTCAAAATTGATATGGTTGTGGCTCTGGCTCAAAACGTCATGTACATGCAGCCAGAAAAGACGCCTTAGATCGAGCCAAGGCCTCTTACAGCCTGCGGCTTCATGACACGAAACTGAAGCCGTGGCTTCAGAAATGGCTTCAGTCACCATGCATTTTTAAGAAACATGCTACAACTGGTAATGTAGTAACAAACGGATGACGTATCGCAACCGATAATGTAATACCAAATTGACCGATAGTGTAGTAAAATGTAGCAGTGTAGTAAAATGTACTACACTGTCAGTCAATTGTTGTTACATTATCGGTCCTAACCGATAATGTAACAAAAAAAGTAACAAAAATTGACTGATAGTGGAGTAACATTTACACCATCAGTCAATGTGGTGTTACATTATCGGTATTGATACAGTATCAGTCAATTGTTGTTACACTATCGGTTGGCGATACGTTATCCGTTTGTTATACTGCATTATCAGTTGTAACAAACCCACGCTCTGAAACGTACAGTAACAACACGCATGAAAGCCTGCGTTGTTTTACCATGATCGTTCATGATGACGATTTTAATTATATCCAAAGGCATCAACGTAATTTTATGTCAAACTTTATATTCTCGTTTGATTGAAAGGGCTTAATATTGTAAACAGGTATCCATGTCGTTGGTGACGCCTTCTCAACGAAGTGTGTTATTTCCTATAGATAAAGATCCAAAGTTTGCAGTGTAGCGTAATTCCAATGGACGGGATCCGCACGTGCGCACAAATTATCTGCTTCAAACCATTCCCGCCATTTTTCCTCACCGTTGCCATTACGCATGCGTTCATTACGCATGGCAAGAAAACACCGTACCCGTAGGGCGTATCACGTACATTCTGTGTAGACTCGTTCAGTCTGAGCGTAAGCGTAAAACTGGTTGCACATTATGATCTTCAACAGAAGATACTTTCTGTCACGTCAGATTTTAAGCTGATACTCTTGGGTTGAAAGATGGAAACTTTTTTTTTTCATTCAGTCAACAGGTCCCATTCTTCCACACGGTCTGTGCGGACGTAGTATCCCTAACCAAACACGTGCTGTTCCTTTCCCAGCAAAACTTTTTTTTCAGGAGTCGCGCAGACGATAATCCAAAAATGGCGGGAACCGTGGTGCACAATAATTCTACCTCTGGTAGAGGATTTCGTGGAGTAATTTTCCAAGAATGCATCTTTGCTCCGGCCTAACCTCCCGTACCGCTGTCTCAACCCAAAATGACGACAAGGGAGATTTCTCCCCTGTATTTAAACACTTCCAGTGAGTTTCGACCGATTTTTACCGATTTTTTTTCGTCTTTCAAAGGGAAACACTTTTTAGTCGTCTATCAGGAGTAGTGATCGAAATAATCCATAGCCAGCCCCGGCTGACGTATCAAACTTTCTTGTTCCAAACACTCGGAAACTGAATGCATTCCTGAGGCGTGCCGGCCAAAAAAAAAAAAAAAAAATCGAAAAAATTTATCGAAATTTTTGTGTGTGTGAAGGGCCCCGCTCCGGGCTCGTGCCACGGGCGGTGCGAGCATGTAGTGAGTGCTATACAGGCCGGCTGCATGTGGCAGGGAGGGGACGGGACCCAGACCATGAGTAGAGGCATTGGAAATCGAACAGGGATAGATCGGTCTGAGCGGGGCACCGGGGCCAAAAAATCGAAGCGGAGAAGGGAAGTGTGAAACATGGAGAGGCAGGGGTCAATATTGAGGGCATCCACTGGTTTATTCCCAAAAGCAAAATAAACAACAAACAACAAGGTCATTCTAATACAGTTTCACGTTTGCTTTCAGATTTTGCAGCTAATCTCAACTCGGCTGTCATGTAGCTTTCAGAGTTCATATTTCCCCCCCTTTTTTTTCCTTTCTCGAAACACAGGATATCCAGCGACACCTAGAATGTTGATCTAAGTAATGCACCAGTGTTTGTCAGTTTGGTTTGAGGCAGAGACAGGGAGAGAGAGGCTGAGAGGCTGAGAAATCTGACATATCTTCGATTTTTTTTCCTTCCTTTCTTGATGTCCTTCTTGGTGTGGGGATGGAGATGCCACGCTGTAATTGCCGGAATGTCTTTTGATCTCTAGTTTCTTTTTTTCATTTCTTCTTTTCCCCCCTTTTTTCTTCTTTCCTCGGGCCCATGATGCTTTGGCAGGTTATTGAGCGCCTCGCGTGCGTGATGACGGGGTGTTTGTCTTCAGTCGACCGGGCAGAGCTGAGGTCATGCTGGTTCGAAACTTTTTTTTTTGGCAGTTAATGCCACGGCGGTGCACAGCAAACATTGGAGTGAACTACCCGTGTAACACTGCTACATCCTCGGTAGTTCGGCGTTCATACTGTTACAGTGTAACTTTTATTCTTCCCTTGATGAGCGCATCATGGATGCGGTATGACGTCAATAATATATGAGTGTTATAGAGACATCAGCACTTTAGGTTGTACCCTTAATTTGTTTTTTTTTAACCAACCATCCTCGATCGATATTTAGCTCTATTGTCAACGTATTGCTGGAGGACCTTTCCCGGCCACGACCTGACCTGATCTTAGTGTAAGATATTTTTTCAACTTGTTTGCATATTTGCAATAAAAATGTTAGTGGTCTACTCGTCAGAACGGTTCGATCAACTCCATTAGGTTGAATCAACGGGCAACCCATACTTATACTTATACTTATGCTAAAAATTACGGGAATTGGGTCATTTGGGAGACATTCCCATAGACTTGTGCACAAATTTGTTCAAACTTGAATGTGCCCTAACCCAATATTCCCTTGTCCTTTTCCCACGAATTTCAATGTGTTTAATAATTAGATCACGAGCAACAAATATAATCTAACTGCGACACTAAAATGTTGCCTCTAAAGCGGGGCTGTGACATTAGGGAGACATGAAAATGTCTCCCTAATGACCAATGTCTCCCATCGTGCGAAGAAATTACGATAACGTGTCTCCTTAATAGTACCATTACACGTATACTTAAACTTATACTTATAATAACGCCAATATACTTATACTTATACCGGTACTGATTATTATACTTATAACTATTCTTACACTAATACTTTTGTATCTATACCTGTACTTATACTTAGCATAAGATATTTCTTTTATACTTAATTATTATTTTATATTTTTCTAATATTTTTATTCGCACTTATACCTATACTTGTACTTAGCCTATACTTTACTTAAACCAATACTTTAACTCACTTTAATATTTGAACTTGAATTTATTTGTTTGCCTAAATAATTACGCTTAGGCCTTCCTTTACTTTATAATTTTATTTATACTTAGCTATCTTAGGAGCACAAGAAAACGAAAAGCTATTCAAAAGAGTGAGTTTCAAAAATAGTTCACTTCAGTGGAAAGTTCACTGAATTAAAAAATCTTACGAAAAAGTTCCAAATGAGATAAAACAGTGAAGTATAAATTTTCCCCCTGATATGTCGCATGAAGACGGTATAGATTTCAGCTGCAGGCCTGGAATATCATTATGTTGTAATTTATCAAATCATGAATTAAAAACCAAAAATGAATTCGGGGAAGAAGCTAAAGAAGATGAAGGAGAAAAAAATGCGAGTTGGCGCCAGGTAGTCAAAGGCGTCATATCTTAACGGGCAGGTGTTTCAAGCTACGGGGGCAAGAAGGCGCGAGAAATTGTCACAATCTCGGCGAAATTGGCCCCCGCCGGAAACCACGCACGCTCGACTAGTCAGCGGGCCCGAGCGCTGAACGCTGCATCATCAGCGCCGGGGCCCCCGACGCGAAAGGCCCGGGCATAATGCAAGCCAAAGCTCGCACAAGGCGTGCACGGTGCGTGCATGATGGGCAGTAATTGTAGCGGACGCTGGAGCGGAGAAAATTACGTCGCGCTGGATAGAATATGAAGGATATGACAATTCACGTCAAAGACTGGGGAGACGAGGGAAAGACGACGGGGGACAGAACAGCAGAGAGTGAAGATACAGAGAGGTGGAATGTGTTTTTTGATGTTTGCATTTTTGACGTGTGCGTGGCAGTGGATTCTGCTCCGTGCCTTTCTTTCTTGTATTATCTCTCTGTCTCGCAAAAGTGGGCAATAATTTACGCTTGGGTCGCGGTGCGCGATTTTTTTTTTTTTTGGCCGGTGAGGGTTATTTTTGAGCGACAAATGAGAGTCAGTCAGAGCGAAATGAAATGAAAATAGCATCGGGGGAGAAGAAAACAACCCTCCCCGAGAGGCAGATGTTTTTTTTTTTTTGGAAGGCATCTCAGTTGATGGCAGGGCAATAGTTTGACATGTTCAAGTTTAGGAAGATGTTCTGCAACTCTTTTGTCGTCTTGTTTTACCTGGAATTAAGGAGTCACTTCAATAAGTATGCAGGATCACTAGCGGTAAAGTTTATCCGCAAAATGCAGGTTCATTCGTTTGTGGTATTTGTTGAAGAACTCCGGAGAACTTCCCCGGAACCTTCCCGCAATTAACCTATCGCTGAAGAATCGTGTCAACGCAGCTTGTAAAATTTTGCCCAATTACAAAGATACAAATGGACGCGGAACGCGCAAAATCTGGGGCCAGCGAAACTTGACCGTACACAAATTCCCTAGGGTTGTCTAAGGGGCGTAAGGGGCGTGGCTAACTGGCAAACTGCGATAGGTCATCGCCGTTTGCGAGTTAGCCACGCCCCAATAGACAATCCTATAGAATTGTGTACGTTAAGTTTTGTTTGTCTCAGATTTTGCGCGTTCCGCGTCCATTTGTATATCATGTAATTGGACAATATTTCACCAGCTGCGTTGACGCGATTCTACCGCGATAGGTTAATAAAGTTATGGACTTCAGTTCGGCGAACAAAATTGAAAGCCTTTTATGTTTTGGTTCGCGCGCATGCATGCCGCACGCTTTCTTAAAGACGAGGCGCGCGCGCATTTTGGTAACCCTATATTCGTTTCGTTAGTAAAAAGTCATACACGCACGCACCACTGATTACTAGCGCCCATTGGATAAACACGTTAAGTCAACTCCCGGTTCCAATGGTTCCAATGCTACTTAATGGGCAGTGGGCGTGGTTTAAACTGAAGTAACGTAACACTAACGAATCGCCTCGGGTAATAATCAGCATTCTAGACTCCAACCAGTCTTAAATATAGTGTTTAACACCTCCCAAGCACACATTTATTCCCTTATAACACCATTTCGTTCAAAACGCGTTTTGGCCCAATTGGGCGCTTTCCAGGACGTAGTGTTCCCTTTAATCAAGTGAAAACCGCGGGAAGTGTCGGTGGTGGTGGTGGTGGGGGGGGGGGGGGGTGGGGGGGGGGCTGTTTCGGGTCCCGTAGCCCCACTCCTGGATCTGTCAGTGGAAATTACAGTTGGTGTTTATGCACAAATCTGCGGCTAGTTAACAGCTGTAACTGGCCGACACCTGTGTCCGTTTGACGGCTTTCCTCACGTCAAGTGCATGGCGCTCGTGGGCGGAACGAGGCTAACAGATGCGAGCAAACTGGTCAATACCAAAACAAATCTGAAAATGTAAATTGGAGAAAATCAATATGTAAATTTGAACTACAAAAATATTAATATGCAAATATAGCTCAGACAGATAGGTCACAAACATGGACAGTGCGTTATTGTTGATGCGACAGCCTTCCCTGTAGTGTCTAAACGAACAAACAAAATCATAGTTCAAAACATTATTTCATCAAAATGTTTTCCAATATTGTTTTTGTCTGAACAATAAATATGTATTAGAATTAGAATTATATAACATCTTACAGACTCTAAATTGTACAAAAAAGATATTGGTATGATTATAAAGAGATTTGCAATTTTTGTGAACAGTCATTAGTATTTTTCATGCTGACTTGTTTGAAGTTTTGTGTTCGTAGATGCTGGAAAAACTAAGAAGAACAATCATGTCCCTGTAGTCTGGTTCCCTGACCCCACATAAGATGAAACGGAGCTAACCAGTCTAGCTGGCTTGTACCAGTTCATAGGTGTATAATCGATTGCAAACAAAATGCGGAATAACTAAATATGGTAAATTGGGGGCAGTTTTTGAAAAAAAGCCATTTTCGCCCAACGTCCAAAAATACCACTTTTCTTGAAAATGACAGCGCACCACGTGCCACGATTTTACAGGATGCTTTAGACTGTCATTCATTAACAGTCCAGTAAGGTATTTCATAACAATTTGGTACTTTTGTTTTATGATGTTTGCAAATGTTGTCTATTGCCTTTAAGGGCAGTGAATTCAGTTCAATCAAGGGACAGAGCAGTGGAGCATAAAACCAAAGGCGTGCCGCACAGGGGCCAGGAAAAAACACAATAATGAGTTAAAATGACGCACAATGACACATTAATGAGTTAAAATTACAATCAGGGTGCAAGTGTATAAACGCCAATAAACCCCGATCGCCCTGTAACCGCGCATGGCCGAGCATCTGGGATCGAACACTGTCAACGGGCAATATAATTCCAATTAGGCTTTCAAAATTTGTTCATCATTTTATAAAAAAAGGGCAAGGAAAACGGGGCGAAGTCTGGATCGAACGGTTTGGGTCTCTTTCATTTTGGAGGAAAAAACACAGTTATTATTAAAAAAATAAAAAGAGCAAATACAACAAGGCGACCGTGAAGGTTGTGATTAGGCCCTAATTTTAAAGGAGGGCCCGGGCGGATCGATATGATTACGAGTGAGTGGGCCGTCGATATATCTAGCCCCGTCCGTTGCCCAGGAAACCCTGGATGCCGGTGGCTGTGCCTCGATTGTTTGATTGGAGGTCTCCCTGATATAAGGGGGAAATCCTTGAAGTTTGCAATCGGCTGGTTGGGATGAAAGTGGATAATGATGAGGACGATAGCGGTGAAGCAATCGAAGCTGGTATAATGATTTTGAATTATGATAGTGGCTGTCGGTGTGGTTATATTGTAAGGATGTTGATGTTTATAAACGTGATTCATTTGGCATAGTTGGTACATTTGGGTGTTTAAAGGCACATACAGGGTGAGTCCGAATGATCTGGACCCAAATTAAAGAAAATATTTTTAAAAAAATGTAGCAATTATCAAAAACAAGTGCAAATGAGATGTGTTATAGGCTAGTAATTTGGACACATTTGGTGAAAGTTTCATGACTGTATATCCATTGTACCATTGTGAAAAAAAGTTCTAGCAAAAAAAAAACACACGCTAAAAACACTCTGACCACGGCTCCATGGTTCAACAAATTTATTGAAATCGCGTACTGATGTGAAGCAGTGAAATAACGAATAAAAACCTAGTCATGGTGACTGACTCACTTGAAGTTATTGACATTTAAAAAACGGCAGACTGGAAAATGAGCCACTTCAATGAAAATTGCATATAACTCCTCACCACGGCCACTAATTTGAAAAATTCAAAATTCCTGTGGAAGACAGGGTAATAACCATTCATATGAAACTCAGCTGTTTTCTCTCTCAATATGCACTATTTGCCACAACAAAAATGGTGAACTTGGGCTCAGATTATTCTGAGACCACCCTTACCATGAAAATTATACCTTCCGACTTAACCGTCTTTAACAAAACAATTTTGCAGTGTTAAATCAACACTGTTGTACCTACAGGGTGATTCAAAAAGAAAGTGACCAAATTCGAAAAAGAATGTGGCCCGCTCTATTCATAAAAAATAACATTGGGATAAAGTACATGTTCTTGACTAGTAACTGCGACAAGTTCACCTAATTTGCAAACTCTATACCTAAGTTATGAATATTGCATTAAAAAGATAGCAGAATTCAGCTGTCCACCACTGATCATTTACCGTTTTACGAGCTGACGAATACCCATAAAAATCAATGAAACATGAGGTTTTCCCACCTCCATGGATGAACGAAAACTTGGGAAGGAAAACATACAAAAATCACCATCAATATTCAAAAACACTCATCACACAAAATCTGACAGTGAAATAATATTTCAGTCTCGATTTAATTTTAATGAATAAAATCCCATTTTTTATTTGAATGCGTGTGTGTAATCTGTAATTCTCACTCGGCTCAATATAGCTTCCAATGGCATTCCCAGGACAGCTACAAAAATGGATTCATTTAGTAAAACATTCATAGCTTCTGATTGCATGGATCAAATTCAGTAATTTCTCTTTTTTTCAGATGAGTGGAAGAACATGCTCTTTTATGACATACTTCTTTCGTGTGTTCAAGTTGATTGGTTTTTAAGGAAAATATCGTTAATCCAGGTCACTTTCTTTTTGATTCATCCTGTATACTGAACTTGGTGTTAATTGAACACTGACTGCAGTTTGTTTATTGCACCATTGCAGAGCAAAACTGCGGTACCAAAGTGTCAATCCTTCTGTTTTGTTTTTAACAGACTCAAGCCTTCCCATAGGAGTTGGAATATCCATTGTCCGCATTTTTGTGTAATAAACGCCCACGTCGAAAATCCACCAGTATTTGCCACCTTTCCCCACCCCCTGGGGACCCTTTTCCCCTACCGGGGCAGAGTTCCATTTTCCACCGGTGCATTTGCAGCTGACCTTCGATAGGGGAGGGGGGGGGGGGGGGGGAGAGAGAGACGTGCTCTCCAGTGTCGCCTCACATGGACGTTACGAGAAAACAAAAAAAAAGAACCCCGAGACTCGACTGAATCGCGTTTCCGTCGCAGCGCCTCGGTGGGCGGGCCCTGCGCCAAGGTTACACGGCGGGGCTTTGCAGAGAATCACGCCAAGCGTGAGTTCCGCTCGCCGTGCGTCGGAAATTGGCCCGTGAATGAGCCCCGGAGAGAGAGAGGGAGACCGCTGCAAACTTACCCTTCTCCCCCTCCATCTCTTCTTGGACTCGTGTGCTTTCATTTTGATACCACGCGTATATACGTCTCTTCAATGCAAAGGTATCATCGTGTGCTGACAAGAACATAGAACATTACTGGAAAAAAAATCACGTTGCATCAAAATGGCAATGTTTGCATGAAACTGAAAAACAAATACTGAAAAAAAGTCATTGAAACTTTCAAAATCATTTGGACTAAAAACGCGAACCACATTTTGCTTCTGAGAATTAGAACTCTCGATAAATAAAATTGGTGTCTGAGTGGTGGGTACACCAAATGCAACGAACTGAACTTCGCTGTTAACTCTTTTTCTTTTCTTTTTCTTTTCTTTTAAAGAAGGTTTACAACTATGGAATTAAGATATTTTGATCGCGCCATGACCACGCTGGAATGCACGCAATTGTTCACGATTAAAACGTGTAAAAGAGCGCGATATTGTGAAAGGGGTATACTGGAATGTTGTAGAGAATTTTGCAGTTTGCCAACAGCTGCCTAATGAAGCGAGTTAAGTGGATGGTGTTTAGAGGAACAGGGAGGACAGGAAATACTTGCATTTCTATAGATTTTCAGTGAGAACGAAACAAACTGAAATTGTGTGGAAGGGCTGTTTTATGCATGACTGTACATGTAGAGGGCGCATACCTATGTCCCCAACTGACATGTTATGTTCACCAATGCCTGTATATTCCCCAATACCTGTGTTCCTCATACCTAAGTTCCCCATAACCCTAACCCTTAAGCCCCTAGCCCTAACCCTTTGGGGGACATCGGAGGAAAGGACCTTCATGTGAAAGATGATGGCAAAATGTTACCGCGAACTCGCGGTGAAGGAAAAAACTTAAGACGAAACTTGCCAACGCACGGATTAGGGAATGGGACTCATGGGACTCAATTCTCTGAGAAATGGATGGCTGAAGAACAGAAGAAGAAGCTTGTTCGATGGTGAACAGCAATACACCCAAGCGGCAACCAAATTTGAAATTGCAATGGAGAAAATGCACGAAGTTTGATGAAGAAAATGAAAATACTTCGCAAGGGATACTCTGGGGAAAAGATAATGCAGAAAAGCAGGAAAGCTATAGTGACAACCAAAAAAGCTAAAAAGATGTATGAAGCAAGTGGAGAGGGACTGCAAATTTTTTTTTGGGGGGAGGGGGATTGGAAAATTTGCAGTTGTAACGGAGAAAATGCATGAAGTTTGATGAAGAAAAAGGAATTACTTTGCGAGCAAACCCTAGGGAAAATACAATGATGAGAAGCGGGAAAGCCAAGACGGTTTAACCAAAGCTAACAAGATACAAGAAGCAAGTGGAAAGGGACTGAAAAATTGTCGGGGAAAACTTGGCTTCTTTCAAAACCAAAAAAAAAAATGACCAGCTGACGAATTTGCCGGAGTAGTTGAGGTCCCGTTGCGCGGGGACTGCGTGTTTGTCTCGGTATCGATCGGGCGACGCCATCCATCAAGGCGCTGTGCGGGAGAGAGAAATAACGGTCGATAATGCCCTAACCAAATGGTCGGATTCCCACAGTGGCTTATGGAAAGGGGGACAAAAAACACCAGGTACAGGAGGGGAGGTAGATGAAGAAGGGGTGAGGGTGGGGGTAGGGGGTTGAAATAGTGTGTTATGAAGAGCTGGGGAGAGGTACGGGATAAGTTTTAGGGAAGAACTGGGTGGACAAAAGGGGGGGGGGGCATGTTCCCCAATTCCTATGTTCCCCAATACCTATCTTCCCCAACCCTAACCCAACCCTTATACCCTAACCCTAAGGATCGAGGGAAACATCGGTATTGGAGAACATAGGTATTGGGGAACATCGGGTAGACCCCGGACAGAAGTTCAAATGTTCAAAGGAAATAAAAAAAATAGGGAAAAAGGTAAGGGTTAGGGGTAGAGAACGAGTAAAATGGGGGTTAAAACAGTGAGATACAATGAGTTGGGGAAAGGTACGGGAGGGGATATAGGAAGAACTGGATGGACAAAAGGGGACAAAACTGGATGGTTCAAATGAGATTTAAAGGGAAAGCAGACAGAGAAAGGGGTGAGGCTTAAGGGTCGGGGACGAGTAAAATGGGGGTTGAAACAGTGTGATACGAGGAGTTGGGGGAAAGGTACGGGAGGGGGTATAGGAAGAACTGGATGGACAAAAGGGGACAAAACTGGATGGTTCAAATGAGATTTAAAGGGAAAGCAGACAGAGAAAGGGGTGAGGGTTAGGGGTAGGGGACGAGTAAAATGGGGGTTGAAGCAGTGTGATATGAGGAGTTGGGAAGGTACGGGACGGGTTATAGGGAAGAACTGGATGGACAAAAGGGGACAAAACTGGATGGTTCAACATATTTAAAGGAAACACAGGCAGGGGAAAGGGGTGACGGTTTGGATAGGGGGAAAGAAACAGAATGGGGGACCGGAGGGGGTTCAAGTAAGGAGAAGGGTGTAGAATACAACTCGATTGGGAGTAGGTGTGAGACTAGGTTCAACATCGCTTTGATGGCCATATGGGAATACAAAGGGGGAAAGGGGTAAAGGGTTGAGGACGAAATACATTGGGTTGCAACGATTGCACGGGGCATATGATGTCTGATCTGAGCAGTTAGAGTGGGGGTATTATTATGGTAAACTACCATACTACTGGATGCGAATAGTGTGGTGGCCCTGAAGGGACATCACACGTCGCAAATACCTTTGGAAATATTTGCGAAAATATTTGCAATGTCGCAAATATTATCGCAAATATTTGACAGGTTGTTGGTAAAATGAGTAAGAGGTGGGGTGAGGAAGGGTTTCGAGAGGTACTACTGGATATAGGAGTAGAGATCGGTAGTAGTGGCTAAACTTTGGGTCCACTCTCAGGTTTTGAAGGGGAAACGGGCAGGGAAGGAGAAGGGTACGAGGAGGGGGAAATGGAATTGGGGGAAGACATGACGTTTGTGGAGACGAGTTAGGGGCGAAGTGTGGAAGAGAGTTGCCTGGTGGAAGAGGTTCGGGCTCTACGCTTAAAGGGGAAAGCGTTTCTGTACGAACTTTGCCAAACGTGGCTTTTGATACGAAAGGAAGCTGAAACCTCAGAAGCGGTGTGCTATCGTCAACAGTTGACCAATCGAGCCTAGTAAACAAAACACAACATCGTCCTCGGGATGAAAGTGGGAGCAGATACTGACGAATCCAGACACGTGATCACTGTACACTCGCGAGGCCCCCTTCAATGGAGGAACCATTGTGCACGCTATTGTACAAAGCAACTGCCCTGTGACGGAGCATCTGAACAATAGCTAGCACAATGCTTTCGCCATCGAAGAGGGCCTTCGTGATAGAATTGACAGCGTTCTCGGATTGGTTTATGTACAAAAGTTGTCGCGCAACCAACACTCTGATTCCCCAAGTTCACTGGTAAAAGACATCGGCCCACTGTGATGAATTCCAAAGCTAACAACACTCAACAGGAATGTGCTCTCAAGGAGCGTTCGTCAAACTGATGTCGTCATCATTTCGTTGGTTTTGAACCAGCGGAGTGCCATCTTAGCGTACGCTCACCCCGTACACGTCACCACTCAAGCACAAGGCGACTAGCTGTTCCTAAACCGGACCGTCAAAAGAAGAAGAAGAAGAAAAAACCTCGATCCCCGTCCAAACCTCAATTTGCTCAATTTCTTACGTCAACATGACGATCTAATTTCACCCTTTCCTCCATCTCCTGGCTCGATCGAGCCTCCTTCATGCCAACTCGTACTATGTCAAATCCAGCCCACCCCCGCGGTCACAAACTCGGTCCATAGATTTTTTTCTCTCGCCTTTTTTTTTTATATCTCCGGGGCCTCTCATTTAGTCAGTTGAACGATAATGTTTCCCAAACGAAGGAAAAAAGAGGTGTCTTGTTCCTGCGCTCATAAAACGCATCCCATCAAATTCCCGTGGCTCACACAACACGCAGGCAGGGGTTTGTTACGAAACCAGCGCCGGTTTTGTATTTACAGTCGATTTTTGTAAATCCCCTCTGGAGATGTAAGGGCCCCCGGACGGGATCGACCGAACGGTCGAGTGTCTCCCCGGAGGGCGGAACGGAGGTGGTTCACTGGACCACTTTTTATACAGGTCACACGGCCAGGAGATGTACAAGTCGCCTTGGTTTTTTCTACTTTACGGTTGCTCATTTCAATCAAAGCAACTTCAACACATTCGGCTAGTTAACAAGTAAATTCCAGAAACCACCCCAGTTTAGCTTCCAAATTCAGGCCTCAAACGCTTGTTGGGTCACTCAATTTTATTTGAAAATAGCGAAACAAAACAACTTAAAAACAGACTAGCAACCATAAACTAACTCTCAGAAATCACAAAGTTTTAGTCAAAGGTCGTGGCTCGGCCTCATAATACGTACAAAATGATCTCAAGTTTCCTTAAAGGGAAAATACAACATTTGCAAACATCAAAAAATAAAACTACCAAATCATTTTGAAATACCTTGCTGGACTGTTAGTGAATGACAGTGTAAAGCATCCTGTAAAATCATGGCACCTGGTATACTGTCATTTTCAAGAAAAGTGGTATTTTTGTATCAATTTCCAACGCTGGTCGGCCGACCAGCGTTGGAAAAAAAACTGGCTTTTTTTTCAAATACTGGCCCCAATTGACCATCGCACTTGTTTGCAATCGATTACACACCTATGAACGGGTACAAGCCAGCTAGACTGGTTCCCTGACGTTACAATTCCCCAATCTATGTAAACTGCTCTGTTTCTTCTTATATGGAGTCAGGGAACCCAGACTACAGGAAAATGATTGTTTTTCTTGGTTTTTATAGCATTTTCGAACCCAAAACCTCAAAAAAGTCAGTGTAACTATATTTGCTATATATTTCCAACCCTCCAATTTCATCCATTTCTGAAAATTACAGCAAAAGCAAATGATGTATATTCCCTTTATGACGCTTGCGTCATTTCAAAACGATTGATGGCATAATTTGGTGTCAGCGGTGGGATCAATACAAAATTAAGCAAATAACTGACTGGTGGGATGTTGGACTGAGCTTGTATAGTGTATTCAGTTATGTTTCAGCAAACACATAACTGTCTTGAGATTCATATTTTCCCCCTCTAATTGCTAGAGACACAACAGATCCGACGGTGTAAGAACGGTGCCGTCCGTGGGTCAATTTAAGATTTCTCATAAAAGAGTCCTCCTCTTCCATTATGTAACATAGCTTAATACATGTATCTTTCCTTATCTATTTAAGATTTTAGTCGTCATGAGATTATTACATTCCTTCTGTGTATTATTTTGCCGTCAGCTTTTGTCATGTCTTTTTTGTCTTGTCTGTCCCGTTCGTGTTTCGTTTGTAGTTGTTATTTCTTTTCTGTATGTATTTTCCAAAAGGAGTAAGGAATAAAATCTCTTCTTGAATCTTGGATCTTTACAACTCTTTACAACGCAGCAAACCTGAAGGCTAAAGCGGACGGTATGGAGCGCCCAATGCGGCAAACCAAACATAGACCGCTATTAAAAACTGTCTTCAGATTCATAACGACTGCTATTAAGGCCAAAAAAAAATAAGTCGGTCTCTGGTCAGCGCTCGCGTCGATTTTAATCATGCGCGTCGATCTTTTTTTTTCCAAAATGTTCCGCGGTAACTTCAACATCGCCCTCTTTTCCCGCACATCCTCAATTGTGTTTACCAAAGAGCACCAAGGAATGGGAAATTGCACCAAGGCAAATGATCGAAAGCACCAAGGCAAATTATGGAGGACACCAATGTACTACATGAGGACACCAAAAAAGCAAAATAGTACTCCACCTTGTCTGTACAATCTAAGCTTGAAGGAAAAAAAAAAAAGCCAAAAAAAAACACAAAAAGCCGCGTGGCCGGGTCAATTCTGGAACTTTGGTCTAACCAGAGACCGAATATATTTTTTTGGGGCCTAATTTTAGTTCTCTAAAAATGTCTTTTTTGCTAGAGACACGACGGACTCTCTACAACTCTTTACCACGGAGCAGCCCTTAAGGCCAATGCCAACGGTATGGGAGCGCCCAGCGCTGCAAACCAGGCATCGACCGCGCCGCGCCTCGCTATGCCAGCTGCCCGGTCGTTAGACGGTATAAGCCCCCCAAACATATGTCATGATTTATCTAACAACGGGCTGGAAAAATGAAAGTAGTTGTTTAAATCGTATCAGTACCAGCGGCGGTCTGGTACATTCCTTTGTCGTTATTTCGCCATTGAGCGATGCGGGCACAATCCCAAATCGATACTTGTGAATCAGAGTTTCGAGTTAGCCCCAGATCATCATCATTCGTGCCGGCTTGAAAAGGACGTGAGTTTTTGGCGACAAAAATTAATATTCATCACTGCCGCGTATCTGTTCCCTATAGAAGATAAAGCATAGCTGGTAAACACACCAATCGAAGTCATATACAAAGCATGCAGACAATCAAAAACGCGTCTGTTAGAAAAAAACCCTGTCTTTCTTAGTAGTGAGAGAAGCGTAAATTTCATGAGATAATAAAATCACAAAAGAGGCTGATTAAAATGTGGTTTCTACGATCAAATTTAATCTGTATTTTGTTCACTTCGTAAGGCTGGGTCTACCAAAAAGTTGAGTGACAAGCCAAATTATTGGAGGTATTTTAGAGGACATTTTGTGATCATTTGGAGTAAAAGCTATATAGCAATTGTGGATTAGGCTTGCGATTTGCTGATTTAAAGACATACTTAAAGAAAAAATGCAGGACATCTTGCACCATAAACCAAACTGCTTGCTTGGGAAAAGAGCTAAAAAATCAGTTATTTTAAGCAGAGGCTAAGCTTTGTACCCTAGTTTCACATTTGGTCGCCTGAACAATAATTTAAAGGTATTTATAAGATCATTTTGCATTTATCCCAAAGAAGCCTACCGAATTATTATCAAAAAGCTTATTACTTGGACTCAGGCCCGGATTAAGTGTTTCGTAGGCCCTAGGCACCAGTGTTCCGAAGAATGGAGAAAGAAGGGAAAGGAAGAGGGAATAAGAACAAAGTGGAGAATGTAAATAATAAACACCGCTGCTTAAAACTCCGCGAAGCTAAAATCAGGTTCTGCAATCCATGGCAAAAGATTGTACATTCTGTCACGTCGGCACAAGCTGCCGCGCAAAGTCGCTTCATATACGGGGTTGACAGCTACAGCTGTGCAAAACACAAGCACGTGCTCGTTCGCACAAATACGAATTGAGCTGATTCTTATTGGTGACGAGTCAAAATAACGAGGGCAATATTTCGATAGAGAGTCAAGCTACAAGTTTTATATTTGCGCTACAAAGCATCTGCAATCCACAAATTTCCCAGGGCTCTTAAGCGTCCCCGTACCCCACGCCTTCAGGGCTTCACGGTCGCATATATAAAACAATCGACAATATAGGATTTAAAGACCCCCCCCCTGCAGTCTGGGATCAGGGAACAGGCCTGAACAAGGTATGCGCAAAGGTAATGAGCATGTACATGCAGTTTTGCGACAATGAAATAACAAATATATATATAGTTGGATTGAATTTTGTATTTTCGAGCAATTTTAAAAATTAATTTCGAACGATTACAGTACAAGCTCTCAATATAACAAATTAATCATTCTTGTAATTGTCCTTCGATAGAGAAGAAAGAAAATAAAACAAAAAGTTATGTGGCGATGGCCAAGTCTTCAGGAGTCGGACTTATGACCCTAACTTAATGAGCCCCTTACCGACTTCCATATAGAACTCTTCTGGGACTCGGTACCCGGCCCACCACACCTCCTTCCCTGTCCATCCATGTAACGAAAGTCAGGCACCATAAAGGGAGGAAACGAGGTGGCACCCTAAGCCTTGCTGCCGAGTCAGCAAAAGAACCCCGTACCTATACGCAGATGCCAACCTGGACTTCGCAGACAGTCCCAACTTGTGAGTCAGCTTACCGACCGACCGAGCTAACTGCTGTTGGTAAATTACGACGGGAAATTAATACTCTTAAATGACAGAACCGCGGGCATCGAAACCCAAAAAATGACACCAGGCGGATTCGAACCCCTATCCCTGAGTCCGCTATCAGACAGCTTCACAACTAGGCTGTTTCAGTAGGTGTTTTTCTCTGCGCGTTTAAAACATAATCTTTATTTCTGCCGTGGGAGAGTTACTTTGTGTTTCAAAGCTGCACGAAAGATGCATCAGCATCGCGCTATACACACGAATGCTGTTACGTAACTCTTTTCTACAATCATTCTTATGTACCGAGCAGTTGACTATTCAGAGTGACTACGAGCAATTAACCTTATTAAGCTCGTCCTTATTCTGTCTCGTCAATTGTTTCGCGTCGCGCGCCTTTTGGCCGGCACTGACATATCGGGCTGATTGAGTGAAATTCTAGCAAGTTTCCCCTACCTCATTATATTTATATCAAACTATACTGACCCGTTTACAAAATATTTACGAGGAAATTTTGTTTGTCTGATTCTAATTCCGATCCTTTAGCTAGCTTGGGAAAATTCATCTTTTCTTGTACTTACGCTAAGTCTGGGGAATGATGCCATTATAATACAACATCACATTAACTTCAGCCGGTGGCATGATTAGGATCGTGACCACGCGAGTGCAATGACGGCCAGTGGCGTAAATCTGTGCCGGCGAGGGTGGGGGGGGGGGGGGGGGGGAATGACTAAAAGTCCGGCCGTGGACATTCGAAAAGCTTCTCAATGTGGGGGTGGTACATACATGTGTATCTTAATCAGTATGCGAGTGCGAAGCGGCGTGGGGTTCGGGGCCCGCTTAAGGGCCCCTGAAAAAAAATGGATTTTAGGCGCCCTGTGGTGCAATCTGAGGCAATTTCTGACGACTGCCAAATTTTTTGCACAAGTTCATCATTTAAACGTCTTTTTCGAGTTTGGAGTAATTAAATCAGCTGTTCTGAGCAACAGAATCAAATGTAGGCTACATATTTTTATTCAGGGACGAAAATCGTTGGGGAACGCCATCAGTCCTCCCGTTCCCCACCGATCGACGCCCATGGTTGGCACCGTGCTTCAGATCGACAGACTTTACTCGTACATTTTATACGTTGGGCCAATGCATACATGCTGTACAGCGTCAGTTGGTGTAATAAAAAATTCTGAGAGGAGCCCTAAACATTTTTAAAAACTGGTCTCTGCGCGTGGGTGTGTGTGTGGGTAGGCCTATGTGTTTTATGGCACACTGCGGTATTTTCGTAGGCCCCCCAAGTTTTCGTAGGCGCCAACATTTTTCGTAGGCCCCCAAATTGTTCGTGGGCCCTAGGCACAGTGCCTATAATGTGCCTATTGGGTTATCCGGGCCTACTATCACACTGGTTTTAAACGCCTCGTGAAATTTTGTTCCGTCTTACTTGCTGTCATTAATAGGAGAAATCAAGAAATGTAGGTGATTCTGAATATCAGTCGATTGACTTATTTTTGGAAAGAAAGAGTGTTATGGTTCGTGATCAAAAGGTTGTGCGTGGTTATTTCACTGTTTTCTCGAAAACAATATGTAACATCCACTGAGCTTAAACTTCAACAGGTAAGAATTGGGACATTTGGCTTAAAGAGTTTGAATGGCGTTATTAATGGAAACGAACAATATACATCGAAAGCAAAATCATATGAGCCTTTGAATACAACACACGCAGATTTCTCTAAACTGAGCATGGGCGTTGCGGGGAGGGGGTGGCAATGGGGGGGGGGGCGCTTCACCAGGAAAAGGGGGAAGAAAAAGGAAAAAAAGACGTGTGAAGCCATATTGCTGTTAATTTGAGTGGGAGGGGGGTTAGGGCAAATGTTCCGTTGCCCACGCTCGGAAAATGGTGGATTGAGAATATGTTGAAAAAGTTAAGGAATTTTTGGAAAAATATGCTCTGCCCAACCTCGGAAAAAAATGCTGCCGACGCCCATGAAACTGAGGGTTTACCAAAGCCATGTTCTATAAACTAGAGATCTGTACAATTCCCTGTTATCATCTCCCGATTTCCAATTCCACACAACTCCCCGTTCATGATTAACTCGTTCATGTCCCCAGCCGACGAGTTGGTATCTCTACGATGGGTATATCAATCACCAACAGAGTGACATCAAAATCGAACCCATGCCTTCATCAACAAAACAACCAAATAGTTGAAGAGAGAGAGAAAAAAATCTGTGATATTAACTTAATTTGTTTTTCTGCTCCAGATGTGCCTACATCTCACGCATGTTCGTAGATTGCAGAGCACAGGCCTATTATTGGACTTTATTGATTGCAGTCTCGTGCCGCTACCGGAAAGAGATGTGGGACATTATGGAGTTGAGAGCGAATCCAAGATGGCGGATCCCATGGACGGAAGAACGAGAAACTAGAAGGAAAATGAATGAATGAAAGGTTTGCGGAAACACCATGAGCGAAGAAGTTCTCAATCTCAACTAAGAGAATGGTTCTGAAAAGAACCAGAGGTATAAACTCGGCGTTCCGGTCAGTATGCTCTGACCGTCTTCAGGAGAGTAGTTGGAAAATAGAGAGAGCCATGTTTTGCGACGTTTTCAACAATGTATTATTCATCCCATTATTTAGATATCATTACCGAAGTCACATCTGCTACCAAAGACAAAAAGTTTAACACAGTCTAAAACATTAGCGATTAAAATATAAAACAATGACTAATTAATAGAAAAAAAATCAGGTGGACTACGCCCTGTGAAACAATGCAAGGTATGAAATCAAGACATTGAACTTAAAGGTAAACTCTGCTTTCTGTTTTCACATTTATTCGAGTCCACTCTTGCAATACCATTTTGCAATACACCTATGAATTGACCAATTACAAAGGTCGAAAAACTGACGTCACTATTATCATGTGAAGCGCTGTGCCCCGTTGGGGTTACGGTGTTCGACTCCGACGTGCCGTGGTACTTGGGCTTGAACCCTGACGGGAAACATGGTGCTTGTGTTCTTGGGCAAGACACTTTACTCCTCTCTCCACCCATGAGTATAAATGGGTACTGTGAAGGTAGAGACCAGAATGCACTGATCTCGAGCTGCTGCAAAAACTGGTCTAACAGCCTGATGAACAGGGGTAATAATAACTGTGAAGCGCTTTGAGACCTTTGGTATAAAGCGCTATATAAGTACCACATTGTTATTGCTATATTCATTCGGTGCACGGCTATAAAGGTGTGAGAAACATTTTTAATGGTTATACACCGAACGGTGGCAGAATCGTGTAAAAAATGCTTTGAAAACCACGTTTGGGACATGTGTCTTAGGGCATGATGCACTACTGCAACATCAATGCTTTTCTTAACAGTCTGACTCCTTGCTTGCAGACTACAGAGGCTATCATGGTGATAAAATTGCAGATTTGGTGGACTTATAAGCATCTCAACCATCATGCATTGCGATCACAATCACAGAGCGGATCACAAACCATAAAGACGTCTACAGCTGGTCGGGATTGATTTTTGCCTCGCTCTACATGACGACACGTGACTGTCTCACGACCAATTAAATTTAATTATCTGACACCCTTATAACTTGTCCCATTGCGGGCCGGGTCCTTCCCTATGTCATTCAGTCTCAGTCTACGCAAAAAAAAGTCGATTCCGCGTCAGTGGTCCGGTAGAAAACAGTTGGTGGAAGTATTGGAGTTCGATGACTATTGATCCGCGGCACGAGCCGGGCTCGAAAAGTCCCTCTCTTAAATCGGTCAGTGCACGGAACTGATTTCCGCACTCGTAGAAATCTGTAGGCTAAAGTCTTCGTTAATTAACACACCTCACAGAGTAACATAGTTGCGGCGATTTCGATTCCCTTTAAAGCATACAAGATCATTTGCATTTCGATTCAATTTAATTCAATTCAGCTTTATTTCATAACGTCCATAATGAGCACAAATAAAATATGTAACTTAATAGTAGATAAACAAAACATAAAAGTAAAAACCAAAGATACATGGAAAGCAAAGAATTTATGAGGTCGATGTTACAAGTCCAGGGACTTAGGAAACCCTCCCTTTTATCCCTAAGCCTCCCCTCATGTATTTAGTTAGTTTCCAATAATAACACCACTCAAAATCCGAAGAAACGAATGTTCAGTTGAGTTGGTGGATATTATACTTTTTTTTAACAGTGAACAAAACATGCCTAACCATCTGATCACAAAAACACGATTTCGTCATCGGCGATTTTCATTCCGAAAGTCCGTCGACAAACTGATAGTTGAAAATCACACATTTGTTGATTTCCAGGCAATGACAACAGGCCCAATGGAATGATTTAATGGGGTGTTTTGCCAGTACGCTCTTTGCTCCAAGGAAGCTTTTGGATTATTTTAAAGTTATTCTTGGGATAAATTCCAATGATCAAAAACTCCTGAAATCACTGCCCATTTAATTTCTCAATTGGCTTGATGAAAGTCCCTGTACTGGATCAGTCATTATATAACTCATTTCCCTCAGAATGGTGTTCAGTATTACTCTATCTGCCTTTTGTAACTCCAATCCAACAGTGGGGGGGGGGGGGGGGGGGGGGGGGGGATGATACATAAGTGAATCAATCCGTTAAAGAAGCATTGAGGCCTTAAATGCCCGAAAATATCATGTTTTGGATTGTTTACCTATACTTTTTCAAAGGTCTGGTTGAAAGGCAACAAAGATAATTTCTTACCGTTTCCTAGAAATGACGAAAAATCCGTTCGTTTTTTATAAGACACGACGAACATTTTGGGGCATACGCATACTCATACGTATTTCAAGTCGTGTCTCCTCGACCGAAAAGGTCCAATGTTATTTATTTTGTCGTAATTTGCCACCCTTTAACCCTAAAGGGGCCGGGGGGGGGCGGAATCCGCCCCCCCCCCTCAACATTGTCCGTGATAGCTTCTAAAAAAATTTTTTTTCGCAACCCGAGCTGTTACGTCTTTTTAGCCTCGAGCTTTGCGCATCTTTTGATACCAAAAACATAAAAATCGGACCCCGGGTTGCCGCGTAGCGAATAATTTTCCGGCGCTACGCGCCGTGAAAACTGAATTTTCGCATATACGTCGTGTACACAGAGCACAATTGACATTCGTACATATGTATATTTAATTAGCCATAATTCCAAAACCCTTTGGCCTATAGTCATGAAATTTTTGGGGTATGTTTAGGAAGAGTTGCTCTATGCATGTGCACAGTTTCAAAATTTTTCGTCACTCGATGGCCGAGATCTTAGGGGGGGGGGCGGAATCCGCTCCCCCCCGGCTGAGAGATGGTCAAAATAACCCGGCCCCTTTAGGGTTAAAAAACTTCAAATCACATACGTTTGATGGCTCACGCATTCCTTATAACATTACGTTGGTGATGGGCGAGAACTAACATTCATAATGCGCGGGACAGTTTACCTACTCCTGTTGGTACGGTCGAGAGCCCGTCACGTGGATGACCTTAAATCGTCTGTAAATCACAGCTGTGTTATGCGCCACATCGCGCATATAACGCGCAGTACGCACCGCGCGCGACAATGTCCATATAAGGAGATTGTTTAGCAATACGCGCGCAAGGCACATACCATAGCCATGGCCAGAGGGGTGTTTCACAGCACAGAAAATTGTTAAACACAATCGTTGGAACTGTGTCAATTTGTGACTTATTTTGACTTTTTGACCGAAACAAGTATTTGTGAATGGGAATAAATAAGTGATTGGCCGTTTAAAAAAGTACGTTTAAAACCGACTCAAGGCCTCTAGCCGGTTTTAAACGTACTTGTTTAAAACCGGTCAAACACATTTTTATTCTCTTACTAAATGAATTGTTATAGCCTTAATATTCACAACATTCGTGTACGTTTTGCATGTAAAAAACAAGTACATGTAGTGGTATCTTGAAAGTCAACAAGCCGCCTCATCTAATCTCATCTCATCCAGGACATCCAACAATCCAAAATGAAGGAGATGTAATCACCACAAGACGTGTCCCTAAGTGGCCCGGGCAAACATTGGGAGGATTGATTGATGTTCTGCGCGTAGTCTGGCCCCGGCTCATCCCAACTGCCATGATTAATGACCCGCTGCTGTATTTACACACTCCGCGTGCGCTTACCAGTTAAAAATAAAACCTGCGGCTGAAACCACTCCGAATGAGAGAGGACTTGAATAGAAACACGCATGCGCTTCTCTAGATAACAGTTTTTTTTCTGCCATAACGATCAGAAATCCTCGAAGATCCAACACCAGCTTTCATGGGTTTTGATGGATTAAGGAGCCTTGTTATTTCGCATGAAACTGCTATTGCTTCACTGAAAAGTAATGTGTTTGTTGTGGATAAAGGAAAGTTCTCGCAAAACGAAAAGCAGTCTACAGTCCTGACAGTCCCAGCTTTGATTTCACCCAGATCCGGGTCACATCTGACTTCACACTAATTAGGGTCAAACTGACATATTGTCGGTCAAAATGACAGGGCTTTCAATTTTTTTGTATAAGGTATTAATGTCAAAATGACCCGGGAAAGATGTATCGTTTTGACTCGGCAAAGTATCGTTTTGACCCACAAAACTATCGGGTCATACTACCCAAAAGCCGGGGTCAAATCTGACCTGATACTTATCAGGGTCAAAATGACACTATTGTGGGTTCAAAATGACACGGTTTTTTTTTTTTTTTACAGGGGTTCAATGTCAAAATGACCCGGAAAAGGATCCGGAGATGTAACATTTTTGCCTCGAGAAAGTGTCATTTTGACGCTGAAAACTGTCAAGTCAAATACGGCCTGGAATCCCGGTCAAATCTGACCGATATCTTACAGCTTTCAGTTTCTATGACTGTGTGCCGTATCGATTTTTTTTTGTCATCGGCACAGAATGAAAAGAATTTTGGTTGTTATTTATTTTAAAATTGTAGGTTTTGGCGCGGCAAAACAGATTTCATACATTCTAAAAACTTCTCAGTCAGAGATTACTCCGAATCTGAATCCAAATTTGCTCGGCCTTTTTCGGCTAAAAAATTACACTTTATTTTGGTCAAAGTAAATATCCCATAAAATGCCATTTTTGACCCCAAACTGGGCCATTTTTGACCCAGAAAATGGCTCAACCTTATTTGGAGTCACAATCCGGGTCAAATCCGACACAGAAAGAGTTTTTATATCGTACAAAAGGATATTGATGATCAACAAGCATTAAGGTCAAAATTTACAGTAACAGTGTGAGACAAATCAAACATCTTCATCGTTGAAATCCTCTCAGTCTTCTGACGACGGGCAGAGCATACTCTCCGAAACGTTGAATTTTCCCGGTTTTTTTCAGAACCTCACAAACTCACAAAAGAGATTTGTTACATGGTGCTACCTTCACCAGACAAACCTTCAAATCTAATCTACAAATACGTGCGAAATGATGGAAGACATGATCACAATTTATCATTGAACAAACTTAGCCAAAATAAGCCGCACAGGGTTGTGAATTTTTGTTAAAAGCCTCATGATAATTTTAAGGTGTTTGTGGTAAAATAATAAATTGTTTCGTGGTCTTAAATCTTGTGTACGTCCCCCCAAAGCACAAGACAATTCGACGATTGAATTGTGGGGAACAGAGCCCTATTTCCCCTCAAAAATACACAAATGGGGTTTAATATTAATAGTTATGAGAAGCAATATCGCATGTCTTTGTCAACCTGCGATTCTGACACAAATCAATATAAAAAAAGGAGCGTTAAAATACTCAGTTCCGTTCGCTTTCGATCAGCAATCCAGGGGCCCTTCAAATATAAAAAAATAACATATTGCACCGCCTTCAAAATGAACACCTTCAAGATAATAGCGCAGTATAACTGCGCAGGAAGGCAGGGAGGGGGTTCATAGTCAGACGTCGATAAAAATCGACCTGGGTACCAACGAAATATTTGCGTATACCAATTACAATAAGGGAAAGAAAAATGGTTGGATTTTTTTTTTGTGGGTCTGTATTTTTATAACTCGGATAATATTGCAAGAATAACAGGGTTATTTTATTGGTTCGGCAATGTGTTCATTTTCGTCTCGCTTCCAGTTTGTTTTGACGCGGGTGGACTGGACGAATTGGACTTTGCGAAAATCAATGGTATCTTTTGAGTTAGAGTAATATTGTCCATGGAATTTATATGAGAATCAATGAGTTTATTTTGCAAGTGGGAAAATCGCTAAAACTGACGGTTTTCCCAGCGGAAAAATAAAATCAAATCCTCCACAGCCAAACATTTAACAATCCTGGGTCCGATTGACCCGAAATTCAAATCCAATTTGGCTAAGTCCTTTCCTGGTCAAAATTGACCCCTCTTGGGTTAGAAAAGTGGCATTTTTTTTTCCAAGGTAGTATTGACTCAGAAAAGTGTCATTTTTTTACGCAGAAAAGACTGGGCAAATTCAAATTTAGATTCCCGGTCAATGTGACCCAAGAGTTTTTAGAGTGTAGTTCCCCCGGAAAAAAACTCACGACAGCCACTATCTTATAATTCAGAGTCAGTATAGAGGGAGTGAAAAGGCCTCATGCACAAGTTGGCCAGTTTTGTCGTGTTTCCTGCATTGTGAACTGTTGAAAGGGATGGTGACAGACTTTTTATTCGCTATAGCTTCACTTTTTTTTTGAAAATGTGGCTTAAAACATTAGAGTATGTTTAATCACAAATTTTAAATTATTCAACAGAGCAGACTGGTATTAATCTGTAACGTCATTGCTTTCGTGTCTCTTCACAAGTTCCAAAAAAGAAGAGTTTACCTCATTCTTAATCCAATATGGCCGACTCGGGAATAAGGTTCATATGCCCATGTCTTTGAAAAACAAAGAGCCGTTCGCAGGAAAACTCCCACTTTACTGCACCCGTGATACGCTAAAGACACGCACCAAGGACACCAAGACACGCCCCTCTGCCATTGAACATCCACACCGCCGTTTGCAGAGTTGCCACAGGGCGGAATTACCTTCAGTGGAAACCTGTAGCTTATCAAAATAAGCAGGGATGTGCGCTGCCTGCAAACATGACAACATTATATACGGTTGCTCATATCATGCCCAAAACCGGCCATGGTTCTCCTTTTCATCGCCTTTGCTTCTCCTGCTTCTCCTTCTTTCATTATTTTTTTGCCGCCAAATTAAGCGTCTAATGCGAAGGGCGGGAGAAACACGCGAAAAGGCAAATTAGACTCCCGAGAAGAAAAAAAATTGGCAACAGAAACGGATGGACGTCTCTAAGCCTCGCTCGGCTGGGCAATGTTTATTATATATCATCACCGTTAATCATGGCAATATTGAGGCAGATTATTGGGCGCGCGCAGAGTATTTTTCTTTTTTTCTTTGGTTGTGTTTTGATTGCGAGGTCTGGCGTTGGGGACCTTGTTCGGCGTAATCGCGCGGAAGGGAGTACGGGGCGCAGCCCGCCGCGTGCGTGCGTGGGTGCGCGGCCTCGCGGCAAACGTTTACCGGTGTCGGAGAGATATTACAACGGACCAAGGTAAAAAAATCACGGCCTTGCCACGGTATTCAAGAGTAGGTCCAGTGGAGTTTACTTAATGTTACGGACACCCTACGGCTTACACCAAAGCTGGATTACAGCACATTAAAAAGCATATTACGATCATTTTCCCTGGAATTTTGTTCAGATAATAACAATTTTGTTTCAGATGATATTATAACACCACGACAAATCTGAAGAGAATTTACAAAACCTAACCTGATGAAGTTTCTGCTCCATACACTACGGATCTTATACTTTGCAAGAAAACAGTGAAAAAAAAACCGGTGCACATCCTTTTCATCACGAAACACATTTTGTCTGTTTAACTCTTTATTTTCAAGAATCAGTCTGATCAAATGAAGTTTTGTTCCATCGATATGACTGTGCCATTATTGATGTCGCAATTTTCAATTGAGGTAAGAAACGCAGTATGCAATATTGTACCAGGCAAAAATAAAAATGTACATTGGAATGTGTTTATTACATGTTTCAAAATAGTGATCGAGTTCACCGTCCCGGTTTCTTCTGTTTTGTATTTCCAGTTTTAAGGGTGAGGTGCTTTGTTTTCTTGCGTTTTCCTATTTTGCGGAAAATCTGTATATTTGGGGAATGTTCACAATTAAAGAAACATTATTATTTTGAAACATGTAATAAACATATTACAATGTACATTTTTGTTTTTGCCCGGTACAATATTGCATACTGCGTTTCTAACTTCAATTGAAAATTGCGACATTAATAATGGCATAGTCATATCGATGGAGCAAAACTTCATTTTGATTATAGTCAATTATTAAAAATTCATTGATTTATTACATAGACCTTTGTTTTGTTTTTAATACTACCATAGGCCTGCCGAGCAGATGTAATCATGAAACTAATTAAACCAAAGTTTTAAAAAATAGAGGCTAAAAAAAATATCAAAAAGTTATGTGC
This sequence comes from Patiria miniata, assembly GCF_015706575.1. Classification (NCBI taxonomy): domain Eukaryota; kingdom Metazoa; phylum Echinodermata; class Asteroidea; order Valvatida; family Asterinidae; genus Patiria; species Patiria miniata. The sequence continues at coordinate 3,572,286 of NW_024037057.1, forward strand.
TAGCCAAGCATTCAGGGATCGGTCTGAGCCATAACAATGCCCCAGCCAACCCCTTAGGACTCTTCTGGGCTCTCGGGGGTCCCGGCCAATACACACTTCCTTCCCTGTCCATCCATGTAACCCCGGAGGGCCAGTCACCATGTAAAAGCAAAGAGCTAAGGGAGGAACAGGGCGGCACCCTAAGCCCTGATCCGCCGAGTGGACCACATGCCTTGAACCTGTACGAAGGTGCCAACCTGGAACTCGCGGACAGTACCAGCAGCAGTGCTTACCGATTAAGCTAAGGTACTGTTGGTATTTTACGACGGGAAATTAAACATCTTATAGTGACTGAATGGAACGCGTGTGTTGAAAAGCAAAAAGACACCTTCGGGATTCGATCCTGGACTCCGCGATTCGTGGTCGACGAATCTAACCACTCGGCCACCAGGCTTCCTCAGAATCCCTTCAAAAACAATTTGTCTTAATAATAGGCGGAGAAACTTGGAACATTGCTGTGTGCATCTGTTTTGGCTTAATGGACGAACAGATTTGAAGAACAAGATTTTGAAGTCAATTGAAGTCGATGTTTCGGGCAGTAAGGCCAAAAAAGTCTCCGGTTTCTGGTATGGAGCTTGCCCAAAAAGTGGTGCGGCGACGCGGCTTTTTTTATTTACCTGTTTTTTTTGCTTCAAATGTCGGCTGATGACTGCAAATGGTGCCCGACTAAACTTTAGCCTATGGTGTGTGTGTCAGAGCGGGGGGGGGGGGGGGGGGGGGGGGGGGTCGAACCCCCTGTGGATCCGCGCCTGACTTCTACTATTTGTATTTGGAGAGATACAGATTCTCAACTTCATCACTAGTATTTCAAGAAAATAAGGACGTTTTGAGAAAAAAAGAAACGACAATTTGTTTTTACAGATTTGTTTGGTAACACTGTTAATCAGGCCTCTATGCCTATTCCGTTCGCTGTTCCTAAAAGTCCTTCACCAGGCTGTAATCAAACATCAGCTAGGATGATGAGCGTCACAGAATCTTGTTAAGGAAGTAGGGATGGCATTGGTAACTTATCATGCCCTAAACATAAAGACATAATTAAAGCTGCTGTTACAGTAGCTTTTTAAAGGGTGCAGGCTAGTCTGGTTCTCTGACCCCATTGTCCTTTGGACTTGAAAATATATATTCAGGTGGGGCCGGGAAACAGTCTACAATCCCGGCCAAAATGATTGGGACACTTCCTGAGCCTAGCAACAGTCACCCACTCCCCCGCTGCCCCGGCCAATGTTGTTCTCTCCAGCTGATGGAGCACACACCGCACAATGAGAGACAACATTGAACGGGGGCCAGGGGGAGGGTAGGGGCCCAGCGAGATTCGGCCAGGATCGTAGTGCCCCTTTAACATTGGCACACGCGCGTGCGTACATCCCTAGACAAAAGTAGTCTCTGCTGTCATAATTGCAGAATTTGTTTGCTATGGCCATAGGCCTAAAAGCTAAAATAATGATCGTATAGGCAGAAAACGTGCTTCGCATAGCCGTTAACATAGACGAAAATTCCGGGGAATGGGGAGGATATATCACCCACACACCTTGGACAGGGTGGGGGCGTTGGATCATCCCCAAACTTTTGTAGTGTGAAATAAGAAATGCCGATGTTAAGGTTGTTTTCTAACTTTCCAATAGCCCAAATGTATTATAAAGCACTGAAAACAATGGAGAACACAATCATTGTAGAAAAGCTTTAAATGCTGCACTGTTTTGATGTAAGGTTAAGCATAAAGCCCTCTAGTTTGCATGAGATGTACAAATGTATCATGAACAGCGCCCCCTGTGTCGGACCTCCCTCTACTTTTCGAATTTCGACGGCTGGGCAATTTTACGATTTTTGTCATCCGCCCCCACTCGCCGACAACGATTTACGCCACTGGCCGTTAAAATGCCTTTAGCTTGCCTGGACCGTTGGAAGACAGAGTTGCAATTTAAACTGCAGGCATGGTGTGCATTCCAAAACTTCAGTCTGTTATGGGATATGATAACGTATACGTGAATGACAGGCCCTTGCAAGAAACTATTTGTCCTTTTCCCAGTTGAATGCAGATGTGATAGTGCTTGTAATAATACAAAATGTGGTAGCCCTACTAATATGGTGCTTTATACCAAAGGTGCCAAAGCTCTTCACAATGATTACAATGTTTTTTTGCAGCAATTCGAGATCAGCGCTCAGCGCAACCTGTACCCATTTATACTCCTGGGTGATGGAGAGAGGCAATTGTAGTAAAGTGTCATGCCCAAGAACACAAAGTACCCTGTCCCCCGTCAGGGTTCGAAGCCACGTACCACTGCGTGTGAGTCGAACACCGTAACCATTGGACCACAGCGCTCCACAAATAATCCCGAGACCAAAAAAGAAACAATATCGAGAAAAAGTCCTTAATGCACACCAGCAGAGCTAAACATTCCTGTGTTTGTAAGAGGACTGAGGAAAACATAACTCCTCTCAGCCGTTCAGTGGAATGCTGTTCAAAGGCCTCCAAATGTTACTCCCGAGATATGAAATTGGCTTTGAAAAGTGCGCCCTCTGCCCTTACCTTACAAACATCGCGAGGTTTTCACATTATCCAGAGACTGGTTTCTCTCTCTGAGGAGGCAGGACACCTCGCTTTTGGCTCCGGCTCCTATATTGGATAAATTGAGTAGTAGATTCAATCGTAAAAGACTTCAGCTGTCTCCTCTCTCCAGCTCACGTTGTGTGCAAAGTAAAGTGACTAAGGAAAGGCTTTTCATAGCTGTATTTTTCTGTTAACTTTGGAGGGACATGGGTTTTTTATCTTTCACTCGTTAATAATATTTTGTTACAATATGTTGCCTATTTGTTGCCGTTTTATTGCTTTGTGATCAGAGGAAGTATACTCGTATTTGTTGACAGGTATGTTTTTAAAAGACTGTGTAATGATGTTCACAAGATTCCAATTAAGCAATGTTTTAAGCAGGGTTATCAAAAAACGAGAGATCTCAAGAATCAAGATGAAGTCGTTTCTGATTCACACTCTGAACGTTCGTGGTCGGTGAGCAGGGGAGTCGCGTGGCAGAGGGCGCAATTGTGATTCATCCAGGGACCGCTCGTTTCGAGAGGGCGCTAGATCAAAATATGATTCAACCTCGTCCCGAGGGCTACTATATTTTCAACCTCGTTTAAAAAAGAAACTCCCAGATGGGAAATTGACTTTTATCATGATTCAATGCATCAATAGCAAGTAATGGATTGGTATCGTGTACTTGGTGTTTTCATTTCGCACCTGTTTTACGCATTTCAACTATATCATTGTGAACTATTAAGTCCAATCCACCTAACAAACAATGGACCTTATTAACGAGGTACGGGTAGCCATTTTTGTCGTGTTCCCTAAATGTATTTCATAAATTGTTAACTGTTGAATGGGATGGCGCCATACTATTTATGCAGCCTTATTTTACTTTCGGTTTTTTTTTTTAAATCTGGCTTAAAACTTTAGGAACAGTTTAATTACAAATTTAAAATTATTCACTTAAGCAGACTTGAAATATTTAGTACTTTTTTTCATTTGTCTTCGCAGGTTCCAAAAAAGAAGATTTTTTTCTCACTTTCAATTCAGTGGCCGACTCGTGAATAAGGCCGATGTAGCATGAAGTTAGGTTTTATGAAATACGGACTTATTTGAGGTATTGCGCATGCTCATGCATAGATAATTAGGAGAGGGACCGGTTACGTGAGAGGGTTTGACCAATAAAAGGGAAAAAGAGTCCGATTTTCATATGACACCGGTTCCCCCTTTCCAGTTAGCTGACATTAAATGTGTGACGTGTTCCGTGCATATTGGCTGGATACGATGGTAACATTTTAACTTTGTGTTCTAGGATCTCACGCCGCGACAAATTGATTCTGTTTTAATCCCAGACACCGCATTCACCCCAACTGATTTAAGGCAGCACCAGGCACCAGACTTTTCCCTAGTTTGCATACGTGAAGAAGATTTCTGAACATGCAAATGATCCAATACCAGGGTAAGAGGGAAGCAGGTAGTGGGAGCGTACTGCTGCGACACAATGGGAACGAGGTTGAATATGAGTTTCATGATTTTTTTATGATTTCTAAATGTCTCGGTATTTTAGATTATCTTTTCAAGATTTGAAAACAATAAATTGAGAAGTGTTATGAAAGAAGAAGCATATTAATTTCCGAACTGGCTAGGTTATAGCGCCATCAATCGAATCAAACGTGCATAGCGCCACCAAGAGGCAACTCGTACTGGATAAATTATTTTTCGAAACTAATCGAACGCTCAAGATCAACCGCGGGCCATCACAATCCCCACTTGACGTCCGAAGCCGTGGCCGTAGCCACTCGTCTCAATAAGATTGATTAATTGGTTCAATTAGTCGGAATCTCACTAAAACAACGTAAGTTATTTGTCCAAGTAATATTACCACCCACCCCCAATCCTACTCCCTACTAAAAAAAAAGGGGGATCCTTAGATGTAGTTTTCATTTTTTTCTTCATCACTTCAGTGTTGATTGACAGCAGACAGAGTGACCATACTATGCATTCATTTTATTAGTAAGATATATATATTTTTTCAACAATAATACCTATTCATATTGAATTAAATCAGTTTTGGACTGTATGGGAATCTCTGCTACAAATGATAAAGTTTAAACAAAAATAATTAGTTAGTTATTGTACATCATTGAATATATATTTCACAACCTTCGCGCAATGGCTTTGCATTGTTGCATGCATGCATAATTTTAGATGTATACAAAACTAATTTTGATGGTCCATTCAAATTTCAAAACGTCATCAATAAAGAAGTTGCCTCTAAAATGGTTCCAATATGCCTTCAAATCATTTCATCCACAATATAAGTAACCAGCTAAGACAACATAAATCTTTTCTTCTCTTAATACATAGGTGAAAGAAAGATTCGTGATTGGTGATTACGTACAGAATCACGATATGAACACAGGCGTTCAACATATATTAAATAGACCGATATTTCCTAGTCGAAACATGTAATGCGATCATGCGAGTCCTAAACCATTACATAAAGTAAACTATGCTGAGATAATGTAATTTTCGCTTTTCAATTATTTTACATAATATTGTTACCCCTGCCTCTTTCTAATTGATCTGTATCGGCAGGTGCCCCTCCTTTGAGGTTTTAATGGTTGTATTTTCCCTTCTAGTGGTCATCATTGTTGCATGCTACCCTTTTCTTTTGATATTTGCTAGTTGTACGTGTTCAATTTCTCTTTGATCGTCAGCGTTCAATGATGACCACTTTCTGGCCATGCATTGTACCATGTTTCACTGACATCTGGTCATCGTGGAAGTTGTATGTTACCCTAGGCTTCCTGGTCAGCATGGTCGCCTATTTCCCTCCCTTTGAGTCAACATGGTTGCCTATTTCCCTCCCTTTGGGGCATGATCATAGTTGTATGCTGCCCTTCTGTTTGGACTTCATGGCTGCATTTTATGTTACCCTTCTGGACACCTATTTCCCCTGCCTTTTGAGTATAATATAGGATTAATGTGGTTGAATGTTATATATTTCTTGTTAGGTATCCATAGCTGTATGTTCCGCTCCTCTTTGGGCCATCGTGGTTTCATATTACTCTCCTCCCTATAGTCATTATGGTTACTATTACATCCCAATTGGCTATGAATAAATATTGTGGTTGCATGTTCCCCTCCTGTTGAGGTATGATAGTTGCATATTCCCCTCCTGTTGGGTCTTCATAGTTGTATCTTCTTTTCCCATTGAGCATATGTAATAGACCTGAGACCTAATGACGTAATGGCCTATGGGAGCGAATGGGACGCCAGACGAAGTAGGGCCCGTCTGTCACATAGAAAAGTACATATATGTAAACAAAGCGTAACTTCATTTGGTCTCAGGCCTATTGCCCCCGCCCATTTGGTCTAGATAGATTTATGTCCCTTCCTGTTTGATTGTCGTGGTTGCATTTCCACTCACTTTGGGGAAATAATATCTGTATGTCACCCTTTGTGTGATTTTTAGATCCCAACAACTATGACTCTATCTGTTCCAGGCAGATCTAGAGAGCAAATCTGACGGCAGCAGCGACAATGGTGGTTAGCAGTGTGACAGTGACAGAGCCCACGGATCGACTGCCTCCGCTACGGGTTGTGGGCGCTGGTGTTGATGGAATTTGTTGTTCTGTGGACAGAAGGTAGGTGAGACAACATTTCATAAAAATATGCCGCATCACTACATGTTTATCAATGATCAAGTGCATATACTTCAACCTAAACCCCACATAATGTTAAATCGACCAGGAAGATTAAGATGATTTATCGGGAGTTATGGAAGCAACTGCAGGGGACTTGATGCATATTACAAGTTTTGCCGAGATGAAACTTGTGCCAAAAGGGTTATGCATGGTAGCACATTCTTGAGGATAAGAAGATTGTTCAATGCACAAGGAGTTAGGATTATGCATAAAACGCCTTCAGGCACAATGCATGCGCAGCGATACAACGTGCTTGACCCAGAAGGCTTGCCGTTTCCCTTACAATACCTATGCTGTGAAATGAATGACACTTGGCAGAACATGTTTGGACAATGAATGAGGTCAACACTTTCCACAACTCTTTGCGTGAAATAGACTAGCCAGTTTGGTTTGAAATTTAGACTCGATTGTATTGCGCATGCCTGTGGGAGCATGAAAAGAAGTGCGACAATTGAGGGTTATAGTCACAAGGTAATTAATAGAGACCAGATTTCATAAGGAGTCCTCATATCATAAGGCCACCATCACCAGCATCTCTCGATAGGGTGCTTACCTTTCTGGCAGAGCACCGACACATCCATGGAGTGTTCACAGGTGTGGGCCGACCACTCACTGTGCTGGCACTGATCCAGAGTCTCTTCCGTTCCCGCACACTGGACGTCTTGTAAGTAGATGGGCCCCTTGTAACCCTCTAGCCCAAGCTGTTGACCAAGGAAATTACAAGACTCAAAAACTGAGTACTAAAATTGGTGTTTCCAAAACTTCCGACATGGATGTATGTTCATGCAACTAATGAGATCTCTGGATACTTCACACCAGAAAAGGGCCACACAGTAAAACCCCAAACATACTGTAAAGTGTTGCATGTTGCATAAATTCAGTCCGCTCTTACCTTCGAGAACTTCTCTGAAAAGGCAAAGCGCCCCTAGAGAATTTCGTTGCGTAAAAGGATTGCGGAGCCGGATAAAGGAGTTTTCAGTACTTGATCTTAACTCAGAGCTTTTAATTGCTACATATTTTTTTGCAGGGACAGGAAAGTCTATTGTGCTACACATTTATACTGTATACAATTTATAATGCTTGAGGTTGTCAGTATGCTGCCTGACGGATACTCAATGCGTCTCATACATTAGGTGACTGTTTAAAAGACAAATTAATTGATGAAGGAACCGATCAATTTGACACCTAAAGCCTACAGTGGCTGCATAGGTATTGGAGAACATCGGACAATGCTACAATGTAGCATCAATTAAAAAAACTAACTACTCAAAACAACAAAGATAAAAACGTGTTCTAAGAGAATACCTGGGCGTCCAGAGGAGGGCCGAAGCCGAGCTCCCTGCAGACGACTCGGGCGTTGTTCAACGTCCAACCTTTGTTGCAGATCGTCCCGAAGCGGCCCTGGTGGAAGATTTCCACGATGCCACTTTTTTCGTTCAGCTGAGAGAAACGGATCGGACTCTTGGCCGCTGCGGAAAGATACAAAGAAGATTTGAATTTAAAATTGGCTCTGGCCATGATTTGGGTTCTAGTCAGGTTACAATGGGGTGCTGTGGTCCAATGTTTACGGTGTTGGACTCGTGTGCCGTGGTACGTGGATTCGAATCCTGAGCAAGGCACTGTACCTTGACTTGGGTTCTGATCATGACTCAACACGTACGTTCAAGCTTCGTAACGAGACTTACAAAGCCTCTGATCATTAGTAGAGGAATTGACGTAATGCCATTCAAATGCACAATATCACGGCTCTGCCAGACAGGGCAGTCACTAGGTAAAAATCAATTGGGTACAAGTGTACATGTACAACATTTACTTTGGTGAGGCTCTTATTTCTAAGCGAATATAATCAACTTGTGAAGGCAGTCATGTGAATTAATCTCTTCCACGAAGATGTGAGCTTCTGAAAAAAAATTGAGCAGCAATTTGATATTGCGTGCCCCTGTTGCTTACACGTGCCCCCTAGAGGGGGTCTGATGGTGTCAGAATTGAACCCACACTTCCCCATTTTTCGTTTCGGTCAGCAGAATCGTTTACCTGTCCACTTTGAACAGACCTTTGAACCACCACCACTACCTCCAGCCTGATTTTCGATTTTGGCGGCTGGTGGACCAGTAAAAAAACCTCCTTGCTACCCTCCCACACGAAAAGTCTGTTGGCAAAAAGCCAGTCAAGTAATCTGGCAAAGCTGGAAGGTGCTTTAGATCATGTTGCGGCCATCTTAATTTGTTTCCCATTTAAATAAACATAACCAAAGCGAGGCTGGAAGGGTAAATTGTCTGGTTCTTTTTTGCACAAAAACATTATCATTCAGTTCTGTTATTAAATACAGGCAACATGATTGAAATGGTGGCAGCATGATGAAGGTCTCTAGCTTACCATCAATGGGTCCTGAGCACTTAACTCCAGTGAGCTCGTCCCTCAGGTTGGCGTCGGTGCTATCCAGCCACTCGATGTGGGGACCGCACTGTGCCAAGGACTCCTCCGACCCGGCGCACCAGATCCTGTTCATCTTGACCAGGTCCTTGCCGGCGCCGTACCGCCCGTCGGTGCTCACCTCCACGGCGTAGCCCAGGCTCAGCTCCCGGCAGACCACGTCCCCGAAATCGGCGGGGCTTTCCAGGCTGATATCCTTGCCCAGACTCCCGCACGTGCCCCCGTAGCAAACTTCCACCCGGCCCTCCGATGCCGTGGTCCCGCCAACGAGCTTGATCTCGAAGCCTGTAGGAGCTGATTTCATTTGATGTCAAATTAGATAAAGTAAAGAAAAAAAATGATCAAATTGCCTGCAGTGGCTTCTAAATTGTGGAGCTCCCGGTTTTGACAGGGGGTCGTCGGTTGGAGTCTCGTGAATTAAATTTCATGTATTTTGTGAATTTGTTATGCACGGTGTGAATCTTCGCTCACGACCTACGCCCCCCTCTTGTGTCCCCTATCGCTCAAAATGTGGAGAAGGAAAACAAATTAAAGCATTGCAATATTTGGAGCTGTGATTGGTGATTGGCCATGCTAGAAAATGAGGACCCCTGCAGCTTGTCCCAACTTAAATTTGATCACTCAATTAAAGGAATGTTCCCGGCGTACTGAGTTTAGTATTTTAGGTCGTATTTCCAGTGAGGTACCCATGGTAAGGGATGAGGAAGTAAATTACAGTCCTAGAGGTGGAAGGAGAGCCCCATGCCACATTCAAGGGAAACCCACGGAATCAGGTAGTGATTGGAACCCGGTTTACAGCAGCAAAATATGAGGACAGTACCGCTGCGCCAACCTGACTCCCCTTGCACAACACGAGTACCCTGCTTAACTGCTCAATTGCAGTTAAGCTCTTGGAATGTTTCATGCATCCTTAGTTGAGAGATGCTTCATACCCTTACATAAATGCCTGCTTGCCTGTAAGTTTGCGTACAAGCAAGCTTGCAATTACTCGTGCATTGCCTAAGCTTTCAAGTACATGCGCAAGCTTGCTGCAAGCTCCACATAATGTGCAAGCTTGCCTAACATCCGAGCAAGCATTGCAAGCTTGCAGCAAGCTGCAATCTCATGCAAGCTATAATACGTCAAGTTTCGCAAATTACCAGCTTATTAGAAGCTGCGGCAAGCTTACTTTTTCGTAAGGGTAAGGTAGGCACAACTTACCCTCCCTCTCATTGCATACCACGCCCGCGTCTCGACCATCTGGACACTCGCTCACCGGCTTGGCGTAGGTCACACAATCGGTCAGGGAGGATTCCCGACCGTTGCACTCAAAGGCCATGTTCCACTTGCGCACGGGGAAAGGGCCGTTGAAGCCTGGGTGCCAGCCGTAGTACGACCCCGTTGTCAGGCGCAGGGCGGAGTGCTTGCCCAGCTGCCGGCAGAAGGTGTTGGCCGCGTCCATGTTCCAGGAGTGGTCGCAGATCGCCACGCGTTCGCCGGGGGTGATCTGTAGGTAGGCCGTGCCTTCTGAAGCGACATCCTCGTCACCCAAACCGTCTTGAATGACAGCTTGGGCATTAGCGTAGCCACCTGAAAAAAACCAAGTGACAGAGATCATGTTCTTACCATGTTAAAAAGATGCTGTTTTTCGAGCCTCTTGGATAAAATAAAAGCTTTCTACTGTCTACCAAATATCCCCCAATAATAATTTTGTGAGGTTTTGAAAGATTCAAAGTATCGTTCTTATTATTGTTCTTGATTAGAAAAAAAGACCAAACAAAAAAAATTAGCGAAAACAAGAGATATTTTTATTTCTGGATTCTATGGAACAAGCTTTTTCCAACGATGTATAGTATTTTGTCAAATTAGGTTTTTGCCCTTCACCGAGCCGGATGTACAGATTGAGGGTCACCTGAAAACAAAAATCGACAGAGGTACGACAAAATACACACAGTACAACAAAATGGCATTTCCCAACGCCATGTTCATTTCGTGCAGAAAGGTCAAATTATCAACGTAGAAGTAGAAGAAGTAGAAGAAGTAGAAGAAGTAGAAGCAGGGGTCTAGTCTCTTAGGAGGCTAGACTATTGGGTGGCATGGGTGGCTTGTGTGTAAAGCGCTCGCCTCTCACCAAGGTGACCACGATTCGAATCCTGGCTGCGAATCACATGTGAGTAGAGTTGTGCGTTGGTTCTCTCCTGTGCCACGAGGGTTTTTCTCCGGGACCTCCGGTTTTCCTCCCTCCAGCAAATTCAAACACTTTCGATCTCAGGCTGTGCTCCGTTGTCATATATGGTTCGATGTGGCCGGCAGCCATAGGCGCCTTTACGTGCCAGCGGCCCGACCACGTTGTAGTCGCGTCCTTCGCAATTCAGCGGATGATTAGCCTCCCAAATTATTATTTGACTTTGTCTAATAACTCTGGACTTACTCATCGATCCGCAATCCACAGAGGATGTGGTGTCGCAGTCATGATCGTAGAAGGCCAGTCTATCGCTCGGGCAGTCGTGAAGAGAGGTCTCGTTGCCCAAGCACTCCACCTCGTTCAGCCACTTCTTGCCGGTCAGGGAGCCCAGGTCGTGCTCCCAGCCCCGCTCCTCCACCCAGTGGAAACCCAGCTGGCGGCAGGCCACGAAGGCATCCCTGACCCCCCACTGGTCGTTGCAAACAGAGCCCCACTCCCCGTTGTAGAATATTTCCACGGGTCCGCTGGAGAAGGTGCCCAGACCCGGGTTGATTTGCACTTCGTATTGGTCTGTATAGAATGGTTTCATCAGGGAAAAATAAACCATAATGAGATCGAATATGCATCTGCGCAAGTAAACATAGAAATTTAACGACTTCGAAATATAACACAGCACTTATCCCAAAAGTAACCGATTGAATGATCAAAACGCTTACTTGGATTAAAAATTGCACTGGTGCTAAACACCCCGTGAAATTATTCGTCAGGCTTGCCGTCATTTAGAAGAAATCAAGAAATATAGGTGATTTCCAACGATCAGTCAACTGACTGATTAGGGGTATAAGGAGTTCTACATGCAGGGTGAGTCAATAAATAAAGGAAGACAAATGACAGGAGCAATTCATTAAATGAAGTTCTGCATGTAGCACTATCAAAATCTAGGATATGAAAGCCCAGTTATTTAGCTTTCTTTTAGTACAAGAATCATTCAAATCACTTATGTACTTTGCAAGTTACGGGGTTTTAAAGACAACCATCGTTTTAAAGTTCTGTCCTCGGATCACAAAAAAAAGGTAAGTGTTCTTTCAGGAATTCATAGGGATGTATGTGATTTGTTTTCATTTTGCTGACAGAACACACACCTTTTTAGGTTGTGTTTAAAATAACACCAGCAGTGAACGGGCTAACCCCGTCCGCGTGTCGACCAGATGCCCGAAAAGATGTTGCATTTTGAATTTGTGTCCTCTGAGAAACCAGCTGTAACAAATATTTATATGTAAATTGTTGGGACTACTTTATTCAATATCTTTGCGAACAGGACTTATTTTGCCCAAAATAAAGGGACACGTGATCAAATTAAATTTGTTGAGTTTTGTAGGCACTGCCGGTGTTCTCATTGTTTGCCATTCGCTTCGATCACTCATTTATTAAAGTGTACTACTACGATACGGTTACATCTCAATAGTCTGAAGTATTGGTCCGAAGTCCCATTGACCGGACGTCCCATAGGTCCGAAGTCCCATTGGTCCGACGAAACATAATGCTGTGAAGTTCCACTAGTTCAGGTTGACTGACTGTATTATCCTAACCCTTACCCAAACCAACCCTAGCCCTAATCCTATGGGACGTCGGACCAATGGGACTTCGGAGCAATGGGACTTGGGACCAATGGGATGTCGGATTACTGGGATGTTGGACCAATGTGATTTCGGACCAATTGTACTTCGGACCAATGGGAAGTTGAACCAATGGGACTTTGGACCAATGGGACGTTGGACCAAGGGTACTCCGGACCTATACTTCGGGCCAATGGGACGTCGGACCAATGGGACGTCGGACCAATGGGACGTTTATACCAATGGAACGTATAGAGCAATGGGCCGTCGGATCAATGTGACTTCGGACCAATGGAATGTCGGACTACTGGGACGTCAGACCAATGGGATTTCGGACCAATGGTACTTCGGACCAATAGGAAGTCGGACCAATGGGACTTTGGACCAATGGGACGTGGGACCAATGGTACTTCGGACCAATTGCACTTCGGACCAATGGGACGTCGGACTATAGAGATGTCCCTTACGATACAACACACGCTTTACAAGTCATGCCTTGGCTTCACAGAAAAAAATGCCTGGGTTAATTTTTACCAAAGAACGGGTAAAAACTGGAAATACCCAAACTTGGGTTGTTCTATAACCAATTGTTTGGGTTATAATTTATGTTAAATTCAACCAAAATTTGAAGTCATACAAGTCCAAATTAAATTTGGTCTTCAACAACCACAAGTTTTGGTTGAATTGAGCAGAAATTCTAACCAATCGGTTATAGAACAACCCAAGTTTGGGCAGTTCCAGTTTTCACCCTCTTCTTTGGTAAAATTAAACCCAGGCAATTTTTCAGTGTTGTCTTCTTTTAGACTGACCGAATTGGTGAGTGCAGCCGATGTAGACGTCGGTGAGTTTGTGCTTGCAAGTTTGAATCGACCGGATGTTGTAGTCACACTGATCCAGCCTGTCCTCAGTCCCCTTGCACTTGTAGATGTAGACAGACATCGGCCCGTCGATGCTGTTGTCATAAGTGATCTCCTATATAAAGAAGGAACAATATAATAATACAACATATTCTTTGACACAAACCAAACAAGTCACCAGGGTTTACATTTACATTTAGTTCATTTTTTTGGGATACATTTGTTACAACAAACAGTAACATTAAATTCACAGAAATACGCATGAACATTTTAGACAAAACATGCACAGTTAAAAAAATTAACCAGCTCCCGCTGGATTACCCAAAAGAAACATGGTTTTTAAGGAGACCAACAGTAGGGAAGTACAGGGTGAGTAAAAAAAAAAGCGAAACCCAAATGTCGGGCCAATTGTTTAAGTGAAGTTCTGCATGTAGGACTTTTAAATTCTAAGGTATGAAAGCCAAGTTCATAAGCTTTCTTTTAGTACAAAAATAATTTAAATCACTTATGTACTTTTTAAGATACGGGGTTTTAAACACAACCGCAGTTTTAAGGTTTTGTCCACGGATCACAAAAAAGTTAAGTGTTCTTTCAGCAAAAAGAAAACAAATCACACAAGGATGTGTGTGAATTGCTTTCGTTTTGCTGAAAGAACACACACCTGAACTTGGTTGTTTTTACACTGTTTTCAATAGGGCTTAAATTGGTGTGGTGCAACCCTATAGAGCTACCTGTACGGAGTCCATTAAATGACTTCAAAATGGAAATCTGGGAGTGGAGAATTCTTCCGGAGCTAATAGCGTCGTGAAAAACCAAATGGCCGTTTACCGTTGCTTTTCCTGGGGGACCGTAGCCCAGTTCCCGACATGCGACTTGGGTGTTTTCAATCGTCCAGTCAATCGAGCACTGCGAATGCCAACGCTTGTTTGTGAATTGCACGAGGAAGCCCATTGCTGCAATAGAAAAAAGAAAAATCACCAAAAATAATGACCCAAAGCAGCAGCCACGCGGTGATAAAATGCTTCACATTTTCCAAATATGGGCATATTTTTGTTCAAAGGGCCAATTAGGCCAAGTTTCCATGTAATCCTCAGCCCTACTATACACCACAAGCCTGTAGACTCCCATTGGCCAGACCCTAGCCACTCCGGAGTAAGGAGTGTTGAAAGATAGAAGCCAAGATGGCGCCTAATGCCTTTGTGTAGTTATTGGATATCTTAGTGGCCAACCCCTAAGTGCCGCCGATCCCTTTGTGTCAACCACTCAAGCCGCCCAGAGCCCAAACAGGTTGTAAACAATCCCTGACCATGTGAATGACCTATATCTTGTGCATGTACAGGCATGCCAGGGTTAATAAAGCACATGTGGTGATGAAATTCTCTACTTGGTTCCATCGCGTATTTTTTTAAAGCTCGATGCTCGAGGGGTTGAGTATACATGCTCTATACATAATGTTGTCTACATCCCCCCCTAAAAAAAGACAAGTAGGGCTATACCTTATTCTGTCGAGGGCATAAACGGCAAAACCACAGATACTGAAATGTGTGTCATTGTGGAGTCATTTCTTTGTTCTCGTGTACTAACATTTTGAGTTTGAACGTACAGTTTCAAAATGCTCCTATATTAACCACAATTAATTTCCTGGGCTGAAATTCGGACTTAATGCCCCTTACATAAAATACTTCAATTTGCGACACATCAACACACCTTGGAAATTCACACCGAGTAAAATCCATATATCTATTTCGTGATAACCTTGTGGAGACCCATAGGCATTGCTCTGTGGAGACGTATACACTATTTTGTTTGCTATACACATGTCTCCACAGGGTACCGTGTATCAGATCATCCCTGCTGAATGAAGCAGAGCAACTGTGTATATATTCTGAGTTTACTGCCACGGGGATTATTTGGCAACTCAAGAAAAGTCGGAAAGTTCCAAGAGACCCTTGCTGTACATTTTACTGAAAAAACTTCATGATCGGATTTAAAAACATTGGTCTTCCCCTCACACAGGCCCCTTCTGTTACAAGTGATTAATATGTAGTAACTAACGAATAATGTATGTCACCAACCGAAAATGTAACAACGATTGACCGATGCTGTAGTAAAATTACTACACTATCAGTAAATTTCTGTTACAATATCGGTTAGTAGCAACAACTGACTGATAGTGTAGTACATTCTACTACAATATCGGTCAATATTTCGTAATATTATCGGTTAGTGATATATTATCGGCCAAAGGTTGTTACATTATAGGTTGGTGATACGTTATCCGTTGGTTACTACATTATCAGTTGTAACACCCTACTTCTCACTCATCCTCAGTAAAAATGTACTGCGAGAAGTCCCACCGCCTTCCAACCTACTCAGCGAAAGTAGATGGCAAGACAAGTTCTTTTTAGAACTAAGCCGGACTAGCTGTTCTTATCAGAACTAAATCTACTAAGCGACAGTAGTTATTACCTCATGCACTGAAAAAATTGCCTGGGTTAATTTTACCAAAGAAAGGTGAAAACTGGAACTATAAACTTGGGTTGTTCTATAACCAATTGTTTGGGTTAGAATTCTGCTGAATTCAACCAAAACTTGTGGTCATTCAAGACCAAATTTAATCTGGTCTTGTATGACTACAATTTTTAGTTGAATTTAACATAAATTATTACCAAAACAATTAGTTATAGAACAACCTTAGTTGTTTTCACCCTTGCTTTGGTAAAATTAACCAAGGCAATTTTTCAGTGTGGTGTCATACCGCAAACCAAAACTGTAATTATACTTTGAATAGACCTAAGACCTTATGATGTAACAGCTTTGTTTACATATGTGCTTTCTTATGGGAGCGAAGTCGGGACGCCGGACAAAGTAGGGACCGTCTACCACATAGGAAAGCGCACATGTAAACAAAGTGCGACGTCATAAGGTCTCAGGTCTATTTGTTTCTTGAAATGAATGCTTGCTCACATACCTGCAAAATCTTTGTTCCATTTTTGCACATTTAACTTGATGGGCTCGGTATCTGAAGAGAGAAAACACATGGGGAAAATGGCATTTAAAGAAAGTATTCTATGGACATTGTTTAAATGAAGAAGACTATAATTTAGCATACGTCAATCTTAACTCATAACTGAGAGAGAGACACACGTAGAACGAACGAAGAGAGTCAACTGCAAAAACATGACAGGGTTGATTGCTACAAGCTGGGGACCACTGTAACGCAAACAAAATGTCGCAAACAAGAAACCTAAGATTAGAGATAGTTTTGTCAGAGCGAAAAACGTCGATGTAAGGCCAAAAAAAGTCTCCAGTTTCTGGTCTGTGCGCGTGTCGCCGTGGCCATGCACGTCGGCAATTTTTTTTTTTTTCAATGTAAGATGATATCTCAAAACCGTCCGTTTCATATTAATATGAGCAAACTGGAGTATTTTTGAGAAGGCGTGGCCGTCAAAATTACAATTAACGTGAAAACACGTAATGCACGTTGGAAATAACAACACCAACTACAGGATATAAATCCATTACTAGCAAACTGCGGTGTCGAATCAGGATACAGCAAGACAGTTTCCTATCCAGGGCTTACTATTGGAAACGAGGTTGGAAATAAAGTAAGCACTGGGGACGAGGTTGCTTGAACATCTCCTCTTCCCGCCACCCCCTTCTCCCCCTGAAGCTTTCGTGAGTAATGAAACAGCGCCGTGAAATGCACTTTGTTTAGGCACTCACTCTTTTCCATCTGACCGGAGCAGTGTACCACCGTGTCATCTCTTGTCATGTTCTGAAACACGTCGTTTACGAACTCCAAGTTCTCGCCGCACTGGGCCAGCGAGGGCTCCGCGCCGGTGCAGGCCACCCCGCCCACGACTACGGGCAGCGTGCTCTCCCCGAACTCGTCCCGGTGAGGGGTGACCTCGGTGGCGAAGCCTAGGTCCAGCATCCGGCAGACCACGTCGCCGTACTCCCGCTTGCGCTCCACGACGATGGCCTCCACGCTGCCCCAGGTGCCCTGGTGCTTGACCTCCACACGCCCGGCGTTGATGTCGGAACTCCCGGCCAGCCGGACGGCGAAGTCTGCTGGTTCTGTAAGCAAGACATGATTTATTTCTTTTATGAGACAAGGCAAGTACTCATTAATAGACCTTAATAAAAACGGGAGCTACAATCCTGGCCAAATCTCGCTGGGCCCCCAGCCCCCCGGCCCCCGTTCAATGGTGTTTCTCATTGCGCGGTGTGTGCTCCATCAGCTGGAGAGAACAACATTGACTGGGGAGCGGGGGAGTGGGTGACCGTGGCAGGCTCAGGAAGTGTCCCAACCATTTTGGCCGGAATTGTAGATACCAGTCCCCATATTTTTGTAGGGGGGGGGGGGGGACACAAGCTTTTCCCTTGCACACGGACCTACCCTCTCTGAACAGGCATGCAAGGCTGGCGTCGTTGCCGTCGTAACACTGCCCTTTTTTGTTCGTGCTCTTGGCCGGGCAATCAAGCAGCGAAGTCTCCGTCCCGTCGCACACGAAATCCACGGGGAAAGTCACCACCAGCACGTCGGCCGAGGAAGGGTTGTGCGCGCCGAAGAAGGAATTGGTGTAGGTCTTATCAAAGGTAAACCAAGAGGAAAGTGATCAAATTAAAAAAAAAGTGCGAGTGCACTTTTATAAACGATATCTTATCTCCCGCTATGTCACATAGTTTCGTTCTCTTCGTTATTCTCATCTTCTTCCTTAAATCCTTAGTCTTCATGATTTCATTGTTTTATCTGGAGTTTTGCTACATGCATGTTGGGATTTCATTCAGTGTATTAATAATTGTCGGTCTTTGTGTTTTGTGTGTGATGTTTCTTGTCTTCGTCATCATGTTTTGTGTCTTATCTTTTGTACACTGTCTTTATCCTAAACACTTTTAATTAATATTTCATTGATAAATACCGCAGACAGTTTAGCCATTCCTATTGGTCCAGAGCCCGTCACGTGGCCAGTCTTAAACGGATGATAAAGACATGGCTAGCTGGTCTTAAACACTTTTCCAGTGTCACATGAAACTTGGACTCCTATGCAATCCGGTGCCTTTTAACGTTTCATTGGTTGAACGTTCAAATTTCTCCCGTATGCATGCGCAATGTACTACCAGTGAATCAGTATTTCATATTCCGAAATTCACACTTCACCAGCCCAGCTGGGTTTTGTATGGTGGCCCTGAAGGGACATCGCATATCGCAAACGTGTGCGCATACGTATGCGATGTCGCGAAATTTATCGCGAATGTGTGCGCACACGTATGCGATGTCGCAAAATTTATCGCGAATATGTGCGCACACGTATGCGATGTCGCGAAATTTATCGCGAATATATGCGCACACGTATGCGATGTCGTGAAATTAATCGCGAATATGTGCGCACACGTATGCGATGTCGTGAAACAATTCGCGAATATGTGCGCACACGTATGCGAATTTGTTTGCAATGTCGTGAATTTTATTGCATACCTTGTCGCATACCTTTCAGTAAAATTCCTAATGAACTGGGGAGTTGTAGCAGCTAGTCTGGAATCTAGACGTACTGTTAGATATAAATAGGGTCTGACTAATAAACCTTCGCGCGCACGCTGTTCCTCGTGCAATCGTTACTACTAGTACTGTCGAGCGCAAACTTGCTACTTGCACAACTTTAAAATTTGCGCGCGCAAGTTTGAAACTTGCGCAAGTAGTAACTATAAAGCCCGGTTCATACTCAGCGCGAAAGCGAAAGCGTAACGCGAATCTGTGTTGTCATGGCAAGTATGCGCGCTGCGAGTGCGTAAAAGTTGAACACATTTCAACTCGGGCGAATTTCGCAGCGAATGTTTCATGACGTCAAATTTGCTTCGCATTCGCTTTCGCATGAAGTATGAACCGGGCTTAATACGAATTCTTGCAACATTTTTTTGTTAAGCACTGGTACTCAATTTAATTTGATAGCAATTTAATTGATACTCAATTTAATTTGATATTTTTTTGTAATTTCAATTTGGTGGTAATATTTAATGGGAATCTTAAGGGCTTATTTGGGTAAATTTGTTAACCCTGTAACATACAATGAAACATTCGCGTCATCCAAACTCCATGGATGAACGAAAACTTGCAAAGGTAATCATACAAGAAAACATCGCCCTAAAAGTTTCACCTTGTACAGGGTGAATCAAATTTTAAAAAATATTTGGTTTGCTCCATTTCAAAAAAATAAATAAAATAGGGATGAAGTTCATATTTTTTTTACGTTTTAACTGTGAAAATGTCATGTAATTTGCAAACTCTTTTCCCAAGTTATGTTTATTTTGATAAAAAAGATCACAAATTTTGGCCTTCTAAAAATAATAGTCCACCACTGGTGGTGTAGCGTTCTACGATTAATTATGTACAATTAAACGTGGACCTAACAACCCAGCAAATGGTATTCCATGGACAGCTATGAAAATGGGTTCTTTTAGTAAAATGTTCACAATTTCTGATGGCATGGATCAATTTCAGTAAAAAAAAAATAGATGAGTAAAAGAAGATGCTCTTTTCAGATACACTTCATTGGTGTTTTAAATAGTTAAATAAAAAACCCGTTGATTTAGGTCACTTTCTTTTTTGGCTTACCCTGTAGAGCTGGCGGCCCTTTTGCCGGCAGAACACCGCGGCGTCCTGGTCGGTCCAGCGCACCCCGCACAGCGCCAGGTTGGCCGAGCTGCCATCATCCAGGGAGAAGAAGCCGTTCCCTTCGAAGGCAGTGTACACGTTGCCCATGCCGTCGGCCAGGAAGGGGCTCACTGACGTGTCGTTCGTCAACGTCGCTGCATCGTGGAAGAAGAAGCAAGCAATAACAAGAGTCCCAATTGTGGGCAATGACATTTGCCAGCCAGATGTATTTCATAGTGTCAAATACGGAGACAACTGCTAACGGAGCATAGTTTTACGTAACCACTTTACCGTACCACTGATATAGGCCTTTCTTTTGTTTGCAAACATTGGCGCCATTTTGTATGAGCTGCCGTAAGCGCATAAATTGAAGCCTTGGTTGGCAACATATTTTTCCAAAGGAAGTCCTCATAACGCCATCAACACATAGTAAAAAGGCATATGTAGGAATTATTTTGTAGCTTTGTTGAAAGTGTTGTATTTTCAAGTATCAAATAATATTTTGGTGATCTGTAATAACTCTTCTTCATTTTTGCAGTGTTGGACCTTCCATAGTTTTGCAGGCCGTGGTTGGCAAAAATGCAGTTTGCCAACCTAGCGCAGAAAGGTCTGTACTGAGAGATCAGTGGCCAGTATTCTTTATGTGGCGGCGCAGTTGGACTAAACCCGGCCACTTACCGGCTTGAATTCCAGTCTATAAAAGCGGGACGCTTGTAGTTCAAAATTGATATTGATTAATCCGGGCGATTCACAATGCAGTGCGCAACCAAAGTGTTTGCCACTGAGAGTACATTTTTCAAGTTCACGGTCGACAAAAACATGCATGGCCCATTTGAATGAGTGTCAGTAGACAACTTCAGCTAATTTGGTGTAGATTGCGGTCGCCTTTACAAATAACACCATATTGATAAAAAGAAAGGAAAAGGACAAACATTATACGCATCATACGCTTACGAAAACTACTGATCGGTAAAACGAAACATTCAAGATGTCCTGCGCTGCGAATTTGTCGTTCATCTTCCTAGGTGCATTGGGAAAAAATTTAATGAAATCCCCGTGGCAAACTCTTGGTGGCGCACTGCATTGTGAGCATAGAGTATTTATGAAATATAGCTCTGTGATTGTAAATTGCCTGACTCGGTTAGGCCTACTTGCCGTGGGCCGACTTTTTTTGTGCGATATCTCATTAAAAGGGTCATAACTAGTGCAGTGCTATATAGACAACATCTGAAATGCATGTATACATCAACTTTAATAGATTAATAAAACAATGAAATAAGCTGAAAGAATAGAGAAACGTACGGACTTCGTAGCAGGCCACACCGGCGGCCTTGCCCGTCGGGCAGGCCTGGAGATTCCACTTGTTCTCGCTCCGGCACTCGTCAAAGTTCCCCTCGTGGCCCGTGCAGTTGACGTTCCGGAGCCACACTGTGGCGGACACGTTGCCGGCGTCGTGTTCCCAACCCTTGTACAGCACGAAGGAGAAGTCTTCCAGGGCCTGGCGGCAGGCTACCGCCGCGTCCTCGAACCCCCAACCGTCATCAGCGCAGATGGTCCCCCACTGGCCGCTGTAGAACACCTCCACTAGGCCGATCTTCTCGTTAGCGTTATCGGGTGGAGGGTCGCTGGGGATGATGCGCACATCAAAATCTGAAAGCGTGACGAGTCACAAAATATGACTAGACGACATTTTGTATGCTTTTGGATTTCTAGCTGCGGGATAGCAGCTCAGCAAATCATCATGTCTCTCCGTTAGTTATTTAAATAGGTAGTTAGTTAATTAGTTAGTTAGTTACATTGAAATCTCGATAAACCAAACTCTGATAATTCAAAACAACTGTTTAGTCAAACAAAGAATCCATTGCCTTCAGTACTATAACAATGCTACACAACCCTGCTCAACTCAAAACGATACTTATAGTCAAATTTTGAACCCGTTCCCTTGAGGTTTGACTTATCAAGATTTCACTGTAGTTAATTAGTAACAAAAGATTGCTCCTAAATATTTCGACCGATTTCAACCAAAATTAGTCAAAAGTATCAGTAGCCCAGCCCCAACATGCAACATGACCAAACTGGGGTCAAAGATCATCATGAAGCCACTGGGGTAAGAACCCTGATTTGTTTTCATTCAAAGGACTCTTCAAGAAATGACATGGCACAATCGTATTACTCATCTTTTGACACGCATATTCATTGGCCCGCAGCTTCCGAAATCCGATCGGGCTTGTTTCATTAAGGAAACAAAAGATCACCACATAACAATCCCTATTCACAAATACCTAAGACAGTTTACACATTCCGATTGGTCGAGAGCCCGTCACGTTGCCGGTCTTAAACGGATGATAAAGACATGGATAGCTGGTCTTAAACACTTTTCCAGTGTCACATGAAATTTGGACTCCCATGAAATCCGGTGCCTTTTAACGTTTCATTAGTTGAACGTTCACATTCCTCACATATGCATGCGCAATACTACCAGTGAATCAGTACTTCATGGTCCGAGATTCACACTACATCAGCCCAGCTGCGTTTTGCGCGACATCGCGCAGTACGCGCGACGCGCACTCCAATGTCCGTATAAGGTAAAGAGTCGAGGAAGGGCATTCAATATAATAGTCAGAGGGGTGTTTCTTAAAACATGAAGTAAAATTGCTGGACAAAATGGTTGGCAACGTCTAGTTTTTGGTTTGTTTAGATTTTTTGACCGAAAAGATTTATTTATGAATGGGAATAAATATGTGTTCGGTCGGTATTAAACACTCTGTTTAAGACCGGTTGGAGTCTGGATGGGTGATAATTACCCATCCAGACTCCCACCGGTCTTAAACAGAGTGTTATAATACCTCCCAAACACACATTTATTCCCTTATTAGTAGTATACTAAACTAAGACGATTTTAACTAACAAATTGAATGTTGAATGATGCTTATAATACGCAGCCAGCCTTCCCCCACCTCTGGGGAAAACAATCCCAGTTTATCCTCCTGCGGAATCTTCAATTCTGTTGAAAAATTAGTTGACACCACCAATCAAGTTGAACTGGCGACGCCCGTGATTTTACCCAAATCCCCGGACAACGAATCAGAAATATGCGAGGCTACTCATCAGTCATTAAAGCCCCTGTCACACTTTTGCGTATCCCAATTCCTTATGAGTTCCTTATCAACAATTTTCAATACGCAGCCGTACGATCAAAAACGTCGAGATTTTTTGATTACTTTGACATATGTGCGACGCACATCTAGCGAACAAGTAACAAATTCAGCGCATCCACTGCGTATGAGATGCGTATGAGTTGCGTATGCAGTGCGCAAGTTCGCCATCTGTGCGTTTCTCATAAGTTACGAATAAGTACAATGCGCTGCCCGCTCGCAGGACGAGCGGTACTAATTCGTGCAATACGTCGCTATGTATACGTCCAATATAGGAGGTCAGCGTATTGCCGCGTATGAACGGCTTATCCCTCACAAACACATAGCGTACTCGTACCGCGCTCGACCGATGCGGGACCGATGCGCTGCGTATTTTTAACTTATGACCTGCGTAACAGCGTACGCAGCGTAGTTTTGTGCATACCCAAAACTATCCAGCGTACTGGGCCGTACCATGCGTATGCCTGCGTACATAAAACTTACATAAAACGATAGAGATGCATATGAGGTGCGTATTGTGCATACGACTGCGTATGAAAAAAAAGTCAATGCGCAACACATAAGGAATTAGGATACGCAGAAGTGTGACAGGGCCCTAAGACAGACTACGCTCTAAAAAATCACGCGAAACGCTCTAAAGAGACTGTAGTACGCAGTGTTTTCCTAGCCAGGGGTCCTTCGATAGAAGGATCCCCGGCTCACCTCAGCGTTAACATCCAGAAGTGGACTTTACTTAGTACCAGCGTAGATGTAGATGTAGATAGATCATTCAGAGTTATCCCCTTGATCTCATGTTTTTGTGTTGTTTTCTTTTGAGTAGCAAAATCCCAATTTAGAGACTTATCTCACAATTAAGATAGAAAAAAACAGAAGTAATATGTAATATAGAGAATATTTTGCAATGACACACACAAAAAACCTTCCCAGAATACAATGCATGTATAACATCACTGTAACACTTTAACAGTACAGCACAACAGCTGTGAGTGTTTGAAATGACACATCTACACGAATAGGGCTAGGCATTTACATATACATTGTCACGTCAGTTAACTAGTGAATGATTTATCTTTTCGAAATAAAATAGATAGGTGCTGGTTGAGATTTATGGTACGAATTTATCACCTGATTTCACTCAGTGATGGGTGCCAATGGTTGAAGAAAAATGTAAATAAGAATTGAACACCAAGGTTGGCTAGAAAAATACTCAGAATCTAAACTTTAACTCTCGTATTTTGAAATGTTGGCCTGTAAATAAGGGGGCTGAAGACAAGTAAATAAACTGCCATACAGCCCAATAATAAATGCCCCAAAATTCAAAAATTCAGTAAAAATACTCACAACATTCCAAGGTGTTCGAAACACACATCAAATTAAAACTAATTTTATCATCTTTTCCTTTCTTTTTTTTTTTGGGGGGGGGGGGGGGGGTAATTTGATGACTTTTGGGAGAAATCTCCATCCGAAAATGATCACCCCTTAAAAATAGTCCTGACGCCCACCGCAATTGTGAACAACGGTGCATACACTCCATTGCATCATAGAGCGCTTTCAGGACCCCGATTTTATCCATATTTCGCAGAAATTCAAGCTCGCGGTCCTATGCACGGCTTCCACCCTTATTTTTTTGTATACAAGCCCTCAAGTTCATGGCCCGCACAATATGCTCAAATACTGTAAAATTTGAGGGCATGCAAATCGTGATTTGGCAGGCGTAGGCAAAAAATTAGGTCGTACCGATTTACTGGCCCACTATATTTGTGTCGCCTTCTTTCCAGAGACCTATATCTTAAACATCTTTCTGACATACACTACTGCTTCAGACCAAAATAAAACTAAGATTTTGACTTACCATTTTGGGCTTGAGATGGCGGGGTTACCAAGACAAGGAGAAGTACCAACGGGACCAATGACAGCTTGACTCCCGGTTGCTTCATGGTTTGAAAACTCGCTTCTCGATCCAGAGAAGTATTGGTGTGAGAGAGAATGGCAGCTAAATTCCAACTCACGCAGGCTTGTTACGCATTATCAGCTGACTGTGTAATCACAGCCACCAGCCCGACCCGGTAACCTTTGATATGGAACTCATTATAGCCGGGTATTACCAGGGCAACGTTATTAATTTTATCTTCCTGAGCGAGTTCGAACGGGTCCTGACCCAAGAGTTATGCGCTGCTGTTTGTGGTTTAGGGATACACTTTGAAACAGATCTTTTTCTTTTACCAATCATGTCTGGAACTTTTTCCTCTATTGCATCGGGACAGTTTTGGTGCTGGAAAGAATTGAAATTTATCCTCCCCCCAACACCCAAAACAAAACCCCAAAATATTACGTTAGGTAAAGGATGATGTAGTTGGGAATTCTAGTTAACAATCAATAAAGAAACTGGGAAGATTTTAAGTCAGGGGCAACAATTTCCAGAGAAATGTTTGAATGAAGACATTCACGACCACATCCATCCCTATGTCAAACTGCTCTTTGACCGAACGTTTTGGGCGAAAAGAATTGTTAAGACCTTCTCAGCAATTACGTAATTAAAAAATAAAAATGACAATCATCGTAAAAGAGGTCTACTGTTTATTTTATTTATCTATTATTATTATAATACGTGTAAAGGTACCATTAAGGAGACACGCTATCGTAATTTCTTCTAACGGTGGGAGACATCGGTCATTGGGGAGACATTTTCATGTCTCCCTAATGTCACAGCCCCCCTTTAGAGGCACAATTTTAATGTTGCAATTAAGTTATATTTGTTGCTCGTTGTCTCATTAGTGAACATACCGAAATTCGTGGAAAAAGGACAAGGGAATATTGGGTTAGGCACATTAAAGTTTGAAAAAAAAAAATTGTGCACAAGTCTATGGGATGTCTCCCAATGTCCAATCAAGGGTAATATTTATCATTATTAATATATTTTTTTTTTTGGGGGGGGGGGTTGCTGTTGTTCTACAACAGCGCTCAATGCAATGATTTGAACATGAAGGGTCACTTTAGGGGCATCGTTCTGAAAAGAAAATTTGTGCGCCACAGATACCCCTTTGCTCTATCAAAAGTGCGCTGCTCCAAAGCCGGACTGCTAAACGGGCGCAGTTTATAGTGTACTCAAAAATCTGTAATCATGCGTCATTGTACCAAAACAAAACCGCAATTCGATCGGTTATCAAGTTGTTGTTGTCAGCAATACAGTAGCTCAGGAGTGATGTTCAAGTGCCCGAGCGGTGACGGCAAATGTAAACAACTCGAGTAGCAATCAGCAGCTAGGGCAACAGGTTAACAGTAATTAATCGTAACCTGTCATTTTCTGGCTCCCAAAGGCTAAAGGTGCATGGGATCACTTGCTTCTTGTTAATTTTGTTTTGTTCGGCAGCATCATTACTTAAAATCTGAAGAAGGAGCCCAACAATTATTATAACCTGTTGAAGTTGTAGTTCAGAAGTTACTTCGCATTCTGGAGAAAAAAAAAATTACACATTATTGCTTCGTCCTTCGGATGGAACGTAAAGCCGCACGTCCCGTGTGTTGTATAACGCTCGTTAAAGAACCCAGTACATTATCGCTAAAAGCAAGGGGTTTGGTTAAAAGATGAACCTATTTTACCAAACGCTGAGTGAAATGTACACAACATTGGTCAAATTGGAAAATATGACAAGTTGGTTAAAATGTTAACTAACTCTTTTAAAGCTAGAGTCCATCATTTGCAGCCATCCAAAAAGTAACCGGCGTAATTATTGTTGAAAAACAAACTTGGTTGAAAGATAGTAAGGGAACTAAACTCCCTGTGAAATTATTCTTTCTTGGAAGCTGTCATTTTGAAGTAATCAACGAAAGAAGGCCTTTTCAACGGTGATTCTTAAGAAGCACCGTAGGAAAATTTAAATTAGTAGTTCGTTTTGTTATTCAGCGCAGCGCGCACAAGTATTGGAACGACGCACACGCGCGCGCGGTTGTTATAATTCGGCGGATCAGTGCGCGACGTCGCGTATAGCTGCAATTCAAAACAATTCAAAACATGATTCAGTAACTTTTGATTTGAAATTGAGATCTAAGAATGCTGTTTTTCTCGGAATGTACAGCTGAAGCTTAGCTGAAACCTCATCAGGTTAGTTGCTCAGTATCCTTCATTAGATTTTGAACTCTTTTGTTGCTTCAAACGAACAAAATGCACAAATTACAATTGATGGACTGTAGCTTTAATTAACCTACCAAATTTTAACCAGTGTTTTGAGAGTGTAGTTATCATAACACCTGCAGTGGCACCTGCACCACGCACCGATTGGTACGAAGGCCTACTCCTGAACTATAAGTAGACGCCTAATGGGCAAAGCTCGCTTGCGATAATGAGATACTCTGAGATAACATATTTAAAAATAACCACGGCAATTGCCTCCGAAAAAAAAATCACCACTAAATTTGTCCTAGAACGCAGACTTCAAACTCTGCCAACTTAATTTTCCTATTATTTACATTTTCAAAAGCTACAGAGATGTATATAGGTTTTGGGGATACTGAGAGGCCCAAATCGGTTATGAGGTATAGTTGTCTTCTGAAAATGTGAACCCTACTTTGGGGATCAACCTTTTTCAAAATAAAAATCATTCAGATAAACTCAATCGTAACATGTTTAAATAGAAGTAACTTTAATTTCATATGCTGGTTCGAATTACATTTTCAACTTTAATATTAATTTCCTTAAAATACGTATTATTTATGACGGGCCCATAACTGGGTAACCCCATATACATGAATAGCAATCGAAGCTTTGCCCTAGCTATTAAATCACAAAGCTCATTCCTATACAGGAATACATACTGGGTGAGCCACAAAGAGTATCTGCACAATAACAAAATGTTCAAAATTGACTTAATGGTTTGTAGTTATTTCAAAAATAGTCAGACGGACATTTTTGGGAACATACTGTATCCGTTCCGTTCACAAGCACCCCCTCATTGGCAAAGGAAGTACACGTGGGGGTGACCGACCGACGCCATCTTGCCTGACTGCTATTCATTGGCCGCGAAGCGCGGCCACTGCGTGTAAATAGAAAAAATCCCCTGGTGTTCGTGCGTCACACACAAGGAACGGTGAGCGTCAACCAGCGAAATGTCCTGCCCATGGGACGTCGTTGTTAGGTAAAAGGGCGCCCTCTTTTGTAGGGCACGGAGCTCATATAGGTTAATTGTAATCAAGCCGCAACAGCTAGGTGCAGTAAATAAATCTACCGATGCTGACCTCTTCAAACTTTTGAAATTGCACCTTGGACTTATCCGTTCACACATGTATTGAGCATCTTGCATTGAGAGTGATTGGACGAAGTGCTAACAATAGCCGTCAAGGATACTTCCCGTGCTTGGACGCAATGAACAGCGCCACAAGCGTCAGGGAGCGTCCATGGGCGTCGCGAGGGCAGGGGGGGGGGGACCCAAAAAAAAGGAGAAAAAAAATAAAGAAAAATAGGCGCAAAGTCATATTGGTGTAAATTTAATGGGTTTGGGGGGGGGGGGATATCCCTGCCCCCTCTAAAACTGATAAATCGCGAATATGTTGAGAAATACAGGATTTTTTTGGGAGGACAAATATGCTTTGCCAACCTCTAGAAAAAATCCTGGCGAAGCCCATGGGAGCTCCATAGTTAAGTTTCTGTGCTGACAAATTTCTATGACATCGAAGGGCCCAGGTCGAATCTTATATAG
This sequence comes from Patiria miniata, assembly GCF_015706575.1. NCBI lineage: Eukaryota > Metazoa > Echinodermata > Asteroidea > Valvatida > Asterinidae > Patiria > Patiria miniata. Next base: position 3,601,129 of record NW_024037057.1, read on the forward strand.
CAATTCACCACACAGGATTCATGTCCTGATGTATTCTGGAGAAGCTCTCGTTAATAATGGCGTCGTTGGAAAATATCTTTGGACGCTAGACGCCCATCTTGGCCGAACAAATCCCGGAGATTGTGAGTCTTCTCTGCGAAAACTTCGTTTGCGATCTCTGGAGAATAAAAGAAGAAAAAGAAGCACAACTGAATCTCAAATTTGGGAGGGAAAAACAGACGTGGCAAACAATGTTACTTTCGCAGAAATGTATTTGAATCCGAGATTTGAATCCCTCTGTCGGCAACAAACGCAATGTGTCCGTCGTCATATTGGCAGGGATGAAGAGCGCCACCTATTTTACGATCTAACGCCCATGATCGCCCGCTTTGTATTGTTGCTCAACGACGAGTTCACTTTGTTGGCCACTGCAACCATCAGGCCCGGATTAGCCACAGTAGACACTGTGCCTAGGGCCTACGAAAACTCTAGGGCCTAAAAATTTGGGGACGAGTACGAAAACTTGAGGGAGGGCCTACGAAAATACCGCAGGGTGCCATATTACACATAGGCCTACCCACACACACCCACATTGTAAAAATGGCATCAGTAACAAGAGTTAGCGTAAGTAAAGGAAAAGATGAATTTTCCTAATGATGAATTTTAGCTTTAAGGGATCTTATTTATAATCAGACAAACAAAATTCCCTCGTAAATATTTGTAAACGGGTCAGTAGTTTGATATAAATATAACGAGGTAGGGGAACCTTGCTGGAATTTCTCTCAATCAGCGCGACATGTCAGTGCCGGCCGTAAGACGCGCGACGCGAAACACTGAATTGATGAGATGGAATAAAGACGAGCTTGGTAAGGTTAATTGCTCGTAGTGACTCTGAATAGTCATTTGTTCGGTGCATGTGAAGATTGTAGAAAAGAGTTACGTAACAGCATTCATGTGTATAGCACGATGCTGATGCATCTTTCGTGCAGCTATGAAACACAAAGTAACTCTCCCACGGCAGAAATAAAGATTGTGTTTTAAACGCAGAGAGAAAAGCACCTACTGAAACAGCCTAGTTGTTAAGCTGTCTGACAGCGGACCCAGGGTTAGGGGTTCGAATCCGCTTGGTGTAATTTTTCGGTTTTTAATGCCCACGGTTTTGTCATTTAAGAGTATTAATTTCCCGTCGTCATTTACCAACAGCAGTTAGCTCGGTCGGTCGGTAAGCTGACTCACAAGTTGGGACTGTCTGCGAAGTCCAGGTTGGCATCTGCGTATAGGTACGGGGTTCTTTTGCTGACTCGGCAGCAAGGCTTAGGGTGCCACCTCGTTTCCTCCCTTTATGGTGCCTGACTTTCGAGTTACATGGATGGACAGGGAAGGAGGTGTGGTGGGCCGGGTACCGAGTCCCAGAAGAGTTCTATATGGAAGTCGGTAAGGGGCTCATTGAGTTAGGGTCATAAGTCCGACTCCTGAAGACTTGGCCATCGCCACATAACTTTTTGTTTTATTTTCTTTCTTTTCTATCGGAGGACTATTGCAAGAATGATTATTTGTTTATATAGAGAGCTTGTACTGTAAATCGTTCGAAATTAGTTTTTAAAATTGCTGGAAAATACAAAATTCAATCCAGCTATGTTTTTTTTATTTTCTTGTCGCAAAACTGTATGTAAATGCTCATCAATACCTTTGCGCATGCCTTGTTCAGGCCTGTTCCCTTATCACAGACTGCGGGGGGGGGGGGGTCTTTAAATCCTATATTGAGGAATTGTTTTTATATGCGACCGCAAAGCCCTGAAGGCGTGGGTTAGGGAAACGCTTAAGAGCCCAAGGACGAAGACCTTTCAACTACATTGATGTGATTGGCAAAGACACCTGATGTGATATTGAAGACCTTCCGTACATAATGATCGATAAAGAAACCGCTAGCGATGATGATAAATAATAAAAGAAAGGTTCTACTGCTCACGGTGACCGAGTGCTGGTTTTCCGATGTCACGGAGGGCTTCGTCCAGCTCGGTGAGCGCTAGACCCTCCTTGGCCTCGCTGTCCAACCATCGCTCCAGGTCCAGCACACATCGCCCCGTGATGTCCCGGGTGCGCTGGAGACGACTCCTTGCTGGCAGTGACTGCCGACGCTCGTAAAGAACGGACAACAGTTTCCGACATTCTGTCAAAGATTTGGCATTAGTTAAAAATTGGTTTGAAAAGCACCATTGACAGTCCGCTCACCAGGGCCCAATTTCACGGCGCTGCTTAACAGTTAGCAGGAAAGTTGTGTTTAGCATAGCAGAAAAATTTGCTAACCGTAAGCACTGTTTCACGGCGTGGACGTGCTAACGGTCGCGCGTGCATGGAGATTTCTATTGTTACGTCACTTACACTTAACTTACACTTACGATTTAATGGGAATAAGTAGTAGGCTTAATAAGCCTTTATGACCCCATATCTCTTCCAGTACTCGTCGAGCTCATGTTTGAAAGAATTTTTGGTCTTGGCATTCTCAACATAACTTGGTAGATCGTTTCAAGTGTTGACTACTCTCTGGGAGAAAAAGTCTTGCCTGCATCTCAGATCACTAATTAGTTAAGCCAATTTTTCCTCTCAATTGAGCGTGCCTTTTGCTGTGCCTATGCTTACGGTCTCCGTGAAATAGACGAAGGCTCTGTTAGCAGAAAATCGTGTGCTTAGCAGCGCCATGAAATTGGGCCCAGCACGCACACACACGTGTGTATTTGCCTGCAATCGGGACCCCTAAGGCCAAAAAAAAAGTCTCCGGTTTCTGGTATGGAGCTTGCCCAAAAAGTGGTGCGGCGACGCGGCTTTTTTTTTTTTACCTGACTTTTTTGCTTCAAATGTCTGCTGATGACTGCAAATGGTGCCCGACTAAACTTAGTGCAAAATGTACGAGAGTCCAGTGAGTGCACAAAAAGCTTATTCTCGATCACACCCTCATCTAAAAACACGTTAAAACTGTGCTGCAGCAGAATTCCAGTCAAACCAGTGAGTTTGGCGGTTTTGAGACATAATCTTTTATTGAATAAAAAACGTTTGCATTTTGCCGACGCGCAGGGCTACGGCGACGCGCGCGCATACCAGAAACCGGAGACTTTTTTTGTTGCCTAAGTGTTCCTCTTTTGTTTGTACTCTTGTACAAAGTGTTCCTCTTGTGTTTGTAAGAAGACCTCTCATATGTTTTGTACACGAATCCAAATTGAGGACCTTTTTAACAATATGTCCTCTATTGTTCAACGTCCACTATTAAATGCAGAAACAAACTCACACACACACGCCCACACAGTTACATACGTTGTGTGGACATTCTTTTCTTTTCGTGTTGTTAAGAAAAACCTGTGAAAAAAAATCATTTTACTCAGACTGTGAAAACTCTTTCAACCCGATTTTCTTTCCTATGATTGCCTTTAGGCTAGTGTTTCACGAATAAACCTAACCCCAAAAAAAATCCTCTAAGTCTAAACCTGAATGGGTGAAACATTGTGTGGACGTAGGAAAGTCCACACAATGTCGGTGCTACCTGGTTTATGTGGACCTCCTTTATTCGGAAGTCCCATAGAGCTATAATATAGCTCTATTGGAAGTCCACACAGTGAATGTAATGCTTGTACAAAACAACTGACCTTCAGCAGATAGCTCACTCGACAATATGTTCAACTCATTGTCATTGATTATACTGGCAGAGCAGATTGTAGACAAGATGATGACAATGCTTGCGAGAAGCATTCCAAGATGGCATTCCTTCGGTCTCAGTTGACTCTTTGATCTTCGCATTAGGATGCTTTTCATTGTGTTTTTCAAGTTGAAACCAGTCCTTTCACCAGCTTCAGTGCATCTCTTAGTTTAAACTTTTTGACTCGACTGCGTGAGTGAACGTGTAACGCCCATAGACCATAGATATCAAATTAAAAGACATAGAACTGGTAACGCCCGCGCAAAGCGCATTCGATGCCAAACGCGCAGAGACGATCACGCGCGTGGCAACCGTGAGGCTCCAAATTCAAATAAGGATATGCTCCATATAAAATCATATAATATGAATATGGTGTATTCATGATTATGCAGCCCGGCGGGCGAATATTTTATCTACACAATAGTACTGGGTGACCAATTTTCAGGCGACTTGAATCAACGCTATAGGATTGTAGAGCGCCGCGTACAATCCTGTAACATTTTACCTACGCGCGCGGGCGTATACCCTCTCCACGTGTGCGAAAGTATATAATTTAAGAATTGCGAGATATTGCCGAGCACCGCCGTTGCCTAGTGGTTATGCAGGCTAGCTAATGATCAGGGGTCTCGAGATCGAATCCCGACCCTGCCCTGTCAGATTTTGCTCTTTTTTCAACAAGACAAAGTTTTATCGTAGAAACGTTATTTTTCAGTCGGATACAACTTGTAAAGCAGCAATTTCCTTTTTCTTTTCTGATCCGAGGCTCTTGAGGATTTTTTTTAAAAAGGGAAATGAAGTCCGAAATCCGTACCGAGTTGAAAAACAGTAGTCTCCACTCCAGCCTGTTTATTGTAACCATGCCCCATAGGAAAGCGCATAAGGTACCCCAGATAGTTGTGTAATAAAAAATATCGCGCCCGGCGGGGGGGGGGGGGGGGGGCATGTGAGAGCGTTACATACAGAGTTTGACTGATTTCAGTAGATCCATCATCTGATGGTATGATCGGATGGAGGCCGTAGCCACTGTTCCAAAAGAAAAGGAAGCCTTGTCCCAACATCGAGAGGGGGCCCTGAAAGAACAGTTTGTGCGGGGGGGGGGGGGGGGGGCTACTAATGCGGCAGTGCGCAGAGAATCAGGTAGGTTAGTGGTCGATCACATGTGGTGCAAAAGTTAGCAATTCCGACTTGATCAATCTGCCATCAGCACCCCCCTCGCGTGCACGCGCCTGTATTCATCAATGCATATACAACACCATCTCTATGCATATGCAGCAACATCACTTGACTAGTCTTGACTCAAGTTGGAATTGCCTTAAGTCGGTATCTTGGGTTGCTGAATCACTTGAAAATAACATGTACATGTACCTTTTTAACATGATGGTCCGGATTCGACGCATGAGGGCGCGCGTTATGTACTGTAACGACGTATGCGATATGCGCTGTGAGTGGATTGAGGCACAGACCGAGCGCAACCCAGACTTGGCCAAGTCTATGCGGTGGGGAGGGGGGGGGGGGCTTCTGATGCGGCAGTGCGCAGAGAATTGCGTAGGTTAGTGGTCGATCACCGTCCCCAAATCATCCTTCTTTTAGATGAGAAACCTTGCCCTCAAGCTGTTGCAAGATGTGAATAAGTTCTCCGTAAATAGAGTTGGGAATGAGCAGGTTTGGTCTGTAGAGCCTGGTGAATATCACCTTAACAAGGTGGTAGCCAAGGATTCTAGGGGGGATGTCCAGATCAGACAAGTGGTGTACTTTCTGCAATCGCGCAGGTCATGCATTTTATTTTTAACCAGAAATCAACACAACATATGGTTTCTTACAAAAGGTTCAAACAGCCCCACTTCATCAACCAAATACTGTATAAATTAGCAAGATGAGAAAAGTGGATAGAAAATATTTATTACATCTTTATTTCGTACCTCAAACATATGTCCGTCAACTGATTAAAATACTTAAACCTTTTGTTACAATAACTCCCACTGACTCTCGGGAGATAAACAAATGTAATCAAATTAAATTCTGTAAGTTAACACTGTAGTTGACGATTTTCAGTATTAAACTGTATTGATCCTTTATACACTTTGTCATTCGTGTCTGATATAAAGGGAAAAAGAACAATTATTTCCCACTGGAAAAGGTACAACAATTAATCAGAACTGTCAAAAGTACACTTCCAATGTTTTTGTCTTGTCAATACATGTGTTACTTAAACTCGATATACCCAGTATTTTGTGCTTAAAACAGTCAAAAACACTGCCCATCACACCATCTAACTTTGCTAAGCGAGTTTGCGTGATCTGCAGTTTTTTCAATCATTACTAAGCGTTGACGTGGTTTGTGCCTCATATTTAGTTATCATCATCATCATTCGTTCCCTTAATAACTTTGAATATGAATGAAGTTTAGCGATTAATAAAAAATATTACAGCAAGACTGTGATGTATTCAGATATTATATGTGTTTTAATCGGCTTCCAAGAAAGAATAACTTTGAACCCTGACATAGCTCCCTTGAAATCTGTGTAGAAACTTTTTATCTTATAATAATTTAGATAATCAATGTGAACTTCTCTTTATTATCGATTTCTAACAAAACCTGGTGTTAACCCAACAAAATCTGGCATGTTCTGAAGTGAAAATGCGACATCGCAGTGACATAAGATGCACTTACACAGCACAATTTGTTACATTCACAGTAAGTGTGGAACTTTAACAGTAAATGTTTCAGAAAACAAATTTGGAATCATCAATATTAAATATCTGATATAAGTATTATATTATATAACTTATGAAGTGAAGCCACAGGTAAACATGACATGCGCAGTTATCGCACCAAAAGGACTGGCTTCAAGTTTGGTGTACTGTCCAAAAGAGTTCAATACATTTAATACCGGCCGTATTAATCAGGTGGCCTCTGTCCAATAAACAAATACACACATTGAATTGTATGTAAACTTTTCAATCCAAGAGACTTTTCTCAGTTTTGTTAGAATCAGTTGCATACAAAAATTAATGTTTGTGATAAACTCGTGTGGCACAATATAAAAGGTAAAAATATGTACACTTCAAACTTGCAGTTCAATTTCTCATAAAAAGTTGGGTAACACGAAGATATGTACAAGTTATAAACAGCATGAACCATTTTCAGGAAAATCTTGAGCTTCGAAACTGATTCCATGCCATACTCTTATTGTGCCACGGATGAATATTCTTATATATTCCATACTGAGTTAAATTATTACCAGAGTTGCAAAAAGGCAGCGGCGACATGACCCGATGATTAGACACACATATATACATTTATTCAGCTGAAAGCATTTATGTGAAGCTGTTCACTAACAAGGCTCTGAGTTCTCATTCAAACAGCCGCAGTCTCTTTTCACTGTTACTGTATGTTGCTAATTTTAATCCCTTTATATTTCCTCCAATAGTATTTGATTTGATGTGTGGGTCTTAGCGCTTAATTGTACGTTGTTCAAGAGAGTGTATGAAATCAAGCCTTATATCTACAGTCTTTATAATTTATTTTGAAGAACACTTAAGTTAAATCTCTCGATTCACATTTCTGGCAAGCAACAGAGCAATGTTAAGCTGTCCACGATTCTATTACGATAACATTTACACTGAGCCTGCATTGGACTAAACTCTCAACAACACTGCTATGAAATTGTTACAACGTCGATGCAGGTTGGATATTCATTACTGTCCAATCTGTGATCAAGCGGGAACAAATATTCGACCCGTGTACGAAAGAGAACGGAGAATGTTTTACGATCCATTTCCCAGAATTATCAGTGGTCCACTTTTCTTTGTTAGAAACTGAAGATATTTCTGAAGAGTGGAATGATATGCACTACAAGTGTCTGTAAGAGTCTAGAAAGATAAATTCTTGCACGACCTGTACCTAGCCCTTACCTCCATTTCCAATGTTTTGATTTAAGGAGACTTTTCAACGATATCTTAAAAACTATGGGATCCACAAAATACTTCTCCATGAGAGACGGTCTTTAAAATTTTGCCGAATTAAGCTGATGATTTAGTAATGATATAGTCTGAGAAACGTTTAATGAACAGAACCTAACCACTATTTCCAAAACTCCTAAAAATATTGGAAAGAGAAATGTGTTAAGTTTAGCGTGAATTTCATTTAGCGTATATTTACCTATTAGTCACTGTTATATTTTTGGTACCTTGATTTCGAAAGAAATATTGCGCCATTTCTCAGATTGTTGCGCGTGTTTCGATTGTAATGTAATACACTGCGTTCATGCAAAATGACTGGATTCGATAGAATGCTCCGTTGCCTTGGTTAGTTTGATTAATTGATTAATTAAAGTGACTCTTATCCGTGACTCTGACTCCAACTACATAACGTGTGACTTGGGTTTTTAATTTACTTGAACCAAAGACGTGAGTTGGAGACTGACTCGATCCAAATGACTTCAAAGTCGCATCATATACTCGTCCTCGCTCATCTTATAGGCTACTTGGGCATGCGCATCACATAACATACCTCAGCGAAAACATGAATTTATATCTAGTTATCTTGAGAAGACTCAAAATCAACTTCACTTCCCCAGGCCTCAGATATGTGTTTCTTATCTTTTTTTGCCAGTTCCAACCGCCCAATTTCAGGCTTCTGACTTGTTTCATTTGTTTCAGACTAGGAGCTCATGTTTTTGCAGAGCATTGCAAAGAAAGATTTCCCACTTGGCTAAGGAACTCTACAGTCTGCATTCGATCAAGGTGTTCAATGTCTGTGCTCTGCAATGAGCAATGAGTTAATCTTAACTCCTTCAGGTGCGTTAAGTTTTGTAAAAGTCGGGTCCATAAATCCAGGGAACCAGTCAGACCACGAATGTCTTGTACGATCAAACTTACTAAATATCTCCGATTACTGAATGACTGTAAACAAATCCGCCATATCCTCACCGGTTAGTGAGAACCTCTTAATGTTCAGTCGTATGCCATTATTACATGGCTGTACATGGCACATCTTAGCGAAACTACCGAAATCCCAATCCTCACCAATAGATTTCCTATGCGATTCACTGATTCCGTGATATATTTCACATCGAGACTGGTAATGTTAGTATGTCCCATATCAAGCTTCTTAAGGTGAATCATTGCTGTTAAATATGTAAAGCGGGTACAAACTTTTTGACCCGTATACAAAGGAATGTTTTACGATCCCCTTCCAAGAAAAATATATCAGGGGTCAACTTTTCTTTGTTATAACAGAGGACAGTTCTCAAGTGCGGAATGATATGTACTCCATGTAGCTGTATGTGTTTGGAGAGACCAATTCTTGCACGACCTGCACCTAGCCCCTCCATTCCATGTCCAGCATATTTGAGCTATTTTGCGAGCCTCCTAGACAGAGATTTCAAAATATAGGTCAAAATATATTGCAAAACAATTACATCCGAGCATTCTGACATCCGTGGCAAACGTACTTCACTATTTTGACTAATGAAGTTGCAGGTTGCATTCGTGATTTGGTTTAAAACATTTAAATTGTGAAACTGTTATCTATTTCCAAAGTTCTTCAAATTATTGTTTGGGATAGGTAAATGCATTCAGCCTCCGCGAATATCTATATAGCGTGTTATCGATTTACCCGACCATAATACCGACTCGAACGATACCCGACTTATACGTGTTATTTTTTGGGTTAGAAACGGATTAGCTTGATTAAGAATACTAATTTGTTTTTAAATTATTGAATGAATAATCTGCATCACTTCTCTGTTTGTTTCAACGCGTGTTTCGATTTGTGTGTAATACATTCTTGTTCTCACAAAATGACTGAATTCAGTAGAATACCGCGATTGCTAGATTTTTCACAAGTTGTGACTTTAAGACTGATTCGATCTAACTGACTTCAAAATTGCATCATATACTCGTGCTCGCTCATCGTATAGGCTACTTGAGCATGCGCATCACATAACATATCTTAGCCCAGACATACATTGGACATCTAGTCATCTTCAGAAGATTCACTTTCCCATTCCTCGTCAGATTCAAAATCAACTCCACTTCCCTGTGCCTCAGATATGTGTCTCTTATCTTCCTCTGTCAATGAACATCTGCCAAATTTCAGGCTTCTAACATGCTTCATTTGTTTCAGGCAGCGAGCCCACGTTTGTGCAGAGCCACTCAAAGACTCATTTCCCTCAAGGCTGAGGGATTCTACTGTTGGCATTCGACTTACTGCTGCAGCAAGGTGTTCAATGTCAGTGCTCTGCAATAAGCAATGGATTAAATCCAACTCCCGAAGTTCCGTCAAGTTTTGTAAGGGTGGGGTCCATGTTTCTGCGGAACCACCCAGCCTACCAATGTCAAGAAGGAACAAACTGACGAAATCTCCCCGATTTCTGAATGACTGTAAATTATCCGCCATGTTCTTGCTCGTTACTGAGAACCTCTCAATGTTCACTTGTATGCCATTATCGCATGGCTGAACACGACACTCCTCACCGGAACTACCGAAAAGACAATCCACCAGATTGTGCATGCGACTTACTGATTCATCGATATATTTCACATCGCGACTGTCAATGTTACAATCTCTCATAGAAAGCTTCTTGGGGTGAATCATCCTCTGCAAACCAGCGGTCCACGTTCCTGCATTACCGCCCAAGTTAAAATTGCATCAAAGGTTAAGATCGGCCGAGTTGGGCATCTCCTTAACCGATGATGCAATATCTGGTAGATCTTGTTCATTTATGCTACAACTCGATAAATCGAGTGATTTCAGGTGAACCATCCCCTGCAAACTAGCCGCCCACGTTCCTGCATTATAACCCAAGTTATAATCGCCTGAAAGGTTAAGATCGGCCAAGTTTGGCATCTCCTTAACCGATGATGCAATATATGGTAGATATGGTTTAGTTATGCCACATTCCAATAATTTTAGTGATTTCAGGTGAACCATTCACTGCAAACTAGTGGCCCACGTTCCTGCATTACCGTGCAAGTAATAATTGTCTGAAAGGTTAAGATGTGCCAAGTTTGGCATCTCCACAACCGATGATGCAATATTTGGTAGATCTTGTTCATTTATGTTACATTTCGATAAATCGAGTGATTTCAGGTGAACCATCAACTGCAAACTAGCCGCCCACGTTCCTGCATTACCGTGCAAGTGATAATTGCCTGAAAGGTTAAGATCGGCCAAGTTGGGCATCTCCCCAACTGATGATGCAATATGTGGTAGATCTTGTTCATTTATGCTACATCCCGATAAATCGAGTGATTTCAGGTGCTTCATCCACTGCAAACAAGCCGCCCACGTTCCTGTATTACCGCCCAAGTCCTTATTGCCTGAAAGGTTAAGATCGGCAAAGTTGGGCATCTCCCCAACCGATGATGCAATATGCGATATATCATGTACATGTATGTTACATTCCGATAAATCCAATGATTTCAGGTGAACCATCCACTGCAAACTAGCCGCCCACGTTCCTGCATTATTGCCCAAGTCCTTATTGCCTGAAAGGTTAAGATTGGCCAATTTGGGCATCTCCCCAACAGATGATGCAATATATGGTAGATCTTGTTCATTTATGCCACATTTCAATAAACTGAGTGATTTCAGGTGAACCATGCACTGCAAACAAGCCGCCCACGTTCCTGCATTACCGCCCAAGTCATTGCCTGAAAGGTTAAGATCGGCTAAGTTTGGTATTTGATCCAATGCTGCAGAGAGATGTTCAATGTCAATGCTTTGCAGTGAGAAATCTCTTATATTTAACTCCTTAAGCTCCGTCATGTTTCGTAAGGGTGGGGTCCAGATACATGCGGAACCACCCAGACCATCCATGCGATCAAGGATCAAACTGACTAAATCTCTCCGATTACTGAATGACTGTAATGTATCCGCCATATCCTCGCTGGTTAGTGAGAATCTCTTAATGCTCAGTTGTATGCCATTATCGCATGGCTGAACACACACCTCCACAGACCAACTACCAAAATCACAATCCACTAGATTCCGCATTCGACTTACGGATTCAGCGATATATTTCACATCACTTCCTTTAATGCCACAAGCCGTCATGTCAAGCTTTTTCAGGTGAACCATCGACTGCAAACTAGCCGCCCACGTTCCTGCATTACCGCCCAAGTCATTGCCTGAAAGGTAAAGATCGGCTAAGTTTGGTATTTGACTCAATGCTGCAGAGAGATGTTCAATGTCAGTGCTTTGCAGTGAGACATCTCTTATATTTAACTCCTTAAGCTCCGTCATGTTTCGTAAGGGTGGTGTCCAGATACATGCGGAACCACCCAGACCATCCATGCGATCAAGGATCAAACTGACTAAATCTCTCCGATTACTGCATGACTGTAATATATCTGCCATATCCTCGCCGGTAAGTGAGAATCTCTTAATGCTCAGTTGTATGCCATTATCGCATGGCTGAACACGCAACTCCTCAGACCAACTACCAACATCACAATCCACCAGATTCCGCATTCGACTTACTGATTCAGCGAGATATTTCACATCGCTACCTTTAATGCCACAATGACTCATGCAAAGCTTCTTTAGGTGAATCATCGACTGCAAACTAGCCCCCCACGTTCCGGCGTTACCACCCAACCCCCTATTGTCTGAAAGGTCAAGTTTGGCTAAGTTCGGCATCTCCGCGACCGATGATGCAATATGTGGTATATCTTGTTGATTTATGTCACATAAAGATAAATCGAGTGATTTCAAGTGAACCATCGACTGCAAACTAGCCGCCCACGTTCCGGCGTTACCACCCAATCCCATATTGCCTGAAAGGTTAACATTAGCCAAGTTTGGCATCTCCTCAACCGATGATGCAATGTGTGGTATATCTTGTTCATTTATGTAGCATGAGGATAAATTGAGTGATTTAAGGTGCATCATCCACTGCAAACTAGCCACCCACGTTCCTGCGTTACCACCCAATTTCGTATTGCCTGAAATAACAAGATCGGCAAAGTTTGGCATCTCCCCAACTGATGATGCAATATATGGTAGATCTTGGTCACTTATGTGGCATGAAGACAAATTGAGTGATATAAGGTGAATCATCTTCTGCAAACCAGCCGCCCACGTTCCGGCGCTACCCCCCAATTCCACATTAAATGAAAAGTTAAGATCGGCCAAGTTCGGCATCTCCCCAACTGATGATGCAATATGTGGTATATCTTGTTTATCTATGCCACATTCCCGTAAATCGAGAGATTTCAGGTGAGACATCCACTGCAAACTAGTCGCCCACGTTTCGGCGAAACCACCCAATCCCTTATTGCCTGAAAGATCAAGATCGGCCAAGTTGGCCATGTCCCCGACTGATGATGCAATATATGGTATATCTTGTTGATTTATGCCGCATTCCCGTAAATCGAGTGATTTCAGGTGAATCATCCAGTGCAAACTAGCCGCCCACGTTTCGGCGTTACCACCCAAGTCCTTATTGTCTGAAAGGTCCAAATTAGCCACGTTTGATATCTCCCCAACCGATGATGCAATATGTGGTATATCTTGTTCATTTATGCCACATGAATGCAAATTGAGTGATTTCAGATGAACCATCCTCTGCAAACGAGCCGCCCACGTTTCGGCGTTACTACCCAATCCCTTATTTTCTGAAAGAGTAAGATCGGTCAAGTTTGACATCTCCCCAACCGATGATGCAATATGTGGTAGATCCTGTTCATTTATGCCACATTCCGATAAATCGAGTGTTTTAAGGTGAATCATTCTCTGCAAACTAGCTGCCCACGTTCCTACGTTACCACCCAAGTTCGAATTCTTTGAAAGATTGAGATCAGCCAAATTTGGTACTTGACCTAATGCTGCAGCAAGGTGTTCAATGTCAGCGCTTTGCAGTGAGCAATCACTTAAATCTAACTTCTGAAGTTCTGTCATGTTTTGCAAGAGTGGAGTCCAGATATTTGCGGAACCACCCAGACCGCAAACGCCATCAAGGGTCAATCTGACTAAATCTCTCCGATTACTGAATGACTGTAATACATCCGCCATATCCTCGTCGGTTAGTGGGAACCCAGTAATGCTCAGTTGTATGCCATCATCGCATGGCTGAACACTCAACTTCTCAGACCACCTACGAACATAACAATCCACCAAATTCCGCATTCGACTTACTGATTCAGCGATATATTTCAAATCGCTGACTTTAAAGCCACAATCACCCATGCAAAGCTTCTTTAGGTGAATCATTGACTGCAAACTAGCCGCCCACGCTCCGGCGTTTCCACCCAACTTAACATTCCGTCGGAGGTTAAGATCGGCCAAGTTTGGCATCTCCCCAACCGATGATGCAATATGTGGTAGATCGTGTTTATTTATGTGGCATGAGGATACATCGAGTGATTTTAGGTGAATCATTCTCTGCAAACTAGACGCCCACTTTCCGGCGTTACCACCCAATCCCATATTGCGTGAAAGGTTAAGATCGGCCAAGTTTGGCATCTTCCCAACCGATGATGCAATGTCTACTACATCGCGCGGGTCTAAGCAACATTCACTTAAACTGAGTTTTGCGAGGTATTTCAACCCTTGCAACTGGACCGCCCAGTCTTTGGCTGAGCCGCACAAATTAATTCGTCTAAGTTTTAATTCAGTCAAGTTACTCCCATTACGAAATGATGATAACAGTTCATTAACATTACTACCAGTAAGTGTGCATTCATCGAAATGCAATACATGCACGTTTTTTATTGTGGTCAAATGTAAAGCTACGACTTCACTCAACCTTGACAGGTTACACGACGTTAAATGAATTTCGCTTACTTTAGCGAGGTAATCTACTCCCGAGACCTCTGTCTGCTCGGCAATTTGCTGCAGCAACCACACGAGCGAGTTTGCGCAGTCGTTGCCACGAAACTGTATGTCTTCAGTAAAAAAAAACTCAATGAAATCTACTAACAAATCTCTTGCTTGACTTTCAAAGTAGCAATTTAAGGCCAATTCCTTCACTGTCCTGATCTTTCTTTCGATACCCTCCTTATTCAGAATGGTTAAGTATAAAAATACGGTCACTTCCTGCACTTTCTTGGTTTCGATAGCCCAACTCAGATTCTTCTCGTGCAGCATCCGCAAAATATGCCTTGTGCATTGTTGATTGCCGCCGCAGCAGAAGCGCAATACGTACTCAAAATCAATAGGATCTCCAAGTTTATCAAGAATCTCCTGAAATTCCCCACAGCCTTTGCTTAAAAGACTCTGGCAGTACATAGCTGCACAATACTCTTGAAGTGTCTTATGGGTGAACTGCACGTTATTGTGCGTGTCAAGACACCTCACGACCTTCTGGCTAGTGAGAATACCCGCTTGTATTGCTTTATCAAGTACACTCTTCTCAAACTCTCCCTCTTGAAATGAAAGCCTTTGCTCTGGGTAAACAAGCCCTTCTAAAGCAACTTTGCCGATTGCAATGACTACTTCCGATATTGCTTCTTCTGATATTCCAGGCATCTTTCTTTGAAATATGTATCTAATTGCCTCACTGAACAATCTTGATAGAGTATCGGGTAGTGCTGCCTCTTCCCTCCACAGTAAGCACATTAGCAGGAGTAGCATGGGACTCCTTGCCAAATCAGACAGGACATTCGATGACTGAATCCTAGCAAGAAGTCCCTCAGCCACATCAAGCTTTGCAGGGAAAAACTTTCTCACATACTGCCCAATATCTTCCATCCTAAATCCCAAAACCTTTACATGGGTGAAAGGTTTTTCAATGAGTAATTTGCTTGTCAATTTATCTAAGTGAGAGGGGCGTGTTGTTACAACTACAAAACATTCTTTTCCAAATTTGCGATTGAGCATTCTTAAAATGGAACCAAATTTCTCTGGTTCGAGGTTTGTTGTCCTGAATTCATCAAAACTATCTATGAGAATAAGCACACTACTACCATTGTCTTTAATGAATGCTTCCAAACCACCCTTATCGACTGATGTATCATCTGCTAACAGCTGAGAAAACACTGACTCAACAAGATCCGACGTTTGGTTGAGAGCGGACATTTTCAAGACAAACAAAAGTGAAAACTGTTCAAGTGCAATACCTTCAGCCCAGTCGTAGGCAATTTTGTCAATAATGGTTGACTTTCCCATCCCAGGTAACCCACACAAAATGGCGCGTTTAATCACTTTCCCGTGTCTTGTTTTTATGAGGAAAATGTCTTTATACCCCTTAACATCCCCTTCTATGTCATCCTGGTCATCCTTTTCTAATTGCAACTCTGTATACATATCCCTGATATGTTTCATGTCGTCATCGACCCAGGGATTTAATTGAACGTAACTACCTGTGGTAGTATACCGGTCTTTTAATTCACTCCTGCACTGATCAGCTGCAGCATCACTCGGACTGGAATGAGCTCTTCCCACCTCAGCTGCAAAAAGAAAAGATGCAACATCAGGGATTATATTACAGCGGCGAAATTTAAAGGCTTTTTCTTATCGGTTGAACTTATTTTTTTGAGGGGGGGGGGCGGTGGTTCCTTGTTAAAACATCATATGTTATATTTCGTTCTTTCCGACAAAATGACCATTTGATTCTGATAAGTAAATTTGCATGCCAATTCAGCAAAGTATGTTTGCATTTTTTTTCAACAGAATTTACACAAATAAAACGTTTTAGTCATCTACCAGCAACTTTGTATCGACCCTTTGCATGACAAGCATTTTATTTGTGTGTGTGGGTATATGCTGGTATATGTAAGTAAAGTATTGAGTGGCGGACTGCGAACACTAGAGGATCATAGGCTTAACGATTGGGTTTGAGTCCTCAATTGCATATCATCTACAAAACATTCACTAAAAGGAGGGTAAATAATTGAAGTATGCACTCACTTGTCTGTGTATCAATCATCAAGAGGTATATACCTCTGCACATTGCTAGGGAATAAATTAATGCACCCCAAGATGGCTGCCATGCAAAGGGATATGTTTAGTTTATCTATGAAATGTGTTATGTCATTCTCCTCCTGCACTAGGCCCAACTAGAGGATAAGACTAGAAAGTTTGTTCCCCACTTTTTAAGTAATAGGGACATCAGTGTATTTTCCGCAGAAATGATGCGGTGAAAGAAACCACTCCAAGGATTTTTATTGTATTCAATTCAATTCAATTCAATTCATTTATTCGTCATGTGAGACACATGAAATTTGTATGAAATGAATTGTGTATAAGGTTCTTTTGGGGCTTTCCCCTTAATTAGAAGAATACACTGTTGTACTGAGTCATGTACGTCGCGGGGATAACAATAACCAAAAACAGGTAAAAGAAAAGAACAAAAAAGACTGGTCAAAATAAATATTCTGCTTATTTCAATGACAGATGACCGTGGAAACTGCATTCTGGGAGCAGTTGTACATTACATGTACAAACATGCATAATTCGTATAAAGGTACAGTGCCTCATTGATAAAAAGTAAAAGTCACCAAAAATAATAACAATGTTACATTATATGGTTTGCATGATAGAACGGACGACAGAAGCGGAATTCCTAGAATACTGACTTCGACATAATATGTCTCTGTCAAAACTGATAACTTTTTCGCGATTCGACGAAATCATTTCCGTTTAACATTAAACTAATACAATTTGCCTAATGTTCGTGATAATTCTTATTGAGTTTACCTGGGATGTTCAATGGCATGTCTATCAGAGCCTTTTCCAGCGTCTCTTTTGCTTGTGTGTCGCTTTCCTGCCTCCTCCACCAAGTGCTTAGCATCTCAAAGCACTGCTTTACAACACTGCATCCGTAATCACGCCGAATTGTTTCAATTTCTCCAGTTGGAAACGTCAATTGATGGGCCAATACTTCCCAATTCACTCCTATCTCCTCAGACTTCTTATGCAAGTCCAAATCGCTAGATCCTGTGAATATATAGATAAGGTGTATCGTTAGTAATAGCACTAGGGGCGGATTTTGCTTTCAGGATAGAGGGGGTATAAATAGGAGAGGTTGAGTGAATGCATGCCGCATGCATGCTCTGCTACAGGGGGGGGGGGTTCTGGAACCGGGATATTTTGATATATTTACGATGATTTCTCTTACGATCTAAGGCAATCTGAGATTAAATAAGAACCTTTGCATTGTATCTTATACTGTTTGCCCCAATCTACTTTATCACTTTTACGCGTCATAAGAGAGTTGAGCGCGCGCACTTTTTGTCACTTTAGAGCGCAAAAAAAATATATGAACGATTGTAGGAACTTTCTTCAGTATTTTAGTCGCTTGATTTTTTTTTCTGTAAAACGTCACTTTTAGCTTTGTGTAGTGTTTTGCAAGTGTACAATTTTTCAAACTGTCTTGGTTACTTAGCATACCTGATGTGCCCCGAACCAAGTCGTTCCTGCCCGAATCAATCAGAGCCTTCTCAAACGTCTGTCTTGCTTTTGTGTAATTGTACTGCTTTCTCCACCATGTGCTTAACATCTCAAAGCACTGCCTTACAACATCACTGGAATGATTAGCCCTAATAATATCATTATGTTCTTTGGAAAACTTCAAGGTTAACGCCAATTTTTCCCAGTGTGTTCCAATCTTCTCAGATAGATTCCATACGGAAGGGTCCTCAGGTAGGGTATCTGTAAATAAATAAAATGTAGTCGTACAATTAATAAAGCGCGTACAGTTTATTTGTTACAATGCATACACATTGGAAGCAACTGCGTGCACTATGTGGATATCTATGAAAGGACCCTGGGTGTTACGTTCTAAGTGCATCGCAATAGATCAGCATAGCGAATAATAGTAACAAGTCATATATTCAGATGCAATACACAATCGCACTAAACTGTATTTGGTTTTACTACACAATTATTCATCGGTAGTTTTTAATGTATATTATTAGTTTGCTTCTTCGTCACCTTTTGTTGTCGACTTACATTCAATGTTATTCTCAAGTTTCATAGATGTTCTAGTTTCTATTTCCGAATTTCAATTTTCTTGCAATAAAAAGTATGTTTACTTTTACTTTTTGAATGATTCATCGACAAAAATCCCACTTCAAATTCAATTACTTCCCAAATTTTGAAGCATAGTCAATTGTCATAGTGCGCATGCGTCAGTTGGTAACGGACTGGTTGTGGGACTTAACCTTTTCTTTAAATATAAATCCGAGCCAATAATCAGAGAAAAGCTGTAATTTATTTCATCGATCAGTAGAACTTGACAAATCACAATTCAAAAACCAAAATTCAATTTTGGGATAAAAAGAAATATGTAAAACTTTTTCGACAACCTGCAACATTGCGACCACTGACATGTCAGCATCAGAAATAATTTAATGGTTTTCGTCGTGAAATCTGAACTACAGAAACTATTTCAATAAAGGACATGATCCCAATCGCGCGATCTTTTTAACGCAAGCTTTTTTAAGTAAACGATTGTATTAGCCCGCAGAAGACAGTCATATTTGTTACCCGCCACATTCACGCGGAAAAAGTAACTCCAAACTAAGTGCCTTTAGGGAGATTTGAAAACTTTTTAGGAGAATGGAAAGTTTATCTTTTTCTAAAAATTGATATTTCATAATAGAGAGGGGAACATTAAAGAAATAGATTTACCTGATCTGCTTTCTGTCTCAGTCACCCTAGCCTGGATCTCTTGTCCCGGTCTCTGGTCCTCGGGTGCTGTGTTCCCTGTCTCATTGCTCTGTTCTTTAGTCTCTCCCACTTGAACCTCTCTTTGAAGTTTGTCTCGATGAGCAACGTCTTCATGTCCCGGTTTCTTTCCCTCAGATGATGTAGTCCCTTTCTCATTGCTCTGTTCTTTAGTCTCTACCACTTGAACCTCTCTTTGAAGTTTGTCTTGATGGGCAACTTCCTCACGTCTCGGTCTCTGTCTCTTAGATGATGTAGTCCCTTGCTGCTCACTCTGTTCTTTAGTCTCTCCCACTTGAACTTCTAATTGAGGTTTGTCTCGATGAGCAACTTCCTTCTGTCCCGGACGTCTCTGGTCGTCATTTGAGGCAGCCCTTTTCTGCTTGTTCTGTTCTTTAGCCTTTCCCACTATATCCTTTTTTTTAACACTACTTTTTTGTACTGTTATTTCATGTTTTTCTCGATGATTAACCTTCTCTTGTCTCGGTTTCGGTCTCTCAAATGATGCAGTCTCTTTCTGCTTGCTCTGTGTTGTAGCCCCTCTCGCAAGTACCGGTATTTTTGATTTGCCTCCTCCACCAACGTGCTGCTGTCTCGTTCTCTGGTCTTCAGATAATGTAGTCCCTTTCTGCTTTATCTGTTCTCTAGTCCTTCCCACTTGATAGTTTGGTTTAGTTAGTACCGGTATTATTGATTTGCCTCCTCTACCAACGTCCTGCTGTCTCAGTCTCTGTCCTTCAGATGATAAAGGCCTTTTCTGCTCGCTCTTTCCATTAGTCCGTCCTAGTAGTACCTCTTGTTGACCAACTTCCTCCTGTATCTGTCTCGCAGCCTCGCATGATGTATTCCTTTTCTGCGAGTCTCGCTCTTTACCACCTACCACTTGTACTGACTGTTTTTGTTTGTCACGAGGACCTACTACATCCTGTCCCCGTCTTTGTACCTTAGATGCAGTATTCTCCTCACTATTGCTCTGTTCTTTGGCTCCTTCAACTTGAAATTGTATTTGAGGTTTGTCTCCATGAACAACTTCCTCCTGTCCCTGTGTCTGGTCCTCAGATGATGTAGGCCCTTTCTTATTGGTCTGTTCTTTGGCTCCTCCAACTTGAATCTGTAATTGAGGTTTGTCTCCACGAGCAACTGCTTCCGGTCCCAGTGTCTGATCCTCAGATGATGTAGGCCCTTTCTTATTGGTCTGTTCTTTAGCCCCTCCCACTTGTACTTGTAGTTTAGATTTTTGTCGCTGACTGAATGCCTCTTGTCCCGATGTCACGACTTCGGACGTTGTAGCCCCTTTCTGCTTGCTCTGTTCTTCAGCCCCTCGCACTTGATTCTCTGGTTGAGGGTTGTCTCCATGAGCAACTTCCGCCTGACTTGGTCTCTGTTTCTCAAATGATTTAGTCCCTTTCTCCTTGCTTTGTTCTTTAGCTCCTCCCTCTTGTACCTCAGCTTTATGTTTGTCTCGATGACCAAGTTGCTCGTGTTTCATTCTCTGTTGCTCTTCCGTTTGAATCAATAAAGCCAGCTCAGCACGCCCGATTGAATTAAATGCATCTCTCAAACTCTGAAATCCTTGCTCGCGATTTGTTTGCTTTCCCCACCAAGAAAGCAGCATCTGTAGGCTCCTTTCTTCGTCGTTTCGGTAGGTGGTTCGGAATTGCTTAATTTCTTCTTCTTCATATCCGAGAAATGTGGCCAAATTTTCCCAGCGTGATTCAGTTTTCGAAGCCAAGACCTGGAAGAGCGGACCATCAATCATTTTGTCTCCTAAACAAAAAGGGAAACTTTTTTGTAAATAAAATGATGGAGCTGCTATTTCGGCTGAAAAGTAAAATCTCAGAAAATCAAAAGGAAGAAAAAAAATAATCTGATATTCTTAAATCTTTGCTTATATCTGTGCGAGTATTATTGAATTACATTATAGGGGAAGGCCGTGACATTAATTTACACCACTAATAATAAAGAGCTTAAAAAAAATTGACCATAAAACGTTAGACCAAAATCTTTTCATATGAGACATTTGGAAAAGTTGCGCAGTTCGTTTTCTTTCCCCGTGACGTGAACTTAGTTTAAGTGGCAGGTGTGGCATCTTCAGCATAATTGTGAGAGTATTACGCCCTCAATGTTTTCACCAACTTAAAAGGTAATGTTTCCGATGAGTATCTACCTTTTGGTCCACCGCCCAGTAGGCCATCAGTATACAGACGGAGTGAGATGTTCTCGTCCTGATGAATGCCACAGTCGTGAAGTGTCAGCAGGTTACAAATCTGAGAAAATTAAGATCCAGCAGATAATACTTACTCTTTTGAACAAAACATAGGGTTTTATTATCGTGAGACTAAATCGGTAGAGGCTCGAACCAACAATTATAGTTTTTCATAAACGTTTATCGTTTCTTGAAGTTAATTGCTAAAACGCCATTTTACTAACATCAGTACTAGCACTATTTGAATATACTCTCATGTAGTTTTGAAACAGAAGAGGTTGTCACTAAAAGTCACAAGGCATTTCATGCAATTCGATGGAATGATGATTTGTACTTTAAACTATGTTTACTTTGTACAATTTGAAGCGATCTTTTACCTCAAAGTTACGAAAGTTTCTCCGGATGTACAGCCGCAGTTGTTGAGGCTGCACGTCGATTTTCTCACTTATTATAACTTTTAAGATGAAGACAGATGTCTCAGGATCCAGCTGCAAACACAATGTCGTTGGTTTATGTCGGATATGGCATCGGACGAAGACTTGCAGCTTCTCAGCCACAAATCTGAAACTGTTAGAAAGGAGGTTTTGCATTTCAAGGATCAAGCTTTTTTAATACTTTGATTTGACATATTAAAGCAAGCAATGAAGGTAAGACCATCAACCATTAGTTATCATTAGTTATCTACAAAACAACATTTGGAGGGCAAAACTAATATTCATTCACATCACCACGAGGCAAATTCCATCTTATGGATACTTTTATTACTACTCAGTTGTCGAGTGGTAAGAAGACTGTAAAGAAAGCAGGAGGTCGTGGGTTCGAGTCCCACCAGAGTGATTTTCTTCCAACTTTCACTCGGGAGGTAAAACACCGATCACACAATGTTTTATACGTCGGTGAAGGGCAAAGCCTATAGTATTGATTTACATCACCACGAAGTAAATTCCATCTTATGAAAACAAAATTTGATGCTTAGGTAATTCTTCAGACACGAGGTGCAGTTAGAATAGTAGCGTGTTTCACCTGTTAAGCCGAGGTTCGTCTTGATCACCAACTCGTTCCGTTTTCTGTTTCTCTTCCTTGGTTGATGCCGCCGCGTTTTGTTTGCTCTCCTCGTCAACTCCTGCATCGTGACGCCTTTCTGGCTTGGCTCCAGCTGCTTCGTCTCTCGATTCTTTTGTTGCTAATGCAAGAAGAAAAACAGAGTGCAAAGAATTGTTTACAAATGGCTTGATACTGATTTTTCTTTTGACATTTTTCATTCGTTTCAAAAATTAACAAGGTAGTTTATGTAATAGCTTATTTGCTGTACAAAAAAGAGCGCGTGGTACCTGATCAATTCTTTTCTGTGTCCTGAAAAATACAGCGTAAGTCTAGTTTCTACGTTTAGCTCACCCGGTACATTTTGGGCCAAATCAGTCAGCCCGATGGCCTCCAATGCTCGTCTCAGCTTCTGAGCTGCTTCGTCGCGATCTGTCGTCTTTTCCCACCAAGTGAGTAGCATGTGACGGCTCCCTTCCGTGCTGCCTTCGTTGTTGGTTTGGATGTTTGCAATTTCCGCTTCTTCATATCCTAGTTGTTTAGCAAGTTTCTTCCACGATGATTCAATTTTTGAGGACAAGTCTCTGAGGTACTCATCGTCAATCCTGGCTTTGTCGGTCAAAAGAAAGAGTAACGTCAGTGAAACATGTTCATATACGACCACCACGGTATTACAAGTTATCAACAACAGGTTTAACAGAATGAGACTTGTTCTTTGTTAAAAGCTCAAATTTGGGTCTGAATGTTGAATTTTCTGCATTTACCGACAGTCCAACTCCCAGCTCCGATGAAGGCCTAGTCAGGCCCAAAATAATAGCGACAAAAATTCCTGGTGAGCACTGCTTGAACTTATTTTCATCATATATTTTCAAATTAAGGTTGTTGATTTTTTAACTCGAACATTTGTTCCTATAAACCTCTACCATTTACCTTTTTGTACATCGTCGTCATTCGCATCATCTAATGATAGACGAAGAGAGATGAGTTCATCATTGTCAACACCATTCTCCGCAAGTGTGAGCAAGTCACAGAGCTAACAAAGTGAATCATGTAAAAAAGTAAATTACACAATCAGAGTAGAAAGAGAGATGATTTTAGTTGTGCATTGTTTAAACAGCCATCAAATTGCGTTCGTTTAAGCCTAGTTGGAAGGAATGAATACCGATTTTCTTTGGGGTGCAGGGGCGGCGGAACACGCGGGGAGGGGTTGGCGGGGGAACCCCCTCCTCCTCCCCCCCTCAGATTTACCCAAGTGCCCCTCTTGCAGACATAAATGTACCCCCTTCGTGATGCCCCAGTTGGAAAATATATAATCCCAAAATGCAAATATTTCAAATTGATACCTACCGTGACGTTTTCCCTGATGTACAGACGCTGATGTCGTGCCTCCACACTGATCTTCTTCTGGATTACTTCTTTGAGAGTTGAGACAGATGTCTCGGGATGGAGTTCGAAATAAAGTGTCTTGGATTTGTGTGAGGGGGGAGTCCGGACAAAGACCTGCAGTTTCTGTTTTACGTCTTTGGTATTACTGTGAAAATAGGGGGAAATCCCGAGTAGTTTTAGAAATGAATTATTCTAAAATAGAATGGGATCAGTGAATAATTCATTTTGAAGCTATAGTCAAAGTAACATCCACTGTCACGAGTCTCATAACAGTATTGCACAAGTTCACTCAACTTTTACACAAGTAGCTGGAAAGAGGCAACGATTCAACAAATCCTTCGATATTAAGTGACAATTCATAAATACCTCAGACAGTTTAGCTATTCCTATTGGTCGAGAGCCCGTCACGTGGCCGGTATTAAACGGATGATTAAGACATGGCTAGCTGGTCTTAAACACTTTTCCAGTGTCACAATAAAATGTGGACTCCTAAAAATCCAGTGCCTCTTACCGTTTCATTGGTTGAACGTTCACAATCCTAACGTAGGCATGCGCAACACTACAAGCGAGTCAGAATTTTATAGTTCTAAATTCAAAACGCAACGCCCCAGGTGCGTTCTGCGTGACATCGCGCAGAACATGTTACGCGCGCGTCAATCTCCATAAAAGGGTTGTTTACATCTTACTCGCCAGCTGAACACTCCATTATTTTGCTAGAGGGATGTTTCAAAAAGCATGAAGTGAACTTGTTGAACAAAATCGGGATTTTTTGAACGAATTATTTGAAATTTTTTTACGGATAAGGTATTTATGATAAGGTATTTATAATTACCCTCGCCTCCGGCTCGGGTAATTATCAGCACCCAGACTCTAAGCGGTATTAAACGAGTGATAAAAACCTCCGGAGCACACATTTATTCCCTTATTATAACCCTCATTTAAATGTATAATGACATTGCTGTTTACCTCTGACTTTCATGTGTCTGCCTTGATTGTCTTCGAATCCTTCGATTCGATGGTCTCCTCTTTGCGCAGCAATCATCACAAGACGTTTTCCTGTAATGCAGTACAGACAGGAAAGCTTGTTTCCTCCTTGGTTTGACTTTAGTCTTCCTGCTGATGAGTTTAGCGTTGGAGTGGTCGTACACGACGGCTGTTGCCTGAATGTATGCATCCAACTGCTGTATGGTCTTTTGCGGCATCTTGGTAGTAATCAGCCCGAGTTAAAGTGTCCGTACTAAAAGAAAAGACGACAAAAGAAAAGTGTTAAAAACCAATGCAATTCTATCCATCGTGTTTGAGGAGCTGGACCTATAAGCCGTTTCACTGATACTGCCATTTTAAAATTTGTGTTCAGTGGGTAATTCAATAGCATCACGTTCCAGCACATAGATGACAGTTTAAGGCATACTAGCGACTTTGGAAAGCAAGTGGGCTGACTTGAGACTGCAGGGCTTGTGATGGACTGGTGATGCACTGACAATGGACTTGTGATGGACTTATTACGAGGGACTTTGGATGGACTTGTGGTGGACTTGTGGTAGACTTGGGATGGAATCGGATAGACTTGGGAGGGACTTGAGATGGACTTGTTGTGATGGACCTGTAATAGACTTGGACTTGGACTTGTGATGGACTTGTGATGGCCTGTAGATGGACTTGTGATGGACTTGGGATGGACTTGTGATGGACTTGTGATAGACTTGGGATGGACTTGTGATGGACTTGAAATGGACTTGTAATAGACTTTGGACGGACCCGGACCTCCATCGGGAAAGTCCACAATTTAAATAAAATATTAAATGTAAGAGAAGTATGCATTTGAAATACATGTATATACATTTTGAGAACTGCATTTAGAATATAATTTAGAAAAAATACATCAATATCATGTACATTTCTTTTAAACGCCACGTAAATCAGAAAATTCAACACTGATGGTGTTTGCCATTCACTGCCGTTATGACATGAGCACTGTGTACTCAGCGTTATCAGAGTATTAATTCAGAAAACAAATTCCTTCAGGAGCAGTGTCCCCCCCCCCCCCATCCCCACTCCAAGCCCCCGAAACTGAAATACACCTGTTTTAAACATTTACCTGCTATCTCTCCTTTGGTCAGTTTCACGGCAGAAATGCACTCTACACTTTGAAACGACAAATCCTTATCATGTCTTGTAAAGTTCCATTTTCATTTTACAACTACCAGACTTAACGAGTTTACTACATCCACACTTCATTTTTCAGAAGAAATATATTATTTCAACTTCACGATGTCGATCGAAGAAAGAAAGAAACAGTCATGGAAAAATCACGAAATTGTTGACGGATATGATGTTGCAAGTGCAACGTACCTTATTTGCGCCCAGTTTCATTCTTCCGCATACCGATTTTGGAATTGCCCTGATGTAATACTGCTATTAATACATTTTTACAATGGGGGCCGATACTTCACAGTGCGCGTGCGCAGTACCGCCCTGTAAACGTGCCTGGTTCCCGGTGTCACGGTCTCACTTCTCCGGCGTGCTAGCTTCTCCAAAACGGAAATTTCGCTTCAACACGCATGCACAAAATTGCGCAGTAGTGTACATTTTCGTCACTGTATTAGTGTGCTGAGTTTTTCGGGGCTGTACTTGTGTACGTAAGATATTTGTATGCATAGAATTTTCGTGGCGCGCACTATTAACTCCCAATATTAAAGACTTGAATTTGAAATGCACATTTATTTTAAGCCGTGGTTGCAAAAATAAGGACAAAACGGACCACGAACGAGCAAGGAACACGGACCAAGGAGTTCGTTCTTAATTATTCCTCCATGAACACACACATGCATGACGCTGGGAACACAAATCAGAATGCTTGCAAGACCATGGAATGCATGACTTGACCCACAGGAAGTGTTACATAACACATTCTTGGGTGTCCCTCACTGTGTTATTAATGGGCTTGGTAGACTTCAGAAAACAGCCCGAGGAAAAGTAAGCACAGCGGACACATGAGCATGAATCGTGCTCATGTAACGTGCACTGTAACGTGCTCAGTTATCCGCCAAATCGACCCGGAGAAGCTAGCACGCCGGAGAAGTGAGACCGTGACACCGGACCAGTTTTCCCAAAGAACCTCGCCGCCGCGCCGTAGCGTCGTATGAATACAAACTAGTAAACACTGGGAAGTACAAGCAAACAGCAAGAACATTTACATATGAGTACAATTTCTTTTGCTGTTCAGAATCCAGACAGCAGGTTCAAATGCTAACTTATTGAATAGATTGCACGGACGAAAAGTTTTTAACAATATGGTCTCTTGTGTGTGTGTGTGCAAATTGGCACACACAGGGTTTACATGTAGGGTAAACGACTCCAAATCATCAAGGTTATGCATGCAGTACAGTGGCTAGATTGAGCCTTCAATCCAACACAAATTATATATGTTCACAATAATTTACAGAGTGCGAAAGTTCTTACATGAAAAGCATGAAGCGCAGTGTAGACGAAGTTACAGTTGCCTATATATCTATTCACCCAGAAACATATTTCAGCCAATAAAATCGTACTAAAAAATGTGATGTTGAAAAATCATTTTCTATTATATTACGGAATAAATTGGATGCTTATGTCATTTCGTTCAGTTCCTGATTGCCGTCTGAAGCACTCACTGCAATTAATTCACGCGTTTCAGTAAAAGCCTTTGCTTCATTTTCATCCACACGGATACAAGTAAATGCATACAAATTGGTAGTAAAAGCAAATGGTAGTTTTTACTCAACCGACCCACTGACTCTCAAATCTATGACTTCTGGGATCACACACAAAAGAGTGTCATCCAGCTGTCATGTACTGGGAAAATGTTCCACTCATTTAAAAAAAAATATATATATTAAATTTTTCCCACCAAAATTAGTGTTAGAGTACATGTTTTTTAAAGAATCTTTGGAAGTGCCTCATATGCTTTTACTGTCAATTGAGGGCATAGACTGGTCAAGTTTAGGGATTTAAATATATAAACTATGGGGATTTTCGAAACCTTTGCTTCGATTTCGGCTTCGGCTTCGCCTCCTACATCTGAATCACTGAGAGGCAAACTATACACAATTATTCTAAGTTTTGTCTTCATATCAACCGATTGAATGTTCCTGAAGCATAACAGGCACCAAAATGTAGCTGGAGTCCCCGAAGCCGGGGCCTAAAATGTCATTAAGCCGAAGATGAAGCCAAAGCCAGTCGAGTCCATGATAAGGCTCATGAAGAACATCCGACAGTCGTGTACATAATTGAAAACAAATGAAGCAGCAGTTACAGAAAGTTGCTACGGCAGAAATCTCAATGCCGGCAACCCTTGGTGCTCAAACATCTGTTGCACTGAGGTCTCTGCCTCAACCTCGCCCCCAGTGTCTTATTTATTTTAAACCGCATGTTCAAAAGCAGTGCTCAACATCATGGGAACGAGGTTGCTCCTGCCTTCAGATCAAATGACATCACAGTTTTAAACTAGTATTAGCATGCAATAAAAAAAGCCCCGAAATTTTTTTAAATCCGGCAAGTCAAAAAAAGATGAAATTTAACACAAGTATGCATGTCCATACATTCCAAAAATTGCATCGGACCCGCGTAAAAATCGTTTTTTCCCCCTTTTAATAGTAAAATCCTCTCACGTGACCGATCCCTCTCTCTCATATGCTTGAGCATGCGCAATACTACCAATGAGTGCGTATTTGACAAAACCTAATTTCACGCTACACCGGCATTTACAAAATACATCATAGCATGTACATTTATTTTAAACGACCGTAATTATGAACAATTAACGTTGGGTTTGACCTTTCACTGCCCGTGTAACGTATGCTCAGGGCTGTCAAAGTAATAATTCAGAAAACAAATCCTTTCAGGAGCAGTGTCCACTGCCCCCCTCCCCCGCCCAGGACAGAAATACCCCTGTTCATATCTTTATGGCCTACCTGTTAACTCTCTTGCGGTCAGTTTCACCTCAAAACAGCACTCTACACTTTGTAACTGCTAACCCTCATCATGTTTTTGTACTTGTACCAGATTTGTCGAGTTTACTTCTTCCAAAGTACATTTTAATCAGAAGAAACCAATTATCAAGACTGCACGATGGAGATCGAAGCAGTTTAGAGACCGTCTTGGAAAAATCACGAATCGTTCACGAATATGAGTGCAACGTACCCTATTTACGCCCAGTTTTCCCCATAATTATTTTGGAATTGCCATGATGTAATGCTGCTATAAATATTTTTAGCAATGGGGGGGGGGGGGGCAGCTTCACAGTACGCGTGCGCAGTACCGCCCTGTGAAAGTGCCTGGTTCCCGGATCCTCCATTATCGATTCTGAATTCGAACGGAGCGGGAACCAGTCATCCAAAGAACCCCGCCGCCGAAGCGTCGTATGACTAGAAACTAGCAAATGCTGGGAAGTACAAGTAAACAGCAGAAGCATTTACATATGAGTACAATTTCTTTTGCTGTTCAGCATCCAGACAGCAGGTTCAAATGCTAACTTATTGGATAGATTGCAAGGACGAATGGTTGTCAACAATAGCGTCTCTTGTGTGTGTGTGCGGGAATTGGCACACACAGGGTTTAAATGTGGGGTAAACGACTCCAAATCATCAAGGTGATGCATGCAGTACAGTAGCTAATTTGAGCCTTCAATCCAACACAAATGATATATTTTCACAATTTACAGAGTGCGAAAGTTCTTTCATGAAAAACATGAAGCGCAGTGTAGACGAAGTTACAGTTGCCTATATCTATTCACCCAGAAACATATTTCAGCCAATAAAATCGTGCTAAAAAATGTGACGTTGAAAAATCATTTTCTATTATATTACGGAATAAATTAGATGCTTATGTCATTTCGTTCAGTTTCTGATTGCCGTCTGAAGCACTTACTCTATTTTATTCATGCTTTTCAATAAAAGCCTTTGCTTCATTTTGATCCACACAGATGAAAGTAAATGCATACAAATTGGTTGCAAAAGCAAATGGTAGTTTTTACTCAAACGACCAACTGACTCTCAAATCTATGACTTCTGGGATCACACACAAACGAATGTCACCCAGCTCTCATGTATTGGGGAAATGTTCCACTCAAAACGAAATGAAACCCCACTCACTTTTTACATCACAGGGCGCTCTTTGAAGAGAAAAAAGGAAGAACATCCGACAGTCGTGTACAGATGGAAACAAATGAACTCTTGTGCTCAATTAGCTGTGACACCGAGATCCCTTTCTCAACCTCACTGAGTCCTCTACCTCAACCTCGTCCCCAGTGTCTAATTTATTTTAAACCTCGTTTTCAAAAGTAATGCTCAACATCATGGGGACGAGGTGGCCCCTTCCATCATGGGTTAGTCATGAATATGCAAACTTGTATTAGCATACAATCCAAAAGCCTCGAAAAAAACCCCAAAACCAGACAAGTCAAAAAATAGTAACATTTAACTCAAGCATGCATTTGAAGTATACATACATTTCAAAATTTGCATCAGACTCCTGTAGAAATCGGACTCATTTTCTCTTTTATTGGTTAAACCCTCTCACGTGACCAGACCCTCTCCTTATCTTTGCCTTTGCGTGAGCATGCGCAATACCACCAATGAGTTCGTATTTCACAAAACCAAAATTCATGCTACACCGGCATTTGGAAAACACATCATAGCATTTACATCTATTGCAAAGGAAACGTACGTAATTCAGAAAATTTAGCATTTGCTTTGGCCTTTTCTGCCGTTATCGCATGACCACGTTGTAGCCGCGTCCTTCGCAATTCAGCATCCGAGCTGCGAGTAAGGATGATCAGCCTCCCAAATTATTATTATTATTATTATTACTGCAAGCTCAGAGCTGTCAAAGTAATAATTCAGAAAAACCAACCTCTTTAAGAGCGAGCTGTTCCCCAACCCTGAACTGAAATACCGCTGTTCATAACGTTTACCTGTCATCTCTCTTGCCGTTCATTTTCACGGTAAACATGCATTGTACACTTTGTGACGACAAATCCTCATCAAGTTTTGTAACATTCCGATCTTCATCCGAGTTAACTGGTCCAAAGTCAATTAATCAGAAGAAACTCATTATCGAGACTTCACGATCGAGACCGAAGAAGAAAAGTAATAGTCATGTAAAGATCACGAAATTCTGGACGGATATGATGCTGTAAGTGCAACGTTCTCTACTGACGCCCAGTTTCATATTTCCGCATACCGATTTCAGAATTCCCCTGATGTAATACTACTATTAATATATTTTAACAATGGGGGCGACGTCACACTGCGCTTGCGCTGTACCGCCCTGTCAACTTGACTGGTTCCCGGGCCCTCCATTATCGATTCTGAATTCGAACGGAGCGGGAACCAGTCATCCAAAGAACCCGCCGCCGTTGCGTGGTATGAATACAAACTAGCAAATACTGGGAAGTACAAGCAAACAGCAAGAGCATTTACATATGAGTACAATTTCTTTTGCTGTTAAGCATCCAGAAAGCAGGTTCAAATGCTAACTTATTGAGTAGATTGCACGGTCGAAAGGTTGTCAACAATAGGGTCTCTTGTGTGTGTATGAATACGCAGACCACATCACAGGTTTACATGTAGGGCAAGCGACTCCAAATCATCAAGGTGATGCATCAAGGGCCCGGATAACATCTTCCCAGAATTTCTAAAGCACTGTGGTCCCAAGAGCCTGGACTGGCTCCGTGAGTTTTACTCGACCTGCCTCACTGGATTGCACATCCCGAAGATCTGGAGGAAATCTACTGTTATAGCCCTCCTGAAACCCAACAAGCCAGCAGATAATCCCAAGAGCTACAGACCAATCTCACTCCTGTGCGTGCCATTCAAGCTTCTTGAAAGGCTCCTTCTGGCCCGACTCAACCCAGTGGTTGATCCCCAACTTCCGGATGAGCAAGCAGGCTTCCGTCATGGTCGGTGTACCACCCATCAGATTGTCAAGCTTACCAATGATATCGAGGAGAGTTTTGAAAAATGCAACAAGGCAGGCGCTGTTCTAGTGGATCTCACTGCAGCTTATGACACAGTGTGGCATCATGGCTTGACACTAAAGCTTCTCCGCACCATTCCAGACCGCCACCTAGTGCGGTTCCTCGCAACAATTCTTGCGAACCGCAGCTTTGTAGCCAAGACCAGCGATGGACAAAGTAGCCGACCACGTCGCCTACGGAATGGGGTGCCCCAGGGATCAGTTCTGTCTCCCATGCTCTTCAATATCTACATCAGCGACCTACCTTGCACAGCTTCACGGCAGTATGGCTATGCAGACGACCTGGCATTGCTGTATACTGATAGGAACTGGAACAAAGTAGAGAATGCGCTTACGGCTGACATGGAGCTACTTACAGACTACCTCAAGAAGTGGAGACTCAAGCTGAGCGTTGCCAAGACTACTGCAACTGCCTTTCATCTCAACACCAAGGAAGCCAATCGACAGATGACTGTTCTTCATAACGGGACTCCCCTACCGAACAACCCCCACCCAACTTACCTTGGAGTGATACTGGACAGACAGCTGACGTACAGACAGCACCTCGAAGCCCTACGAGCAAAAGTGTCGGCAAGGAACAACTTGTTGCGTCGCCTGGCTGGTACATCATGGGGTGCATCAACATCCACCCTTCGCACAGGAGCTCTAGCCCTGGTTTACAGCTCTGCTGAATATGCTGCGCAAGTGTGGTGCAGGAGTACCCACACCAGAAAGCTGGACTGTGTACTAAATGACACCATGCGGCTCATCACTGGATGTCTCCGTCCTACACCCACAGATCTCCTCCCAGTCCTCGCTGGAATCGCACCACCAAGGCTACGCCGCGAGAATCTGACAGACAAGCTCACAACCAAATCCCTTGCCGATGATGACCACCTTCTTCACAAAATTACGACAGAATCCCAGGACCTAGGTGGCCAACGCCTCCGATCGCGTCGACCTTTCTCCCGACATGCAGCCGCCCTCAGCAGATCCGACTTTAGCCTAATACAAGAGTGGGAAAAGGGCTGGGAAGGGACGGTTCGCCCAAGGCAGTTCACTGTTCCCCCTGGCACCAAAGCTCCTGCTGGCTCGGAACTACCCCGGAGGAAGTGGGTTACACTGAACCGGCTGCGAACTGGGGTTGGGAGATTCAATGCCAACATGCACCGCTGGAAACTCCGGGATTCACCGGCATGCACCTGTGGTGCAGATGAGCAGACGGCAGATCATATATTATACCACTGCCCCGACCTCCAACCTCCTGACGGGATGACTGATCTGTCGTGCCCAAAAGACGCACAAATCAACTGGCTTACGCAGCTCCAAGAAATAGCCTGATGTACAGTACTACTAACTCACACGAAAGAAGAAGGTGATGCATGCAGTACAGTAGCTAATTTGAGCCTTCAATTCAACTCAAATGATATATTTTCACAAAGTAAAGGGTGCAGAAAGTACTTTCAAGAAAAACGTAAAGCGCAGTGTGGGCGAAGTTGACAGTTGCCTACACTTACTCACCCAGAAACATATTTCAGCCGGTAAAATCATATCAAAAATGTAATGTTAAACAATAATATTTTATGGTATCACTGAATAAAGTGGACGTGAATATCATTTCGTCCAGTTCCTGATTGCCGTCCGAAGTACTCAATACATTTTGATTCATGCTTTTCAGTAAAAGCCTTTGCGTCATTAAATGTTATCTTCAGAGACCAAATAAAGTAAATGCATACAAATTGCTAGAGTAGAAGACAGGCGCGGTTCTAGAACCAATATTTTTGTTGGGGGGTGGGACCTAGCAGGGTGGATACAGACTTTTTTTTTTAGGGAGGCGTGCTGAAATGTAGAACGGTTATTTTTTCCAGACACTTAGGCCTCCGAAAATCGATAGGTGGGGTGTGTAGGGGGGGGGGGGGGCATGCCATATTTTCAATGGGGAGCGCCAATAAAATCCTAAAAGAATTCACACTATATTAACTAATGCACCCTTGTCACGACTATTTCTTTAGGGGGAGACCGTGATGCTACTTGTGGGCATAGACTGGTCAATGTTAGGGATTCAAGTACACAAAGTATGAGACCATGATGTGGCTCAAGGAGAACATCCGACAAGTCGTGTACATATTGAAAACAAATGAAGCAGCAGTTACAGAAAGTTGCTACGGCAGAAATCACCAAATGCCGGCAACCCTTTGCGCTCACATATCTGTTACACTGAGGCTTCTCAACCTCGTCCCCAGTTTTTAATTCATTTTAAACCCTCATTTTCAAAATTAGAACTCAACATCATGGAGATGAGGTGGCCCCTTCCTTCATATGACATCATGGGTTAGTCATGAATATGCAAACTTGTATTGGCATACAATGAAAAAAAACCCATAAAATCAGGCAAGTCAAAAAAATAGTAATATTTTACTCAAGCATGCATTTGAAGTATACATACATTTCAAAATTTGAATCAGACTCGTGTAGAAATCGGACTCCTTTTCTCTTTTATTGGTTAAACCCTCTCACGTGACCGGACCCGCTCCTAATTATCTTCTCCTTTGCATGAGCATGCGCAGTACCACCAATGAGTCCGTATTTCAGAAAACCAAAATTCACGCTACACCGGCATTTGGAAAACACATCATAGCATTTACATATATTTCAAAGGACACGTACGTAATTCAGAAAAATAAGCATTTGCTTTGGCAAACTTGAATCGATGAAGTCAAAAAAATTGTAAAATGTTACTCAAGCATGCATTTGAAGTACACATACATTTCAAAATTTGCATCAGACTCCTGTAGAAATTTGACTCCTTCTCTCTTTTATTGGTTAAACCCTCTCACGTGACCAGATCCTCTCCTTATCTTTGCTTTAGCGTGAGCATGCGCAATACCACCAATGAGTCTGTATTTCACAAAACCAAAATTCACGCTACACCGGCATTTGGAAAACACATCATAGCATGTACATCTATTTCAAAGTACCCGTACGTAATTCAGAAAATTTAGCATTTGCTTTGGCCTTTTCTGCCGTTATCGCATGAGTACTGCATGCTCAGAGCTGTCAAAGTAATAATTGAGAAAAAAAAACTCTTTAAGAGTGAGGTGTTCCCCAACCATGAACTGAAATACCGCTGGTCAAAGCTTTACCTGTTATCTCTCTTTCGGTTCAGTTGCACGGTAAACATGCACTCTACACTTTGTGACGACAAATCCTAATCACGTTTTGTAAAACTCCCATCTCCATCCGAGTTAACTGATCCAAAGTAAATTTAATCAGAGCAACCACATTATCAAGACTTCACGATCGAGACCGAAGAAGGGCAGAAACAGTCATGGAAAAATCACGAAATCCTGGACGGATTTGATGCTGCAAAGGCAACGTTCCCTACTTACGCCCAGTTTCATATTTCCGCATACCGATTTCAGAATTCCCCTGATGTAATACTTCTATTAATATATTTTAACAATGGGGGGGGGGGGGGGGGGGACGTCACAGTGCGCGTGCGCAATACCGCCCTGAAAACGTGCCTGGTTCCCGGACCCTCCATTATCGATTCTGAATTCGAAGGGAGCGGGAACCAGTCATCCAAAGAACCCCGCCGCCGAAGCGTCGTATGAATAGAAACTAGCAAATGCTGGGAAGTACAAGTAAACGCTAGAGCATTTACATATGAGTACAATTTCTTTTACTGTTCAGTATCCAGAAAGCAGGTTCAAATGATAACTTATTGAATAGATTTCACGGACGAAAGGTTGTTAACAATAGGGTCTCTTGTGTGTGCGAATTGGCACACACAGGGTTTACATGTAGGGTAAACGACTCCAAATCATCAAGGTGATGCTTGCAGTACAGTAGCTAGATTGAGCCTTCAGTCCAACTCAAATGATATATTTGCACATATTACAGAGTGCAGAAAGTTCTTCAATGAAAAACGTAAAGCGCAGTGTAGACGAAGTTACAGTTGCCTATATCTATTCACCCAGAAACATAT
This sequence comes from Patiria miniata, assembly GCF_015706575.1. Taxonomy (NCBI): domain Eukaryota; kingdom Metazoa; phylum Echinodermata; class Asteroidea; order Valvatida; family Asterinidae; genus Patiria; species Patiria miniata. Next base: position 3,637,027 of record NW_024037057.1, read on the forward strand.
TTCAGCCAATAAAATCGTACTAAAAAATGTGATGTTGAAAAATCATTTTCTATTATATTACGGAATAAATTGGATGCTTATGTAAGCTCGTTCAGTTCCTGATTGCCGTCTGAAACACTCACTGCAATTAATTCACGCGTTTCAGTTAAAACCTTTGTTACATTTTTATCCACACGGATACAACTAAATGCATACAATTGGTAGTAAAAGCAAATGGTAGTTTTTACTCAACCGACCCACTGACTCTCAAATCTATGACTTCTGGGATGACACACAAAAGAGTGTCATCCAGCTCTCATGTACTGGGAAAATGTTCCACTCATAATGAAATGAAACCCCTCGTTTTACATCATCGGGTGCACTTTCAAAAGAACAAAATATTAAACTTTACACAGCAAATTAGTGTAAAAGTACATGATGTTTTTAAAATTACCGTTTCTGTGATGTTACTTGTGGGCATAGACTGGTCAAGTCTAGGGATTCAAGTACATAAAGTATGAGTCCATGATGTGGCTCACGAAGAACATCCGACAGTTGTGTACAAGTATTGAAAAATGAAGCAGCAGTAACAAAAAGTTCATACGGCAGAAATCTCCAAATGAAACCCCACTTTTTACATCATAGGGCGCACTTTCATGGGATTTTTTTTTACTTGTACACTGCAAATTAGTGTATTAAATTGCACATGTTGCTTTTTTATTATCTTTGGAAGTGCCTCATATGCTTTTACTGTCAATTGAGGGCGCTGTTTCTGTGATGTTACTTGTGGGCATGGACTGGTCAAGTTTAGGGATTCAAGTACACACAGTCTGAGTACATGATGTGGCTCACGAAGAACATCCGACAGTCGTGTACAGATTGAAAACACATGAAGCAGCAGTTACAGAAAGTTGTTACGGCAGAAATCTCCAATGCCGGCAACCCTTGGCGCTCAAACATCTGTTACACTGAGGCTTCTCAACCTCGAACCCAGTTTTTAATTCATTTTAAACCTCATTTTCAAAAATAGTGCTCAACATCATGGAAACGACGTGGCCCGTTCCTTCATATGACATCAAGGGTTAGTCATGAATATGCAAACTTGTATTAGCATACAATGAACAAAAAACCCATAAAATCAGGCGTCAAAAAATAGTAAAATTTTACTCAAGCATGCATTTGAAGTATACATACATTTCAAAATTTGCATCAGACTCGTGTAAAAAATCGGACTCCTTTTTCTATTTTATTGGTTAAACCCTTTCACGTGACCGGACCCTCTCCTTATTATCTTTGCCTTTGCATGAGCATGCTCAGTATATACCACCAATGAGTCCGTATTTAAGAAAACCAAAATTCACGCTACACTGGCATTTGGAAAACACATCATAGCATTTACATCTATATCTATTTCAAAGGACACGTAATTCAGAAAAATCAGCATTTGCTGCAGCCTTTTTTGCTGTTATCAAATGAGTAATGCATGCTCAGAGCAGTCAAAGTAATAATTCAGAAAAAAAACCTCTTTAAGAGCGAGGTGTTTCCCAACCCTGAACTGAAATACCGCTGTTCATAACATTTACCTGCTATCTCTCTTTCGGTTCAATTTCACGGTGAACATTCACTTTGTAACGACAAATCCTCATCAAGTTTGGTAAAAATCCCATCTCCATCCGAGTTAACTGATCCAAAGTAAATTAATCAGAACAACCACATTATCAAGACTTCACGATCGAGACCGAAGAAGGGCAGAAACAGTCATGGAAAAATCACGAAATCCTGGACGGATTTGATACTGCAAGTGCAACGTTCCCTACTTACGCCCAGTTTCATATTTCCGCTTACCGATTTCAGAATTCCCCTGAAGTAATACTACTATTAATATATGTTAACAATGGGGGCGACGTCACAGTGCGCGTGCGCAGTACCGCCCTGTAAACATGCCTGGTTCCCGGACCCTCCATTATCGATTCTGAATTCGAAGGGAGCTGGAACCAGTCATCCAAGGAACCCCGCCGCCGAAGCGTCGTGTGAATAGAAACTAGCAAATGCTGGGAAGTACAAGTAAACAGCAGAAGCATTTACATATGAGTACAATTTCTTTTGCTGTTCAGCATCCAGACAGCAGATTCAAATGCTAACTTATTGGATAGATTGCAAGGACGAATGGTTGTCAACAATATGGTCTCTTGTGTGTGTGTGTGTGCGAATTGGCACACATAAGGTTTACATGTAGGGTAAACGACTCCAAATCATCAAGGTGATGCATGCAGTACAGTAGCTAATTTGAGCCTTCAATCCAACTCAAATGATATATTTTCACAATTTACAGAGTGCAAAAGTTCTTTCATGAAAAACATAAAGCGCAGTGTAGAGGAAGTTACAGTTGCCTATATCTATTCACCCAGAAACATATTTCAGCCAATAAAATCGTGCTAAAAAACGTGATGTTGAAAAATCATTTTCTATTATATTACGGAATAAATTGGATGCTTATGTCATTTCGTTCAGTTTCTGATTGCCGTCTGAAGCACTTACTCTATTTTATTCATGCTTTTCAATAAAACCTTTGCTTCATTTTTATCCACACAGATGAAAGTAAATGCATACAAATTGGTTGCAAAAAGCAAAGGGTAGTTTTTACTCAAACGACCAACTGACTCTCAAATCTATGACTTCTGGGATCACACACAAACGAATGTCATCCAGCTCTCATGTATTGGGAAATGTTCCACTCAAAACGAAATGAAAACCCACTCACTTTTTACATCACAGGGCGCTCTTTGGATAGAAAAAAAATGAAGAACAGGCGACAGTCGTGTACATATGGAAAACAAATGAAGCAGCAGAAAGTTGATACGGTAAAAATCCCCAAATGCCGGAATTTTGGTGCTCAATTAGCAGTGACACCGAGATCCCTTACTCAACCTCAATGAGGCCTCTACCTCAACCTCGTCCCCAGTGTCTAATTTATTTTAAACCTCGTTTTCAAAAGTAGTGCTCAACATCATGGGGACGAGGTGGCCCCTTCCTTCATAATGACATCATGGGTTAGTCATGAATATGCAAACTTGTATGAGCATGCAATCCGAAGGCCCTGAAAACTTGAATCGATGAAGTCAAAAAAATTGTAAAATGTTACTCAAGCATGCATTTGAAGTACACATACATTTCAAAATTTGCATCAGACTCGTGTAGAAATCGGACTTCTTTTCTCTTTTATTGGTTAAACCCTGTCACGTGACCAGACCCTCTCCTACTCTTTGCCTTTGCGTGAGCATGTGCAATACCACCAATGAGTCCGTATTTCACAAAACCAAAATTCACGCTACACCGACATTTGGAAAACACATCATAGCATTTTCATCTATTTTAAAGGACACGTACGTAATTCAGAAAATTTAGCATTTGCTTTGGCCTTTTCTGCAGTTATCGCATGAGTACTGCATGCTCAGAGCTGTCAAAGTAATAATTGAGAAAAAAAACTCTTTGAAAGCGAGGTGTTCCCCAACCCTGAACTAAAATACCGCTGTTTTAAAACTTTACCTGTTATCTCTCTTTCGGTTCAGTTCCACGGTAAACATGCACTCTACACTTTGTGACGACAAATCCTCATCACGTTTTGTAAAACTCCCATCTCCATCCGAGTTAACTGATCCAAAGTAAATTTAATCAGAGCAACCACAGTATCAAGACTTCACGATCGAGACCGAAGAAGGGCAGAAACAGTCATGGAAAAATCACGAAATCCTGGACGTACGGATTTGATGCTGCAAGTGCAACGTTCCCTACTTACGCCCAGTTTCATATTTCCGCATACCGATTTCAGAATTCCCCTGATGTAATACTACTATTAATATATGTTAACAATGGGGGCGACGTCACAGTGCGCGTGCGCAGTACCGCCCTGTCAACGTGCTTGGTTCCCGGACCCTCCATTATCGATTCTGAATTCGAAGGGAGCGGGAACCAGTCATCCAAAGAACCCCGCCGCCGAAGCATCGTATGAATAGAAACTAGCAAATGCTGGGAAGTACAAGCAAACAGCAGAAGCATGTACATTATGAGTACAATTTCTTTGGCTGTTCAGCATCCAGACAGCAGGTTCAAATGCTAACTTATTGCATAGATTGCACGGACGAAAGGTTGTCAACAATAGGGTCTCTTGTGTGTGGGCGAATTGGCACACACAGGGTTTACATGTAGGGTAAACGACTCCAAATCATCAAGGTGATGCATGCAGTACAGTAGCTAGATTGAGCCTTCAATCCAACTCAAATGATATATGTTCATAATTTACAGAGTGCAGAAAGTACTTTCGTGAACAACGTAAAGAGCAGTGTAGACGAAGTTACAGTTGCCTATATCTATTCACCCAGAAACATATTTCAGCCAATAAAATCGTACTAAAAAATGTGATGTTGAAAAATCATTTTCTATTATATTACGGAATAAATTGGAAGCTTATGTCATTTCGTTCAGTTCCTGATTGCCGTCTGAAGCACTCACTGCAATTAATTCACGCGTTTCAGTAAAAGTCTTTGCTTCATTTTTATCCACACGGATACAAGTAAATGCATACAAATTGGTAGTAAAAGCAAATGGTAGTTTTTACTCAAACGACCCACTGACTCTTAAATCTATGACTTCTGGGATCACACACAAAAGAGTGTCATCCAGCTCTCATGTACTGGGAAAATGTTCCACTCAAAATGAAATGAAACCCCTCTTTCTACATCATAGGGCGCACTTTCAAAAGAACAAAATATTAAACTTTACACAGCAAATTAGTGTAAAAGTGCATGATGTTTTTAAAATTACCGTTTCTGTGATGTTACTTGTGGGCATAGACTGGTCAAGTTTAGGGATTCAAGTACATAAAGTGTGAGTCCATGATGTGGCTCATGAAGACCATCCGACAGTCGTGAACACATTGAAAAATGAAGCAGCAGTAACAGAAAGTTCATACGGCAGAAATCTCCAAAAGCCGGCAACCCTTGGCGCTCAAACATCTGTTACACTGAGGCTTCTCAACCTCGTCCCCAGTTTTTAATTCATTTTAAACCTCATTTTCAAAAATAGCGCACAACGTCATGGAAACGACGTGACCCGTTCCTTTTACTTTTACACTGCAAAGTAGTGTATTAAAGTGCACGCGTTGCTTTTTGTTATCTTTGGAAGTGCCTCATATGCTATTACTGTCAATTGAGGGCGCTGTTTCTGTTATGTTACTTGTGGGCATGGACTGGTCAAGTTTAGGGATTCAAGTACACAAAGTGTGAGTCCATGACGTGGCTCATGAAGACCATCCGACAGTGGTGTACAGATTGAAAACAAATGAAGCAGCAGTTACAGAAAGTTAAAAGGGCAGAAATCTCCAATGCCGGCAATCCTTGGCGCTCAAACATCTGTTACACTGAGGCTTCTCAACCTCGTCCCCAGTTTTTAATTCATTTTAAACCTCATTTTCAAGAATATTGCTCAACATCATGGAAACGACGTGGCCCGTTCCTTCATATGACATCATGGGTTAGTCATGAATATGCAAACTTGTATTAGCATACAATGAAAAAAAACAATTAATTAGGCAAGTCAAAAAAATAGTAAAATTTTACTCAAGCATGCATTTGAAGTATACATACATTTCAAAATTTGCATCAGACTCGTGTAAAAATCCGACTCCTTGCTCTTTTATTGGTTAAACCCTCTCACGTGACCGGACCCTCTCCTAATTATCTTCTCCTTTGCATGAGCATGCGCAGTACCACCAATGAGTCCGTATTTCACAAAACCAAAATTCACGCTACACCGGCATTTTGAAAACACATCATAGCATTTACATCTATTTCAAAGGACACGTACGTAATTCAGAAAATTAAGCATTTGCTTTGGCCTCCATTATCGATTCTGAATTCAAACGGAGCGGGAACCAGTCATCCAAAGAACCCCGCCGCCGAAGCTTCGTATGAATAGAAACTAGCAAATGCTTGTAAACAGCAGAAGCATTTACATATGAGTACAATTTCTTTGGCTGTTCAGCATCCAGACAGCAGATTCAAATGCTAACTTATTGGATAGATTGCACGGACGAATGGTTGTCAACAATAAGGTCTCTTGTGTGCGTGTGCGAATTGGCACACACAGGGTTTACATGTGGGGTAAACGACTCCAAATCATCAAGGTGATGCATGCAGTACAGTAGCTAGATTGAGCCTTCAATCCAACTCAAATGATTTATTTTTACAATAATTTACAGAGTGCGAAAGTTCTTTCATGAAAAACATAAAGCGCAGTGTAGACGAAGTTACAGTTGCCTATATCTATTCACCCAGAAACATATTTCAGCCAATAAAATCGTACTAAAAAATGTGTTGTTGAAAAATCATTTTCTATTATGTTACGGAATAAATTGGATGCTTATGTCATTTCGTTCAGTTCCTGATTGCCGTCTGAAGCACTCACTCCGTTTGATTCATGCTTTTCAGTAAAGGCCTTTGCTTCATTTTTATCCACACAGATGCAAGTAAATGCTAAATTGGTAGACTATACAAGCAAATGGTAGTTTTTACTCAACCGATCCACTGACTCTTAAATCTATGACTTCTGGGATCACACACAAAAGAGTGTCATCCAGCTCTCATGTACTGGGAAAATGTTCCACTCAAAATGAAATGAAACACCTCTTTTTACATCATAGGGCGCACTTTCAAAAGAACAAAATATTAAACTTTACACAGCAAATTAGTGTAAAAGTACATGATGTTTTTAAAATTACCGTTTCTGTGATGTTACTTGTGGGCATAGACTGGTCAAGTTTAGGGATTTAAGTACATAAAGTGTGAGTCCATGATGTGGGTCATGAAGACCATCCGACAGTCGTGAACACATTGAAAAATGAAGCAGCAGTAACAGAAAGTTCATACGGCAGAAATCTCCAAAAGCCGGCAACCCTTGGCGCTCCAAATGAGACCCCACTTTTTACATCATAGGGCGCACTTTCATGGGATTTTTTTTTTACTTTTACACTGCAAATTAGTGTATTAAAGTGCACATGTTGCTTTTTATTATCTTTGGAAGTGCCTCATATGCTATTACTGTCAATTAAGGGCGCTGTTTCTGTGATGTTACTTGTGGGCATGGACTGGTCAAGTTTAGGGATTCAAGTACACAAAGTCTGAGTACATGATGTGGCTCATGAAGAACACCCGACAGTCGTGTACAGATTGAAAACAAATGAAGCAGCAGTTACAGAAAGTTGCTACGGCAGAAATCTCCAAAAGCCGGCAACCCTTGGCGCTCAAACATCTGTTACACTGAGGCTTCTCAACCTCGTCCCCAGTTTTTAATTCATTTTAAACCTCATTTTCAAAAATAGTGCTCAACGTCATGGAAACGACATGACGCGTTCCTTCGTATGACATCATGGGTTAGTCATGAATATGCAAATTTGCATCAGACTCTGTACAAATCGGACTCCTTTTCTCTTTTATTGGTTCAACCCTCTCACGTGACCAGACCCTCTTCTTATCCTTTCCTTTGCGTGAGCATTTGGAAAACACGTCATAGTATTTACATCTATTTCAAAGGACACGTACGTAATTCAGAAAATTTAGCATTTGCTTTGGCCTTTTCTGCCGTTATCGCATGAGTACTGCATGCTCAGAGCTGTCAAAGTAATAATTGAGAAAAACAAACCTCTTTAAGAGCGAGGTCTTCCCCAACCCTGAACTGAAATAACCGCTGTTCAAAACTTTACCTGTTATCTCTCTTTCGGTTCAGTTCCACGGTAAACATGCACTCTACACTTTGTGACGACAAATCCTCATCACGTTTTGTAAAACTCCCATCTCCATCCGAGTTAACTGATCCAAAGTAAATTTAATCAGAGCAACCACATTATCAAGACTTCACGATCGAGACCGAAGAAGGGCAGAAACAGTCATGGAAAAATTACGAAATCCTGGACGGATCTGATGCTGCAAGTGCAACGTTCCCTACTTACGCCCAGTTTCATATTTCCGCATACCGATTTCAGAATTCCCCTGATGTAATACTACTATTAATATTTTAACAATGGGGGCGACGTCACAGTGCGCAAGCGCAGTACCGCCCTGTAAACGTGCCTGGTTCCTGGACCCTCCATTATCGATTCTGAATTCGAACGGAGCAGGAACCAGTCTTCCATAGAACCCCGCCGCCGTAGCGTCGTATGAATGCAAACTAGCAAATGCTAGGAAGTACATGTACAAGCAAACAGCAAGAGAATTTACATATGAGTGAAATTTCTTTTACTGTTCAGCATCCAGACAGCAGGTTAAATATTCATAATTACGGTCCTTTAAAATAAATGTACATGCTATGATGTATTTTCTAAATGCCGGTGTAGCGTGAAATTAGGTTGTGTCAAATACGCACTCATTGGTAGTATTGCGCATGCTCAAGCATATTAGGAGAGGGATCGGTCACGTGAAAGGATTTTAACAATAACAGGGAAAAGAAACGATTTTTACACTAGTCTGATGCAATTGTGTTAAGTTTTACTTTTTTGACATTTCAAAATTTGCATCAGAGTCGTGTACAAATTGGACTCCTTTTCTCTTTTATTGGTTAAACCCTCTCACGTGACCAGACCCTCTCCTAATCCTTTCCTTTGCGTAGCATGCGCAATACCACCAATGAGTCCGTATTTCACAAAACCAAATTTCACGCTACACGAGCATTTGGAAAACACGTCATAGCATTTACATCTATTTCAAAGGACATGTATATAATTCAGAAAATTTAGCATTTGCTTTGGCCTTTTCTGCCGTTATCGCATGAGTACTGCATGCTCAGAGCTGTCAAAGTAATACTTGAGAAACAAAAACCTCTTTAAGGGCAAAGTGTTCCCCAACCCTGAACTGAAATACCGCTGTTTAAAACTTTACCTGTTATCTCTCTTTCGGTTCAGTTCCACGGTAAACATGCACTCTACACTTTGTGACGACAAATCCTCATCACGTTTTGTAAAACTCCCATCTCCATCCGTGTTAACTGCTCAAAGTAAATTTAATCAGAGCAACCACATTATCAAGACTTCACGATCGAGACCGAATAAGGGAAGAAACAGTCATGGAAAAATCATGAAATCAGGGACGGATATGATGCTGCAAGTGCAACGTACCCTACTTGCGCCCAGTTTCATATTTCCGCATACCGATTTCAGAATTCCCCTGATGTAATACTACTATTAATATATTTTAACAATGGGGCGACGTCACAGTGCGCATGCGCTGTTCCGCCCTGTCAACTTGACTGGTTCACGGGCCCTCCATTATCGATTATGACTTTGAACGGAGCGGGAACCAGTCTACCTGTTCACCTCCTCGTCGTTAGGGTCCAACACACTCGTTGACCCGATTGTTGCACAGACTGCAAGCATTCTTTATCAGTAATACTTTCTGTCACTTTAGGGGAAAAAATGAGTTGATATGCAAGGTAGTTCCCGAGATTTCTTGTTCAAACCATTTGCATTGTTTGAACCATAATGACCTTGACCTTAATCCGAGGGGTCAAAACGCAGCATCTTGGGAACCCCAAGACCAACCCCATTACAAAACAAACATGCTAAGTTATTCTAAACATTTTCTCCTAAACCATTTTTATTGTTTCGAGGGTCCATGAAGTGAATTTTTCGTAGGAGCATATTATTTTTGTGCAACTTTCTACTCCTTCCAAACGTATGAAAAGTATTTTGCTTTTGTTTAATTTTATTGAAAAGTGAACTTTTTCAAACATTCAACCTTTTCCTTGCTTTTCCGTACAACTTAGTGCGCTATTGCCGTGGTGTCATTTTTTTAGGAAGACAATGTCCAGTTTAGGGGTTTTCTATTCAAATTGTAAACCCAACATTTGGTTATTGAAACTATTTTTGAGAAAAGTTTGTTCATTGGCTTACTGTCTTGTTTTGACACAACGATTAATCACCAAAGAAAATACAATTTATGACAGCAACATATTTTAAAATTGTGGCAACCTTTGGTGCTGAAATAGCTGTTACATTAAGTTTTCTGTCTGAAATTATATCACAATTTTATGAATATGAAAATTCACATTAGCATAAAAAAGAAGCTCCAAAATACCCTCGAAGATGGTAAAACATTGCATTTAAAAATTAAATGTCATGGTCCCTTCAACCATAATGATATTCATCTTTGATATTTGTGGCTTAACTTTGACCTCTAGGACCACATATACGACCCCACATAACGAACTCTAAGTTGATATGTAAAGTAAGTCCACAGATATGCTGAATTCACATTATTTGTTTTATTCATAATGACTTTGACCTCTTACCTATTGGTCCAATACAAACAATCTTTTGAGGTATACCCCCGAACAAACTTCCACACCAACTTTGAAGTTGATATTCCCAATATTCTTCTGAAACCATTTTCCCCATAAATGTTATGACCCTTAACTTTAATTTATGAGCTTTAAAATTCCCAACCCTTTCAGCTTCCTTGGTGAGTCATTGAAAACAAATCAAAGTTTGCATATTGGTATTTGTTTGAACCTATATAAATAAATATATTTACATAAGTTTGCATTTCCATTTTCATGTACATTTCCAACGGCACGTAATTCAGCAAATTCAACATTGGGTCTGTCCTTCATTGCCGTTATTTCATGATCATTGTATACTCGAAGCTGTCCGAGTAATACTTCAGAAAAATCCCTTCAGAAGCGCAGTGTCTTCCTCATCCACCCGGCCCCCACCACAATCCCACCCCGGAACTGATGTACCCCTGTTAATATATCTTACCTGTTATCCCTCTTTCGGCCAGGTTCACGACAAAACTGCACCCTTCACTGTGTAACGACAAATCCTGATCATGACTTGTAAAATTCCATCTCTATTCTACCTCTACCAGACTTGGCGAGTTGACTTCATCCAAATTACATTATTCAGAAGAAACAAATTTATCAAGACTGCACGATGGAGATCAAAGAGAGGGGAAAAAAAAGTCATGGAAAACTCACGAAATCCTGGACAAATAGAAGTGCATGGGCAAAGTTTAATATTTCCGCATACCGCTGTTAGAATTCACCTGTTGTAATGCTAATAGCTTAACAATAGGGGCAACGTCACAGTGCTCGTGGGCTGCATGGGCTTTTCAATTAGACTAGTTTCCAGGCCCTCCTTCATTGATTCTGACCTGAAATGGCGCGGGAACCAGTCTACCTGTCACCTTGTTGCCGTAGCAGCCAAACGGAGTCATTGACCTTGGTTATGGCACAGACTGCAAAACCAGCTCTCATAGTCAGTATTACCGTCGTTATCAGTAAAACTTTCTGCTAATTTGGTTGGGGGGGGGGGACAGCAGTTAATCACAGTAATGAACCGCGTATATTAACTTGTGGAATGTTGATCATATGACCGCGGATCGTCCGATCAAGTTTCCACTCTCATGTAGACGACTTAAATCAAAACTCTTATTATGGATGGAGGGTTACGGAAAGTGTATTTAGATTGATAAATAATCAAAATGACCAGAAATGAACACTAAGAATACTTTTAATATCTTTGTTAATAACTAAATGCTCCAACACCCAATTCCAACAAGCAAATACTGTATCAACAACCAAGACGTCAAAACGTGGTTACAGTATAATTGAAAGTTTATTTCGAGACCCAAATGGATGTCCGCAAATGATATATTTAACAAATACATCTGTTTTAACAATAACTCCCAGATTCTCGGGAGATAAAAAGATGGGTGTGAGAAATAAAAAGACGCATTTCTAATCAAATGAAAATCAACTATACTTGGTGATTTTCAGTAAACCGGATGCGTCTGATATAAAGTAGGGGAAAAGGAACATTTATTTCCCACAATAGAAAAAGGGTGCAAGTAAATCAGACCTGTAAATCAGTACACATGCAATGGTTTCTTGTCACTACATGTGTTTTTTTAAATAAACCAATAAACCCAGTATTTTGTAGTTAAAGCAATCACAGATATTGCCCATGTGTCACACCATCTAACCTTGCTAAGCGATGTTGGATGATCTACAGACTCATCAATCATGACACAACTTTCACTTGGTTTGTGCCTCATATTTAGTTATCATCTCGTTTGTCCCCTTAACATCATTGAATATGGATGGAGTTGAGCGAGTGATAAAAAAATATTAAAAACTTGTGTGTATGAAAATACGATCACTATCAGACAAGTCATGATATATGATAAAAATGATATCATGCTCAATACGTGTAAAAGTTGAAGGCTTACAGAAATATTGCGATATATGCAGACACCGTGTTTTTGTTTTAATCAGTTTCTAAGAAAGCATAACTTTCAACTCTGACACAGCTCCCTTCAAATCTTTGTATAATCTTCATAACTTGTAACAGCTTAAAATAATCATGTCAACTTCTCTTCAATATCGATTTCTAACCAAACCTTGTGTTAACCCATCAAAGTCTGACTTGTTCTGAAGTGCAAATGAGACAATCCAGTGACACAAGATGCAGTGGCGTAGCCACCGGGGGGCGTGTGGGGGGGGACCGCCCCCCCCCCCACGAAACCTTGTCGCCTCCCCCCCCCCCCCCCAGTCACCCCCCCCCAACTGAGATTTTGAGTTTTTAAAAAAATTATAATTGATCTACATGACGCCATGGGCGTCAATCCTGGGGGGACAGGGGGACTGGTCCCCCCCCCCACACTTTTTGAAGGGTGGGGGACACAATATCAATTGTCCCCCCCCCAGATTTTTGAACTCGTGTCTTATTTACAGGGCCCTATTATGTACTACAATGTTTCTTTTGCTTAGAAAATATTGGTGAAAGTGGTCAGAAATTGCCTCAGATAGCACCACAGAGCATTTAGAATCCAACATTCTAAACCTTACGCCTATAGCTCAGAATTCTGGTAGTTGATTCAATGACTCCAACCTCGAAAACAATGTTCAAAAAATTTCTAATGCCTTTAGCTGAGAAAACCTCGAAAATTATGTTTAAATTATTATCTTTTGTGCTAAGATAATTATTGGTTAGAGTGGTAAGAAATTGCCTCAGATCACACCACAGAGCATCGAGAATCCATTTTTTTTTTCGGGGCCCTTAAGCGGGCCCCGCCTATAGCTCAGAATACCGATAGCTGATTCACTGACTCCAACCTCGAAAACGATGTTCAAATAATTATCTTTTGCTAAGAAAATATTAGTTAAAGCATGGAGGAAAGTGGTTAGAAATTGCTTCAGATCACACCACAGAACATCTAGAAACCAAAAGGACTGGCTTCAATTTTGGTGTTCTGTCCAAAGAAGTTCAATACATTTAATACCGACCGTATTAATCAGGTGGCCTCTGTCCAATAAACAAATACACACATTAAGTGGTATGTAAACTTTTCAATCCAAGAGACTTTTCTCAGTTTTGTTAGAATCAGTTGCATACAAAAATTAATGTTGGTGATAAACTCGTGTGGCACAATATAAAAGGTAAAAATATGTACACTCCAAACTTGCAGTTCGATTTCTCATAAAAAGCTGGGTAACACAAAGATATGTACAAGTTATAAACAACATGAACCATTTTCAGGAAATTTTGAGTTTTCTTACTGATTCCATGCCAAACTCTCATTGTGCCACGGATGAATATTCTAATATATTCCATACTGAGTTAAATAGTTACCAGAGTTGCAAAAAGTCAGCGGCGACATGACCCGGTGATTAGACACATATGTATACATTTATTCAGCTGAATTTATTTCAGTGAGGCTGTTCACTAACAATACCCATTCAAACAGCCGCAGTCTCTTTTCACTGTTACTGTATGTTGTTAAATTTAATCCCTTTATATTTCCTCCCAATAGTATTAGATTTGATGTTAAGTGCTTAATTGTACGTTGTTCAAGAGAGTGTATGAAATCAAGTCTTATATCTACAGTCTTTGTAATTTATTTGAAGACAATTTTAGTTAAATCTCTCGATTCACATTTCTGGCAAGCAACAAAGCCGATATTAAGCTGTCCTCGATTCTATTACGATGCCATTTATACTGAGCATATATTGGACTTAACTCTCAAATAATAATGGATGTCCATTACTATCAAATCTGTGATGCGGGTACAACATATTTGACCCAAATACAAAGGAGAGAAGAGAATGCGTTACGATCCCTTTTCCATGAATTATCAGAGGTCCACTTTTCTTTGTTAGAAACAGAGGACTTGGAGCCCGACTCGATCCAGATGATTCGTGACTTGGCCCAGGGATCAATCCAAGTGACTCGTATCTGTTACTCTGACTCCAACTAGATGACGTGTGACTCGGGACCTTACTCGTGATTTGGAGCCTGACTCGATCCAGGTGGTTCATGAATTTGCCCAGGGATCGATTCCAGTGACTCGTATCTGTGGCTCTGACTCTGACTAGATAACGTGTGTCTCCTGTTAACGAACAACAGCCCAATTTAAGGCTTCTAACATGTCTGATCTGTTTCAGGCAGCGAGCACATGTTTTGCAAAGCCTCTCGACCCAATGTTTTGCAGAGGGATTCTACGTTTGGCCTTCCCTTACAGCTGCAGCAAGGTGTTTATTGTCAATACTCTAGCAATTGATTAAATCCAACTTCCGAAGTTTCCGAAATGTTTTCTAAGGGTGGGGTCCATATTTCTGCGGAACCATCCAGTCCGTCAATTCACAAAGGATCAATCTGACCAAATCTTCCTCTTACTGAATGACTTTAAAATATCCGCAATACTTACGCCCTAACTAAGAGCGTCTCCATCCTCAGCTGTTTGCCATTATCGTAAGGCTGAACACAACACTCCTCAGCTACGAAACTACCGAAATGACAATCCACCAGACCGACTGACTGATTGAGCGATACATTTCACAGCGTGACTGTCCATGTTAAAATATCTCATAGAAAGCTTTTTGACGTGAATCATCCTCTACAAACTAGCCGCCGACGTTCCTGCACTACAACCAAAGTCTCATTTTTTTGAAAGGTTATAAGATCGGCCAAGTTTAACATCTCCCTAGTTGATGAAGCAAGGTGTGGTAGATCTTGTTCATTGATGTCGCATTTCTATCAATCGAGTGAAAACAACTGACCACGGCTCGGGGTTACCACGCAATCCCTCATTGCCTGAAAGGTTAAGATTGGCCAAGTTCGGCATCTCCCCAACCGATGATGTAATATGTGGTATATCTTCCTCATCTATGCAACATGAATGCAAATCGAGTGATTTCAGGTGAACCATCCTCTGCAAACTAGCCGCCCACGTTTCGACGTTACCACCCAATCCCTCATTGCCTGAAAGGTTAAGATCGGCCAAGTTTGGCATCTCCCCAACCGATGATGCAATATATGGTATATCTTGTTCATCTATGCCACATTCCGATTAATCGAGTGATTTCAGGTGCATCATCCTCTGCAAACTAGCCGCCCACGTTTCTGCATTACAAGCCAATCCCTCATTGCCTGAAAGGTTAAGATCGGCCAAGTTTGGCATCTCCCCAACCGATGATGCAATATATGGTATATATTGTTTATCTATGCCACAATCCGATAAATCGAGTGATATAAGATTCACCATCCTCTGCAAACTAGCCGCCCACGGCTCGGGGTTACCACGCAATTCCTCATTGTCTGAAAGGTTAAGACGTGCCAAGTTTGGCATGTCCCCAACCGATGATGCAATATGTGTTATATCTTGTCTATC
Source organism: Patiria miniata (assembly GCF_015706575.1). Lineage (NCBI taxonomy): Eukaryota > Metazoa > Echinodermata > Asteroidea > Valvatida > Asterinidae > Patiria > Patiria miniata. The sequence goes on from NW_024037057.1 coordinate 3,652,722, forward strand.
TATGCCACATGAATGCAAATCGAGTGATTTCAGGTGAATCATCCTCTGCAAGCTAGCCGCCCACGTTTTGGCGTTACCACCCAAGTCCTCATTGTCTGAAAGGTTAAGATCGGCCAAGTTTGGCATCTCCCCAACTGATGATGTAATATGTGGTATATCTTCTTCATCTATGCGACATGACTGCAAATCGAGTGATTTCAGGTGAAACATCCTCTGCAAACTAGCCGCCCACGTTCCTGCTTTACCACCCAATCTCTCATTGCCTGAAAGGTTAAGATCAGCCACACTTGGCATTTGACTTATTGCTGCAGCAAGATGTTCAATGTCAGTTCTTTGCAGTGAGCAATCAATTAAATGTAACCCATGAAGTGTCCTCATGTTTCGTAAGGGTGGGGTCCACACATCTGCAGAACTGCCCAGACCATCAATGGCAAAAAGGATCAAACTGACTAAATCTCTCCAATTACTGAATGATTGTAATATATCCGACATATCCTCGCAGGTTAGTGAGAACATCTCAATGATCAGTTGTACGCCATTACGCTGTAACTGTACACAAAACGTCTCAGCTTTACTAATACAACAACAATTATCCACCAGATTCTGTATGCGACTAAGTGATTCAGCAATATATTTCACATCGCGACCTTTAATGCCACAGTCACTTATGCTAAGCTTCTTTAGGTACATCATCGACTGCCAACTAGTCGCCCACGTTTCGGCATTTTCAGACAATCCCGCATTACCTGAAAGGTGAAGTTTGGCTAACTTTGGCATCTGTGTAACAGATGATGCAATGTCTATCACATCGCGCGGGTCTAAGCAACATCCATTTAAACTGAGTTTCGCGAGGTATTTGAACCATCGTAACTTGACCGCCCAGTCTTTGGCTGAGCCGCTAAAATTATTTATTCCAAGGCGTATTCCACTGAACCTTGACAGGTTACACGCCCTTAACTGAATGTTACTTACTCTAGCTAGGTAATCTACTCCCGAGAGCTTTATCTGCTCGGCAACATGCTGCAGCAACCACAGGAACGAGTTCACACAGTCGTTGCTACTTAACTCTATGACTCCAGTCAAAAAAGACTCGATAAAATCTACTGATAACAAATCTGTTGCTTGACTTTCAAAGTAGCAATTTAAGGCAAATTCCTTCACTAGCTTGCGTTCGATATCCTTATGATTCAGAATTTTCTCGTTCAGCATCCGCAATACATGCCGTGTGCATTGTTGACTGTCGCCACAGCAGAAGCGCAACACGTACTCAAAAATCCGATGATCTCCAAGTTTATCAAGAATCTTCTGAAATTCCCCATCGCCTTGGCTTAAAAGACTCTGGCAGTACATAGCTGCGCAGTACTCTTGAAGCGTCTTATGAATAAACTGTACATTATTGTGCGTACGGCGCCACTTAGTGACCATCTGGCTAGTTAAAATGCCCGCTTTTATGGCTTTATCAAGTGCACTCTTCTCAAACTCTCCCTCTTGAAATGAAAGCCTTTGATTTCGGAAAACAAGTCCTTCTAAAGCAACTTTGCCGATTGCAATCACCACTTCCGATATTGCTTCTTCTGATAATTCAGACATTTTTCTTCGAAATATGTATCTAATTGCCTCATTGAACAATCTTGATAAAGTATCGGGTAGTGTTCCCTCTTCCCTCCACAGCAAGCACATTAGCAGAAGTAGCATAGGACTCCTTGCAAATTCAGACAGGACATTCGATGACTGAATCTTTTCAAGAAGTCCCTCAGCCACATCACGCTTTGCAGAGAAAAACTTTCTCACATACTGCCCAATATCTTCCGTCCTAAATCCCAAAACCTTCACATGGGTGAAGGGTTTCTCAATGAGTGATTTGCTTTTCAATTTAGCATAGTGTGAAGGGCGTGTTGATACAACTACAAAAATTTTTTTGCCATATTTTCGATTGAGCATTCTAAGAATAGAACCAAATTTTTCTGGTTCGAGATAAGTTGTCCCGAATTCATCAAAACCATCTATCAGAATGAGCACTCTACCACCATTGTCTTTAATGAATGCTTCCAAACCATCCTTATCTACAGCTGTATCATCTGCTAAAAGTTGAGCAAACACTGACTCAACAAGCTCCGACGTTTGTTTGAGAGCGGACATTTTCAAGACAAACAAAAGGGAAAACTGTCTGAGTGCAACACCTGTGGCCCAGTCATACGCAATTTTGTCAATAATGGTTGACTTCCCCATCCCAGCTGACCCACACAAAATTGCGCGTTTAATCACTTTCCCGTCTGTAGTTTTAACGAGGAAAATGTCCCCATACTCCTTAACATACCCCTCTATGTCATCCTGGTCACCCTTTTCTAATTGCAACTCTGTATATATATCCCTAATATGTTTCATGTCGTCATCGACCCAGGGTATTAACTGGACGTAGCTACCTGTGGTAGTATACCGGTCTTTTAATTCACTCCTGCACTGATCAGCAGCATCACTCGGACTGGATTGCGCTCTTCCCGTGTCGGCTGTTGAAAGAAAAGAGGCAATGACACTACTCGTGTATCTTAAAACACCGGCATAAAAATTGAACGATGCACTTAAATTCAGCGTCACCACCCCCCCCCATTAGAAACCAGTTCCTTTGAAGCAACTGTATACAATCGCACTTCATGTTTTTGACTCGTAAAAGCCTTTTTCCAGCCATATTATCAGTTAGTGGCACAATTGGCGTCTCCGTCACTTTTTGCAGCATAATATTTAAAGAAGTCCTATTTGCCAGTTAAACCCCATATGATAGGCTTTATTTTCGAAATGTCTTGTTTTTTGCAATAAAAACAGTAGTTTTGAAATCGAAACAAAAGGATCCCACGTCCATCTAAAAATTGATTTAAGTGTCGATAAGGTAGGGACCGGGAAATAATCTACTTGCAAGAACCCAGAATAACAACTTTTTTTTCGGAAGATTGCAGCTGCCCAAATGGACATAACGTAGTTTCTCTAGTGGAGTGGCGTAGAATTGGGGGGGGGGGGGTATTACTCCCTCTTAATAGTTTGTTCAAGAATTTGCTTCTCATGATTTGTTTTTATTTTAACGTCCCATAAACATGGCAATCGTTCCACCACGACGAGCGCCAGAACAGAGCCCCCACAGGACCATGGTGTCTATTGCCCCCCCCCCATCCCCACTTTCAATTTTACGGAGGGCGGATGAGGAAAAGAACATTGTGCCCTTTCTGTACGTCTACAATGCTCACCCAATCAAAATGTCCTTGCTACGCAGCTGTTTTGTCTTCAATTATAGCATTTTAAAAATGTATCTATAGCATTTTAGTTGAGTATTCGGTGGTAGAAAAAGAAAACATTTTGTTGGGCACGGACAGTACATTTTTAAAACAATTTTCAACTTTGATAGAGAGGGGGAAAAGAGTGAAAATAGCAAGCGAGGGAAAGATACGACATATTGGACTCCGTGTACAATAATTTACCTGGACTGCTTTCTGGCATAGTCACGTTTTGAGTGATGTTAAAAGTTGGTTGATAAACAGGTCCCAAGAAGGTAGGCATATTTGCACCGCCAATATGCACGGAATCCACTGATACGTGTTGCACAGGTCCACAATGTGGGACAGCAGGTGATGGGGATGAGGTTTGTAGTTGGAGTCCTACAGGTGCGATGTCTTGAGCTGAGCTTGGACCCTGCATCACCTGTCGGTCTTGTGATGTCCTTTCTTCGACCACTGTCTCTTGGATCTCTGAAGGATTTCTGGGTGCAACACCCCCTTGTTTCTGATGTGTCGACCATTTCAGTCCCTGGTCCTCGGATGATTGCAACATTTGAACGCTCGGATCTGTTCCGGTTGCTTTTTGCTGGCTTTGTGATGACTGCTGCTGGCTTTGTCTTTGTCCCTCAGATGATGTAGTCCCTTTCTGACTATGCTCTTTAGCTCTTTCCACTATATTTGGTTCAGGTTTTCCTAGATGAGCAACTCCCTCCTGTCTCGATCTCAAAGTAGTCTCTTTCTGCTCACTCTCTTCTTTTGCCTCTCCCACTAGGTCAGGTTTGTCTCGATGGGCCACTTCCTCCTGTCTCGGTCTTAGATCTTTAGATGATGTAATCTCTTCCTGTTGGCTGTGTTCTTTGGACCCACCCACTTGAACCTCTGGTCGAGGTTTGTCTTGATGACACTCTAATTGCCCATGTCTCGGTTCAGGTTCTTCAAATGACGTCATCCCCTTTTGAGCGATCTTCTCGAATTGCCCTAGCTTCTGTTTTTTCTGTAGAAGTACCTGACTCGGACTATGTTCCTCATTGGACGGTCTTGCTCGCTTCTGCCAGTCCTGGTCTTTAACAACTATTCCCTGTCCCAGCGTTTGAGGTTCGCTTTGCTTAATAACGTCCTCCTGTCTTTGTCTCAGGCCCTCTGGTGATGAAGTTTCTTTATGTTGTCTTCGTTTCTTAGCCCCTTCCATTTGTGACGTTGTCTTACGTTTGTCTCGGTGACCATCTTCCCTGTGTTCTGGTCTTTGGTCTTCAAATGATGTAGTTCCTTTTTCTTTGCTCGGTTCTTTAGCCCCTCCCACTTTAACCTCTGGTTGAGATTTTTTCTTTGTTCCTCCTGTTTCGGCTCCTGTTGCTCAGGAATCATTAAGGCCAGCTCAGCACACCCGATTGAAAATAACGCATCTCTCAAACTCTGAAATCCTTCCTCGCGATTTGTTTGCTTTCTCCACCAAGACAGCAGCATTAGTAGGCTCCTTTCTTTGTTTTCTTTAGAGGTGGTTTGGAATTGCTTGATTTCTGCATCTGAAAATCCCAGCAATTCTGCCAATTTTTCCCAGGAAGATACAATTTTTAGAGCCAAGACGCGGAAGAACTGATCATCAAGAGGGTGTTTGTCTGCCAAACAGAAATAAACTTTTTCTTCAGTATGTAATTATAAGTATGAACTTGTTGCTGCCTTTTTGGTTTGAAAGGCAATTAACTTGGGACTTTGCATGTACTTAGGTTGAAGGAAAAGCTTATTATTAATCGGATTTCCTTCAGACGCTTTAACTATCAGTGCCGATCTTATTTTTCTGGTGTGAAATTACATGGAATGAGTGCAGAACATTAATTAGACTGCATTAAGAATTGGTGTCATTGCTACTCACAAGACTTAAAAACAGTTTAACGCCTGAGCATCGATAACGTTTTAACACTAACACTTTCCAAGAGGGTTTCGTAAAAAATGCTTAGGTCGCATTGTCGTGAGGCGAATCTAGTTAGAGAAGCGGATGTGTCATCCCCAGCTTAATCGTCAGGGTCTAACGCCTGTGGATTCTACTCTATCTTTTAAGGTAATGTAGCATTTACCTTTGGGTCCACCACCCAGTAGGCCATCAGTACACAGACGGAGTGAGATGTTCTCGTCCTGATGAATTCCACAGTCGTTGAGTGTCAGCAAGTTACATAGCTGAAAAACATGCAAGATCCTTAAATATAATAAACACTCTTTGGAAAGGTCCAATTGAATTAAAGTGCCAATGGCATGATTTGTAATCGGGAACAGTTCTTAGGAAACTTTCATTTCCTCTTAAATGAATAAACATTAATTTGACATACCTTTTTGGTTAATTTAATTGATAAGGTAACTTATTTCAACATTTAAAACAAATTCTTTCCTTTTCCTGACAAACTATGGCGCTGTTGCTGTGATGTCAGTTCAGTTTAGAGGTTTTTTGTTCAAATAATTGTGCACTTTGCACTTTGAAAACATTGGCGAAAAAGATTGCTGATAAACCTACTGTAATGTATTTACTGAAACAACAACGAATCGACAAAGGTAAATGCTGGTAGTAAATTATAGATGTAACGTTGAAGTGTCTGCCTGAAATGACATCACACTTTTGCTCATGAATATGCAAATTTGCATGAGAATAAAAACGAACAAGGGCACCAAATGCGGGGGGGGGGCAGAGGGGGCAGCTTGCTTGTATTTAAATATTTCATTTTTGTTTTAGTAACCATATCTATAAATGGTATAGAGAAGTCTGACATGAACGAAAAATAAAGAAAGGCTAATTGGGACGCAACAATGCATTCACAAGGACTGAATTAAAAAACAATACCTTACATGGGCCCAATAAGGATACAATTAACCTTTTCCCGGTTCATTTTTATCGTACGACTACATCAGGGCTCACAATAATTGTTTATCATTTTTTGAACAAAAGTGTTTGAGCTCCATTTTATCGACATTAGAAACAGCCCTTTTTAATATACACGGCTGATATAAATTGAATCAAACAGGTTGTCACTAAAACCCACGATGCATGGTCTTTAATTCGATGGACTGTTGATTGATACTGTTCAACAAGGTTACTTTGTAAAAGATGGAGCAATCTTTACCTCAAAGTTGCGAAAGTTTCTTCGGATGAACAATCGCTGTTGTTGAGGCTGCACACCCATTTTCTCGCTTATTATCACTTTCAAGATCAAGACAGGTGTCTCTGGATCCACTTGCAAACACATTATCTTCGGTCTTTGTGAGCAGTGGCTTTGGATGAAGACTTGCACATATCTGCAACTGTCAGAAAAGAAGTACTGCATGCTTAGGGTCTTCAAATTGTTTGAATTGACATATTAAAACAAAGGAATAAAGGAAAGGCCATCAACTATTACTGTAACCATCTTCTACGCTATAATTAAAGTGAGGACATTTTGTTTTCCAAAGGAGTGAACTTATCCTTAAAAAACAACCAAAAAAAAACAGCAATAAAACACGAAATTTGATGCGTCGGTAATTTTCAAACACGAGGTGTTGTACGAATACCAGCGTTCAATCATGTTTTACCTGACAAGCTGAGGTTTTTCTTGATCACACACTTGTTCCTTTTTCAGTTTCTCTTCCTCGGTTGATGCCGCTCCAATGTGTTTGCTCTCTTCGTCTGCTCCTGCATCTTGACGCCTTTCTGGCTCGGGTCCAGCTGCTTCGTCTCTCGATTCGCTCGTTACTGAAGTAAAGAAGGCAAACAGAGTCAACATAATGTTATTGTTCACCAATTGTATGAAACTATCTCAACGGTTTTTTTTAACCATTAACAGTTTGTAACAATTAGGCAGTTTTTAATTGCTTATTTGTTTAAGAAGTTCGGTTTGAGAGCAAGGTACCATATAAACAAATTGTATCCAAAATGTATAAAGTAAAGTTTAGTCTAAAGCCACTCCCGAATATAAGAAATCTGCTTGTTCACATTTTTGCTCACCCGGTACATTTTGGGCCAAATCAGTCATTCCGACGGCCTCCAATGCTCGTCTCAGCTTCTGGGCTGCTTCGTCGCGATCTGTCGTCTTTTCCCACCAAGTGAGTAGCATGTGACGGCTCCCTTCAGTGCTGCCTTCGTTGGTGGTTTGGATGTCTGCAATTTCCGCTTCTTCTTGTTCTTCATATCCTAGGTGTTTGGAAAGTTCCTTCCACGATGATTCGATTTTTGATGACAAGTCCGTGAGGTACTCATCGTCAATGCTGGCTTTGTCTGTCAAAAGAAAGAGTAACGTCAGTTAAACATTTTCAAATACGACCGCCACGGTATTATAAGTTATCAACAACAGGTTCGACAAGAAGAGACTCTTGGTCTGAATGTTGAGTTTTCTGCATTTACCGACAGTCCAACTCCCAGCTCCAATGAAGGCCTAGTCAGGCCCAAAAACTATTGGTGAGCACTGCTTGAACTTATTTTCATCATATATTTTTAAATTGAGATTTTTTTTTTACTAGGACATTTATTCCTACCCTCTATCATTTACCTTTTAGTAAATCGTCGTCATTTGCGTCATCTAATGATAGACGAAGAGAGATGAGTTTATCCTTTTCAACGCCATTCTCCTCAAGTGTGAGCAAGTCACATAGCTAACAAAGTGAATCATGTAAAAAAGTAAATTACACAATCAGAGTAGAAAGAGAGATGATTGCAGTTGTGCATTGTTTTAAACAGCCATTAAATTACGTTCGCTAAGCCAAGTTGGAAGGAATGGATACTGATTTTCTTCGGGTTGCAGGGACGGCGGAACACGCGGGGAGGGGATGGCGGGGGGCACCCCCCCCCCCTCAGATTTACCCAAGTGCCCCTCTTGCTGACATAAATGTACCCCTTCGTGATGCCCCCAGTTGGAAAATATATAATCCCACAATGCGAACATTTAGGTTTGGATATATTTAAAATTGATATCTACCTGGACGTTTTCCCTGATGTACAGACGTTGATGTCGTGCCTCCACACCGATCTTCTTCTGGATTGTTTCTTTAAGAGATGAGACGGATGTCTTGGGATGGAGTTCGAAATAAAGTGTCTTGGATCTATGTGAGGAGGGAGTCCGGACAAAGACCTGCAGTTTCTGTTTTACGTCTTTGGTGTTACTGTGAAAATAGGGGGAAATCCCGAGTAGTTTTAGAAATGCATTATTCTAAAATAGAATGGGATCAGTGATCATATTTTGAAGCTATAGTCAAAGTTACATCCACTGTCAAGAGTCTCGCAAAATTAAAAGTATTGCACAAGTTCACTCAACTTTTACACAAGTAGCTGGAAAAAGTCAATGATTAAACAAATCCTTTGATATTAACTTACAATTATAACCCTCATTTTAAATGAATAATGTCATTGCTGTTTACCTCTGACTTTCATGTGTCTGCTTTGATTGTCTTCGAGTCCATCGTTTCGATGGTCTCCTCTTTGCACTGCAATCATCCGATGACGTTTTCCTGTAATGCAGTACAGACAGGAAAGCTTGTTTCCTCCTTGGTTTGACTTTAGTCTTCCTGCTGATGAGCTTGGCGTTGGAGTGGTCGTACACGACGGCTGTTGCCTTAATGTATGCATCCAACTGCTGTACGGTCTTTCGAGGCATCTTGGTAGTAATCAGCACGAGTTAAGTATTCTTACTGTAAGAACACAAAAGAAAAAGTGTTAAAACCAATGCAATGCTATCCATCGTGTTTCAGGAGCTGGACCTATAAGACGTTTCACTGATACGGCCATCTTTAAATTTGTGTTCAGTGGGCAATTCAATAAGTATCACGTCCCAGCACAAAGATAACACTATAAGGCATACTAGCGACTTTGAAGAGCAAATGAGTTGCCTTGAGCCTGCAGGGCTTGTGATGAACTGGTGATGTACTTATAATGGACTTGTGATGGACTTTGGATGATTTGGGATTGACTTGAGATGGACTTGTGATAGACTTTGGATGGACTTATGATGGATTTGTGATAGACTGATGGACTCGGGATGGTCTTGGGATGGTCTTGTGATGGACTTGTAATGGACTTGTGATGGACTTGTGATGGACTCGTGATGGGCTATTGATGGACTTGTGATGGGCTTGTGATGGACTTGTGATGGACTCGTGATGGGCTTTTGATGGACTTCTGATGGACCTGTGATAAACTTGTGATGGTCTTATGGGTACTTACAGGGACTCAAATACAACAATGCCAAAGACCCCCCACATATACCATCTTCGAAGTTGATATGTAATGTTTAATATCAACTTTAAGGTTTATATGCGAAGTATGTTGTTGGACATTCGGCTTAATGTATTTCTAATGTTTTTAACCATGACGACCTTGACCTTTAACCTGTCATGCCTAAAGCACATACACTTTTGGGGTACCCCGAGACGGACTCCCACACCGTCTGAAGTTAATACGTTCTGTAATTCTAGAGATTTTCCTCCGAAACCATTTCCATTGTCTTAACCATTATGCTACAGCATAATGAGGTCCACACATAGCTTCTGGGGACCCCAAGACCATTTCCCAAACCCAATGCATAAGAAATCGATGTTTGATTAGTGTTCTTTTCAACCGATGTCAATCATGATAAATACATTTGAATTGTGATTTATTTGTCATTCCTTTTTTTTTCAATTTTTATGTGTGAGCAAAATCGAAATAACACGTGTTGTAAATAAAATGCAAATTAAGACTGAACGTTTAGAAAACAAAAGAACAGTCTGAGAAATCCGCTGGAAAAGTAACAATATTTTGGGTCGAATGAATCAAAACTAGGAAATGCTTAGAAGCACAAGCTCAGAAAAAAAATTCTGAGGAGTAAGCTCATTTATGAAAAGCAAATGCAATGAATCAATAAGCCTCTGTACTAATGACGTCACACTTTGTTTTCATGAGCACTTTCCTATGGAGCCAGTGGGGGCCCACGGTCCACTGAGCACCATAGTAAAGTGCACATGTAAACAAACTGTGACTTCATTAGTACAGAGGCTTCTTCAAACAGATATTTTTTTTTTACTGCTAGGCATTCACTATACTGTAGGCAGCAGATATGCGTCCTTACTGTTGGATCGATTGCACGGACGAGTGGTTGCCAACAATAGGCTCTCTTGTATGTGCACGAATTCGCACACACACGGGGTTTACATGTAGGGTAACCGAGTCTAAAACATCATGGTACAGGTGATGCATACAATTCTGTGAACACTTTGAGTTTTCAATAAAACTCAAATGATACAAAATATTTTTGACATTTGCAGAATGCCGAAAGTAATTTCGCGAAAAATGTAAAACACAAGTGTCCTGTAGACTAAGTCACGGTTGCCGAAAAATATTTATTTATCCAGAAATAAACCGGACGCTTATTTCAGTTTGTTCATTTCCCTGATTGCTGTTTGATAAAAAAAAACTTCTCCTTATTCTTCTGACTCCAAAATTACACTTCTCAGATCTTTAAGTCACGAAACAGTTTTTTTCTAGTGATGTAATTAATTATTAAAAAAAGTGTATTACTTTTTCTGAATGTGATTGAAATAAAGTATATGGTATCAATAATATTTTACTTAACATATTTTTTTATGATGTTACGCTGATAACATATCATATATGCAGCAAGTTTTAGCGCAGAAGTGTTTTAGCGCAGAAGTGGAAGTGCCTCATTACTGTCATTCTAAGTGTCGTTTCTGTGGTGTTACTTCAGGGAATAGACCTTTCAAGTTTTATGATTTAAGTTCACAAATTATGAATCCATGATGTGGCTCATTGAAAACATCCGACTGTCATGTACATGACGGTCGGATGTAAGGACATGACAGTAATAACAGAAAGTTGATACGGCAAAATCCCCAAATGCCGGCAATGTGTGGTTGGTAAACAGCTGTGACACCGAGGCCTTTGCCTCAACCTCGTTAGCATTGTATTATTTATTGAAAAACTCCAATTCAATAGTGCTTGGCATAATGCAAACTTGGTTGCCTCTGCCGTAATATGACATCATGGTTTTGCTCATGAATATGCAAACGTATTAGCATGCAATAAAAACGGCCGACATCAATCAGGAAAGTCCACATTTTAAATAAAAATGTAAAATTTAACACAAGTATGCATTTGAAGTACATGTACATGTATATACATGTTAAGAACTGCAATTAAGAAATACAAAATTACATCATATCATGTTCATATCTTTCAAAGCCACGTAAATCAGAGAATTCCACATTGGGTTTTGCCCTTCACTGCCGTCATTACATGAGCACTGTGTACTCAGAGCTGTCCGAGTAATAATTCAGAAAAACAAACCCCTTCAGGAGCAGTGTTCCCCTCCCCATCCCCAACCTCAGCCCAGCTCAGCCCACCTCAACCCCACAACAAGCTGAACACCCTTGTTTATAACATTTACCTGCTATGTCGCTTTCGGTCAATTTTACAGCAAAACTGCACTCTTTGTAGCGACAAATCATCATCATGCCTTGTTCAGTTCCATCTCCATTTTACCCCTACCAGACTTTACGAGTTTACTACATCCATATTTTATTATTCAGAAGAAACAAATTATTACGACTTCACGATGTCGATCGAAAAAAAGGAACAGCCGTGGAAAAATCACAAAATCGAAGACAGCTGATGTTGCAATTGCAACGTACCCTATTTACGCCTAGTTTCATATTTCCGCATACGGATTTTGGAATTCCCCTGATGTAATACTACTATTAATCCATTTTAACAATGGGGGCAACGTCACAGTGCGCCTGCGCTGTACCGCCCTGTAAACTTGACTGGTTCCCGGGCCCTCCATTATCGATTATGACTCAAACGGAGTGGGAACCAGTCTACATGTTAAACCTCTTCGTCGTTACGGTCCAATAGACTCGTTGACCTGATTGTTGCACAGACCAGCTCTCATAGTGTAAAAGTCTTTATCAGAAATACTCTGTCACTTTAGAGCGGAATGTGAAAGTGAATAGTATCATTTGTGCTTCACGAATATATTGTTTATAATGCTACGCTGACAACATTTCATATATAAAGCAATGTGTTTTGCGCACAGGTATTTGCTTTATATTTTCAAGGTGGACCATGCCCAACCTTCAAAAATAGGGGTGTTTTTTTACCAGTAAATACATATCTGAAGCATTCATTCCATTTAGTTCATGCTTTCAAGCGTTTGCTTCATTTTTTATTCATACAGATGCGAGTAAATACTTTTAAATTGGTAACAGAAGCAAATTCTAGTTTTTAGTCATATGACCCACTGATGATCAAATCTACAACTTCTGGGATCACACACAAAAGATAGTCATGCAGTCCTCATGTATTGCGGAAATGCTCTATTCAAGAGAGCGAACTTTGAAAAGAAAATATAGGCCTATTACACTTTACACTGCAAAATAGTGTACCAGTAGGCTATGTTTGTGTTATTATTTTTGGAAGTGCCTCATCCTATTAGTTACTGTCGTTTGAGGTGTCTTACTGATATACCCCTGCTCATACCTTGTACCTTTTATCTCTCTTTCGGTCAGTTTCACGGCAAACTCGCACTCTACACTTTGTAACGACAATTCCTCGTCATGTCTTGTAAAGTTCCATCTCCATTTTACCTCTATCAGACTTGATGAGTTTACTTCATCCACATTACATTATTCAGAAGAAACAACCTATTACAACTGCACGATGGCGATCGAAGAGGGAAGAAACAGTCATGGAAACAATCACGAAATCGTAGACCGATATGATGTTGCAAGTGTAACGTATCCTATTTTACGCCCAGTAACATATTTCCGCATACCGATTTCAGAATTCCCCTGATGTAATACTACTATTAATATAATATAACAATAGGGGCAACGTCACAGTGCGCGTGCGCTGTACCGCCCTGTAAACTTGACTGGTTCCCGGGCCCTCCATCATCGATTATAACTTCGAACGGAGCGGGAACCAGCCTACCTGTTCACCTCCCTGTCGTTACGGTCCAACTGAGTCGTTGACCTGATTGTTGCACAGAATGCAAGCCCTCGTACATATAATAGTCTCTATCAGTAAAACGTTCTGTTACCTTGAAGAAAACTTGATATGCAAGGTAGTTCTTGAGATATCTTGTTGAAATCATTTCCTTATAAACAATACGCCTAAGTTATTATAGAGATATTGTGTTACACCATTTTTATTTTTTGTGCAGAATGACATTGATCTTTCATATTTGCGGGTTTCCAGCTTGAAATTAACGTGCCAATTAATTCTTCATACATTCTGCTGAATCCACTTTATTTGTTTGAGCCATGATGACCTTGACCTCTGACCTATCGTTCCAAAGCCAATAGAATTCTGGGGCACCCCGAGACCAAAATTAAAGTTGATATTCACAGTTATTCTAGAGATATTTTTCTAAAACCATTTCTGTTGCTTGAACCATCATGACCCTGAATTTCGAAAATATCGAATGTTTGTATTGGTGTTCTTTCAAAATTTTTAAAATACCTTTGAATACCGAATAAATTTAACTTGCCAACAAAATTGGCTGGCCCGTGGCATTTTGGTCTTTGCTTCAGAGGCAAATGACACGGTCAGAAACAAACATGCAGGGGGACACACAAGCATGCAAGGGTGGAAGGAGAAACAGAAAGGAGGAATTAAACAACTAAGGGGATTGAACAATGGATGGCGGCGGTTTGGCAGATCAAAGGGAGTAGGTCAGGAAGGAGCAAGGGGGTTGAGAAGGGAGGGATGATGCAGCTAAGCGGGGGGGGGGGGGGGCAAAGGAATGTGGTAATGCATGAAGTGGTAGAGCCCGAAATGTGACTTGTGGTGATTAATTTAATTTATGTAAGAAATTTTAAAATGACAAAATAAGTGGTAGAAAAAAAGGAATAATTTCAACACCTCCCCCCCTATTATACACCCAAAAGTTAAGAAAACAAATTAAAGTCTCGGAATAGAATGACAATCTCACAAATTGTCTTTTTTTACTTGGATTTTGCTGTTTACAAACAATTGTAACATACGCGACTTCGCTGTTCACTCACGAAAGTGCGCCATCCAGCTATCATGTTGAAAAGACACTATAAAACGCACTTTCACATGAGGGCGCAATACAAGTATCTTTGTTTATATCACTTTTCAAAGCACATTTAAAAGTAAAAAAAATCAAGGGGACAGGTTCAAATTTTGACGTAAGCAGATTTTGAGTTAAGCAGGGTTGTATATCATAGTTTTACTACTGAAGGGAATGGATTTTTTGTTTGACTTAACAAATGTTTTGAGTTATCAGAGTTTGCCTTTTCGAGATGTCACAGTACATTTGTTTTGACATTCAAAATGCTTCATGCTGGTCCTGCCAATTGAGGGCGCCGTTACTGTGATGTCACTTCAGGGCATAAATCAGGCAAGTCGAAACTAATGTGCAAATAAAGTGATATTTAACACAAGTTTGAATTTCTATATTGATGCACATTTCATATTCATGCACATTGGTCTGGGGCATGGAATTCGTGGTCTGCAGTTTATTCTGCAGGTTTTGGGTTCGAGGCCAGCTTTCGGTTATGGTGCGTGCGCCCTTGGGCAAGGCATTTTGTCACTCATTAATTCTCCCCACCCAGGAAAAAATGGGTACCTGTGGTTATTGTGATTGATTGCAGCTGCTTTGCGCTGAAATTGCTGCATCGAGCTATATACTCCCCAGGGAGCTGATTTGGTATGTTTAATTGGCCCAATGATCAGACTCACAGGTAATAATGATGTAAAACACTTTAATCTTAGTTAAAGCACTATATAAAAACCCGTTATATTAAAATTCAAACGGCAACTAATTCACAAACTTCAACACAACACTTAGTTTTGCCTTTTCACTGCTGTTATATCATGAGCACTGTAAGCTCGGAGATATCGGAGTAATAATTTTAAGAAATCACTTTAAAACACAGTGTTTCTCTCATCCCTCCCCCCCCCCCCGGAGCTGATATGCCCCTGTTTAAAACCTTTACCTGTTATCTCTCTTTCGGTCAGGTTCACAGCAAAACTGCACTATGCACTGTGTAACGACAAATCCTCATCATGTCTTGAAAAGTTCCATCTCCATTCTACCTCTACCAGACGTGGTGAGTTGACTTCAACCGAATAACTTTTTTCAGAAGAAACACATTATCAAGACTGCACACAGATCGAAGAAGGGAAGAAAAAGGCACGGGAAAAATCACTAAATCCTAGACGTACATACTGCAAGTGCAACGGCCAAATTGAATACTTCCGCATACCGATGTTAGAATTCAATTGTAATGCTAATGTCGTTTAACAATAGGGGAACGTCACTCGTGTGTATGCCCGCCTTTCAACTAGACTGGTTCCCATGCTCTCCTTTGTCGATTTTGACCTTCAACGGAGCGGGAACCAGTCTATACCTGTCACCTCGTTACCGCAGCGGTCAAACAGAGTCAATGACATTGATTATGGCACAGACGTAGCTCAGGAGTGCAGACCTATATACAGGCATGCATCTGGAAAGTCCCCAAAAAGAGGAAATTCCAATCTTTCCAAGACTTTGTACAGTGTTTCTCTATTTTTAAAATTTTTAAAAACACACATGGGAGGTCAAAAAAGAGGAAATCAGCTGATCTGAGGAAAAGTTGCAGGCCTGTATACGTAGGCCCAGAATTGCCCCTCCAGGCCAAATCACAATTTGTATGCTCTGAAAATTCATTTTGTGGGCCGTGAACGTGAAGGTTTGAAAGAAAAAAAAAGGTGGAAGCCGTGCACAAACTAAGAGCTTAATTTCGTATTTCTGTGAAATTCGCATAAAATTGGGCCCTGAAATTTTTATCATTTTGACAAGGAGCGCTGGCATCATTTTTCAAAATGGCGATGGGCCAAAGGACTACTTTTTAGGTTGATCATCTTTGGATGGAATTGAAAGATTATGAAATAAGCATTAATTTCCTGGGTGTCTCAAACTCCTTGAAGAGTTGTGAGTATTTCTAATAATTTTCGGAAGTACTCGTAATTATTACTGAGGTCTATGGGAGTCGATTTGCAAGTCTGCACCCTTCACGTTTCATAGTCAGTATAATCATTGTCTGCTAATTTGGGGGACAGCAAAAAAAAATCACAGTAATGAACAGCGTATGTTAGCTTGTAAAACGCTGATTATGAAGGCGGATCATCCCATCAAGTTTCCGCTCTGATGTAAACGACTTAAATCAAAACTCTGAATATGGATGGAGTGTTACAAAAAAAATATTAAGATTGATGTTTAGCATTATATCCAGATATCAACACGCAAAATACTTTACTACAATAGGTTCAACCCCCTCCACTTCAACAGCCAAACACTATATAAATACACAAGATGACAAAACGTGCAGTATATTGAAACTTTATTTCGTTACTGAAACGTATGTCCATCAAATGAATACAACACATAATGAAATATGTTATAACAATAACTCCCAGATTCTCGGGAGATAAACAACTCGGCGTGGCAACTGAAAAAAAAACACCTCACAATCTAGTTAAATGAAAATCAACTACAGTCTTGATAATTTTCTGTAAACCGTATTGACCGCTTTTCAACTTTGGCGTTCGCATCTGATATAAAGGGAAAAGGAATAAATATTTTATGAAAAATCATCATCATCATCATCATCACCATCATCATCATCATCATCATCCCCATCCATCCCTTAATAACTCTATACAGATGGAATTCACTGGCATTCACATGAAAAGTTTTAAAACGAACAGTGATTGATTAAAAAAAACAAGATTTAGAACTTCTTGTATGAATGGAAATAGGATCACTATTATATTTTTACCAAATAATATACGATAAATACAAACATTATCATGTTCAAAACCTGTAAAAGTAGCAAAGATATTCACCATTTCCAAACAATGCTTTCTATTTTTATAAACCTCCAAGAAAGCATATAACGTAAAATCCTGACAAAGCTCTCCTTCCATCTTTGTAAAGACTTTAGAACTTGCAATAGCTTAAAACTCAAAGTAAGCTTCTCTTCATTATCGATTTATTACAAAACCTGGTGTCAACCAAACAAAATCTGCCTTGCTATCAAGTGAAAGCGAGACATCGCAGAGACATAATATGTACTTACACAACAATTGGTAAATGTGTCACTTTAACAGTGAATGTTTTAGAATAGAAAATTAAGTATCATCAGTATTAATTATCAAATAATGGGTATCACGTTGTGGATGCCACACTTAATTTTGACCCAGGTAAACCTTATTTGCACAAATTATTAATCACTGCCGTGTATTATATTTATTCCAATATTTAGGTAGATTGTTTATTTTTATTTTTTTTTTTTGAAATGTTTAATTACATATCAGTGACTGAATAATTATGAAGACATGGTATGCGGTCCAAAATGGCTACTATTATACCCTAAAGTTGCGCGCATTTGCCTTGTCTCCAGATATCATCAAGCAGTCTTGCCAAACATCAGTATTGATGAGCATCAAATTGACCAAGTTGCTTACTGGCACAGATACCCTATTAAAGCCTTTTCGAAAATCATGTGGACAATGATAACATTATGATATTTAGCTCAGCAAACAAAAACGGGGGAAAACGAACTGGCTGTCCGTAAACTGGGCTTAAATTAGGCAAAGGGTCGCCTAACATAGGAGACTTGAATAAGTTCCAGGAACCCCCCCCACCCCCACCAAAAAAATGCTTGCATTAATTATTTCAATTTCAAAATGTTTTCTTTCCATTAATTTTCTTTCCAATAATATGCTAATGTCCTTGAACTTTTGCAAGTCTCCCATGTTAGACAACCCTTTACTAAATGCGCCAATTAACAGACACCTCGTTTTTCACCATTTTATTTGCTGGGCTAAATATCACAACGTTATCATTGTTCACATGATAGGGTAACTGTGCCAGTAAGCACAGTTACCCTATTTCACTTGGTGAATTTGAAGCTCATCAATACTGAGGTTTGGCAAGACTACTTGAAGATTTCTGGAGACAAGGTAAATGTGCGCAACTTTTGGGTATAATAGTAGCCATTTTGGATCGTTACTATGTCCTCATAATTATTCAGTCAGTTATTTGCTTTAGGAAATGTTATTAAAGGAAGGATGTGAAAGTAGAATCACCAAAATACACTTTTCAAAAAAAAAAATATAGATACCTAAATATGGAGAAAAATGTATTACAGGGCAGGTATTAACGATTTATGCAAATTATGTATGTTAAGGGTCAAAAATTAACGATGGCATCCACCCACATATTGTTTGTTATGGTTCAAAGAATTGATCTAGCATGGATGCCAGCTATTACCAAAACATGCCGTGAAATTATTTTTTAGAGAACTTTCCCACATTTGGCTGGCCTACTAATAAGAGTTGAAATTCAAGACCGACCATATTTGTGACACTCTAACCAATAAAGTAAAAACACACATTGAATGGTATGTGAACATTTAAATCTATGAGACTTTTCTCAGTTATTTAGAATCATTTGCATACAAAAATTAAACAGTTGTAGCTCGTGTTATGGCACATTTTAAGACGTAAACAATAGACTCTCAAACTTTCAGTCCGATTTCTGAAAATTTTGGTTAAACACAGATATGTACAAGATATATACACCATCGCACATTTTGTTTTTTGAAAATCGTGTGCTTTCCAACTGATTGCTATACTTTAATTGTTCGACAGGTATAAAATTACTCTTATTGAGCCAAATCTTTACCAGGCCCACATGTCCTTATACTAACCGATGTCGCTACCAATTTCGTAACCGGTTTTTCTTGGTCATCTTTGTGACCTAAATTGTGATTGACGAAAAGGCAAATATTGGCAAAGTTCGGTATCTCTCTAACTGATGATACAATACATGTATGTGGTGTATCTGTGTGACATAAAGATAGCTTGAGTGACCAGGTGAATCATCGTCTTGTGGCCCACATTCCGTCGTTACCAACAAAGTCCCATTTGTATGTCCCATTTGGCATCTCCACAACCGATGATGCAATGTGTGGTACATCTTGTTTATTTATGTCATGTGATCTCAAATGGAATGATTTCAGGTGAACCATGGTCTGCAACTAGCCACCAAATTCCTTGTCTGTAATGTCTAGTTTGGTTAAGTTTGTCATCTCACGTGCCAATGATCGAATATGAGTAATGTCTTCCCTGTTAAGGTTGCATGCATTGAATGCTAGTGTCTGAAGTTGTTTAAGTCCTAGGAGTTTGACAGCCCAAACTCCTGCAGTGCCACGCAAACCATTGCCATAAAGCATTAAATGAGTCAAGTTACTTGCCTTTTGAAGTGACGATAAAATACGATCAAATAGGTAAGATGTTAGTTCGCATTGATGAAAGCTCAAAGAACACATATTTTTCATCGTGGCTAAACGTGAAACTAAGACTTCACTTAACCTAGACAGGTCACACCCAGCAAATCTAACGCGATGAACTTTTGCAAGGTAATCTACCCCCGAGAGCTCTGTCTGCTCGGCAACATGCTGCAGTAACCACACGAGCGAGCTCAATGAGTCGTTGCTATAATAACTCATCTCCATAGACTCAGCCAAAAATGATTCGATGAAATCTAGTGATAGCACCTCTCCTGACTGACTTTCAAAGTAGCAATTTAAGGCCAATTCCCCCACTGTATGGCCTGTGATAGCCTTCTCGTGCAGCATCCGTAATATATGCGTTGTGCATTGTTTATTGTCGCCGCAGCAGAAGCGCAACATGTACTCAAAATTCCAAGGATCACCAAGTTTATCAAGAATCTTCTGAAATTCCCCATCGTCTTTGCCTAAACGGCTCTGACAGTACACGGCTGCGCAGTACATTTGAAGTGTCTTAAGAACAAACTGCACGTTATTGTGAGTGGTCTTCATGGCCCTCTGGCTAGTGAGAATACCCGCAATTATCGCTTGATCAAATGCACTCTTCTCAAACTCTCTCTCTTGAAATGAAAGCCTTTGCTCTTGGGAAACAAGCCCTTCTAAAGCAACTTTGCCGATTGCAATTACTACTGCTGATATTGCTTCTTCTGATGTTTTAGCAATTTTTCTTCGAAATATGTATCTAATTGCCACAGAGAGCAGTCTTGAAATAGTGTCGGGTAGTGTTTCCTCTTCCCTCCACAGTAAGCACATTAGCAGCAGAAGCATAGGGTTACTAGCCAAATCAGACAGAACATTCGATAACTGAATCCTATCAAGAAGTCTCTCAGCCACATCAAGCTTTTTGGAGAAAAATCTTCTCACATACTGCCCAATATCTTCCATCCTAAATCCCAAAACCTTCACATTGGTGAAAGGTTTCTGAATGAGTGATTTGCTTGTCAATTTAGCAAAGTGCGAGGGGCGTGTTGTTACAACTACATAACATTCTTTGCCAAATTTTCGATTGAGCATTCTTAGAATGGAACCAAACTTGCTGGGTTCGAGGTTTGTTGTCCTTAATTCATCAAAGCCATCTATGAGAATGAGCACTCTACTACCATTGTCTTTAATGAATGCTTCCAAGTCACACTTGTTAACATTTGTGTCGTCTGATAAAAGTTGATCAAATACTGAATCAACCAGGTCGGACGTTTGATCGAGAGCGGACATTTTCAAAACAAACAAAAGTGTGAAAGTTTTGAGTGCAATACCCCTAGCCCAGTCGTATGCAATTTCGTCGATAATGGTTGACTTCCCCAACCCAGCTGACCCACACAAAATGACGCGTTTAATCACTTTTCCGTCTCTCGCTTTTATGAGGAAAATATCCCCATACTCTGCAACATCGCCCTCTATGTCATTCTGGTCACCCTTTTCTAATCTCAACTTTGTATAGATATCTCTTATGTGTTTCATGTCGTCATCGACCCAGGGGATTAATTGAACGTAACTACCTGTGGTGGTATACTGGTCTTTTAATTCACTCCTGCACTGAGCAGCAGCATCACTCGGACTGGATTGCGCTCTTCCCATCTCGGCTGTTAAAGAAAAGAGGCAACATCAGGTGTGTATTTTGCAGCGGAAACGTTGTAGAAAGGGGTTCATAAAAACTTCATATGAAAGTTTCTTAACTGTGTTTTATTCCGAGAAATGCTCTTGGTAACTATTTCATTCTAATAAGAAACCGTGCATGTCAATTTAGCAAGGTTTTACGAAATACCGTAGAAAGGTGGTCTACTATAGAACTTTGTCTTCTACGTGGTAAAAAATGAAAGAACACTGGCGTTTTGGTCACCTGCAAGCAACTATGTATATAGACCTTTTGCATAACAACCATCTTGTAAAGTATACGTACTGAGTAGCGGGCCGTGAACATTAAAGGACCATAGGCTCCACGATTGGGTGAGGGTCCTCAATTGGGTATCATCTACAACATTTTCAATAACAGGAGAGTAGCAAAAATAATCGATTGAAACGTGCACTCACTTGTCAGTCTGTTTTACTTCAGTAACAATCACCAATAGGTTTATACCCATGCGCATTGCTAAGCAAGAAATTAATGCACCTCCAAAATGGCTGCTACGCAAAGGTTCTGTTTAGTTTATCCATAAAAAGTGAAGTACATAATTTGAAGATATCCAAAAAGTAACTGATCGAATTACTGTTGAAAAGCATACTTGGTTTAAAGATAATAATGGCACTATTGAAAATCCCTGTGAAATTATTTTTTGTGGCATGCTGTTGTTTTAAAAAAACAATGAAAAAAGGTCATTTCTAAAGATGTAATTGTTTCCAAATCGCTGTAAATAACGACAATTTTTCCCGCGGAAAAGACGCCGTCAAAGAAACCATTCCCAGGAATGTGATCGTATGAAACGAACTTTGTGTATCATTTGGGGCTTTTGTCCTTTATAGGGACAGAGGGTACCCCGTAATACTGGGTCATTGGTGTCGCGGGGGATACCCATCACCCAAAAAGGTGAAAGATTAAAAAGGACTAGTTAAAATAAATATCCTGTTTATTTAAATGGGCCCATGCAATGTATTTTTTTAACAGTCCTTGAAAATGCACATTTGTGTCCCATTAAGCTTTTTTTTACAATGTTCGTTTTGCCATGTTCAAAGACATTTTGATTTGTTTTTTATGCTAATGGGTATTTCCATATTATTTCATGAGCAAACTGTTTCAGCACAAAACGTTACTACAATTTTTGATATTTTGCTGTTGTAAATTTTCTTCGCTTTAGTGATTCATTGTTGTGTCAGTTCATGGCAGTAAGCCAATGAGCAAACCTTTTTCACAAAATGTTTTAAATGAGCAAATCGTGGGTTCACAATTTGAACAGAAAACCCTTTAACTGAACAGGGTAATATGTACCTTGACTGCTTTCGGTCTCAATCGCTCCCACTTGTACCTCTAGTTCAGGTTTGTCTCGATGTGCACCTTCCTCCTGACTCGGCCTCTGGTCCTCAGATGATGGAGTTTGTTTCGCCTTGCTCTTTTCTTTAGCCCTTCCCACTTGAAACTCTGGTTGAAGTTTTTGTCCATGAGCAACTTCCTCCTGACTCGGTCTCTGTCCCTCAGATGATGTAGTCCCTTCCACATTGCTCTTTTCTTTAGATCCTCCTACTTGTACCTCTGGTTGAGGTTTGTCTCGATAACCAACTTCCTCCTGACTTGGTCTATGTGCCTCAGATGATGTAGTCCCTTTCTGCGTGCTCTTTTCTGTAACCCTTCCTTCTGGTTGAGGTATGTCTTGATAAGCAACTTCTTCCTGTCTGGATCTTTGTCCTTCGGATGATGAAGTCCCTTTCTGCTTGCTTTGTTCTTTAGCTCCTCCCTCTTGTGCCGATGTTTGAGGTTTATCTCCACGAGAAACTTCCTCCTGACGCGGTCTCTTTCTCTCAGATAAAGTAGTGTCTTTCTGCTTGCTTTGTTCTTTAGCTCCTCCCTCTTGTGCCGATGGTTGAGGTTTATCTCCATGAGCAACTTCCTCCCGACGCGGTCTCTTTCCCTCAGATGATGTAGTCCATTTCTGCTTGCTTTGTTCTTTAGCTCCTCCCTCTTGTGCCGATGGTTGCGGTTTATCTCCATGAGAAACTTCCTCCTGACGCGGTCTCTTTCCCTCAGATGATGTAGTCCCTTTCTGTTTGCTTTGTTCTTTAGCTCCTCCCTCTTGTACCGATGGTTGAGGTTTATCTCCACGAGAAACTTCCTCCTGACGCGGTCTCTGTCCCTCAGATAATGAAGTCCATTTCTGCTTGCTTTGTTCTTTAGCTCCTCCCTCTTGTGCCGATGGTTGAGGTTTATCTCCATGAGCAACTTCCTCCTGACGCGGTCTCTTTCCCTCAGATGATGTAGTGCCTTTCTGCTTACTTTGTTCTTTAGCTTCTCCCTCTTGTACCGATGGTTGAGGTTTATTTCCAGGAGAAACTTCCTCCTGACGCGGTCTCTTTCTCTCAGATGATGTAGTGCCTTTCTGCTTGTTTTGTTCTTTAGCCCTTCTTGATTGTACCGATGGACTAGGTTCCTCTTGATGACCAAGTTCCTCCTGTTTCATCCTCTGTTGCTCATCTGATGGTATCATTAACGCCAGCTCAGCAGGCCCGATTGAATTTAACGCATCTCTCAAACTCTGATATACTTCTTCGCGATTTGTTTGCTTTCTCCACCAAGAAAGCAGCATGTGTAGGCTCCTTTCTTTGTTTTCTTGGAAGTTGGTTTGGATTTGCTTGATTTCTGATTCTGCATATCCCAGGAATTTGGCCAACTTTTCCCAGGATGATTCAGTTTTCGAAGCCAACTTCTGAAAGAACTGGACATCAACATGATGTTTATCTGCAACAAAGAGAGAGATCCTGTTGTCAGTATAGCAAATCAATTATGTAATTGGTTGCTCCCTGTTCGGATTGAAAGGCAATTAAAACCTCTAACTTCCAGAGAGTGAAACTAGTGGAAACAAGAGGATTAGACTGAAAATTAATCTAATTTTAGACTGACAGGCTATTAAAAAATGTATTCTAGTGGAAACTCGACCTGTCTATAATTCGATCCATTCGATTGAATGAATATCATGACTGGTCGCTAGTTTCAGTCACTGTGAGTGAATTTTAATTCGAATACAACTGTGAATTTTACTCTTTAATAAAAAGAGACATTACATGTCATTTGGTTGGAAAAGGAGCACATTTACTTTGATTTCCTGATCCTCCATACGCTATTAATATCAGTGCCGATCTCTATTTCTCTGGTGAGAAATTACACTATGGGTGGTCCCAGCTCACCCACTCCCACAGAAGCCACTGCCGCCGGTATTTTGTAATCCTTAACATGTCTCCAATAGGTAAAACAAGATGTTAACAGTGACAATTTATAATTAGGGACGCACTCTCTTGGAAGGCCACTTATTTATACAGCCTCTGATTGAGCTTACATGCCTTTTTTAGCACTTGGGTTGGAAGGGGAAGAAACACAAGCCATAACACGAGAGCACCCGATCTTAATCAAACTTAAAACAATCGTTTTAAAACAATCTTCATGAATAGCTCTTTCGAGGAATATGTTGTTGTCATGGAAACTTTAGCGGGTGCTATTCATAATTATTGAAAGCCACCTTATACTATTAAAACAGCACCTAATTCATGTCGATATCTGAGTCTTGACGCAACAGTTGAGCGTATATTTGAGGACAATCACAAGTTCGAAGTTATCGAGTGTGGGACTGCCGGTTGCCCAATCGTACGCAATGTTTTCCAAAAGAATGGACTTTTGCTCATCATCTGGTCCAGTAAGAATGGCCAGTTGAATTGGATCGTCCTTTCGTTTTTTTTCACGAGGAAGACACCATCAAGGCGATATTACCCTGTTATCTGCCTCATAGCCTTAACCTATAGCTTTGGCATTATAACCTTCTTGGTGTCACCATCTACCCATTTAACTATTTGCGAATTATGTTTCTGATACATATTTAAAAATGTTTCTTTACTTCTTTCAGCAGCGTGTTCGATTGGATCGCTACTGTAAGCCTTGGTTGATATGCTGCTTTCTCTAAGTGGTTCATGCTGTATCTCTGTAATGTCGCTTGAGTCTTTTTCATCTGTAAAAAAAGAGAGAGGAAAAAATCAACAACGAAAACTCTTTTTTTAAGAACTTTAAAAAAGAAGTTGATTGCAATTATTCTTTAAACAGCATATTTGGCTACCTTTCAGCTGGTCTCTTTCCAACTCGTCAAAGAATCTGCAAGCCTGTTCGAAGTCGTTTTGCAGTATAGTGGCCTGGATAGCCAAGCCACTCTTATCTTCTGTTGTCAGGTCATCTGTGATAAGAATCTCCGACAGTTTCCTGGCGAGTTGTCCAGTGTTGTACATACTCCAGAGTCTGTTCAGACCCTCACGACTCATGATACGAACAACAAATATCACACACCCTGGTTTTATTTCCACAAGCTCTCCGTCACATGAATTAATAAAACTAATCAATTCATTTATCACGTAATCTTCTCCGTGAGTTCGTCGCATGACAGCAAGCTTTTTCCTTAAGGTCTTGGTCTTGACATCATCCTTTGTCCCCTTCTGTGTGACGTCCGTGCTTACTGCTAGCTGTGGAAACTCTGAAAACAAAATATAACGTTACTGATTAAAGGAACAACTATGAGTCCTTTCAGACTTTTTTTCTGGACAGTAAAACTTTGAATTTTTACACTCTTCAACCATCCAGTTGAACACTCTAATGATATGTGTTCCGAATGTGGCTATGATTCCGACGTCGATTAAGTGCTAAACACCTTACCAACCGGTCCTTTATCGTAAACTTTAGCATGACGTTATATGAATGATAATATCTGCATGAGAAACTCAGCGTGTACGGACACGTAAACCTTTCATGAATTCACCTGACATTTTAATGGGAAGGATATATAAGGCCAAAAAAAAGTCTCCGGTTTCTGGTATGCGCGCGCGTCGCCGCAGCCATGCGCGTCGGCAAAATGAAAAAGGTTTTTTTTTTCAATACAAGATGATGTCTCAAAACCGCCAAACTCACTGGTTTGACTGGAATCCTGCTGCTCCACAATTTTAACGTGTTTTCAGATGGGGTTTTGATCAAGAATAAGCTTTATGTGGCCTCCCTGGACTCCCATAGACTCTGGACTCTGCACTAAGTTTAGTCGGGCACCATCTGCAGTCATCAGCCGACATTTGAAGCCCCCCCCAAAAAAAAAAAAAAAAAACAGGTAAAAAAAAAAAAAAAGCCGCGTCGCCGCACCACTTTTGGGGCAAGCTCCATACCAGAAACCGGATACTTTTTTTTTTGGCCTAAGACTGTCGAATTTCAAATTTATTCACACAGAAAAAATCACTCACTAATGATTTCGTCTATCACGTAATCTTCTCCGTGAGTTCGTCGTAAGTCAACCAGCAGTTTCCTTAAGAATTTGGTCCCGAAATCGCCCTTTGTCCCCATCTGAGTGACGTCCGTGTTTTCTGCTGGCTTTTGAAACTCTGAAAACAAAAGATAACGTTACTGAATAAAATAACAACTTTGAGTCCTGGCAGAGTTTTTTCTGGACAGGAAAATTTTATATTGAATTTTGCACCCTTTATGACCATCCAGTTGAACACTCTAATGATATGTGTTCCGAATGTGGCTATGATTCCAACCTCGATTAGGTCCTTAACACCTTACTAACCGGTCCTTTGTCGTATAACTTAGTATGGTGTTATATGAATGATATCTCATAGGCGTAGTAATTAAGCGGGGAGGGGGTGGTTAGGTGGTATTTACCAACCGCCCAATATTTTGAAAAGACTGCCCTTTTCCATTCAAATGCCTTTTTTTTTTTACCAGCGTCTACCCCCCCCCCATGTTTTTGTAAAGAGTGCCCTCTTTTTCTGCCTTTTTCTTTTTTTCTTAACAAGTGCCCTTTTTTCCAAAAAAAGTGTCCTTTCTCCCGAAAAAAAGTGACCTGCATGTAAAGAAAATCAATTGTGCCTTTTTTTTTGCCCCATCGGCCGTTACGGGTGCCTTTTTTGCGCATTAAGACAACATAATTGTGCCTAATCGTGGATTTTGAAGAAGCGCCCCCCCCCCATCTACAGAGGGTATCAGCCCTTTATTTTTCTCCCTGTTTTATCGTGTTTACTGTTGTTTTTGTCAGTTAGTGATCGTCTCATAATTCACTATGTGGATGTTCCAAACAGTGCAACTTTTTAGTCCTAACAGTTTCTTTGAATTGTGAAAACTTTCACTTCCAATTTGTCAATTAAAGACGTGCTCTGTTGTTGTCGCCATGTTTTCTTTTGTGCAGCTAATCACACGTATTGTATTCCATTTTACTAACGGTGGACAATGACATTGGTACAACTGGTACCCTGCAACGTGATGTGGATGAGTCTCTGTGCGGGCACAGTAGTTGTTGGTGATTTTAACAGATTGGACACTGGCATTCTTTCCTGCCTGGTGCAAGTTGCAAACATCCCTACCAGGTGTCAGGCCACCCCTGGTAAAATCCTTACAATAACTTAGCTTAATTTCCAATTCCAAACAAGAATGTGAGCAATGTATACAGAGAGTATGGATAAGAGTATACATAATGCAGTGGAAATGAGAAAATAATTTAAAAGATGACAAAGCTTGGAAATGGAGGGGCTTGTCGAGTATGGGTCCCCAAAATTATGTTGGTTGTAGACTGGGTATATCAAAGGATAGAAAAGGACCCAGACTACAACCAACACAATATAATAAACATAGAAAGAAGTAAACTCTGAGCGACCACAAACTTCTGGAGACCCCTTATCTGGAGACCCCTATCCCTGGAAACAAGACGAACTACATCCATAAAAAGGTAGTTCGGCTCATAAGGACTCGGACAAAAGAGCCTTTGGACAATGAATTTTTGTCGGACATTAGAACAGCTACTTCACCTAACTCCAAGGCAACGGCCGACACCACGATGTCAGATGTCATCGACAAGTATTTTCCAACTTTAAGACAAAATCAACACATAATGATGACAAGCCTTGGTTTTCTCCTCATCTCAAATTGCTCATTAACAAACGTCAATCGGCCTACCGTCGTGTCAATCTTTCAAGGTCAACAGGCTGATCAAACGGAAAAGCGCTGCGAAGGAAGACAGAGAAGTAGATCCCAAAACAGCGTAGGAGCCAAAACACAGCCCTGCTTCACTCCACAATTTACACTGAAGCCGTGAGACACCGACCCGTCATTCTAAACAGTGGCCTGCATTCCACTATGGAGAGCTCTGATGATAGCCAGTAAAGTTAGTGGACATCCCAGGCGCTCCAATGCTGCAGATAAGCCTGTGCGGCTCACGTAGTCAGGTCCACAAAGACAGTGTAGAGGAGGCGTCGCTGTTCGACGCATTTGTCTTGCAGTTGACGAAAAGAGAAAATCATGTCCAGTGTGGAGCGGTTTGGTCTAAAACCGGCCTGATTCTCTGGTAATATTTGATTAGCAAGACAGCGGAGGCGTGGTGGGATGACATGGGCAAGCACTTTGCCGACTGTGCTCAGCAAGGAAATGCCCCTGTAGCTGTTACAGTCATGACGGTCGCCCTTATTCTTGTACAGTGTGATTATGCTTGCGTCCCGGAGTTCATCTGGCAATGTACGGGTGTGCCAGCAGGTACGGAAGAGGTGCAGCAGTTCCTTTGTCAGATCATCACCGCCATGCTTGAGAAGTTCTGGTGGAATCCCATCTGCACCCGGTGATTTTCCATTCTGTATTGCACCAATCGCTTGCTTCACCTCGAAGGCGGTGATTTCCCGGTCCAGCTCAAGTTTTGTAGGCAACTGTGGAATTGCCATTGCAATGCATTGCGATGGCTGTTGGATTAGCATTTACTGAAGTGCCATACAAGGAGCTGTAATGTTCGACCCAACGGTCTAGTTGTGCCTGCATGTCGGTTAGAAGCGTACCATCAGATGCACGCAGTGGAGCCGTCTTCTTTGGGACAGGCCCCAGTGCTTCCTCAATGCCTCTGTACATTCCATGCAGATTCCCTGCATCAGAGCACCTGCTGATACGCTCACTCAGGTCAAGCCAGTAGCGATGCAGGGCTTGTCTTGTGCAGCGCTGAACTTCAGCCTTAGCGGACTGATAAAAGGCTCTGTTACTGGGAGAAGGCTTGTTAAGGAATGCCAGTCGGGTACTGCGCTTGGACGCAATAGCAGGAACGAGCACATCGACACTGTGGCGAAACCAGTCCGGCTGTTTCCGCACTTGCTTCCCAAGTGATTTCATGGCAGAAGATCTGATGACATGCTTGAGGGATTCCCAGCACTCGGTTGGGTCATGTGATGGCGTCTTCTTAGCTAAACCTTGTGAATTGTTAGATTGGAGCTGTTTACAGCGATCCATATCAGCCAGGTTGGAGAGGTCCGGGCGCGGTGGTGGAGGTGGCTTGGCATGGTGCATTCTTTTCTTCTCTACTCTGCAGACTGCCTCACAAGTATGTGGTCCAGCTTGTGCCAGTGGCCAGATCTTGGGTGCTTCCAGGTGACCTTTGCCCTTTCCGAACCAGTGAAGAAGGATGAGGGTATGCAGAGGTTGTGACGAGCGCACAATCCAAGCAGTCTCTGACCATTTTCATTCATTCTTCCAATGCCATGGGGGCCAAGGACACCTTCCCAGGCAGTGTAGTTAGACCCTGTCCGGACATTGAAGTCTCCAAGCAACACCAGGCAATCGCCCGCCGATGTGTCTTTGATCAAGGCTTTCAGCGCGGCATAGAATGAGTCTTTCTCCTCAGGGGATGAGCACATGGTTGGGGCATAGCAGCTAATGATTTTGAACTGGAAGTTATACAGTTGAAGCTTTGCAGTCAAAAGCTTGGGTGAAACTGAGACGGGGGTGAAAGTCATGACCTTTCAAAGAGTTACGGATAGCAAGACATGATGGGGTCTCTCGCCATCTGGATAGCCATGCCAGAACAGGGTGTACCTCTCCTCGCAGACAGATCCACTACCATACCAGTAAGCCATGTTTCACCAAGAGCTGCAATGTCCACATTGAGACGTGCCAATTCCAGGTCAATGATGGCGGACTTGCGGGGAGTAGGAACAGAACGGTCAGAGTAGACACCCAAGGAGCGGACGTTCCAAGAACTAAAGTTAATGTAAGCAGTAGCAGGATGACGACCGAGCGGTGCCTGCCTGGAACACCCACTCTGCCGGGCATTGACAGCCCTCCTTGTAGCGGGCTGCCAAATTGCCAGTCGCTGTATACATCGTTGAGATTCCATTTCATGGTTTGCACGTAACGTCGTGCGCCGACGCAATGGATAGAGAGTGAATGGTTGCCCAGGTGAGACACTCTCCTCTGGGCCTAGTCATACTTAACCCTAGTGGACTGCCGAAGCAGGACGACTAGAAGGATGATGGGCTACCCCGCAGTGGAAAACTAACTATGCCTGGAAACTGCCAGCCGTTGACCGAGGTTCTTCCGCCTGCCAGTTGGCCCAGTTGGGCCAGAAAGCCTGATACAATAGGCGTCTGCCCCAGAAAAGGGTGTTACAACTGATAATGTAGTAACCAACCGATAATGTATCACCAACCGATAATGTATCACAAATTGACTGATACTGTATCACTAACCGATAATGTAGCAAAAATTGACTGATAGTGTAGTAGAATTTGTATCGATAATGTATCACGTGTCGACGGATAATGTAACTACAAAATAACTGTATCCGATAATGTATCACCACGGAACGGATACTGTATCAACCGATAAAGTACCAAAAATCAACCGATAATGTATCAAAAATCAACCGATAATGTATCAGTACGGGGAAAAGGTGTACACAAATGTTTGTTTTATGTCCTATATCCCGCCCCACTTTTGACCGCGGAAGGGGGTGTGGGCTATTGGATCACCCCACCCCCATTATTTTGTATTTAGAGAAAAAAGGGCAGATTTTGAGGTGTTTTTCAAACTTTCCAACCGCCGAAATGTATTAAATAATACTGAGAAAGGGAGAAAAAACACAAAAAGCTTGAAATGCGCTGATACATCTGTATCATGAACAGCGCCCCCAGTGTCATGTGGTCTCCAGCCCCCCCCCCCGCCTCAGTTTTTGATTTTACCATGGAGCTATGGGCTCCATGCACAAGTGCCCCTTCAACGGCCAGAAACGGAGAGTTGGGGGACTCTGGTCCCGGTCCATTCACTGCGTATTTTGAATGATGCAAGGTTATTGGGGGAGGGAAAAGTCTGTGAGACCATCGCAAGTTAAATTGAACGTATGCGCGCCGACTTTGCCTGACAATCATGCGAAGACGCTGCGGCTAATAGCCTTGGCACATTCTGGAAGTGGCGTTGAACTTTGCGCGCAAACCAGTACAGTACAGTTCGCACATGCTGTGTCCCGTCCATTGATCTCCATACGGAGATCAATCAACCTCGTCCCCAGGGTGTTGAGCAGTACGCGCCCACCACTACCTGCTCTCTCACCCTGGTATTGGATCAGTTGCATGTGCAAGATTTTTGAACACGTATGCTAATGAGGAACAGTCTGGTGCCTGGATATGCGTTACACATTAGCGTTTGTTTTTGTATGCGGTGTCTGAGGTAAAAACAGAGTCAATTCGTAGCAGCGCGAGCACGGCGTGAGTTACGAAAACACGATTTTTGAAATCAAACTGTTACGATCTTATCGAAACAACATGCAGTATCATATATCATATTAATATGAGCAAATTGGAAAGGAAATTAGTATTTTCGAGAAGGCGTGGACGAATGATCGCGAAAACACGTACTGCACGTTGTGAATAATAGCATCAAGTACACGCTAAAAATCCATTACTAGCCAATTGCGGTATCCAATCAGGGTACAGGAAGAAAGTTTCCTATCCAGGGTTTACTATTGAAACGCGGTTGGAAATAAAGTAAGCACTGGGGACGAGGTTGGAGATCAATGGTCCCGTGCGTCCATGCATGGTGCTCTCAAAAGTGGTAAAACGCGCCTTCTTGGGTTGGAGCACGGAGCCCATACGGAGGCCAAGTGTCCGGAGAAAAGAACTTGTCCACATTTCGGCGCGGATGTGCGAGTGCGGTTACCCCCCCCCCCCCCCCACATCAAAAGCTGGATACGCCACTAGCTTCGGCCCACTTGGAAGTAGGGCGTCTCCAAACCAGAGCAACTCCCTTCCAAATTTAAAACAAAAATGACAAACTTTCCCGAGTGGGGACTTATCATAGTAAAGACACTGATTAGACTTTAATTAATTTGCAATATTTCCACCTTTTCTAAATATACTGATACATTATCGGTTGATTTTTGATACATTATCGGTTGATACAGTATCCGTTCCGTGGTGATACATTATCGGATACAGTTATTTTGTAGTTACATTATCCGTCGACACGTGATACATTAGCGGATACAAATTTTACTACACTATCAGTCAATTTTTGCTACATTATCGGTTAGTGATACAATAGCGGTCAATTTGTGATACAATTTCGGTTGGTGATACGTTATCCGTTGGTTACTACATTATCAGTTGTAACAAAGGGCACTTGCACAACCGTCCTGAAATGTAGGTACATTTTTTTCCCCGGACACTTGCCCTTCGTAAAATCGAATAGTGTGGGAGGGGGGGGGGGGGGGACACACTTCACCAGTCCCAAATTATGTATCCCTTAACCCCCGTACGACTGTATCCCTGTTTGTACATGTATGTTAAAGTTTAGATTAAGTTTTGAAGAAAAAACAATGTATCGCTTTTGCATGCCTTCATGGATTTTGATGAAACTAAGGCCGTGCCCTTTCATAAAAAAATACTTTTCAGGAGCCAATCATTATTTTCTTGAACCGAAAATTAACAGCTTCTGCAGGAATAAGAACACAAAGCAAACAGGGATCGACCGCGGAAAAAGGTGACACGTGCAATCCGCGGATCACCTTGTTTTGAAATGTAAGTGCACGATTTGCAAAACTTTCTTCAGTTACTAAGCATACCTGATAAGCGCCGAGCCAAGTCGTTCCTGCCCGAATCAATCAGAGCCTTCTCCAACGTCTGCCATGCTTCTGGGTAATTTTCCTGCTTGTTCCACCATTTGTTTAACATTTCAAAGCACTGCATTTCACTGTTGTTGGGACGATTACTCCTAATTGTATTAAGAACTCCTTCAGAAAAGTTCAAGTTTATGGCCAATTTTTCCCAGTCTGTTCCAATGTCTACAGAAAGACTCAAAATGGATTTGCTGTCAGGCGGCGCATCTAAAAATGAATACAAAATGTCATTGCAGCATGAATGAAGCGCATACATGTGATAATTAATGTTGTTAGAATGTTTACATTGGGAACGACTGCGAGTATATGGATATCCCCAAAGATAAACAGGTTATTACGTTCCAACTGTATAACAAGAGATATGCATAGTAAAATAAGAGTCACAAAGCTTAATTTTAGATAGTTGTTCTTTATCTCTATGTTATGGCACTGCATTGTATTACATTTTCAAATGGAAATATTCTTCGATCGTTAGTTTTCACCTTATATGATCAGTTCGTGGCACACATTGGGTCTCCTTTTTTAGGTGTCATGTCGGTCATATTCTCTAGTTCTATATATATTCTAGTTTGATGAATTTTATTTTCGAATTTCTATTTTTCTAGCGATGAAAAATGATATGTTTAATTTTACTATCAACTTTTTCATGGGATATCGAAAATATGCCATTTATCTATTTATAAAAAAAATCTGCTTCAAATATTTAAAGTAAAGTCAATTAGCAAGATTGTAGGTCAACTCGCCCCTGACTGACTTTCCCCTTACAAACTCACCCCCTTGCCGACTCGATCCTATAGGGGCAAGGCGTTGCATGGTTTAAACGCGATAACCCACAAAAACCGAACCGTCTTTTTCACAACTTTTTAAAAAATACATTGCAAATATCTATATCGGTTAAATTCAACCAAAACTTGTGGTCATACAAGACCAAATTAAATTTTGGTTGAATTTAAACGAAATTATAACTTAAACAATTGGGTAAAGCGTAACCCAATTTTAAGTAGTTGCAGTTTTTCACCCTTGCCTGGGTCAAATTAACCCATGCAATGTTTCAGTGTATATTTCATTAGCTTTTCCACACCGAAACAAAATCAAATTGGGTAAATAATTATTGAATTATATGCAGTGGCGTAGCCACGGGGGGCGTGGGGAGGGGGGGGGCGCCCCCCCCCCGAAACCTTGTCGCCCCCAGTCGCCCCCACTGAGATTTTGAGTTTCTAAAAATATTGTAGCGGACAGTTTGTTTTCCGTAGTTACCAGTAGTAGACGGCGCTACCGCCGCCGGCGGAGTGCCTCCGGCGGCGAGCACCTGGCCTAGTTTTGGGTCTGGGCCGGCGCGCGCTCCGGAAAAAGGTTGTTGTAAATAGATCACTTCAATTGGGTTCTTTTGTTTGGGTATGCGGGAAGGATTTGGATAAGTTCCAGGGCTGGGTTAAGTTGTTACAAATGTATACTTTTTCAGACAGTGCGTTTTGTATGCTGAGAATGTTCAGTTGTGTTTTTGGAAGCATTGCGGCAGGTAGCCGGTCTTTAGAGAATTAAAACGAAACAAGTTGAGTTTTGCTTCAAGCCTTGAGTCAACTGCGTCCCTTTTTTTCTGGCGTTTTGCTAAATTGGGGGACAAGAACCCAACTAGGTCTACGCTACAATTGGTGGCAGCGGTGGGATAATTTTCGTGTCTTTTCAACGGAGAAGTTTTTATGGCGAGCCATACGATGCAGCCCGCACGAAATATCGCGGAAGCCATTAGCGACATTTCCACTGAGATCAACCGGTTAGAGCGGTCATTTTTGGACAGCTGTCGAGCTACTCGTGGATCCTCATCCCGAGCCGGAAGACGGCAACACTACGTACCAGAGACACCGGGCCCCTTTTCCCAGGATGATACAGCAGGCGACGGAAAACACGAAGCTCGCAGAAGAAACTGGTGCAGGATCTTCGTGCACAGTGGCGGGCAGCGTGCAGCGAGTCTGACAGTGATGATCACCGTTCTGGCTATCCCCAATCTCCAGTCCACCCAACTGAGGCATTCAGCGGTTGCAAACCTCGCCATGCGGGCAGGCACACGGCATTGCATACTGATACCACTACTAGTGGATACAGTGCTGCAAATGCGGTAGGCCAGCACGCAAACGTGGAACGCACCGCAGCAGTACCGCGGGTAAAGGCTCGGGAGTACGACGGGTCGTCATGCATCGAGGACTGCCTGGTGCACTTCGAACGAGTCAGCAAGATCAACTGCTGGAATCAAGAGCAGAGGGCAGACTATCTGATGGTTGCAATGAAAGGCCCAGCGCTGGAAGTTGCATGTTCCTTGCCCAAGGAGTCTCGGTCGTCCTTCCATGAGTTAGTCAAGGCCCTTGAGCGGCGATTTGGGACTGAAAAGCATCGCATTCGCCACCGCGTTGAACTGACTTCACGGAGAAGGCGTGCAGGGGAGACTGTTGCTGAGTTGGGTCAAGCCATCAGAAAATTGGTCCGCCGAGCCTACCCCGACAGCAGCTCAAAGTTTATGGAGGACTTTGCAATTGAACAGTTTAAGAACGCCCTGGACGACATCGACCTCAAACGGGCACTATTCCAAGGGAAGCCATCTACGCTTGACGAAGCTGTGGAGATTGTTGCAGAGGCTGAAGCATGGTTCAAGACGGAGAAAGCTGGACGATCAAGGGCATAGTGATACCCGACGCAAACGCGGTGAAATCTGAGGAGCCTGCGCAGACTGATGAGGTGGCAACAATGGTGCGTGAACTGTTGGAAAAACAGCGCCGTGGACAAGGAACAAAGAAGGCCGACGACTGGAAGCCAGGATGCTGGAAGTGCGGTAGCCTGGACCATTTCCGGGCCCAAAGTCCCCTCCTAAAGGACGACCAGCATCCAATAAACCAGGTAAGGCTGGTCTTGGGGCCAAAAGCCCAGCCGTAGATGTCCAGAGGCCTAGTGTACCTAAAGTGCAGGAAGTCCCGCCCCCGGCGCAGGCAGCCCCGCCGCCGGCGCAGGCGCCGCCGCCGGCGCAGGCGCCGCCGCCGGCGGCCCCTCCGCCGGAGCGGGTAGCCCCGCCGCCGGCGCAGGCAGCCCCATCTCCGGTGTTGAAAGTCCCACCGCCGCCCGGTGTTGCAATACGACCGACATCCTCTCGTGAACTGGGACTCTATGTCAGAGGGGAGATTATGGACATGGCTGTGAGTTTCCTGATTGACACGGGTGCAACGGAGAGTTTCATCTCTACCCGGTTGTTTCAAAGGACGGACCCCAAGGTGAGGCCCACACTCATGCATGCAGATCGCAGATTTCGGCAGGCTGATGGAAGTGAGCTGCGCATCGCTGGGCGAGTGAAACTGCCTATGAAGATAGGGTGAAGTCAGATCCTACACTGCGTTTGGGTGGCAGACGTGAGTGACGATGCCATCCTGGGACTGTACTTCTTGCGGGAAAACAAATGCCAGCTAATCTGGGAGGAGTGTCTCACCGTCGGTAACTATAGGGTCCCTCTGCAGAAGTATCCACAGATGCCTGCAGTCTGTCGGGTACGGATTACTGAGAATGTCGTTGTGCCCCCTTCTTCTGAAATGCTACTGGAGTGCCAAGTTTTCAGCGATGGAGGTGAGCTGCCGACATGGGTTGTGCTGCAGAATAGAGAGACGGTTGTCGAGAATCGCGAGGTTCTCGTGGCCAGTGCCCTTGTGCATACCCAGGACAACCGTGTACAAGTGAGACTCTTAAACCTATCGCCTGAAGCACTCATGCTCAGAAAGGGGACTGCTGCCGCCATCCTGGAGCCAGTGGATAGTGTTGCAGTACTGAAACACAAAGAACAGGAAAAACAAGAGACAAGGGAGAGTGAAGAGCTGGGAGTACCTGAACACCTGTCTTCACTGTTTGAGTACAGCTGTGGAGGGTTAACGGTTGATGAGCGAGCTAGACTTGCAGCCTTACTGAGACGGTTCAGTGACGTGTTCTCTACTGGGGATGGAGACATTGGCCGAACTAACATGACCCAGCACCGCATCGAGACCGGGACAGCCCCACCCATTCGACAAAGACCGAGGAGAGTACCCTTAACCCAACGGGAGGTGGCGGACAAGGAAATAGCAATAATGCTCTCGCAGGGTGTCCATGGAGTTCACCGCTTGTCCTGGTGAGGAAGAAGGACGGGTCTGTCCGAGTGTGCATTGATTACCGAA
The DNA here is from genome assembly GCF_015706575.1 of Patiria miniata. Classification (NCBI taxonomy): domain Eukaryota; kingdom Metazoa; phylum Echinodermata; class Asteroidea; order Valvatida; family Asterinidae; genus Patiria; species Patiria miniata. Next base: position 3,690,114 of record NW_024037057.1, read on the forward strand.
GGCTGAACGAGGTTACAGTGAAGGACGCACACCCACTCCCGCGCATAGAGGACAACCTTGACTCACTGGCAGGGTCCCAATTCTTCTCGACCCTGGACCTTGCTTCTGGGTACTGGCAGGTAGAGGTGGCTGAGGAAGATAGGCCAAAGACTGCATTTAGTACGGGGAGAGGTGGGCTATACCAGTTTATTACCATGCCTTTCGGGTTGTGCAACGCGCCCTCCATTTTTGAGCGCTTGATGGAGCGTGTCCTCGCGGGATTGCAATGGCAAGTGGCTGTTTTATACCTCGATGACGTCATCGTATTTGGACGGTCGTTTGATGAACAGGTGCAAAGACTTTGCCTAGTTTTGCAGAGGCTTCATGCAGCCAACCTGAAGTTGAAACCCAAAAAGTGCTGGCTTCTTCAGAGGCAGGTGGAGTTCCTCTGTAATGTGGTATCACCTGTGGGGGTTGCTACTGACCCTGAAAAGGTTCGTGCTGTGCGGGACAGGCCTCACCCGGCCACTGTTGCTGATGTCCGAAGCTTCCTTGGACTTGTTTCCTACTACAGGCGGTTTATTGAGGGCTTCGCTCAGATTGCTCGACCCTTGCACCAAATCACCGAGAAGGGTAGGCCATTCCGGTGGACGGCGGAATGCCAGGAAGCGTTTGAAGCGCTGAAGCATCGCCTCCTGTCGTCTCCTATACTGGCCTATCCAATCCTAGGAAAGGAGTTCATCCTCTACACTGATACCAGCGGGTTCGCAATTGGTGCTGTGCTGTCACAGGTGCAGGAGGATAGGGAACGTGTCCTTCCCTACGGAAGCAGAGCTTTGACCAAGCAGGAAAGGAACTATTGCGTGACAAGAAAGGAACTCCTGGCCATTGTGCAGTTTGTGAAGAAGTACCATCATTATCTCTATGGGACTCGCTTCAGGATTCGTACAGATCCCCGGCCCCTGAAATGGATGTTTGGTGTTCGAGATCCCCAGGGACAGCTTGCCAGATGGATGCAGAAGCTCAGCATCTATGACTTTGCCATTGAGCATCGGTCTGGTAGACGCCACGGAAACGCTGATGCATTGTCCAGGAAATGCTTCCCTAACTGTGACCACATTTCGAAGGAGGAAATCAGCCCTGGCACCATGGTGAACATTGAAGACTTGCGGCAGCCCCAAATGAAACATGTAGGAAGCAGCGTGGTGGTCTAGTAGCCTCTCCACAGGTGGAAACAGCCCAACACCCGGAGCTAGTAGCCTCACTGCCCAAACCAACACTGAAAGCAGTACATCAACCAGGGGAAGATGCAGAGCCAGGGGGTTCCAGATCACTTCCAAATGCCAACGCCACAGAGCTAAGTCAAGAGCAGCTGACCAGGTCACAGCAATGCGATGATGACTTGAAGGAAGTGCCGCAGTGGGTGGCGCATGGTCAACGGCCGTCCTGGGAGAGTTTAGCACCCTTGAGCAAAGAAATCAAATTCTGGTGGGCTCGCTTTGAACAGTTGGTGGTGGAGCAGGAAGCCCTGTGTATCCGGTGGGAGCCATGTCGACCAACTGATAAGCCCCGACGAAGAATTTTGGTACCCCGGGAACTGCAACCTGCCATACTGAAGCAGTATCATGACGAAAAAACCGGAGGACATCTCGGTGTTGCAAAAACCTTTGCTAAACTGTGTAGAAGCAACTTCTACTGGTCTTCTATGCGTCAGTCCGCTCGTCGCTTGGTCCAGCGGTGCCAACAGTGTCAGAGACGGAAACCACCAGCTAGGGCCAAGAGAGCAGAGATGAAGCACTACCAGGTGGGCTCACCTATGGAAAGAATAGCGGTTGAAGTCATGGGGCCCCTCCCTCCCACCGACAGAGGTAACCGGTACATCATTGTGGTGGGAGACTATTTCACCAAGTGGACCGAATGTTATGCAGTCCCAGATCACACTGCCAAGACCGTCGCAACCAAACTCGTCAAGTTCGTCGCCCGGTTCGGTGTTCCCCTGGAAGTCCACTCTGACCAAGGAAGAGAGTTTGAGTCTGAGGTCTTCACAAGAATGTGCTCAATCCTCGGCCTCAGAAAGACCCGCACCACTCCGTATCACCCAAGGTCCGACGGAATGATCGAGCGGTTCAACCGGACGATTAAAGCCATGCTAAGCCTGTGGGTGAACAAATCCCAAACTGACTGGGACGAGCATTTAGCCCCCCTTGCCATGGCATACCGGTCGGCAGAGCATGACACTACAAAGGAGACGCCAAACGCAATGATGTTGGGCCGCGAGGTGAGGATGCCGGTTGAACTACTGTTGGCTGCCACCCCAGAGGAGGCGCGTATTAACTCATGTGAGTACGCCCAAAATCTTCAAGAGAAGTTGAAGTTGGCCCACGAGGTTGCCAGTAAGGCTAGCAGTACACAAATGAGGGCCCGGAAGAAGCATTATGACAGGAACGCAGTGCGGATGGTCTACAACAGGGGAGATGTGGTGTGGCTCCATTGCAAGGCAAGGAAGAAGGGAGTTTGCCCGAAGCTGAGCCTGAGCAGGACTGGTCCCTTTGTCGTACTGGAAAGACTGTCTGATGTGGTGTACAGGATTCGGAAAACCCCTCGCTCTAGCCCGCAGGTGGTTCACGCAGACAGGTTGAAAATTAGCGAAGGAGTTAGTGCAGAGGACTGTGGATTCAAAGAGTTTGAGCTGGTATCGTCCTCAGGCCAACCAAGCACCCCCGCCGGCGCGGGCAGCCCAGCCGCCGGCGCGGGTGGCTCCTCCGCCGGAGCGGGTAGCCCCGCCGCCGGCGCGGGCAGCCAAGCCGCCGGCGCGGGTGGCTCCTCCGCCGGAACGGGTAACCCCGTTCTCGGCGCGGGTAGCCCCGTTCTCGGCGCGGGTAGCCCCGCCGCCGGCACGGGCAGCCCCGCCGGCGGCGCGGGTGGCCCCGCCGCCGGAGCGGGTGGCCCCGCCGGCGGAGCGGGCAATCAACAGCATACAACGACTTGCTCAGAACAAAAGACAAGCACACCACGAACACGCCGGGGCAGAGCAGTTCGCAAGCCCCCGCGATACTTGCAGCAAGTGTACCCTTACCCTAACACTAGCGAGCCGGCAGAGGGCGCTAACGACCATCGTCTTACGCATAGCGAGCTGGGACAGGAACAGACAGTGATGGAGGAACGTACAATGTACAACTGCAGAGTTTGCGGACAACAGTATGCGTCGTCTTACAATAGACGCAGGCACGAGAAGGCGGCGCATGAAGGGCGGTCTTTTCGTTGTGTACAATGCCCCCAGACCTACCGGCGGGCCGACTACCTGGCTCGACACGCCAGATCCCATGAGGCAGCAACTGGTGGAGGGATGGCGGGCGAGGGAGCAGCTGTTGGGGGCGTTGCCGCGCCGGCCCCGGTGAGGAGAATTTCTCCGATGAATCACTCGTCCGAGGCAAGGCTGTATCTTCAAGGGCGATGGTACCAGGCAGACCGGGTGGAGACAGCAGGCTTGAGTAGGTGCTCACCACCAAGAGAGTTACAGCGTGCAGAGGTGAAGACTTCGGAGGCCGCCGCCCAGACAGAGCCGGTGCTGATGACGGAGGAGTTCTCCACTTCCACCGGGGAGACAAAGACGGAACCAGACGGCACCCAGGTATACAGAGAAACTGAGGCCGTTGGATTCCGGGAACCGGGGGACATCTGGTGGCGGACATGGCACCGTGACGGCCTGGGAGAGGGACCATGGTAGTCGCCCCCAGTCGCCCCCACTGAGATTTTGAGTTTCTAAAAATATTGTAGTGGACAGTTTGTTTTCCGTAGTTACCAGTAGTAGACGGTGCCACCGCCGCCGGCGGAGTGCCTCCGGCGGCGCGCACCTGGCCTGGGTCTGGGCCGGCGCGCGCTCCGGAAATAGGTTGTTGTAAATAGATCACTTCAATTGGGTTCTTTTGTTTGGGTACGCGGGAAGGGTTTGGATAAGTTCCAGGGCTGGGTTAAGTTGTTACAAATGTATACTTTTTCAGACAGTGCGTTTTGTATGCTGAGAATGTTCAGTTGTGTTTTTGGAAGCAGCGGCAGGTAGCCGGTCTTTAGAGAATTAAAACGAAACAAGTTGAGTTTTGCTTCAAGCCTTGAGTCAACTGCGTCCCTTTTTTCTGGCGTTTTGCTAAATTGGGGGACAAGAACCCACCTAGGTCTACGCTACAATATTATCATTAGTAATAACATCACGCCCCCTCCCCCCATGAAATGTTCCAGCCCCCCCCCCCCCCCCCCAGCGCCCACCACTGAAAAATTCCTGGCTACGCCACTGATTATATGGCCAATTCCAAATAAGTGCCGACTTTTCTATCCGTCCATGGTCTCAATAATTGTCATTGATTAGGAATTGGATTTGGGGTGAGGGTAGTTTTTCTTTCTTTAATGTTTTAATCTTAATTTTTTTTATTTGGCTCTCCTTTTTTGCAAAAAAGGTCATTTATCCTTTTGGACGTACCGTAATTTTCGGAATATAAGCAGCGGTAATGGTAGTCCTGAAAAGGACTGTTATGTTAACTTCTTCGGTGTAGCCTTTTCCACGGATGCAAGTTTCGGACCGTGTTCTTATTGCCGCGGTCAAAATATCAGTCGCCATGGACAAAACGACAAACCTGCACTCTTGTATTCCATTGGCCATAACTCGATAAATATTTACCCGATTGGAAAGATTTTTTCGTTGGCTTCTTCATATCCCAGGAATTTGGCCATATGGCCTCCCAGGATGATTCAGTTTTCGAAGCCAATTCCCGAAAGAACTGATCATCAACAGGGTGTTTGAAGCATTTTCGTCAGTACAAGGTGATACCTCTTTGGGATTGATTTTTGAATTAAAATCAAAGAGAAGAAAAAGAAGCCAGATGTCCGTGCTTTTATCTTTGTCATTGTTTACTGAATTAAATATAGTGTGCGTTTCCGGTAAAGTTGACATGTTGAAAGATGTTTTTTTTTTCGATACAAATTCATGTATACTTTTTTGACGGTACGGAAATTATAGTGGTTGATGATGGGTGCAATTAATTTAAATATCTCTTTAACTACAGATGCTAAACTCCGAGAGTCCTAGAGAGGAGCTTAACAAAAACTAAACCATCGATCATAACAGTTGCACAACTGCACTTTCAAAGCGGTCTTTTTCATGACTTTAATGTAGTAAGTTAGGGTGATTTTATTCTGGATGGTAACGTTTCCAGTAAGCATTTACCTTTCCGTCCACCGCCCAGTAAGCCATCAGTACACAGACGGAGTGAGATGTTCTCGTCCTGATGAATTCCACAGTCCTGAAGTGTCAGCAAGTTATGGAGCTGGTAAAGTAATTAAGATCCTGATATAACACACACTTTTTGAGCGAAGATTTAACGACGACAGTTTGCGGTTTAGGTTACACAACAGTGTAAAAAAAAAGGCAATGAAACATAAATTTAACTTTTCACCGTGGTGCATTTTTATCGTGAGACTAGATTGGTAGGGCTAAAACCAAAATTATTAATTTTCATAATGGTTTATTGGGTTTATTTTTTTCAGTAGGTACGATCTTCAGTCTCTAATCTCCATTGCATCGACATCAGAAGCAGAATTATCTGTAAAGCCTTCTTTACCTCAAAGTTCCGAAAGTTTCTTCGGATGTACAGTCGCTGCTGTTGAGGCCGGACACTGATTTTCTCGCAAATTATCTGTTTAAGAGTCGAGACAGATGTCTCTGGATCCATTTGTAAACACATTGTCGTCGGTCTATGTGTCAGGTGACTTCTGATGAAGACCTGTAGTGCCACATATCTGAAACTGTTAGAATGGTGGACTTGCATTATAACGCCATATAAATACTTTGAACATACATTTTGAAATAAATCATGGAAAATTCAATTGTTCTTGAAACTATTTTTTCAAAGTAAGGAAAGATGATTGTTTTCAAAAGGAATACGAATAGCCGTGTTTTACCACTTAAGCTGAGGCTTGTCTTGATGACACACTTGTTCTTTTTTCAGATTCTCATCTTCGGCTGATGCCGCCCCGTTTTGTTTGCTCTCCTCGTCAACTCCTGCATCTTGACGCCTTTCTGGCTCGGGTCCATCTGCTTCGTCTCTCAATTCATTCGTTGCTGATACAAGAGGGAAACAGGGTGATCATAATTTTATTGTTTACCAATTGTTTAAACTATCTCTAATTGTTTTCATATTTATGTTTTTAATAACATGTGAATATAAGAAATCTCCTTGGTCACATGTTAGCTCACCCGGTACATTTTCAGCCAAATCAGTCAACCCGATGGCCTCCAATGCTCGTCTCAGCTTCTGAGCTGCTTCGTCGCGATCTGTCGTCTTTTTCCACCAAGTGAGTAACATGTGACGGCTCTGTTTAGTGGTGCCTTCGTTGGTGGTTTGGATGTTTGCAATTTCCGCTTCTTCATATCCTAGGTCTTTAGCCAATTCCTTCCAAGATGATTCAGTTTTTGAGGACAAGTCCTTGAGGTATTCATCATCGACGCTGGCTTTGTCTGCCAAAAGAACTATTAACTGAGCCGTCAATGAAACCATTTCTAGTGCGGCCAAAACCGTTTAAGTTATTAACGTATATTACAAAACCAACAAAGAGAATCACGTGTTCTTACTAAAGGTTCCGCTAAAGATAGCAAAATCTTCGTATGAGGTACTTTGTTCACATTAACATTTATTAATAACCACTGTCATTTACCTTTTGGCACATCGTTTTCATCTAGGTCTTGTATTGATTGATGGAGATATATGATTTCATCCCTGTCAACACCATTCTCCTCCAGTGTGAGTAAGTCACAAAGCTGACAGTAGATAGATTTCAAGAGTACATGAATAACTGTTACAAATTATTATATAGCAACTTTTGGACAAATTCTTGAATAACAAAGGGAAATGTGAGATTGTGTTTCTTGCATATACATTTTCACAACTCCCCTATGCGAAAATCTCAGTTTTGGATCTTTCAAATTTGAGTGTCTGTACAATTGAAACATACCGACCTGAACGTTCCGTCGGATGTAAAGACGCTGGTGCCGCGCCTCAATACCAATCAGCTTCTCTATGAGCTCTTTTAAAGATTGAACGGATGTCCCTGGATGCAGTTGGAAGCTGAGCGTCTGTGTTGCATTGTTGTTATCATTTTCTGGAGTCTTGACAGATATGTTCAGCTTCTGTTGCAGGTTACTTATGACACTGTGATAAAAAGGTTTGGAGTTTATATTTTAGCTTCTATTCAGTAAGTTTATGAATTTGGTTCCAGCAAGAGTGAAATATAGACTGTATAAGTATTCCTAATTCTGTCTCAAAGATCGATTGTATAGGAGTGGTTTTATTTCAACCGAAATTATTCTTGAAATCAAGACTTACAAACAAAGTTCATTTTGTGGCATTAAAATTGAGAAAAAAATATATATTTATTGCTCCTTCGTCGCTTCGACTAACCATTTCCAGAAACTATAATATATCATCCAAGTTGACTCCGATTGACTCCTGCCGAGTTTAGTTTAATTAGTTTTACGTGTTTACTTTGCGAACATATGTATATTGAATAATTTGAATCCTCATTTATTATTAGACTCGAAGGTGTGCAGGGCATCGCTGCAATATTTGTTTCATGTTTCAAGGAATTTGGATTGATGAATTTTGGATTGTAACCTGTACTTCTACCCATTGAAATAAGCCACGGGTCCATCCAAATTCTTTAAGTTTATTTGGAGCAAAACTGTCTAAAGGGTCAGTAAATTTTGTATAATTCCGTGGGACGTAACATGGACTAGAAAAGTGGGGGTTTTCACTTTCATCCCCAAAATGAAGTCCTCATTAAAGAGATGATTTTATAACAGACAAAATTATTTATCATATGATGTACATATGACAAAACATGAAGAGACATGTGTTTCTCATGTGATTTCCAGTGTAGAATATTTTGATTAACAGTTCTAGGTAACTTTTCAGGCTTTGCATGGTGGAGATACTAATGAATGAAAGGTTTGCGAAAACAATAAACAGAATGGTTCTGAAAAGAACTATATTATATGTTATGTTATAATATGATGCACGCAACCTGCTTGCAGTAATTTGGTTGAAAAAGGAAATGTGGAAGAAAAACTTGGAAGACATTCTGATTGTGCGCGCAACTTTTGTAAATATTTTGTAATTATTGTGGGAAGTGCAGCATCACCTCTCATTTTGTTTTCTGAGTGCTTTTCAGTTCATGTATTGATGGGACTGCCGAAGAATGATTTCTTTGGGAGGGCCAATCGAGGAGACGTGACATCATGTTTAGGCTGCGCCTCTAAGTGATTTTAGTGCAGTCACTCAATTGAAACAATATATAATCACAAAAAGCCTTGGTTTAGAGAGCTGGAGTTTTCTTTAAAGTTGCCCATTTACGAAGTCCCTTACCTTTCTGTTGCAGGTTTACTTCTTGGTTTGCGGGTAATCAATGATGATGATGTCTTTCTCTCATGGGAGTGGTAATGAGACGACGGTTTCCTGTATGGAAGCACAGAAAGAAACGCCTCCTTCCTACGCCTGCTGACTTTAGTCTTTCTGCTGACGAGTTTGGTGTTGGAGTGGTCGTACACGACGGTTGTTGCCTTGATATAGGCATTCAACTGCTGAATGGTCTTTTGCGGCATCTTTGTAACCAGTTGATGGTGAAGAAATGTGTGACGAATCACACACAGACGAAAGAAAAATCATCTAGAAGTTGTCCATATACTGGCCTTCAATGACCTACTGTGATAGATTGTACGTAAATCAGCTAAACGCCCCATAAGTACTGTTAATATTAACAGCCAGGCTACAGATGCGCATACTTCTCGGTTTGGTAATGAACCCTGGCAAGGTAGCACAGACTACATCTGACCTTGTCTTGTTTCAACTGATTTGTACACGACGAGGCAGGACACCAGATCCTGTTTTTATCTATTGGGGGTTTTCCAAACCACGGATTTGTCTCCAGTTTCTGCATCGTCTGTGACTTGAAAATATTGTTTTGGAATAATGTCAAACCTCGTTGGAAATGTTTAAAATATTGACTTCGCTTAGAATAAGATTTAATGTTGCTGCAGTAGAGCAATGGCCTGGATTGAGCCGGATTCGCCTAAAGTCAGAGGCCTAAAACTCTCCCTAGGCCAAAAGGGAACCGAAGCCGTGTACTGGAAACCCAATTATATTTGACTTTATCTAGCCAGCGGCATCAGACTTGGTAAACAATCGCATAACCGTCGTAAACACTTCAGTTTTGGACTTTTGGAACATGGCGTGATTTGATAAACCCCCATGAAGAATATTGGCATTGTGAGAACACACGTACGTATGCTGCTTTAACATGGACGACAACCAGTTATACAATCGTAACCAGAAACTATACCCGTATTTGTTGGGAAAAAAAAGCTCTTTCTGAACCGTTAAAAAAAATTCTGAAGACGAAACAGCCTCGTCACACCTGTCATTCCCGTGGTTTTGGATGATCAAATGGCGGGGGCATTGATCAGGATGCCACTGTACTGGCACTGACAGCATGCATGTGGTATACAGAACTAAACCTTACAGGGTTCAATGCTCGCAAGTAGTTATCAACTTGACACCGAGATGGATTTCAGAATAACACCTCTTTGAATAATTCTTCTTTTAAAATGATGAAAAACAGTGGCGCAGCCAGGATTATTTCAGGGGGATGGAGTGGGGGTGGGGCACCAGCCCTTTATGAAGGGGCACCAAAATGTCCAGATCATCACAAAATCTGCAAATTCGAAAACTGAAAACCAAATCCACATATTGGCCCAGGCGGGCTTCGAACCCGGGTCACAGCGGTGGAGGGCGAGGAAAGTACCGCTATGCCAACCTGACTCCCCGAGTCTGACTCCCAGAAATGCGAGTCGCCACGGCTTACAAGCTCTATGAAATTGGTACTGCAGGTTTTGGTTCTGGGGAACCAGCCCCCACCCCGCTTGATGAGGAGTCCCGCTCAGAAATTAAAACAAAACTTGCCGCTTAGAAATTCCACTTTTCATGACCCCCTTGGTATTGTGTTCACAATGTTTCGCTGATAGCCTTTTGCTCTAAACATCAAGGAATATTGGCCAAGAAGTGAATGAGATTGCACAACAGATATCTAGAATCGAAGCCGTATGTGCTTCGCACTCTGCGCTAGCATTTAATAATAGGTCGACTTTTTGGGGGTGTTAACCCCTCCCCCACCCGTTTCCGAATCAGGCAATCCTACGCCGGCCCTGGTGACAACGAAATTGTGGGAAAACACCCACACACACACAGAAAAAGAATCTCTTGGGTGTATTGTTGAGGGTGCATGCCACAATGTTGCATGTAAGGGGTCCCAATGAGTGTACAATGATCACGTGCCTAGATTTTGTCTGCTTTGGACCCGTAATTTGCCTTGTTGTAGCGCCCTCATTTGTCCAAGAGGCTCTAATGATCTAAAATTGTGTACTTGCCATAATGGCTTGAAATTTGCAGTTGTTGAAGAAATTTCAAAAACTTCAGTTCGTGAAATGCGTAAATTAGGCTGAACATCTCCCAGATGTACACAGAATGTGCCAAACCCCTCTTCGCACTATTCAATCAGTTCTCAGATATACAGCATTATTCATGTCCCATTGCTATGATTTAGCGCCACCATTTTACCAGACCACTTTTCCCGGATTGGGGGTGACGCTGTACATCACATAATTCATGAAGGTTTACCGGCGTCCATGGCTTGAATGGAGTCTCTTCATTTTAGGGTTTGTATCCAGTAAATGTCGAAGTTCTAAACCGGACCTGAAGGTGCTCTGATTAGCAATGAACCATTTCACAGAGAGATTGGAAGTATATGCAATGAAGGTAGTGCGCGTTGCATCATGGGACAGTTTGCGAGACGTACCGGTGTCACATGAAAATCCGACTCCTAGGAAAATCGGACCCCATTTTCCCTTTTATTGGTTAATCCCTCGCACGTGACAGGTCACTCTCCCCAAACGATCCTAAAAATAGTTTAGTATCGTACTCACGCGTGCGCAATACTACCAATGAGTCCACATTTGATGGATTCGGATATTCACGCTACACCGGTATTTTGTGCTTCGCAATGATGACCCACAATGCAGCGTAACATATTCATCCACTGCACATTTCCGGTCTGGCAGCTATCCGTAGGAAGTCTATGGAGTGGGAGGTTATTTTTTGGTTTTCAAATGGCGATAACTTCATGACTAGTTCTATAAAGGGCGTTGTTATTAGTGGGATTCATCACTCATAGGTTATTGGTTAATTGCGTTCCGATTTTTAAAGACTGGATATTTATCGGATGTATTTGTGGCAAATTATTAACTGGTATGCACCCTTTTACTATTTTCCCCCTTTTTGACCGCCTTTAAAGCAATGACAAATGAGTTCAAATCGTTCTCCTTTCCCATTCAGGCCTTTATTTGCCAATACCTTATTTAAGACAAGACTAAAAAATGATTCACATTAATTTCCAATACAAAAGTAAAAGATCTCTTTTTTCCATCAGGATCAAAATTTAAAAGAAATACTAAATACTCTTCATTGTGGATAAAGTTAACCCAAACTTTATTAAAAGAGACTTTTTCTCAACATGCAAACATTGATAACTGGCATTTGTTGCAAATGTTTTAAAATGTTTACCGTTCCTTTGATTGTCAACAGTGTGATTCCTTTTTAAAAATTTGAACATAAAATGAAAAAATACCGACAATTTTTTTATACGGAAGTGTCCACAAATCGTATACACAATGTAGTTGGCTTGACATTAGGATTGGTTTCTCAGGAATTACAGTCCGCTAAAATCCAAACTTCAGAAATAGTTGGTTTTTATATCAACTATCACCAATGGTATCTTAAGGTTTCGGGCTTTTGACAAAATAATGCAATTTGGAGTATTTCCCCCATATGACACCATTTAACATTAATACAATAATTGTTTCTGCTTTAACTTTTCTAACGTTGTCAACGTAAGCATAACATGAACACCCACAAAGAGGAATGGTGAGTAGTGGCCGCATTATACAGGTATACTGTCTACGCATGCGTACATATTTAATCTTTGAAGACCGGTCGCATTAAAAAGATTGTCTCTGCCAAATTAATCAAATACACAATTTCAAATGTATGTAAACACTTCAAGCCATGAGAGACTGTTTTGATACAAAAATAAACGGTTATGGGTAAGATCTTCTTGTGGCACAATCAATATAAGCGTATTAATATGTACACTTTCAAACTTTCAGTTCGATTCCTCAGACAAAGTTGAGGTTATCAAAGATATGTACAAGTTATAAACAGCATGGCACATTCTGGTAATCTTGATATTTCTTACTGACTGCATGCCATAATCTCATTGGTCCACATTATTAAAAATCGCATATATCGAGTAAATTCTTTACCAGGCGTACACAAACAATAAGTCAACGGCGACATAAACCGGTGCTTAGAGTATTCAATTACTTAGGTACAATCATGCATGATAGGCTGTTCAACAAAACCAGGCTTTACTCAATCAAACAACCGCAGTCTCTTGTTAGTATCTTATTATGTTTACTAAGATGATGTCGTTAGAGAGGGTATATGAAATGAAGTGTCTTCAATTTTAATGATTTTACTTGAAGGAGTTCTTAAGCTAAACATTTATCTCACGTTTCACTTTTCTGGCAAGCAACAGAGCCGATGTTAAGCTGTCCTCGATTTCATTACGATGATATTTACACTGAGCCTGCATTGGACTAAACTCTTCAATTACACTGGTATGAAATTGTCACAATGTCGATATGTGTTTGATATTCATTACTCCCAAATCTGTGAGGCGGGTACAAACTAGTCGGCCCGTATACAGAGGGGAGCGGAGAACGCTTTACGATTCTTTTCCTGGAAATTATTAGGGGGCCACTTTGCTTTGTTAGAAACAGAGGGAAGTTCTGAAGTGTGCCATGATAAAGCTGGGTGTGTCTGTATGAGTTTAGAGACTGATCTATTCTTTTACAACCTGCACCAAGCCCCTTCATTTCAACTATTTTGCTTGAGTTCCAAAATTAAATACTGAAAAGAACTCCGTATCGAAAAAAAAATCTTGATCCTGGTGGTTCGTGAATAGCCCGGGGGAGCGATGAAAGTACAAGTATTATCAATAACAATACCCGTCTCAAATTTACCTGTTTTTTAAAGTGAGAAATGGATTAGCTTGATTACGAATACTAATTTGTTTTTAAGTTGTTGAACAAATATGCATCAATTCTCTGTTCACACCAAAATGCCTGGATTCAGTAAATTACTGCGTTTCCCAAGTTTCTCACAACAAATTGTGACTTAAAGACTGACTCGATCTAAATGACTACAAAATTATATACATCATATACTCTAGCTCACTCATCTTATAGGCTACTTGGGCATGCACATCATATAATAGATCTCAGCTCAGACATATATTGGACATCTAGTCATCTTCAGAAGACCCAAAATCAACTCCACTTCCCCGTGCCTCGGATATGTGTTTCTTATCTTCTTTTGTCAACGAACAATAGCCCAATTTCAGGCGAACATGCTTCATCTGTTTCAGGCAGCAAGCCCATGTTTGTGCAGAGCCACTCAAAGAATCATTTCCCTCAAGGCTGAGGGATTCTAGGGTTGGCATTCGACTTACTGCTGCAGCAAGGTGTTCAATGTCAGTACTCTGCAATGAGCAATGGATTAATTCCAGCTTCCGAAGTTCCGTCATGTTTTGAAAGGGTGGGGTCCATATTTCTGAGGAACCACCAAGACCAATTCCACGAAGGGTCAACACGACCAAATCGCTCCGATTACTGAATGGCTGTAAAATATCCGCCATACCCTCGCCCGTTAATACTGAGAGCCTCTGAATGCCCAGCTGTATGCCATTATCGCATGGCTGAACATGACACTCCTCAGCGGACCCATCGCGACTGTAAATCCCACACTTTCTCATCAAACGATAAGAAACGCTGATTTTAATCATCCTCTGAAAACTAGCCGGCCACGTTCTTACGATACGACTCAAGTCCCATTTTCTTGAAAGGTTTAGATCGGTCAGGTTTGGCATCTCCCCAACAGATGAAGCTATATGTGGAAGATCTTGTTCATTTATGGCACATTTCGATAAATTTAGTGAGTTCAGGTGAATCATCTTCCGCAAACTAGCCGCCCACGTCTTGGCGTTACCACCCAATTCCTCATTGCGTGAAAGGTTAAGATCGGCCAAGTTTGGCATCTCCCCAACTGATGATGCAATGTGTGATAGATCTTGTCCATTTATGTCGCATTTCCATAAATCAAGTGATTTCAGGTGAATCATCTTCTGCAAACAAGCCGCCCACGTTCCTGCGTGACCACCCAATCCCTCATTCCATGAAAGGCTAAGATGGGCCAAGTTGGGCATGTCCCCAACTGATGATGCAATGTGTGATATATTTTGTTGATTTATGTCGCATTCCCATAAGTCGAGTGATTTCAGGTGAATCATCTTCTGCAAACAAGCCGACCACGTTCCTGCGTGACCACCCAATCCTTCATTGAATGAAAGGCTAAGATGAGCCAAGTTGGGCATCTCCCCAACTGATGATGCAATGTGTGATAGATCTTGTCCATTGATGTCGCATTCCCATAAATCGAGTGATTTCAGGTGAATCATCTTCTGCAAAGAAGCCGCCCACGTTCCTGCGTGACCACCCAATCCCTCATTAAATGAAAGGCTTACATGGGCCAAGTTGGGCATGTCCCCAACTGATGATGCAATATGTGATAGATCTTGTTCATTTATGTCGCATTCCCATAAATCGAGTGATTTCAGGTGAATCATCTTCAGCAAAAAAGCCGCCCACGTTCCTGCGCGACAACCCAATCTCTCATTGCCTGAAAGGCTAAGATGGGCCAAGTTGGGCATGTCCCCAACTGATGATGCAATGTGTGATAGATCTTGTTCATTTATGTCGCATTCCCATAAGTCGAGTGATTTTAGGTGAATCATCCTCTGCAAACTAGCCGCCCACGTTCCTGCGCTACCACCCAATGCCTTATTGAATGAAAGGTTAAGATTGGCCAAGTTTGGCATCTCCCCAACCGATGATGCAATATGTGGTATATCTTGTTCATTTATGCAACATTCCGATAAATCGAGTGATTTAAGTTGCATCATCCCCTGCAAACCAGACACCCAGGTTCCCACATTACCACCCAAGATACCATTCTGTGGAAGGTTGAGATTGGCCAAGTTAGGAACTTGACCTAATGCTGCAGCAATGTGTTCAATGTCAGCGATTTGCAGTGAGCAATCCCTTATTTCTAACTCCTGAAGTTCCGTCAGGTTTTGCAAGAGTGGGGTCCAGATACTTGCTGAACCATCCAGACCGTAAATGCCATCAAGGGACAATCTGAATAACTTTCTGCGATTAGTGAATGACTGCAGTACATCCGCCAAATCCTTGGCAGTAAGTGAGAACCTCTCGATGCTCATCTCTATGCCATTACCCAATGACTGTACACGCCACACCTCGGGGTAACTACTGAAATCACAATCCACCAGATTCCGCATGGGACTTACTGATTCAGCGATATATTTCAAATCGCGACTGTTAATGCTACAATTACTCATGTCAAGCTTCTTTAAATGAATCATCGACTGCAAACTAGCCGCCCACGTTTCGGCGTTCCCACCCAAGTTACCATTCTTTGAAAGGTTGAGATTGGCCAAGTTTGGTACTTGACCTAATGCTGCAGCAAGGTGTTCAATGTCAGCGATTTGCAGTGAGCAATCCCTTAATTCTAACTCCTGAAGTTCCGTCAGGTTTTGCAAGAGTGGGGTCCAGATACTTGCTGAACCATCCAGACCGTAAATGCCATCAAGGGACAATCTGAATAACTTTCTGCGATTAGTGAATGACTGCACTACATCCGCCAAATCCTTGGCAGTAAGTGAGAACCTCTCGATGCTCATCTCTATGCCATTACCCAATGACTGTACACGCCACACCTCGGGGTAACTACTGAAATCACAATCCACCAGATTCCGCATGGGACTTACTGATTCAGCGATATATTTCAAATCGCGACTGTTAATGCTACAATTACTCATGTCAAGCTTCTTTAAATGAATCATCGACTGCAAACTAGCCGCCCACGTTTCGGCGTTCCCACCCAAGTTACCATTCTTTGAAAGGTTGAGATTGGCCAAGTTTGGTACTTGACCTAATGCTGCAGCAAGGTGTTCAATGTCAGCGATTTGCAGTGAGCAATCCCTTAATTCTAACTCCTGAAGTTCCGTCAGGTTTTGCAAGAGTGGGGTCCAGATACTTGCTGAACCACCCAAACCGTTAATGCCAACAAGGGACAATCTGAATAACTTTCTGCGATTAGTGAATGACTGCAGTACATCCGCCAAATCCTTGGCAGTAACTGAGAACTCCTTGATGCTCAACGCTATGCCATTACCCAATGACTGTACACGCCACTTCTCAATAAAACTACCGAAATCACAATTCACCAGATTCCGCATGTGACTTACTGATTCAGCGATATATTTAAAATCACGACTGTTAATGCTACAATAACTCATGTTAAGGTACTTTAAGTGAATCATCGACTGCAAACTAGCCGCCCACGTTCCGGCGTTACCACCCAACCCCTCATTGCCTGAAAGGTCAAGATTGGCCAAGTTTTGCATCTCCCCAACCGATAATATAATATGTGGCATATCTTGTTCATTTATTCCACATTTTGATAACTCAAGTGATTTCAGGTGCATCATCCTCTGCAAACTAGCCGCCCACGTTCCGGCGTTACCACCCAATCCATTATTGCCTGAAAGATAAAGATAGGCCAAGTTCGGCATCTCCCCCACTGATGAAGCAATATGTGGCATATCTTGTTCATTTATGCCACATTCCGATAAATCGAGTGATTTAAGGTGAATCATTTTCAGCAAAGAAGCCGCCCACGTTCCTGAATGACCACCCAATCCCTCATTATACGAAAGGCTAAGATGTGTCAAGTTGGGCATGTCCCCAACTGATGATGCAATATGTGATAGATCTTGTTCATTTATGTCGCATCCCCATAAATCGAGTGATTTCAGGTGAATCATCTTCTGCAAACAAGCCGCCCACGTTCCTGCGTGACCACCCAATCCCTCATTCCATGAAAGGCTAAGATGGGCCAAATTGGGCATGTCCCCAACTGATGATGCAATGTGTGATAGATCTTGTTCATTTATGTCGCATCCCCATAAATCGAGTGATTTCAGGTGAAACATCTTCTGCAAAAAAGCCGCCCACGTTCCTGTGTGACCACCCAATCCCTCATTCCATAAGAGGCTAAGATGGGCCAAGTTGGGCATGTCCCCAACTGATGATGCAATGTGTGATAGATCTTGTTCATTGATGTCGCATTCAAATAAATCGAGTGATTTCAGGTGAATCATCTTCTGCAAACAAGCCGCCCACGTTCCTGCGTGACCACCCAATCCCTCCTTGCTTGAAAGGCTAAGATGGGCCAAGTTGGGCATGTCCCCAACTGATGATGCAATGTGTGATATATCTTGTTCACTGATGTCGCATTCCCATAAATCGAGTGATTTCAGGTGAATCATCTTCTGCAAACAAGCCGCCCGCGTTCCTGCGTGACCACCCAATCCCTCATTGCCTGAAAGGCTAAGATGGGCCAAGTTGGGCATGTCCCCAACCGATGATGCAATATGTGATAGATCTTGTCCATTTATGTCGCATTTCCATAAATTGAGTGATATCAGGTGGTTCATCTGCTGCAAAGAAGCCGCCCACGTTCCTGCGTGACCACCCAATCCCTCATTGCCTGAAAGGCTAAGATGGGCCAAGTTGGGCATGTCCCCAACTGATGATGCAATATGTGATAGATCTTGTCCATTAATGTCGCATCTCCATAAATCAAGTGATTTCAGGTGAATCATCTTCTGCAAACAAGCCGCCCACGTTCCTGCGTGACCACCCAATCCCTCATTCCATGAAAGGCTAAGATGGGCCAAGTTGGGCATGTCCCCAACTGATGATGCAATATGTGATAGATCTTGTCCATTTATGTCGCATTTCCATAAATCAAGTGATTTCAGGTGAATCATCTTCTGCAAACAAGCCGCCCACGTTCCTGCGTGACCACCCAAGTTACCATTCTTTGAAAGGATGAGATCGGCCAAGTTTGGTACTTGACCTAATGCTGCAGCAAGGTGTTCAATGTCAGCGATTTGCAGTGAGCAATCCCTTAATTCTAACTCCTGAAGTTCCGTCAGGTTTTGCAAGAGTGGGGTCCAGATACTTGCTGAACCACCCAGACCGTTAATGCCAACAAGGGACAATTTGAGTAACTTTCTGCGATTAGTGAATGACTGCAGTACATCCGCAAAATCCTTGGCAGTAACTGACAACTCCTTGATGCTCAACGCTATGCCAGTATTCAATGACTCGACACGCCACTTCTCAATGAAACTACCGAAATCACAATCCACCAGATTCCGCATGCGACTTACTGATTCAGCGATATATTTAAAATCACGACTGTTAATGCTACAATAACTCATGTTAAGGTACTTTAAGTGAATCATCGACTGCAAACTAGCCGCCCACGTTCCGGCGTTACCACCCAACCCCTCATTGCCTGAAAGGTCAAGATTGGCCAAGTTTTGCATCTCCCCAACCGATAATATAATATGTGGCATATCTTGTTCATTTATTCCACATTTTGATAAATCAAGTGATTTCAGGTGCATCATCCTCTGCAAACTAGCTGCCCACGTTCCGGCGTTACCACCCAATCCATTATTGCTTGAAAGATAAAGATAGGCCAAGTTCGGCATCTCCCCCACTGATGAAGCAATATGTGGCATATCTTGTTCATTTATGCAACACTCCGATAAATCGAGTGATTTAAGGTGCATCATCCTCTGCAAACTAACCTTCCACGTTCCTACGTCACCACCCAAGCTCGAATTCTTTGAAAGGTTGAGATAGGCCAAGTTTGGTACTTGACCAAATGCTGCAGCAAGGTGTTCAATGTCAGCGCTTTGCAATGAGCAATCCCTTAAATCTAACTTCTGTAGTTCCGTCAGGTTTTGCAAGAGTGGAGTCCAGATACTTGCGGAACCACCCAAACCGCAAATGCCATCAATGTTTAATCTGACTAAATCTCTCCGATTATTGAATGAATGTAATACATCCACCAAATCTTTGACAGTGGTGAGTGAGAACTTCGTGATGCTCAACTCTATGCCATTACGCAATGACTGTACACGCCACACCTCAGGGTAAGTACCGAAATCACAATCCACCAATTTCCGCATGTGACTTACTGATTCAGCGATATATTTCAAATCGCGTTTGTTAATGCTACAATATCTCATGTTAAGCTTCTTTAAGTAAATCATCGACTGCAAACTAGCCGCCCACGTCCCGGCGTTACCACCCAACCCCTCATTGCCTGAAAGGTCAAGATTGGCCAAGTTTGGCATCTCCCCAACCGATGATGTAATATGTGGCATATCTTGTTCATTTATGCCACATTTTGGTAAATTGAGTGATTTAAGGTGCATCATCCTTTGCAAACTAGCCGCCCACGTTCCGGCGTTACCACCAAATCCATTATTGCCTGAAAGATTAAGATCGGCCAAGTTCGGCATCTCCCCCACCGATGAAGCAATATGTGGCATATCTTGTTCATTTATGCCACATTCCGATAAATTGAGTGATTTCAGGTGCATCATCCTCCGTAAACTAGCCACCCACGTTCCGGCGTTACCACCCAATCCCTCATTGCCTGAAAGATCAAGATCGGCCAAGTTTGGCATCTCCCCAACCGATGATGTAATATGTGGCATATCTTGTTCATTTATGCCACATTTTGATAAATTGAGTGATTTAAGGTGCATCATCCTCTGCAAACTAGCCGCCCACGTTCCGGCGTTACCACCCAATCCATTATTGCCTGAAAGATTAAGATCGGCCAAGTTCGGCATCTCCACCACCGATGAAGCAATATGTGGCATATCTTGTTCATTTATGCCACACTCCGATAAATCGAGTGATTTAAGGTGCATCATCCTCTGCAAACTAACCTTCCACGTTCCTACGTCACCACCCAAGCTCGAATTCTTTGAAAGGTTGAGATAGGCCAAGTTTGGTACTTGACCAAATGCTGCAGCAAGGTGTTCAATGTCAGCGCTTTGCAATGAGCAATCCCTTAAATCTAACTTCTGTAGTTCCGTCAGGTTTTGCAAGAGTGGAGTCCAGATACTTGCGGAACCACCCAGACCGCAAATGCCATCAATGTTTAATCTGACTAAATCTCTCCGATTATTGAATGAATGTAATACATCCGCCAAATCTTTGACAGTGATGAGTGAGAACTTCGTGATGCTCAACTCTATGCCATTACGCAATGACTGTACACGCCACACCTCAGGGTAAGTACCGAAATCACAATCCACCAGATTCCGCATGTGACTTACTGATTCAGCGATATATTTCAAATCGCGATTGTTAATGCTACAATATCTCATGTCAAGCTTCTTTACGTGAATCATCGACTGCAAACTAGCTGCCCACGTTCCGGCGTTACCACCCAACCCCTCATTGCCTGAAAGGTCAAGATTGGCCAAGTTTGGCATCTCCCCAACCGATGATGTAATATGTGGCATATCTTGTTCATTTATGCCACATTTTGATAAATTGAGTGATTTAAGGTGCATCATCCTCTGCAAACTAGCCGCCCACGTTCCGGCGTTACCACCAAATCCGTTATTGCCTGAAAGATTAAGATCGGCCAAGTTCGGCATCTCCACCACCGATGAAGCAATATGTGGCATATCTTGTTCATTTATGCCACATTCCGATAAATTGAGTGATTTAAGGTGCATCATCCTCTGTAAACAAGCCACCCACGTTCCGGCGTTACCACACAATCCCTTATTGTCTGAAAGATCAAGATCGGCCAAGTTCGGCATCTCCCCAACCGATGATGTAATATGTGGCATATTTTGTTCATTTATGCCACATTTTGATAAATTGAGTGATTTAAGGTGCATCATCCTCTGCAAACTAGCCGCCCACGTTCCGGCGTTACCACCCAATCCATTATTGCCTGAAAGATAAAGATAGGCCAAGTTCGGCATCTCCCCCACTGATGAAGCAATATGTGGCATATCTTGTTCATTTATGCCACATTCCGATAAATCGAGTGATTTAAGGTGCATCATCCTCTGCAAACTAACCTTCCACGTTCCTACGTCACCACCCAAGCTCGAATTCTTTGAAAGGTTGAGATAGGCCAAGTTTGGTACTTGAGCAAATGCTGCAGCAAGGTGTTCAATGTCAGCGCTTTGCAAAGAGCAATCACTTAAATCTAACTTCTGTAGTTCCGTCAGGTTTTGCAAGAGTGGAGTCCAGATACTTGCGGAACCACCCAGACCGCAAATGCCATCAATGTTTAATCTGACTAAATCTCTCCGATTATTGAATGAATGTAATATAGCCGCCAAATCTTTGACAGTGATGAGTGAGAACTTCGTGATGCTCAACTTTACGCCATTACGCAATGACTGTACACTCCACACCTCAGGGTAACTACCGAATTCACAATCAACAAGATTCCGCATGCGACTTACTGATTCAGCGATATATTTCAAATCGCGATTGTTAATGCTACAATATCTCATGTCAAGCTTTTTTATGTGAATCATCGACTGCAAACTAGCCGCCCACGTCCCGGCGTTACCACCCAACCCCTCATTGCCTGAAAGGTCAAGATTGGCCAAGTTTGGCATCTTCCCAACCGATGATGTAATATGTGGCATATCTTGTTCATTTATGCCACATTTTGATAAATTGAGTGATTTAAGGTGCATCATCCGCTGCAAAGTAGCCGCCCACGTTCCGGCGTTACCACCCAATCCATTATTGCCTGAAAGATTAAGATCGGCCAAGTTCGGCATCTCCCCCACCGATGAAGCAATATGTGGCATATCTTGTTCATTTATGCCACATTCCGATAAATCGAGTGATTTCAGGTGCATCAACCTCTGTAAACTAGCCGCCCACGTTCCGGCGTTACCACCCAATCCCTCATTGAATGAAAGATTAAGATCGGCCAAGTTCGGCATCTCCCCCACCGATGAAGCAATATGTGGCATATCTTGTTCATTTATGCCACATTCCGATAAATCGAGTGATTTCAGGTGCATCAACCTCTGTAAACTAGCCGCCCACGTTCCGGCGTTACCACCCAATCCCTCATTGAATGAAAGATTAAGATCGGCCAAGTTCGGCATCTCCCCAACCGATGATGTAATATGTGGCATATCTTGTTCATTTATGCCACATTTTGATAAATTGAGTGATTTAAGGTGAATCATCTTCTGCAAACTAGCCGCCCACGTCTTGGCGTTACCACCCAATTCCTTATTGCCTAAAAGATCAAGATCGGCAAAATTTGGCACATTCCCAACCGATGATGCAATGTCTACTGCATCACAAGGGTCTAAGCAACATTTATTCAAACGAAGTGTCGCGAGGTATTTCATCCGTCGCAAGTGGACCGTCCAGTCTTTGGCTGAGCCGCCTAGATTATTTTCTCCAAGGCTTATTTCAGTCAAGTTACCTCCATAACGAAATGATGACAAAAGTTTATTAGCATTACTACCAGTTAGTGAGCAATCATCAAAATGCAATACGCGCAAGTTTTTCATTGTTGGCAACTGCAAAGCTACGACTTCACTAGACCTTGACAGGTTACCCGCCTCTAAGTGAATTTTACTTACTTTATCGAAGTAATCTACTTCCGATAACTCTGTCCGCTCAACAACACGCTGCAGCAACCACACAAACGAGTTTACGCTGTCGTTTCCATTTAACTCTATGTCTCCAGTCAAAAAAGGCTCAGTGAAATCTACTGATAACAAACCTCTTGCTTGACTTTCAAAGTAGCAATTTAAGGCCAATTCCTTCACTGGCTTGCGTTCGAAAGCCTTATCACTATGCAGATTCTTCTTGTGCAGCATCCGCAATACATACCGTGTGCATTCTTGATTGTCGCCGCAGCAGAAGCGCAACATGTACTCAAAATTCCAAGGATCTCCAAGTTTATCAAGAATCTTTTGCAATTCCCCACCGCCTTTGCTTAAAAGACTCTGACAGTACATAGCTGCGCAGTACTCTTGAATTGTCTTATGAATAAACTGTACGTTATTGTGCGTACCGCGCCACTTAATGACCCTCTGGCTGGTGAGAATACCCGCTTGTATTGCTTTGTCAAGTGCACTCTTCTCAAACTCTCCCTCTTGAAATGAAAGCCTTTGCTCTGGGGAAATAAGCCCTTCTAAAGCAACTTTGCCATTCGCAATCACCACTTCCGATATAGCTTCTTCTGATAATTCAGCCATTTTTCTTCGAAATATGTATCTAATTGCCTCACTGAACAATCTTGATAGAGTATCGGGTAGTGTTTCCTCTTCCCTCCATATCAGGCATATTAGCAGGAGTATCATAGGGCTCCTTGCTAAATCAGACAGGACATCCGATGACTGAATCCTATCAAGAAGTCTCTCAGCCTCATCAAGCTTTGCAGGGAAAAATTTTCTCACATACTGCCCAATATCTTCCATCCTAAATCCCAAAACACTCACATGGGTGAAAGGTTTCTCAATGAGTGATTTGCTTTTCAATTTAGCAAAGTGAGAGGGGCGTGTTGTTACAACTACAAAACATTCTTTACCAAATTTTCGATTGAGCATTCTTAGAATGGACCCAAATTTCTCTGGTTCGATGTTAGTTGTCCCGAATTCATCAAAACCATCTATCAGAATGAGCACTCTACTACCATTGTCTTTAATGAATGCTTCCATTCCGTCCTTATCTACAGCTGTATCATCTGCTAAAAGTTGACCAAACACTGACTCAACAAGCTCCGACGTTTGTTTGAGAGCGGACATTTTCAAGACAAACACAAGTGAAAACTGTGTGAGTGCAACACCTGTAGCCCAGTCGTAGGCCATTTTGTCAATAATGGTTGACTTCCCCATCCCAGCTGACCCACACAAAATGGCGCGTTTAATCACTTTCCCGTATTTTGTTTTTATGAGGAAAATGTCCCCATACTCCTCAACATCGCCCTGTATGTCATCCTGATCACTCTTTTCTAATTGCAACTCTGTATATATATCCATAATATGTTTCATGTCGTCATCGACCCAGGGTATTAACTGAACGTAGCTACCTTTGGTAGTATACCGGTCTTTTAATTCACTCCTGCACTGATCAGCTGCAGCATCACTCGGACTGGATTGTGCTCTTCCCGTCTCGACTGTTGAAAGAAAAAAAAGAAACATTACTCATGTATCTTGCACCGGTACCATGGCGTAAACCACCGCCCTCACCCCTCTCCGACAAAATTAATTGTACTTCAAATTTCTGCCTTGTTTTGCAATGGCAAATTATTTAAGACATCGAGAAAAATCCCACGTTTATGGAATATTTACTTCACAAAATTGGAATTTCTTTTTATCCCAACAACCCATGTAAAATCATCTCCAGCTTGAGATGATCGGTTCCTGCCACCTGTAAGTGTCGATAATGGAGGGACTAATCTGGATTTGATAGCACGCAAATTAAACCTGGAGTGCGGAGGATTGCAGTGGCCCGAAACAAGAAGTAATATATATAGTTTTTGTTTTTAATTATTTTTAATTATCAAACCCTAGCATTTTAGTTAAAAATGTGTTGGGAGAAAAACATTTACTTTATTGAAAAACACAATTTAAGACTTCATGACAGAGAGGGAAAAACAATGGAATGAAACTAGCAAGCGAGAGAATGATACGACTATTTGGACTCTGAGTAAATTACATGTATTTACCTCGACTACTTTGTGTCAAAGTAACGTTTTGAGTGATGTTCAAAGTTGGCTCATAAACAGGTCCCAAGAAGGTCGGATTATTTGCACCGCCAATATGCACGGAATCCACTGATACGTGTTGCACAGGTCCACAATGGGGTACAGCAGGTGATGGGGATGAGGTTTGCAGTTGTAGTCCTACAGGTGCGATATCTTGAACTGGGCTTGGACTCTGAATTATCTGTTGGTCTTGTGACGTTCTTTCTATGATCACTGTCTCTTGTATCTCTGAAGGATTTCTTGGTGCAACACCCTCTTGTTTCTGATGTGTTGACCATTTTAGTCCCTGGTCCTCGGATGATTGCAACATCTGAACGCTCGGATCTCTTCCGGCTGCTTCTTGCTGGCTTCGTGATGACTCTTGCTGTTTTTGTTTTTGTCCCTCCGACGATGTAGTCCCTTTCTGCTTACTCTGTTCCTTGGTCCCTCCCTCTTCTACATTAAGTTCAGCTTTGTCTCGATAGTTAACTTCCTCCTGCTTCGGTCTCTGGTCTTTAGATGATGTAGTCTCTTCATAATTGCTCTGTTGTTTGGCCCCTCGCACTTGAATCTCTGGTCGAGGTTTGCCTCGAAGACACTCTAATTGCCCATGCCTCGGTTCAGGTTCTCCAGATGACGTCATCCCCTTTTGAGCGGTTTTCTCGAATTGCCCCAGCTTCTGTTTTTTCTGTAGGAGCCCCTGACTCGGACTATGTTCCTCATTAGACGGTCTTGCCCGCTTCTGCCTGTCCTGGTCTTTAACAACTATTCCCTGTCCCGGTGTCTGAGGTTTGCTTTGCTCAGCAACGTCCTCCTGTCTTTGTCTCTGGCCCTCAGATGATGAAGTTTCTTTCTGTTGTTTTCGTTTCTTAGCCCCTCCCATTTGTGACGTTTTCTTACGTTTGTCTCGGTGACCAACTTCCCTCTGTTTTGGTGTTTGGTCTTCAAATGATGTAGTTCCTTTTTCTTTGCTCTGTTCTTTAGCCCCTCCCTCGTTAACCTCTGGTTGAGGTTTACCTCTTTGTTCCTCCTGTTTCGGCTCCTGTTGCTCAGTAATCATTAAGGCAAGATCAGCATGACCGGTTGAATATAACGCATCTGTCAAACTCTGAAATCCTTCCTCGCGATTTGTTTGCTTTCTCCACCAAGAAAGCAGCATCTGTAGGCTCCTTTCTCTGTTTTCTTGGGAGGTGGTTTGGATTTCCTTGATTTCTGCTTCTTCAAATCCTAGTAATTTTGCCAATTCTTCCCAGAAAGATACAATTTTCGAAGCCAAGACGCAAAAGAGCCGACCATCAAGAGGGTGCTTGTCTGCCGAACAGAAATAAACTTTTTCTTCAGTTTGTAATTATTAGTATGAACTTGTTGCTGCCTAGCTAATTATTAATCGGATTTACTTCAGACGATTTAACTATCAGTGCGGATCTTATTTTTCTGGTGTGGAATTACATGGAATGAGGCGGTGCAGAACATTAGATAGACTCCATTACGAATTGGTGTCATTGCTACACACAAGACTTAAAAACAGTTTTACGCCTGAGCATCGATAACGTTTTAACACTTTCACTTTCCAAGAAGATTTCTAAAAATTTGCTTAGGTCGCATTGTCGTGAGGCAAATCTAGTTAGAGAAGCGGATGTGTCAACCCCAGCTTAATCGTCAGGGTCTAACGCCCGTGGATTCTTTTAAGGTAATGTAGCATTTACCTTTTGGTCCACCGCCCAGTAGGCCATCAGTAGACAGACGAAGTGAGATGTTCTCGTCCTGATGAATACCGCAGTCGTTGAGTGTCAGCAAGTTACATAGCTGGAAAAATGCAAGATCCTTAAATATAATAAACACTCTTTGGAAAGGTCCAATTGATTTAAAGAGCCAATGGCATGATTTTTACTCGGGAGCATATCTTTTGAAACATTCATTTCTTCTTATATGAATAAACATTTATTTGACATACCTTTTGGTTAATTTAATTGAGAAGGTCACTTCTTTAAACATTTAAAACAAATTCTTTCCTTTTTTCCTGACAAACGATGGCGCTGTTGTTGTGATGTCATTTCCGAAAGACACTGGTTCAGTTTTTTCTGTTCAAATAATTGTGCACTTTGCACTTTGAAAACATTGGCGAAAAAGTTTGCTAATAAGCACACTTATAGATTGTAACAGTGAAGTTTCTGCTTGAAATGACATCACACTTTTGCTCATAAATATGCAAATTTAGATGAGAATAAAAACGAACAAGGGCACCAATTGCGGGGGGGGGGGGGGGGGGCGCAGAGGGGGCAGCTTGCCCCCTCCCCCGGCTGATGTTTGTATTTATATATTTCATTTTTGTTTTAGTAACCATATCTATAAATGGTATAGAGAAGTCTGACATGAACGAGAAACAAAGAAAGGCTAATTGGGACACAACGATGCATTTACAACGACTGAATTAAAAAACAATATCTTACATGGGCCCAATAAGGATACACCTAACCTTTTTCCGGTTCATTTTTATCGTACGACTACATCGGTAGGGCTCACACCAACAACTTGGTTTTTTTTTTTCATAATCGTTTATCATTTTTTGAACTTAAGTGTTTGAACTCCATTTTACCGACATAAAAAGCAGCCCTTTTAAATGTCCACGGCTGATATTGAATCATAACAGGTTGTCACTAAAACCCCCAATGCAAGGTCTTTAATTGGATGGAATGCATATTGGTACTTTTTAACATGTTACACTTTGTAAAATACGGAGCAAGTTATACCTCAAAGTTACGAAAGTGTCTTCGGATGAACAGTCGCTGTTGTTGAGGCTGCACACCCATTTTCTCGCTTATTATCATTTTTAAGATCAATACAGGTGTCTCTGGATCCACTTGCAAACACATTATCTTTGGTTTTTGTGTACGGAGACTTCGGATGAAGACTTGCACATATCTGCGACTATCAAAAAAAAACACAGTACTGCATGCTAAGGGTCACTCAATCGTTTGAATTGACATATTAAAGGAATAAAGGTAAAGACCATCAACTATTACTGTAACCACACTCTATACGCTATTATTAAAGTGAAGAAATTGTGTTTTCTAAGGGAGTTAAGTTGTCTAAAAAACCACCGAAATTTGATGCCTGTGTAATTCTTCAAACGCAAGGTTCAATACGTATGCCAGCGTTTAATCGTGTTTTACCTGATTAGCTGAGGTTTGTCTTGATCGTCAACTTGTTCCCTTTTCAGTTTCTTTTCCTCGGTTGATGCCGCCCCCTGTTGTTTGCTCTCCTCGTCAACTCCTGCATCTTGACACCTTTCTGGCTCGGCTCCAGCTGATTCGTCTCTTGATTCGTTCATTACTGATGTAAAAAGGGAAAAAGAGTGATCATATTACCATATTTTTAAAACTATCTCTACTGTTTTGGTGGTTTGTTTTCTAAAATTAACAGGTTTTTAACAATTAGGTTTTTTTTTTAGTTAATTATTTGTTTAAAGAGTCCGATAGGAGAGCAGGGTACCCTATAATTTTTTATCCTTAAATTATAGTGCCTAATGTACAGTTTCATCTCTAATCACTCCTTAAATGTATCTGCTTGTTTGCATTTTAGCTCACCCGGTACATTTTGGGCAAAATCAGTCAATCCGATGGCCTCCAATGCTCGTCTCAGCTTCTGAGCTGCTTCGTCACGATCCGTCGTCTTTTTCCACCAAGTGAGTAGCATGTGACGGCTCTCTTCAGTGCTGCCTTCGTTGGTGGTTTGGATGTCTGCAATTTCCACTTCTTCATATCCTAAGTGTTTGGCCAATTCCTTCCACGATGATTCAATTTTCGGGGACAAGCCCTTGAGGTACTCATCGTCAATAGCGGATTTGCCTGCCAAAAGAATTTTAAATATTGCCTTTAGTGAAACCACAGGCGTATATGGTGTCAACGTATAGCAGTTAACCTGTATTATTAACTACAGCCGCAACGAAAAGATACTTTCGTTCTTTATAAACAGCTCAACTAAAGATAGCAAAAACTCCCTAGCAGGTCGTTTGTTCACTTGAACATAATTAGTTTCCCGAACTTGGTCATTTACCTTTTGATACCTTGTTTTTCACATTTTCTTCTTCGGCTGATGCCGCCCCGTTTTGTTTGTTCTCCTCGTCAACTCCTGCATCTTGAAGCCTTACTGATTCGGGTCCTGCTGCTTCGTCTCTCGATTTGCTCGTTACTGATGTAAGAAGGAAAACAGAGTGACCATCATTTTATTGTTTACCAATTGTTTTTCATATTGTCTTTACTGTTTTGTTTTACATTCAACGAGGCCGTTTTAATTGCTCAGGCCTATTTATTTGTTTAAAGAGCTAAGTATGAGTATCATACCCATATTTTTTGTTCTGAAAATACATCGTCTAAAGTTAAATGCACTCAGAAATCACTTTTGAATAATTGAAAACTGTTTGTTCACATTAATTTAGCTCACCCGGTACATTTTGGGCCAAATCAGTTAACCCGATGGCCTCCAATGCTCGTCTCAGATTCTGAGCTGCTTCGTCGCGATCTGTCATCTTTTCCCACCAAGTGAGTAGCATGTGACGGCTCTCTTCAGTGCTGCCTTCGTTGGTGGTTTGGATGTCTGCAATTTCCGCTTCTTCATATTCTAGGTGTTTAGCCAATTCCTTCCATGATGATTCAATTATCGATGACAAGTCCTTGAGGTACGCTTCATCGATAGTGGCTTTGTCTGCCAAAATGAATGTTAAGTTTTAGTCAACTTTTTTTTTTCAAATGCTTTCACCACGGTTTAAGTTATATGGTAGCAGTTAACTTATGTACTACAGCTGCAGCAAACTAGACTCTTGTTCTTTAATAATAGCTCAAATTTAGATTGTTTGTTTACTTGAACATTTATTCCTAACCTCTTTCATTTACCTTTTGGTACATCGTCGTCATCCGGATCTTCTATGGGCAGCTCGAGAGAGATGATTTCATTTTTGTCGACACCATTCTCCTCAAGTGTGAGCAAGTCACAGAGCTAACAAAGTAAATAATGTAAATTACTTGATCAGGAGAAACAAGGAGGATATAAGAAGTTAATCATTCAAACTTCCAGCAAATTACGTTCGTTGAAGCCTTTCATAGTGTGGAGGGAAGGGCTGTGATTTTTTGAAAGTACTGTTTAAAACGTGAAAAGAATATGAGATCTTGCATTCTACATATACCCTTTCTAAAATACCACAATGCGAAACTCTAGGTGTTGATATTTCAAATTGAACAAATTATCCGTACCGGTATTATTAATGACGGTATACCTACCTGGAAGATTTCCCTGATGTACAGACGCTGATATCGTGCCTCAACACCGATCTTCTTTTGGATTACCTCTTTTAGAGATGAGACGGATGTCTCGGGATGGAGTTCGAAATAAAGTGTCTTGGGTTTTTGTCGGAGGGGAGTACGGACAAAGACCTGCAGTTTCTGTTTTACGTCTTTGGTATTGCTGTGAAAATAGGGAGAAATCATGTGTAGTTTTAGAAATGCGTTATTCTAAAATAGAACGGGATCTGTGAACTATTCACTTGGCAGCTATAGTCAAAGTAACGTCCACTGTCACGAGTCTATGAAAAGTATTGCACAAGTTCACTCAATTTTTACACAAGTAGCTGGAAAGAATCAAAGATTCAACAAATCCTTCGACATTAAGTTACAATTATGACCCTCATTTGAAATGAATAACTGTCGTTTCTGTATACCTCTGACTTTCATGTGTCTGCTTTGATTGTCTTTGGATCCATCGTTTCGATGGTCTCCTTTTCCCAAGAAAAAAACGACTGGTGTCTAGCACAGTAATCGTCGATAGTTCAGTAGTTTCTAGAAATGGTTTGGCGTGACGACCAAAGTAAAATATCTCCTTTTGTGCTCAAGTGTGTACATTAAACTGACCACAACAACTACGAGGTCACATTAAATTACATTTGTGTGGCTAGAGTTTTCTTTCAGGAAGATGTTTTAAGAACAAAAAAGCTCTCCTTCAAAGGTTTACTTTTTGGTTTTTGCGTAATGAGAAGGCGGGTTGTCTGTACAGGATCACAGAGAAAAACGCCCTCTTCCTGAATCCAAATCCTGAATGGTCTTTCGCAGCATTTTGGTATTTGCCGAGTTGAAGTAAGGTGTGAAGTTCAATCGCAGAGAGGGAAATTATCTGCTGGCGTTCAATGCCCTACTGCGATGGATTGTATGTAAATCAGCTATACGCCCCTCTAAGTAAACACACTTCTAGATAATATTAACTGTAACTCGAGATAAGCATACCTAATTTCTTTTTGATAATGAAGCCTAGCAAGGTACGTAGTACAGACTACACCTGATGTGGTCTTGTTTCAACTGGTTTGTACATGACGAGGTGGGACACCAGATCATGGGCTTATATTAAGTGGTTTACCAAACCACGTATTCATCCCCGGTACGGCTTCGTCTCTGAATGACAGATTCATTCTTGGAGATTGAAATGTCACAACCAAACGGATATTCTTCAAACTTTGGCTTCGTATGCAAAACATATAGAAATAACAAACGGGTACACAGTAAATAATATATGTTACTTGCTTAAAGATTATATGAGTTAATTGCTTAAAGATTGTAAAAGTGTATTTGTGCCGTTCTTACATTCATGTTTTTTTTATGTGTTTGTACATTTGCGTAAAAAGGCCATTAACTTGTCCACAATGGGATATTAATTAAAGTTTGATTTTATTGAATTGTATTGAAGCAGAACAAGGGCCTGTACGGAGTTGGATTCCCCTAAGTAAGGGACCTCGAATTCTCCCGAAGCGAAAACAGAACCGAAGCACTGGAAACCCAACTCTATTGGGCTTTATCTAGCCAGCGGCATCAGACTTTGTAAACAATCGCAGAAACGCCGTAAACACTTCAGTTTTGGACCTTCGATACATGGCGTGATATTTTAGATAACAGTCATTAAGCACTAGGGGACACATATTCATTATTAGGGTACAATCTTTAAGACTCTCAGGTTACGGTAGGATGCCCTCAGAGCAGAAAGTTATTCCAATATATAAAGCTAATCCAAAACCCTTTGTTGGGTAAATGTGGGTTGTTTATAACGCCTTTTAAAATGTTGCTTTTTCTGTGCTGTTTTGGTATTCCATCCCGAATTTTGTTTTCATTGCTTATTTTCATTAATACAGAAGTTTCAAATTGGAGGCATTGCATATAGCGCATCGAAAGAAAAAAGTGACATTTTGTCATGGAATAATTACAAAATTTTGACAATTTAGCCGTGTTTCTTTTCAAGTGATTTTTGTTCCAGTGGCTTTTAGAGGTTCAATAGAGAAAATCAAAGTGGTTCCTCTTAAAAAACACAAAAGCACTGCGGGGGATATAATTATGTTTTTTTTTAATTATAATATTAATTTATTTTATTGTGAAAGAAGCTATTAAACTTCTTTAATTAATGGTATTTTTACAGTGTTTTTACACAGAACATGGCGTCGTTATGGCGCCCTCACTCGCTCAACACGGCCGATTCTATGTCAACTACACTTTATATGGCCGATTCTTTATATTTGTCAACTACACTTTCTGACCCATTCTTTATATTCGTCAGCAATATAGCCGATACATTATATTTGTCAACGACACTTTATGTGGCCGATTCTTTATATTTGTCAACTACACTTTATGGCTGTTTCTTTATGTTTGTCAACTACACTTTATACAACCGATTTTTTCCTTTCTCAACTACACTTTGTATGACCGATTTGTGTTTTTTATTTGTAAACTACTCGTTATATGGCCGATTCTTTATATTTAACAAAGACACTTTATATGGCCGATTCTTTGTAGTTGTAATCAACACTTTATATGGTCGATTTTTTTATATTTACAGGAATTCAAATACGAATTCGATTTTAATAATGTGAGTCAAGAATGAGCCACTATTTTTTTCTCTTAGATTTTGTATTTTGTATAATGAGGAACAAATCAAGTTTTTTTCATGACGATTGTGATTTTTGGCTGTTTACCTTTGCAGGTTTTCATCTATTAATTGAGGTAGAAATACCTGCGTGGTTCAAGGGTAGGCCCATTCATCAGTAGGTTTCGGTAAATAATCAGTCGTGGGCAGGTGAATTGTGTGATAGTTCTATTAATTTAAGAGAAATAACTTAGAAATAGAGTTATGCAAACTAAACGAAATTTTCACATTTACTAGTCAATAACATGTAATTTATTTCTATGTTATTTTTTATTAAATAGGTTGAGTCACACTGTTGAAAATATTTTAACCATTTTGATTCACACTGATTGAGATTTCTGCTCGGAATGACATCAAAGCTTTGCTCATCAATATAGGTATTAAGTGTGCCCTAGCAAGGTAGCACAGATTACACCTGATCTGGTCTTGTTTCAACCGGTTAGTACATGACAAGGCGGGACACCAGATCATGGGTTCATCTTTGTTTTGTTTTTTCAAACCACGGATAAGTTTACAGATGTGGCTTCTTCTCCGACTACACTAATCACTCCTAACCTTTCCTATGCCACCAGCGGGTGGACAGTCTTCAAACTTTGGCTTCCTGTTTTTCGATTTAAAGTTGCTAAAGCAAAACCAGTGCATACTGAGCCTGATTCCCGTTAGTCCGGGGCTCCGAACTCTCCCGAAGCTCAAACGGCCGCGGAACGGAAGCCGTGCGCGGGAATACCCAATTATATTTGGCTTATCTAACCAGCAGCATCAGACTATGTAAACATTCGTATAAACGCCGTAAACACTTTAGCTTTTGGACCCTGGAAACATGGCGTGATTTTAGATAAATGCCCTAGTCAGTGAGCCTGTAATGGCCCATTATTATTTATGGGTACAATCTCTTCAACTTTCAAGGTTTTCGGCAGCATGCACTCATGGCATTTAATCATTCCAAAAAAGTTGTCACAACCCTTCTCACTTACTCTGGCATATATCAAAAGTGGTATATATAAAAATCGCTTCTATGAGAGTTTTAATGGTCAAAATATTCCAATGGGATAATGTGATTACAGTTAAGTATTGTTTATGAAAATGCATTACCTCCCCTTCTGATAAAAAAAATGATTTCTTTTTTTTAAAGTGATTACACACGAATCCATTTTGATCACGTGATTCTTCAGGAACTGTTTCAAGATATTGCAGAGTTTTTATCACGTTCACAGTTTTAAAGTTCTGTCCACGGATCACCAAAAAGGGTGGTGTTCTTTCAGTAAAACGAAAACAAATCATGACATGGTTGTCTATATTCTCAGGCCCAGATTAAGTGTTTCGTAGGCACCAGGCACCAGTGTTCCGAAGAATGGAGAAGGAAGGGGAAAGGAAGAGGGAATAAGAACAAAGTGGAGAATGTAAATAATAAACACCGCTGCTTAAAACTGCGCGAAGCTAAAATCAGGTTCTGAAACCTATGGCAAAAGATTGTACATTCTGTCATGTCGGCACAAGCTGCCGCGCCAAGTCGCTTCATATAGGGGGTTGACAGCTTCAGCTGTGCAAAACACAAGCACGTGCTCGCTCGCACATATATGAATTGAGCTTATTCTTATTTAGTGACGACTCAAAATAACGAGGGCATTTTTCGATAGAGAGTCAAGCTACAATTTTGATATTTGAGCCATAGAGCATCTGCAATCCAAAAATTTCACAGGGCTCTTAAGCGTTTCCGTAACCCACGCATTCAGGGCTTCGCGGTCGCATATAAAACATTTCACAATATAGGATTTAAAGAACCCCCCCCCCCCTCCTTGCTGTCTGGGATCAGGAAACAGGCCTGTACAAGGTATGCGCAAAGGTACTGATCATGTACATGCAGTTTTGCGACGATGGAATAAAAAAAAATATAGCTGGATTTTGTATTTTCGAGCAAATTTTAAAATAAATTTCGAACGATTACAGTACGAGATCTCAATATAAAACATTAATCATTCTTGCAATTGTCCTCCGATAGAAAAGAAAGAAAATAAAACAAAAAGTTATGTGGCGATGGCCAAGTCTTCAGGAGTCGGACTTATGACCCTAACTCAATGAGCCCCTTACCGACTTCCATATAGAACTCTTCCGGGACTCGGTACACGGCCCACCACACCTCCTTCCCTGTCTGTCCATGTAACTCGAAAGTCAGGCACCATAAAGGGAGGAAACGAGGTGGCACCCTAAGCCTTGCTGCCGAGTCAGCAAAAGAACCCCGTACCTATACGCAGACGCCAGCCTGGATTTCGCAGACAGTCCCAACTTGTGAGTCAGCTTACCGACCGACTGAGCTAACTGCTGTTGGTAAATGACGACGGGAAATGAATACTCTTAAATGACAGAACCGCAGGAATCAAAACCCCAAAAAATGACACCAAGCGGGTTCGAACCCGTAACCCTGGGTCCGCTGTCAGACAGCTTAACAACTAGGCTGTTTCAGTAAGTGTTTTTCTGTTTGCGTTTAAAACATAATTCTTATTTTTGCATTGAGGGAGTTACTTTGTGTTTCATAGCTGCACGAAAGATGCATCAGCATCGCGCTATACACATGAATGCTGTTACGTAACTCTTTTCTACAATCACTTAGGGGTGCATACCTGCAAATAAACTCCCATAGACACTAGTGCTAAATGCCCATACTTCAAAATTCTTTGAAAAATACTCAAAACTCTCACAGGTATTCAAGCTGCACAGAAAAATGATAATCAACATGTCATCTTTCGTTTTCTTTTCAATTTTTGGTGGGTTGACCATTGACTTTTCGAGATATTTTCACCCAAAGAAGACGACCCCTATTTTCCCATAAGCGGAAAAGTAGCCATCTTGAAAAACGATCCCTCCACAACATGGCAAAATAGCGCCGAGCCCAATAGCTTCGAGCCCAATAGCATCCAAAATGCTCAGAATTGGAAGCCCCAAGTCCGGGCCAGAGGTTCATTACCATATCTTTTCAATTCCCCAATTTTACGGCGCTCAGAACTCTCTAATATAGAATATTTTGAGGGTATAACTTTTATTCATGAGCTTGGCG
Organism: Patiria miniata; assembly: GCF_015706575.1. NCBI lineage: Eukaryota > Metazoa > Echinodermata > Asteroidea > Valvatida > Asterinidae > Patiria > Patiria miniata. Next base: position 3,726,027 of record NW_024037057.1, read on the forward strand.
GATCGATTTACCGGTGTGCACCCTTTAATAGCAGGCAACTTTTAGATTTTAACACAAAACCACATTCAGGACAAGCAGAATATCACCAAAGTCAATATTTTGAAGAAAAAAATGAAAGAAAAATATTATCCGAGGTCGATATGAAGCCCGAAAATAGTGGGGGTTTTTTGCCCCTGCTAAGCTGTAGAGCGCCCCCAGCGACAATAAATTGAGTTTCAGCTACTTTTCAGCTCAAAATGCCCCCCCCCCTTTTCAACTGGGAATTGTTGTAATCGGGTGATAGCCTGCTGCTCCCTTACGATTTGGGAGAATCCGTTACGGAAAAAACCCTTGTTGATACCTTTAAAACACTTTTCCCCCCTCCCCGTACGTTCCGCCCACTGAAAAGACCACTGCCGGGGCACAGCGCATGCGCGAAATGGCCATCTTTGTTATTCTTTATAGGGTGCATACCTGCAAATAAACTCCCATAGACACTAGTGCTAAATGCCCATACTTCAAAATTCTTTGAAAAAATACTCAAAACTCTCACAGGTATTCAAGCTGCACAGAAAAATGATAATCAACATGTCATCTTTCGTTTTCTTTTCCATTTTTGGTGGGTTGACCTTTGACTTTTCGAGATGTTTTCACCCAAAGAAGACGACCCCTATTTTCCCATAAGCGGAAAAGTAGCCATCTTGAAAAACGATCCCTCCACAACATGGCAAAATAGCGCCACTTTCGAGCCCAATAGCATCCAAAATGCTCAGAATTGGAAGCCCCAAGTCCGGGCCAGAGGTTCATTACCATATCTTTTCAATTCCCCAATTTTACGGCGCTCAGAACTCTCTAATATAGAATATTTTGAGGGTATAACTTTTATTCATGAGCTTGGCGGATCGATTTACCGGTGTGCACCCTTAGGTACGGAGCAGATGACTATTCAGAATGACTACGAGCAATTAACCTTACCAAGTCGTTCTTATTCTGTCTCATCATTATTGTTTCGCGTCGCGCGTCTTTCGGCCGGCACTGACATGTCGCGCTGATTGAGAGAAATTCTAGCAAGTTTCCCCTTCCTCATTAAATTAATCTTTATCAAACTACTGACCAGATAACAAATATTTATGAGGGAATTTCGTTTGTCTGATTCTAATTCAGATCCCTTAGCTAAATTCATCCTTGGAAATTAATCTTTTCTTGAACTAACGCTAGGGAATTAAATCTAGGGAATGATGCCACTGTCCAGTGGCGTAAATCTTTGCCGGCGAGTGTGGTGGGGGGGGGGGGAGGGGTTGTGATGCGGGATGACCAAAATCACTAAATTCGGGCGATTCACAATGCAGCGCGCCACCAAGAGTTTGCCATGGAGAGTCAGTTTTTCAAATTACGATCGACAAAAAAGGCCCATTTGAATGAGTGTCATTAAACAACTTTAGCTAATTGGCTTTAAATTTGGGTATAGCATTCTGCCGCCTTACTAAAAACATCACACTGATACAAAGACAAGAAAAGTTATACTCGAATTATACGCTCGCGAAACTACTGACCGAAAAAAAGTAACAATTTCAAATGTCCCGCACTGCAAATTGTCGACCATCTCGCACAATGCACTAGGAAAAATTAACTCTCCGTGGCAAACTCTTGGTGGCACATGAAACGCCTGAATTGCTACATTTAACTGGGACGCTATTTATCAATTATGTATACTTGTGCTTACATTTTTTAAAGCTTTCGTATTTTGTTTCTCCACTTTCCAGTGCTCTTGAGTACATTTTAGTTGCTTTGACGTTCGGAAAATACCTCAAAATCCATTTTTTTTTTCTATTAACAAAAAAGTGGGGGATTCAATAGCTCATCCCCCGGTCAAAAAGTATTGGGGTATATAACCCCGCCCCACCACCACGGGAATTACGCCCCTGATGACGGCGCACGCAGCCAGCGAGCCTGCCACTTGCATGGTATTTTTTTCGTGTCCAGTTTGCCATACGCCTTGATTCAAATCTACGGTCATGAAAAGGCCTTTGAGATGAAACAAAGCAAATTCATGAGCCTTTTGCGACTGAACGATCTAATTTGGGGTCGTATTGTGTACTTAACAAGCGAGTATAATTTTTACTAACACCTGCACATTTAATACGCCTATCGGCGGCGGCGGAACGTTTTTAAAACTGGGGGCATCACCAAAAAGAGACATTTGCTCAGAAAAAGGCACCTTCCGATGGTGTGAAAGTGGAGAAAATTGTGAAACTATTTTCGTTAACATTGCAAGGAATACACATTACCTATAGCAAAATTTACTTCCAACATTGATATACACTTTTAAAAATGTTTGCATTACATTTTAAAAGTGTGAGGAGCACTATTATTTCTTAACGAGCCAGTTTTCCATTTTGAGAGAGGCACAATTTTTGTTTTATTGCGAGAGGGGTCATTCGTGTTTGCGAGGGATAGTTTTCCAGCTCGAGAAGGCTCACAATCTTGTTATTGCGCGGGGCATTTGTGTTTTTGAGGGGCACTTTTGCTTTACAAGAGAGGAGATCATTTTTAAACACCATCATAATGCTTTCATGTGCGTTTGAGGGCAGTTTTATTTTCATCTGGAGTGGGTACATTTGTGACCTAATGTGGCAAAATGAGGAATGTCTCCCAAAACCATGTTATGAGTAATCAATAATAGGAAAATCATGTAGTAAGAACCGGAAAATGTCCCTGTCTAAAAATACACATAATAAAAATCTGTGGCTATAGATTAGGCCTATTGGGAATGGGGGTACAAGGACGGATCCAGAACACACTTTTGTTGGGGGGGGGGGGACTGTACAAATCAAGCCAGGCAAAACTGGTATAGGTCCTAGCTCTAACAGCCTGTTGGCACAAATTCTCGAGGGCGTTATTCGCTTCTCAAAGTGGGGGTAGTACATACATGTGTATCTTGATCAGTACTAATTGTGCGAGTGCGAAGCCTAAACGGCGCTGGGTTCGGGGCCCGCTGAAGGGCCGGCCCCTGGATTCTAGGCGCCCTGTGGTGCGATCTGAGGCAATTTCTGACGACTGCCAAAGTTTTAGCACAAGATCATCATTTAAACATCTTTTTCGAGTTTTTCGAGTCAAATCAGCTGTGAGCTTTAGAAACAAATGTAGGCTACATTTTTTTTTATTCGGGGACAAAAATCGTTGGGGAACGACATCGATTCCCCCGTTCCCCACCGATCAACGCCGAGGTTGGCACCGTGCTTCAGAACGACAGCCTCTACACGTACATTGTATACCTAGGGCCAATGCATACATGCTGTACAGCGTCAGTTGGTGAAATCGAAAATTCTGAGAGAGACCCTCAAACATTTTCAAAACCTTTTCTCTGCGCGTGTGGGTGAACGTTATAGAAGGTAGAGGCGACGTTGTGTGGACTTGGGCAAGTCCTCACAGTGTTTCCCCATTTCTGGAAAACAGGTTTGAGAGCATTTTTGGGTTAGGTTTATCTGTGGCAAAATTAAGAGAAATACTAAAGGGGATCATAGAAAAAATAAATTGTGTGGGTGAACGTATTAACACTGCCTTATGGGTTATCGGAACAATGGGAGCTACCCCACAAGGAATGTCCACCGACTTGCGGGGTACCGTTTTGGTACCCCACAAGTTTTTCACGAAATAGATATATGGATTTTACTCATAAACTAGGAATTTCCAAGGTGGGTTGATATGTCGCAAATGCAATAGTTTTAAAAAAAAGGATATTTCAGCCCAGGAAATTAATTCTGGTTAAAATAAGAGCATTTCACATTAGTGTGCGACATTGCAAAATGTTAGAACACGAGAACAAAGGAAGTACCCCATTTCTATACCCGTGTAAGCAGGTATAGAAGGTAGAGGCGACGTAGTGTGGACTTGGGCAAGTCCACACTGTGTTTCCCCATTTCTGGAAAACAGGTTTAGAGGCATTTTTGGGTTAGGTTTATCCGTGGCAAAATGAAGAGAAACACTAAAGGAGATCATAAAAAATGGATTGAAAGAGTTTTCACAGTTTGAGAAAAAAATGAGTTTGTTTTACTGTTTTTTCTTTACACGAAACCGAGGGAATGTCCACACTTTGTATATAACGTAAACATGTCTGGGTAGGCCTATGTGTTTTATGGCACACTGCGGTATTTTGGTAGGCCCCCCCCCCCCCCCCCCCCCCCCAGTTTCCGTAGGCCCCCAAATTGTTCGTAGGCCCCAACATTTTTAGTAGGCCCTTGGCAAAGTGCATACTCTGCCTATTGGGTAATCTGGGCCTGTATATTCTGGCATTCGATGAACTACTGCGATGGATTGTATGCAAATCAGCTGTACGCCCCTCTAAGTAAACACACTTAACTGTAACTCGTGATGCGATTGTTTTCGTCTTGGTTTTTAAATGAACCCTTTGCAAGGTACGGTAGCACAGACTACACCTGACCTGGTCTTATTTTAACAGGGTTTGAACATGACGATGCAGGACACCAGATCATGGGTTTATCTTTGGGGGCTTCGCAATCTCTCCCGAAGCCAAAACGGAACGGAATCCGTGCACTTGAAACCCACTTATATTTGTCTTTATCTAGCCAGCGGCATCAGACTTTGCAAATATTGCAAAAGCCGTAAACACTTCAGTTCTTGGACCTTGGAAACATGGCGTGATTTTAGATAATAGGCTCTAGTCAGGGAACTTGTAGGGTCCCATTTTTATTTCTGGGTACAATCTTTCAAACTCTCAGGTTTTCAGTAGCATGCACTCTGTGCATGAAATCATTCCAAAAAGCAGCCTCAAAAACACTCTTTTTGTCGGGCAAATTTTGTGAAACAATAAATGCTTCAACGCCTTTATTTTTCAAAGTCGCTCTCCCCGTGCTATTTCCTAGTTTCACGGCGAATTATTTTTTTTAGCAAAATGAAATGTGTTTACTTTGCATAACGTATCTAACAAAGAAAACCGAGTTTAAGCATGAAATAATCATTTACCAAATTGCAAATTATATTCTGCCTGACATCATTAAAAAAATAGAATAGACGCCCACATTGAAACAAACGATTGCCTTCAAAACAAATATTATTGTTTCGGGGAAAAAATAAAACAAGAGCAGAGTGCATAATTATGTACACATCACCGTGGGGTTTGAGAACTAAGTAACACTATTAGTCCAGCGGATATGTGAAAAAATTGTGCACTTTTGCATACAAGCGTGAAACTTGGCACAGATGTTTATATTCATGCGAGAAAATGTTTTAGATGTGGAGCTATCGCCAATTTTACCCTTTTAGGGGCGTGGCATCTATTTAAAAAAAAGGGGGCGGGACTTGTCGTGCCCTCAGTGAAAACGGTTTTTCCCACTTGTTACAAAAGCAGGAAACTTCACAAAGACATAATTATATAGATAATTAGTGTTTTCCAGATTCGCAGCCACCACAAAAGTACCTTTTTGGGGGGCTAGGCAGTCATTAACAGAAAAGGGGGGTAATTATTATGCCCAATTTGGAAAACATACTGTGCCCATACTTCATGAACGAATAAAACGTCCTACAGACGTTTAAATTCATGAGAAAATTTTTTCCAGATGTGGAGCCATCTCGAACACACCCTTTTAGGGGCGTAGCAACCATATCAGAAAACAAGAGGGCGGGGTTTTCTTTATGCCCACCCTGGAAATATTGTTCCCACATTCATAGAGAAATGGAACTTTCCTCAGACATTGACATTCATGAGAAAAAAAATTCCAGATGTGGAGCCATCGCGAACACACCCTTTTAGGGGCGTGGCAGCCATATTGATAAAAAGGGGGGCGGGGTTCTCATTATGCCCAACATGGGAAAAATGTGCCCACATCTCATAAACGAATGAAGCTTATTCCCACAGACATTAATACTCACGACAAAAAAAATCACACGTGGAGCCATCGTAAACAAACCCTTTTAGGGGCGTGGCAGCCATAATAAAGTGGGGGGGGGGTAGTCATGATGCTCCTATAAAAGAAAGTTGTGCCTACCTTTCATAAATGGATTAAATTCCACTCGGAAAATATATTCATAAAAATCTTCTTTTTTTTAATGTGAAGCCATCACAAACCTACCCTTTTAGAGGCGCGGCATCCATTTGTGAAATGGGGGGGACTCAAATCACAACGTGGACAATTTTGACCGCGTTTCATATAATAAAATCCACTTCAGATAGCTGTTCAATGTGTTGGAGTAGGGCCGCCTTTATAGTTGGAAGTTACTGTTGGCAAACCCTTTGTTTTCTTACACTATGCATTCTTGCCTCATCTATATCAACTGCAGCAATATCTGAATTGGGGTATAAACTGGGGTACCTCAGTTAGTCCTGGAAGGACTAGTGTTACTTCTTCAAATACATTTTTTTCCCTGCCTTTTTTTCTGACAGACCAAAAGGCATATGCAGTGTGGCACCTGTATAAAGTATAACATTTTTTAATGGATTTGGTCGGGGTAAAAAAAAAAACACTCATCAGAGCTTGATATACCATTTTTAAGAGAACAGAGGTGTTGTGTGGTGGGGGTACACAGATTCATTGAATGTGAAGTCATAGTGGACGTGTCCACCACTTTGTGAGGCGAGTACATTACGTGTTGTTACCCAATCTGCTCTCAATGCGGCGCAACGGGTAGGAGGTAGGGGGATTTTACACTCCTCCCCCCCCCCGTAAAAAAGGATTTCCATGTCCCTTAAATGTTAAAAGTTAGAGTTTAGGGCTGCCATTGTGCTGTGTATTTGTAATGATGAAATCACTCTGGAATTTAGATGTGCATGATAATATAGGTGCACACATAAGTACACACATATATAAGTACACACATTGAACCCTATAACTGGGGTTAGCCTACCGGTGCTTACCCATGCTCTTTGGTGTAAGTCAATGTATTACCAAATAATATAGGGTATGGGCCAATCAACATTATAAGAAACCAACAACAAAATATAAAAATTTCAATTGTGGGCACAGTGAGCAAGCCCCTCACATCTCTGAAAGGATGAGTTTGCTGTGGCTCTACATATGAATTTATTATCTTGCACCAAGTTTGTGTGAAGTTTAGTCATTTATGAATGTTCGATGGTGGGCAAATGATAAGTAGCACCCCCCCCCCATTTTTTTTAAATAGATGCCATGCATCTAAAAGGATAAGTTTGTGATGGCTTCAAATTAAAAAAAGAAGGAAAGATTTTCATGAATATATTGTCCGTGTGGAGTTTAATCCATTAATGAAAGGTAGGCATGACTTTCTTTTATAGGGGCATCATGACTATCCCCCCCCATTTTACTTTGGCTGCCACGCCCCTAAAAGGGTGTGTTTACGATGGCTTCACTAGTGACTTTTTTTTCTCGTTTTCATTCGTTTATGAGATGTGGGCACATTTTTGGCATAATAAGAACCCCGCCCGCCCCCTTTTTTTTCAATATGGCTGCCACGCCCCTAAAAGGGTGTGTTCGAGATGGCTCCACATCTGGAATTGTTTTTCTCATGAATGTCAATGTCTGTGGAAAGTTCCATTTCTCTATGAGTGTGGGAACAATATTTCCAGGGTGGGCATAATGAAAACCGCGCCCCCTTTTTTTCTTATATGGTTGCCACGCCCCTAAAAGGGTGTGTTCGAGATGGCTCCACATCTGGAATTTTTTCTCATGAATATAATCGTCTGTAGGACGTTTTATTCGTTCATGAAATATGGGCACAATGTTTTCCAAATTGGGCATAATAATAACCCCCCCCTTTTTTCTTTTAATGGCTGCCACGCCCCCAAAAAGGTACTTTTGTGGTGGCTGCAAATCTCGAAAACACTAATTATCTATATAATTATGTCTTTGTGAAGTTTCCTGCTTTTGTAACAAGTGGGAAAACTATTTTCACTGCGGGCACGACAACTCCCGCCCCCCCCCCCTTTTTTTTTAAATGGATGCCAATGGATGCCCTAAAAGGGTAAATTTGCGATGGCTCCACATCTAAAACATTTTCTTGCATGAATATAAACATTTGTGCCAAGTTTCACGCTTTTATGCAAAAGTGCACAATTCATCGATATTTTGTCACATATCCGCTTGACCATATATTAACCGTGTGTGGTTACAAATTCTCGATGTACGTCGTTGGGGATCGGGACAACGCTCGACCTCATTCATTGGTCAGTTGTTTGAGAAAAATAGGTGGTTTCTTCTTTGCGATGACGACGTGTTGGCCGTAGTTGGCACGCATGCTCAGAAGGTAAAACGTGCTGACTTACAACTACTGAAGACTACCGGAGGCAGAAAACAGGGCTAGTTGAATGACACAACTTTGAGACAAGTTGATGGACGAAACTTGTACAAGAAGGAATAGTAAAAAAAAAAATAGTAGGGCAAATGAGTCAAGCATTCATTATCTGATGGCATGCTATTTAGGGAATTAAAATCACCATCTGTAGAAAATTGTCAAACAATTACCCCAAATTTAGACCCCAAAAAAGTGTGCTCAAACTGGCTCATGACGCCGTGATGGCCGGGCAGCTCAGCACAACTAAAACCACCACCGAAAATTCCTTTTGGCTGAGCGTATACAGATTGACGTGCGACATAACTCTTTGTAAGTGGTATATTCCCGAGCCGAAGAAAGATCTTTCGGCGCTGTTGACAGTTACGTCGTGTGCCAAGGAAAAGGACGTTAGCAGCCCAGGCACAAAAAAAAACACTTGTGGAGATAATTGAATTGAAAGGTTTTGTGCTCCCATTTCTAAATGAAAAATCACATCAGGCTGAAATTTGGGCTCATTTAGGTCGTTCATAATTAATCGTTTTGTGCATTTTTATATCGAAATATTATTTAATTTTGAAGTTATTTAATCACTAACTCTCCGACAAACACGTTTCAACAACTCTTTTCGGTCACTCAGCTTTTCTAAAGTTTTAGAAAAAACAACCAGAATCGCTCAAAAGTCTGCTACGATGATAGATAACATCTTCTTTAGTACATATGCTCAGGATGGCTTATCCAGTACTCGAATATATCAAAACCTTGGCTCCTATGGTCAACGTATTCCAAAGTGATTACAGTTAATTATTGTTTAGTTTATGAAAGGTATTACCTCCTTTCTCTGATGAAAAGTTGATTTCTTTTTTATAGCTGACACCAGTGTTGGAGGTCTCGAGGCCGGCCTCGAGGCCGATTTTCATGGCCTCGGCCTCGGCCTCGGCCTTGGCCTCGGAGGTGCAAGGCCTCGGCCTTGGCCTCGGCCTCGGAGCCTTCCGGCCTCGGCGAATCGGTCGAGGACGGCTCGATGCCGCCCATTTTGATGTGTTTTCTATTCTAATTAATTTTAATTTTTTACCGTATCAAACCCTCCAGATTCTGCCGCAGTGGGTTCCGTGAAACAAATGCATATAAAATGTACGCACGAATAAACTGGAAATGGTCGCATTGAACGTACTCACGTACGTAGCATCTTCGCTTAGCCTGCCCTTCAGCTTTCCACGTGCGTGCAAGCGTTGTAACTGTTACCGCGTGCCAGACTACGTAAGTCTGGCACCAATCCCATTTGCGTACAATGACATGTGGTAGTAGACTAGTCTGGTTGCAGGTTGTACAAAATTTTCTCGTTTCGCCTCTGTACCTCGACCTTTAAAAATGATTTGCGGTAAGGTGCGGCAAGCTTAATCATTTCTTTTTATAGGCCACTGTTTCAGTAAAAGTCTGAACTTTCTGGGTACGATCGAGTGAACTAGTCCGTACCATTTTATTTTCTCATAAAGATATGAAAAAAAAAACAATTACGATTTATCAAGTAGATTTTATTTTTACACGGTGATTTAAATGAAAGTTCGGCTCACACGGTAATGTTTGGCGCAAATGGTCGATATGGAAAGCACGATTTGAGAATTAGTTTTTCCATCCAAATGAATGCAAAGTTCTGAATGAATGTTGTAATAATAAGAGTCAGTATTCCTCGTGCTACCAGGATACTTTTTTTGTATTTTTAGAGCCATGTTGATACTTATTACATGTATAAGCACGGTTTGAAATTGACTAATTTTGCGTGGTTACAGATATACGGCCAAAACCTCTGGACTCCCTACCTCTGGCCATGATCTTAAAATTCTTCGAAGCCATTGGATTAAAATCGGATGATCCGAGAATTCATGGTCATTTTGATGAACTGAGTGATATCATGCACGCATGTTCCGTGTTGCCGTGTTGTTTGGAGCGGGATTGGCCATTGCCAGACTTTGTCTGGTACCGCGGTATTAACAGTGATAATGCGTGGACACTTATCCCGTTGTGTGGAGCGGGATTGGGACTATGCTTTGCCCGTGCGTAACGGCGGGCCGTCTGGCATTGTCTGGTTGCATCGCGGTGTTTGTTCGGCGCGCGCCTGGACAGTGCGACGGTCGGGGGGGGGGGGGTGAGTGGTAAAAACCTGATTCACAAATCAAGTTGTTGTTTATTCAATGGGGATTCCTATGATATTAAGCATTTTGATAGATTTTGAAAATAAGATTTATATCACATGCTAAAAGTAAATGATGTAAATCTGACAGAATAGAAACTCGAAAAAAAAAATCTTAAAATTAATGGGGCCTGACGTTGCGATCTTAGCAAGTTCTTCTTCAGAGGCTAAACCAGAAATGACAGAGGTACATACATTTACATGGGGGTGCACACAAACATGCAGGGCTGAAAGAAGAAACACAAAAGGAGGATTAGGTGTGAAAGGTGTGGAAAGATGCAAGGGAGGGTGGATGAGATAACAAAGAAACAAAGGGAGATGGCAAACCACAAGGGGTCTGGTGTAAACAGGGGAGGGACCAGAAAGGGGAAGGATCAAAGGTCACAGGGAGTGGGAACGGACAAAAGAGTGTGAGAGTGAAGGGATGATGCGGGGGGGGGGTGGGGGTGGAAACAGTATTGAGGTGGAAAGGGATGAAAGATGGGTAAACACAAGCAAGGAAGACTAGATGGATTATCTGTAACAGAAGACAATGGAGGAAGGAAAGGATGTTGAGACCATGTGGTTGAATAGTTCGAAGACGATTCATCCACACTTTCTCTCTGCTGAGGCGAACTGAGTCCTTGCGATGGCTAAGAGATTCAATGCCCTGCAAAATCATATCAGAAATGGAGTGGTTAGGCAGGTTGAAGTGATGACCAACAGGGGTGTCTAGTTTCTTGGTGTTGACCGGTGGGCATAGAAACGCTTCTTGAGGGTATTCTTAGTCTCACCTACATACTGCACTCCACAGACCCTGCAAGAAATGAGATATATGACATTAGAGGTGTTACAAGTGATGTTACCAATGGTTCTGTGGGTAGTGACAGAAGAGTGGCCAGAAAAGGAGTCAGACTCCTGGATATGAATCTGGCAGACAACACATCTGGAACTGCACTTGAAAGTACCATGCTGGGTGGGAGGGGATGCATCTAAGGAAGGGACTTCAGCTCGAACAATCAAGTCCCGTAGATTTCGAGGACGCCTGTAGGCCAATGTGGGGCCGTTGGGGATGGCGCGGGCAAGGCGATCTGAAGTATGGAGGATATGATGATTGTCATTAGTGATTTTGCGAAGGGGAGGGAGATTGGGGTGAAACGTGGTAACCAAGGGAATCATGGGTTTGGCCATGGCATCAGGGGCCTTTCCCGTGAGAGCTAGATTTCTGGGGATAGCTTTAGCTCTGGCAATGGCACGGTGAACTTGGCGAATAGAAACTCGAAATTTGGCCATTTAAATTGTTGTATCTCCAAAGGGCAAACACCTATGAGCCTGATTCAAACGCCATTAATTTTGTTGTGTAATTTGCTTTCAGTGATACAAAACTTGAGATTTCTTTCTTTACAAAATTAAATTCGCCGGACTCCCTACAAGAGAAAACCCATTGCAAGCTGTAAATTTGTAAGCTAGGCACTCCAAAACTCAGTGAATTCAACTAAAAAGATGTTAAAACTCCAACATAATCTTAGCCTTGTTTTAGTGATTTATATTTTATTACACGGTTGTGGCCTCGGCCTCGGCCTTGGCCTCGGAGGTTGTGGCCTCGGCCTCGGAGGTTGTGGCCTCGACTACAACACTGGCTGACACACATTCATTTTGATCATGAGATTCTTCAGAAAGTGTTTCAAAATATTCACCCTGAAGTGTAAGGCATAAACGTGTTTATTAGGTGCGTTATATCTTAAATAAATCATTTTTAGCGTTACTAAACCGAAAATATGTAAATCGTTTCATCTTAACAAAATCATATGTAATAGACACATTCTAAGTCCACTACTATCGTATGGAGGTGTTTGATGCTTTATTATGTGTTTCAGAATGCCCTCTGAACACTTTAGTATGGCTAAAGTATTCCAATATTATTTATTGGCCTCGAACTTTATATCTAGACTAACCAACGTGACGAACCTCCAGATACGACCTTTTAGAATCCTTGCGAACTAATTCTAAAGAGAACACACTTTATTTAATTTTCTTAAAATACTTTAACTTTAGGAAAGCAATCCATACCAAGTTCCTTTTATTTAGCTGATTAAAATGGTCTCCTTCTGTTAATCTGTTAGAGTTCTGAACATTGTATACTAAATTCACTTTTTGATCTTCAATCTTCGTGGATAGTCCTCGATCTGCAAATCATCTTTCCAAATTTAGAACTTCCTTTACCCATTGTGTTAAGGTCCCCTAAACGTTGAAAAGTCTTCTATCAATCCGTCAACAGATTTTTTTTTATGAAGCCCAATTCTCTCAAAAACCTTAAATCATTCTCGTATCTAAAAAAACAAAACAAACTATCGCCGTTGGTAAAAAGAAAGAAAGAAAAGAAGGCATGTGTGATGACTTTCGATGACTGGTATCACATAATTTGATGAGGGAGAGTCATTTTGTGAAGCATTAAAGGGAAGATACATTTGCAAACATAAAAACACGAAATGATCAAATTATCACGGAATACATTAATGAATTGTCAGGGTATGACAGTCTAAAGCATCCTGTAAAATCGTGGCTCCTGGTGTGCTGACGTTGTCAACAAAAAGTGTATTTTTCCAACGCTGGTCGGCCGACCAGCGTTGGAAAAAAACTGGCTTTTTTTCAAAAACTGTACCTAATTTTTCATATCGCATTTTCTTTGCAATTGATTACACACCTGTGAAGAGGTACAAGCCTGCTAGACTGATTCTTCGACCTAACAATTCCCCAAAGTCTATAAATTGATCCGTTTCATCTTATGTGGGGTCAGGGAGCCAGACTACAAGAACATGACTGGTTTTCGTGGTTTTTCCAGCATCTACAAGCCCAAAACATGAAACAAGTCAGTCCAACAATATTTGCTATGTCAAGCTAATCCTCCAAAATCCAGTGTTTTCTGAAAATTGCAACAAAAGCAAATGTTGTACATTCCCTTTAAGTGATAAAACTGCTCAACGATGTCCGTTAATGGACAGTCACTCTCTTTTACTGTTAACGCCTTCTGCTGGGAGTGACGCACAGCAGTTTGACCCGATTAACAGTAATGTACTTTTGGAATTATTGCCCAGCAATTGTCCTGATATTCGGAAAATGCTGAAAAACGCACCACGCAAAGCAGCAGTAAGCAGTTTTAGATTGTAATTTTACAACAATAAAGGTACCGTACAATAAAATTGTTGGACAGAACGAACAAAATCGTATTCTTGCTGAACGTTGTTGCCAGGCCAAAACACATATTTATTCCCATTTATCAATACCTTTTCGGTCTAAAAACCAAAACAAAGTAAAAAACTAGACGTTGCCAACCATTTTGGTCAACAATTTTACTGCACGTTTTATTAAACACCCATTTGACCACTGTGGCAAACATTGCAACAAAAAACAAAAACAACGAGACGTTTCAAGCGGATTAATGCCTCATCGTTGGACCTGCGCTGTTTTTCTAGAGAGATGCATTAACATGTACAGCACTGACGAGAGGTCTACAAGCAGACATTTTAAATTTCGATACATTTCATTTGACTTTGCTTTTAAATTTCGTAAATATATTGTTAATTATTGGGAAATAATAATAACACTTTATTGGGAAATAAAGCATCATCTCCTATTGTGTTTCCGAATGCTGGTCATTTCATGCATTGGTGGGACTGCCGGAGGCCAATCTCTTGGGGAGGGCCAATCCCGGAGATGTGACATCGAGATAAGGTCTCTAAAAACTTACATACATGTGTTTGAAGAGCTCGATTTTTCTATTAGGTAGATCTGTTACGAAGTCTTTTACCTTTCTTTCGCAGGTTTACTTCTTGGTTTGCGGGATGATGAAGTCCTTCTCTCATGGGAGTGGTAAGGAGACGACGGTTTCCTGTATGGAAGCACAGAAAGAAACGCCTCCTTCCTACGCCTGCTGACTTTAGTCTTCCTGTTGACGAGTTTGGTGTTGGAGTGGTCGTACACGACGGCTGTTGCCTTAATATAGGCATCCAAATCCTGAATGGTCTTTTGCGGCATCTTGATATTTACCGCTTTGACGTTGGAAGAAACATGTGAAGATTCACTCACAGAAAGTAAACTAAACTGTTAATTGTCCACGTACTCAACTGGCGTTTGATGCCCTTCTGCGATGTATTATATTTATATAGGCTGTACAATTATGTACACAATTATGATATTATCTGTAAGTCGTGATCCTCATAATTATTTTCGTTTTGATAATGAACCATGGCAAGGTAGTACAGACTACACTTGACCTGGTATTATTTCAATTGATTTGTAAATGACGAGGCAGGACACCAGATCAGGGTTTATCTGTTGGGTATTTCCAAACCACGGCGTCATCCCAGGCTACGGCTTCGTCTCTGACTTCACAATTACTCTTGCACCTCTTAATTTCAAACCAAATAGATATTCTTAGAACTTTGGTTTCGTATTATAACATTTTATGTTGCTGAATTAGAACAAGAGCCTGGATTGAGCCTTGATCCCCCTAAGCTTTATGCCTCAAACTCCCGAAGCCAATATGGAACGGAAGCCGTGCATTGGAAACCCACAGGTATTTGGCTTTATCTGGCAGACTTCATCAGACTTTGTAAACATTTGCATAAGTGACGTAAACACTTCAAATTTGGACTTTCGGAAAATTGAGTAAATAAATATATTAGTGCCCATGTATTGCAGGGGCAAATCCAGGAATTTTGCAGGGGATTGGGGGTTGGGGTCTCCTTGAAAAGCGTGTTTCCTGAATTTGAAGTCCAGAGTGTTCCTTTTTCAAATATAGATTACAAATTCAGGAAGCAACAGTGCGCTCACAGTGCGGAGGAAGTCCTGTAGGCCCTCATCTATCTAAGGCACATTATTTATGGGGCTACTGCGACAATATCGCCTAAATGTCTCTCCAATACTGGGCTTAATTCCTCCGTATTTAGAGTCCCACACTACTAGCCACATGCATATCCATGTTAAATCTTCAGAAAAGTTGTGTTCCCTGGTTTCTTTTTACAGGATAGCTAGACATAAAGGCGTAGAGAATTGATTTTTTTTCCAGGATGCTTTCAACCAGGTGAGCAGCTTCCGCAGTGCACAGTGGCGGCTTTGGGGGCATCCCCCCCCCCAGTTTTTTCCTCCCGCAGTTTGCCCCATCCCCCGCCCAGTTTTCCCTCAATACTTTATCTACAAATAGATTTTATTATGTTTATTTTCTTCGCTGTTAAGATTCATAACAAGTTGAATATAGAGAGTGAATCATCGGTTCTGTCATGTGGACACATTTTTGAGCCAATGAAAGCATTATAAACATCGGTACTTTCGTAGACAAACATATATCACACATGCATTTATACAGCCGTAGATAGTGTGCAGCCAACGTCTTTGAACATATGATTTTGGATATCATCAGATTTTATTTTGACGGCCCCCCGAATATTTCCTATCCCCCAATTGTCCCCCCCCCCCCCATTTTATAGTCTGGCGCCGCCACTGGGTGTATACAAAGTGGGGAAAAGCAGACTTGCTTCAAGAAACGCAACTTTCAGGGAATTTAGCATACATCGCAATGGGGTGACAATACGAAGGAGGTTCGGTATTTGAGACACACTCACGGGGCTAAGGGCAGACAACAGACTGTGACCGGATCCGCCTCCTTATTGGTAAATATAAAAACCGGGATGAGAAATTGATCACGAAGAATTTGTGAGGAATATTGAGCATTCTTATCATCATTTACACCAAGGAATAATTTAGCAACGTGTGCTGGAGCTGTGCTTGGCAATAATCATATTTCATGGTGTATCCTTGATTGTGCATATCAAGTTGGGGGGGGGGGGGGGAGTGTGGTCACACAGACTCTGCGTGCTGAAACACCAATTTACTTTATAACAACAATTCCGAGGGGGGGGGGCATGAAAACGTGGCCCCCTCTTTACTCAATTTCTTTTTGCTTTTGCAGAAAAAAATATCTGTTTTCTTGGAGAATCATAATTGGGAGTAAGGTTGGCTCAGGGGTTCTTTCCTCGCCTTCCACCGCAGTGACCCGGGTTCGATTCCCACCGGGCCAATATATGGATTGGGTTTTCAGTCCCTGCCTGATTCTGTTAATTTTTTTTTCTATTGATAAAGAATATCAAAAGGTGTTTTCCTCCCACCTACGAAAAAACATTGACTTCTTTCTTCACGTTTCTTCAGGCTTTAGGAGCAAGTGTGCTTAAGGTGCTATTGAAGATTTCTTGGTTTCCTTACCAGATAACAAAATTATTGATAATTAGGATGATAATATACAGGGGTCTGAGAACTGTGGCCGGACCTGAAGCTGCTCTGTTTTGGAAAGAAGTGGAGTTTTTTTTTTCAAAATTGCGATGGGCTTCATGACAAGCTTGAGATTGAAGGTTAACTTAAGAAGAACTCCCCCAAAGAAACAAAAAAAAATAAGAAAAAAGAAGGAAATGAAAGAGGGTAAACCCAGGTTTTAATTTAATATCTTATCTTCCCTGCAGTGGTGTGGGGTGCGGTGTCCTTTTTTTCCAAAGAGAGGGATAATTAGGATACAATTGATAGATATATGATTTGTTTTTACTGTAATACCCCTTTACTATTATTTTTTTAAAGCAAATACAAACGAGATGAAAGTATTTCTTTTCTTCAATAACACTGTATGTGTAATTTACTTATTTCAGTCCAAAATGAATTCATAAAATATTAATGTATCAAATCTCCTATTGCCAATATGATCAATATAAAAACAGTTAACCTAAACATCACTGAAAGACAAATTTTCTCAAAATGCAAACATTGCTTTCTGCCAATTAGATTGAATTCAAATTATTTTCTGTTTTAAGCGTTCCTTGGATGGTGAACGGTATGATTCCTTTCAAGAGTTTGAGTAACCGAGTCACTGACAAATGACTATTTCTTCTTTTTTTAAACACGAGTGTCCAGACAAATCATGCTGTTTTCTATAATTAGGCATGGTTTAGTTCTTGGAAACTACAAGCAACTAAAATCCACACTGAAGAATCAGTTGTTGTTCTTATATTAAGTATCACCAATAAGGTGTCTTAATTCATGTTGTTTTTTTATATTAGGCTTGGTTTAGTACTTGGAAACTACAAGCAACTAAAATCAACACCGAAGAATTATTGGTGTTTGTTATATAAAGTATCACCATTTAAGTGTCTTAATTCATGTTGTTTTCTATAATTAGGCTTGGTTTAGTTCTTGGAAACTACAAGTAGCTAAAATCCACACTGAGTAATTAGTTGTTCTTATATTAAGTATCACCATTTAGATATCTTAATTCATGTTGTTTTCAATAATTAGGCTTGGTTTAGTTCTTGGAAACTACAAGCAACTAAAGTCCACACAAAAGAATTAGTTGTGTTTCTTATATAATGTATCACCATTTAGGTGTCTTAATTCATGTTGTTTTCTTTAATTGGGCTTGGTTTAGTTCTTGGAAAATACAAGCAACAAAAATCCACACCGATAAATTATTTGTGTTTCTTATATAAAAAGTATCACCAATTAGGTGTCTTAAGGGCCCATGACAATAACTTTACTTGGGAACATATTTTGTACATGTTTGCTAATCCTCCTAAATGTATAACAATTATTTTGCACCCTCCCCCTTTTCAATTGAAAAGTACACTCCGTTGAACATTTTAAATTACCGGTGCTTTTCCTGTCAAATGAAGGCGCTGTTGCTGTGATGTCATTTCAGGAAGACGATGTTCAGTTCAGCTGTTTTCTGTCAAACTTGTGAACCCAAAAGTTTATCCTTGAAAACATTTGTGAGTAAACTTTTCTCAATGGCCTGATGTCATTTACTGAAACAACGAATCACCAAAGAACAGATAATTATATACGAAAGCAAAATATCAAAAAATCTGCCAAATTTTTGTCCTGAAATAGCTGTAACATTAAGGTTTCTGCCTGAAATGACATCACACATTTGATCATGAATTATTCAAATTTTCATGAGCTACTGCATTGAAGCAATTACATTACATGTGCCTTTTAAGGCAAAATTGCAATACAAGTAGTTTTTCTCCACAAGTCATCATCCAACGTTAATAAAATGTTCGTTTATCTTTCATAATGTTGACTACGTACGTATAACATGTGCATCTTCCAAAGAGGAATAGTGGGACGAGGCCGCATTGTGCAGCATGTCCCCAAAAAATGCTGCAAGCAGAAACGGGCTCTGTGTCCTTGGAATATTGAAAATGTTTCATAATGCTTATATAATGTTGAACCTGGGATATTCAGCTTTCAAATGCTATTTGTTTTATCAATTTTGCTTTTGCCAAACCACAGATATGGTATGTTGAGCACAAACACTCAAAAATCAATTTGTGCCACTTTCCGTAAGTTGATACTATAAACAGCAGTATTGCCAGTATTATACGCATGTATGATCGTGCAGAAAAGCAATAAGTAATGAATAGGTGAAGAAACAATTTCGTTATTTATATTATAATGTTCTTTTCATTATTTGTAACACACTCTCCAAATCGTCCTAATAAAAATATATTTTCTGGAATTGCGAACCTCAATTGAAGTCGGATTTGAACAGGTGCCATGTCTTGTCGTGTCATTAGTAGGCCTAACAATGTGGAAAGTGGCACAAATGGATTTTCGAGTGTTTGTGTTCAACGGACCATATCTCTGGTTTGGCAAAAGCAAAATTGGAAAACAAATAGTATTTGAAAGCTGAATATCCCAGGTTCAACATTATATAAGCATCATGAAGCGTTTTTCAATATTCCAAAGACACAGAGCCCGTTTCTGCTTGCATCATTTTTTTGAAAGGCTGTTCAGGTACGTATGTGTGTCTGTCTATACATGTTTATGGTCTCATAAGACAGATTTTCTGTGCCCATTTGAATGGTATGTAAACGTTTAAATAAATGAGAAACTTTTCTTAGACATTCAGAATCAGTCACATAAAATGTACGGTTATGATAAGCTCATTTGATGGCACAACATAGAACGTAAAAAGAAAACATATACACTTCAAAGTTTCAGTTCGATTTCTCATACAACTTTAGGCAAAACAAACATGTTGGGTTAAAAAATATACAAGTTATGCACAAGATATACATATATATACAATATATACCGCGTGGCACATTAACAGGAACATTTTGAGCTTTTTCATTGAATGAATGCCATATACGCGCATTAATATGTACACTTTCAAAATTTCAGTTCAATTTCTCCCATACAAAGTTGTTTAAACAAAGACATGTACAAGTTATACAGAGAATGACACTTTCTCTGGAAGATCTCGAGCTGATTGCATGCTATACCCTCGTTGTTCCCAAGGCTTAATATTCTCATTTATTCCATTTTGGCAATATCTTCACAGTGCAAAAATGATATTTCAACGGTGACATCACCCGCTGATTAGCGATAACACATTAAATTATGCAACAGGATGTATTTCTATTTGGCTGTTCACCAGCGAGATATTGGCCATTCAAATAATCGTGTAATACATTGCGTTCAAACAAAATGACAGGATTCAACACAATACTATGTTTATTAGGTTTCTCACAGTAACTTGTATTGTGACCTCGAGATTGATTCGATCCGAATGTCATGAACTGATGAACATTGCATCATGTATGCTCGTGGTTGAGTATCTGATGTACCTGGGCATGCGCATCGTATATGCCTAATAGGGTCAAACTAAACTCCACCTCCCCATACCTTAGAGATGTGTTTCTTATCTTCCTCTGTCAGTGCACATCCGTCCAAATTCAGGCTACTAAGATGTTTCAATTGTTTCAGGCAGCGAGACAATTTTTTGGCGCAGCCACCCAAAGAACGATTTCTCGCAAGGCTGAGGGATTCTAGGGTTGGCATTTGACGTACTGCTGCAACAATGGGTTCAATGTCAATACTCTGCAGTGAGCAGTTGATTAAATCCAACTTACGAAGTTCCGTCATGTTTTGTAAGGGTTGGGACCACATTTTTGCGGAACCACCCAGCCCACCAATGCCATAAAGGACCAACTTGACTAAATCTCTCCGATGACTGAATGACTGTAAAATATCCGCTATTTCCTCGCCCATTACTGTAATCCTCTCCATGCTCAGCTGTATGCCATTATCGCATGGCTTAACATACCACATCCCACCGACATCACAATCCACCAGATTCCCCATCTGACTTACTGATTTAGCGATATATTTATCGTCGCGACTGTTAATGTTACAAGATCTCAAAGAAAGCTTTTTGAGGTGATTCATCCTCTGCAAACTTGCCGCCCAGGTACCGGCATTTCCCCCCAAGAAGAAATTTCTTGAAAGGTTAAGACTCGCCAACTTTGGCATCTCTCTAACCGATAAAGCAACGTGTGGTATATCTTGTTCATTAAGAAGACATGCAGATAAATCGAGTGATTTAAGGTGCATCATCCACACCAAACTAACCGCCCACGTGTCGGCGTTACCACCCAAGTTTGAATTATGTGAAAGATTAAGATCGGCCATGTTTGGCATTTGACACAATGCTGCATCAAGGCGTTCAATGTCAGTGCTTTGCAGGGAGCAATTAGTTAAATCTAACTCCTGAAGTTCAATCATGTTTTGTAAGGGTAGGGTCAACATACCTGCGGAACCACCCAGACCATGAATGCCATCAAGGATCAAACTTACTATATCTCTCCGATAACTGAATGACTGTAAAATATCCGCCATATCCTCGCCGGTTAGTGAGGACCTCTCAATGCTCAGTTGTATGCTATTGTCGCATGGTTGTACACGCAACACCACAGAGATTAAAGCACAATCCACCATAAACTGTAGATTCCTCATTTGACTCATTGAATTAGCGATGTATTTTACATCACGACTGTTAAGGTCGCAGTCTCCCATAACAAGCTTTTTGAGGTGAATCATCGACTGCAAACTAGGCGCCCACGTTTCGGCGTTATCACCCAATTCCTCATTACCTGAAAGGTTAATCTCGGCCAATTTTGACATCTTTGTAACCGATGAAGCAATATGTGGTAAATCTTGTTTATTAATTTTACATGAAGATAAATCTACTGATTTCAGCTGAGTCATTGCCTGCAAACTAGCCGCCCACGTACTGGCGTTACCACCTAAGGACCTGTTCTCAGATAGGTTAATATTGGCCAAGTTTGGTATTTGACTTACTGCTGCAGCAAGGTGTTCAATGTCAGTGCTTTGCAGCGAGCAATATCTTAAATCTAACTTCAGAAGCTTTGTCATGTTTTTTATGGGTGGGGTACACTTAGTCCAGAACTCGGAACCTTCACGACAGCAAATGTCATAAAGCCTCAAACTTACTAAATCTCTCCGATTACTGAATGACTGTAAAATATCAGCCATGTTCTCGACTGAGGTAACAATGTCCAGTACTAGTTGTATGCCATTAAGGCTAGGCTGAACACGGCACGTATCAGAGATACCACTGAAATCACAATCCACCAGATTCCCCATCTGACTTACTATTTCAGCGATATATTTCATATCCCAACTGTTTAAGTCACAATCCCTCATTTTAAACTTCCTGAGATGAATCATGGACTGCAAACTAGCCGCCCATGTTCCTGCCTTACCACGTAAGTCTTTATTACTTGAAAGGTTCAGATAGACCAAGTTCGGCATCTGTCCAGCTGATGATGCAATGTGTGGTATATCTTGTTCATTTATGCCACAAAAAGATAAGTCGAGTGATTTCAGGTGAATCATCTTCCGTAAACTAGCCGCCCACGTTCCCGCGTCACCACCCAAGGCCCAATTGCTTGAAAGGTCAAGGTTGGCTAGGTTCGCCATCTCTCCAACCGATGATGCAATGTCTATTACATTGCGCAGGTTTAAGCTACATTGCTCTAAACGGAGTAATTGAAGATTTTCATTGTGGTCAAACGCAAAGCTAAGACTTTACTCAACCTTGACAAGTCACACTTAGCAAAACTAATGTTACGCACTTTAGCGAGGTAATCAACTTTCGGGTGCTCCGTCTGCCCGGCAACGTGCTGCAAAAACCATACGAGCGAGTTCAATGAGTCGTTGCTATAGTGATGTTTATCCATAGATTCAGTGAAAAATAACCTAATGAAATCTAATGATAACATATATCTTGATTGACTTTCAAAGTAGCACTTCAAGGCTAATTTCTGCATTTCTCGATTTCCAGCCCTTATATGCAGATGCAACAAAATACGTCTTGTACATCGCCGATGATCGCCGCAGCAAAAGCGCAACATGTACTCAAAACTCACAGGATCGTGAAGTTTATTCAGAATCTTCTGAAATTCCCCGTCGGATATTCTTAAAAGGCTCTGACAGTACATAGCTCCACAGTACTCTTGAATTGTCTTATGAATGAATTGTACGTTATTGTGCGTATCAAGCCAATTCATGACCCTCTGTCTAGTGAGAATACCCGCTTGTATCGCTTTATCAAATGCCATCTTCTCAAACTCTCCCTCTTGAAATGAAAGCCTTTGCTCTGGGGAAACAAGCCCTTCTACAGCAACTTTGCCGATTGCAATCACTACTTTCGATATTTCTTCTTCTGACATTTCAGGCATTTTTCTTCGAAATATATATCTAATTGCCTCACTAAACAATCTTGATAAGGTATCGGGTAGCGTTGCCTTTTCCCTCCATAATAAACACATTAGCAGAAGTAACATTGGACTCCTTGCCAAATCAGACAGGACGTCTGATGACTGAATCCTATCAAGGAGTCCCTCAGCCATATCAAGCTTTTCAGAGAAAAACTTTCTCACATACTGCCCAATATCTTCCATTCTAAATCCCAAAACATTCACATGGGTTAAAGGTTTCTCCATTAGTGATTTGTTTTTCAATTTAGCAAAGTGAGAGGGGCGTGTTGTTACAACTACAAAACATTTTTTGCCAAATTTTCGATTGAGCATTCTTAGAATGGGACCAAATTTGTTCGGCTCGAGGTTCGTTGTCCTGAGTTCATCAAAACCATCAATGAGAATAACCACATTACTACCATCGTTCTTAATGAATGCTTGCAAATCACCCTTGTTAACATTTGTGTCATCTGATAAAAGCTGATCAAACACTGAATCAACTAGGTCAGACGTTTGATCAAGAGCGGACATTTTCAAAACAAACAAAAGTGTGAACGTTTTAAGTGCAATACCCTTTGCCCAGTCATATGCAATTTTGTCAATAATGGTTGACTTCCCCATCCCAGCTGACCCACACAAAATGGCACGTTTAATCACTTTCCCGTCTCTTGTTTCCATGAGAAAAATATCCCCATAGTCTTTAACATCACCTTTTATGTCATCCTGGTCACCCTTTTCTAATTGCAACTCTGTATATATATCCCTAATATGTTTCATGTCGTCATCGACCCAGGGAATCATCTGAACGTAGCTACCTGTCGTAGTATACCGGTCTTGTAATTCACTCCTGCACAGATCAGCAGCGTCACTCGGACTGGATTGCGCTCCTCCCATCTCGGCTGTTGAAAGAAAAGATGAGACATTTAGTGTATCTTGCAGCGGCACCGGCGTACACAAAATTAAATGATGCACTTCAATCCAGCGTTGCCACCCCTCCTCCTTGAAGCAACTGTATACAATCGCACTTCATGTTTTTGATTTTGAATCGTAATGGCCGTTTTCAACCATATTATTAGTTCGTGGCACAAGTGGCGTCTCCGGCACTTTTTGCAGCCCAATATTTAAATATGTCCTAGTTTCTAGTTAAACCCCATATATAATAGTTTATTTTGAAATTTCCATTTTTCTTGCAGTACAAATAGTATTTCAAGACATCGAAAAAAAAGAAGAAATCCCACATTCACCGTGCAAGTAGGATTGCAGCTTCCAAAAATAGCAATAAAGTAGTTGTTGTAGTTGCGCAGCATCTAGATCTTGGTGGAAAGGTGATTACTACTTCCCCCCTCTTAAATGATTTTTAGCAATGTTATTTTTGTTCAAGACTTTTCTTTTTCAGTAACGTTCCATGAACCCGCAGTTGTGCAACCATGCAGAGTACCACTTATGACAATTGTAAGACATGCATTGCCCGTGATCGTCCACTTTCAACAGAGACCAGATGGTGTTTTATCCCCTTCACCTTGTTTTTTTTTCTACGGAGATTGGGTGACCAAGCAAAAGAACTAGTCTACCTTTCAGAACGAACGATCAATGTGCCCTTTTGGTACGTATATAATCCCCCATCAAAGTGACGCACCTGTTTAAGCATTAATTATAACATTTGTATCCATCTATAGCATTTTAGTTGAAACGTTGTTGGGAGAGAAAAGTAGATTTGTTAAAGAGCACGGACAGTACATCTTGAACACAATTTTAGACTTTATGACAGAGGGAAAAAAACAACGGAATGAAACTAGCAAGCGAGAGAATGATACGACGGACTGTGCAGTTATTTACCTGTTGGGGTTTCTGGCATAGTCACGTTTTGAATGAAGTTCAAGGTTGGTTCATGAAGAGGTGCCATGAAGACAGGATTATTTGTACCCTCAACACGCATTGAATCCACGGAAACGTGTTGCACAGGTCCTTGTCTTAGTACAGCAGGTGATTGGGATGAGGTTTCAAGTCGGAGTCCAACGGGTACGATGTCTTGAGCTGAGCTTTGACCCTGCGTT
Source organism: Patiria miniata (assembly GCF_015706575.1). NCBI lineage: Eukaryota > Metazoa > Echinodermata > Asteroidea > Valvatida > Asterinidae > Patiria > Patiria miniata. Next base: position 3,751,094 of record NW_024037057.1, read on the forward strand.
AACTGTCGGTCTTGGGATGTCCTTGGTGTAACACCCACCTGTGCATGACCTGATTTCGGGTGTGCTGAACTTGTCAGTCCATGATTTTCAGATGATTGCATCCTCTCTTTCTGAATGTTCGGATCGGTTCCAACTGCCTCTTGCTGGTTTTGTCTCTGTCCATCGGAAGATGTAGTCCCTTTCTGTCTACTCTGTTCTGTATCCTCTTCCACTAAAGCATCTTGTTGAAGTTTGACTCGATGACTAACGTCCTCCTGACTCGGTCGCTGTCTCACAGATGATGTTGGTCCTTTCTGCGTTTTCCGCTCTTCCTTAAACTGTGCCCTTTGGTTGTCTGCCTGCCTACTGTGATCATGCCCCATCTGGTCTGGTCCTGATTTTTGTTCTCTCGACTTTTTTTTCCTTTTCGGTAATATTGACCCAATAGACATTTTAAGGCGGCTTTTAAATGATGTTGGTTGAGATGATGCCATTGAAACATTGTGGGAATTCTGTTCTCCGGCGCCTGCAACTCGATTTTGTACCTCAGCCGTACTTCGATGACCAACCTCCTCTTGACTTGGTCTCTGTTCCTCATCATGTCTCTGAAGATGGTCTTGTTCCTCGTGTTCCGGTCTCTGTCGATTATATGTTGTAGTCCCTTTCTGACTGCTGTCCTCCTTCTCTTGTACCTCTGATTTAGGTTTGTCTCGATGACCAACTTCCTCTTGACTCGGTCTCTGTTCCTCCTCAGATGGTCTAATATGTTTCTGTGTTTCCTGTTCTTCAACAACTTCTTGTTCATGTCTCTGAAGGTGGTCTTGTTCCTCATGTCCCGGTCTCTGTCCCTCAGATGTTGTACCCGTTGTCTGCTTGCTCTCCTCTTCTACTTTTATCTCTGTTTGAGTTTTGTCCCGATGACCAACGTCCTCCTCACTCGGTCTCTGTTCCTCAACTGATGGTATAATATGTTTCAGTATGCCCTGTTCTACAACAACTGCTGGTTCATGGCTGTGAAGTCGGCCGTGTTCCTCGTGTCCCAGTCTCTGTTCCTCGGATGTTGTACTCCCTTTCTGCTTGCTCTCCTCTTTCACTTGTACCTCTGATTGAGGTTTGCCTCGAGGAACAACTTCCTGCTGTCCTGGTCTCTGGTCCTCCAATGATGTAGTCCCATTCAGTGTGCTTTCTTCTTTAGCCCCTCCCACTTGAACCTCTTGTTGAGGTTCGTCACGATGACCAACCACCTGTTCCGGTATCTGGTCATCAGATGAATTAGCCACATTCTGCTTGCTCTGTTCTTTAGCCCCTCCCAATTGTACCTCTCGATGAGGCTTGTCTCGATGACCAAATTGTTTCATCCTCTGTTGCTCATCTGATGGAATCATTAAGACCAAATCAGCACGCCCGATTGAATTTAATGCATCTCGCAAACGTTGGAATCCTTTCTCTCGATTTGTTTGCTTTCTCCACAAAGACAGCATCTGTAAGCTCCTTTCTTTGTTGTCTTGGGAGTTGGTTTGGATTTGCTTGATTTCTGCTTCTTCAAATCCCAGTAGTTTTGCCAGTTCTTCCCAGGATGATTCAGTACTCGAAGCCAAGTCCCGAAAGAACTGATCATCGACAGAGTGTTTGTCTGCCAAAACAAAAAGAAACCTTTTCGTCAGTATGTAAATGAACGCATACAACTGCCTTTTAAGATTGAAAGGCAATTATAACTTCAGACGATACATATGCTTTGGTTGAAAAAAAGCAAATAATTAATCTGATTTCATTCAGCCGCTTTAAATATCAATGTCAATGATTTTTTTCTCTTTTGATAATAACATCGGAGGTGGCGCAACACAATTTAAACTACGCTATTCACCAGACTCACAAAACAGCAGAATGCAAGAGCATGGGTCCTGATCTGAAAATTTGATATACCAGTGCAAAGGCTTTCGCTGAAGTTGCTTAGGTCGGTCATTTTTGTGACATGAATATAGATATTGAGGTAGATGTGGCATCCCCTCCTAAATTACGAATGAATAACGCCCGCAGGTTTATCACCATCTCGAAAGGGTATAGTTTTTTTCATCAGCATATACCTTTTAATCCACCACCTAGTAGGCCATCAGTGCACAGACGGAGTGAGATGTTCTCGTCTTGATGAATTCCACAGTCGTGAAGTGTCAGCAAATTATGGAGCTGGGAAAAAAATACAATCCTGATGTTACACACAGTGCACTCTCTGAAACAAAGGGTTGAACGATGCCAGTTGGGTGGATGTGATTACACAACCTGGCTAAACAAAAGTTGTAAAATTAACTTTCATCCGGGTGCAATGAAATTATGTGAGACTGAATCGGTGGGGCTATATATAATCGTTTTTAATGTATTACTTAAGTGCTTAAGTACCACTGCACCGACATCAGAAGCAGCACTGTTTTAATATGCACGACTAATGTAATATGAATCAGAAGAGGTTGTCACTAAACCCCACAATGCATGGCCTTTAATTCGATGGAATGTAGATTGGGAATTTACCACATGGTTACTTTGTAAAATATAGAGCTATCATTACCTCAAAGTTACGAAAGTTTCTTCGGATGAACAGTCGTTGTTGTTGAGGCTGCACACCAATTGTCTCGCTTATTATCACTTTTAAGATCAAGACAGGTGTCTCTGGATCCACTTGCAAACACATTATCTTTGGTTTTTGTGAACGGCGAGTTTGGATGAAGACTTGTACATATCTGCGACTGTCAATTGTTTGAATTGACATTTAAAGGAATAAAGGAAAATACCATCAACTATTACTGTAATCACTCTCTAGTCTACGCTATTATTGAAGTGAGGAAATTTTGTTTTCCAAGGGTGTTAAGTTGTCTAGAAAAACACCGAAATTTGATGCCTGTGTAATTCTTCAAACACGAGGTGTAGTACGAAACCAGCGTTTAATCATGTTTTACCTGACAAGCTGAGGTTTCTCTGGATCACACACTTGTTCCTTTTTCAGTTTCTCTTCTTCGGTTGATGCCGCTCCATTTTGTTTGCTCTCTCCGTCTGCTCCTGCATCTTGACGCATTTTTGGCTCAGGTCCAGCTGCTTCGTCTCTCAATTCGCTTGTTACTGAAGTAAAGAAGGCAAACAGAGTCAACATAATTTTATTGTTCACCAATTGTATGAAACTTTCTCTACTGTTTGTTTTTTTAAACCATTAGCAGTTTGTAACAATTAGGCAGTTTTAATTGCTTATTTGTTTAAGTAGTTCGGTTTGAGAGCAGGGCACCATTTAAACAAATTGTATCCAAAATGTGGCTTATAATGTAAAGTCTAACCTTAAACCACTTCCGAATATAAGAAATCAGCTTTTTCACATGTTTGCTTACCCGGTACATTTTTGGCCAAATCAGTCAATCCGATGGCCTCCAATGCTCGTCTCAGCTTCTGAGCTGCTTCGTCGCGATCTGTCGTCTTTTCCCACCAAGTGCGTAGCATGTGACGGCTCCCTTCAGTGCTGCCTTCGTTGGTGGTTTGGATGTCTGCAATTTCCGCTTCTTCATATCCTAGGTGTTTGGCAAGTTCCTTCCACGATGATTTGATTTTTGATGACAAGTCTCTGAGGTACTCATCGTCAATGCTGGCTTTGTCTGTCCAAAAAAAGAGTAACGTCAGTGAAACATTTTCAAATACGACCACCACGGTTTTATAAGTTATCCACAACAGGTTCAACAGAAAGAGACTCTTGTTCTTTGTTTAAAGCTTAAATTTGGGTTTGAATGTGGAATTTTCTGCATTGACCGACAGTCCAACTTCCAGCTCCGATGAAGGCCTAGTCAGGCCCAAATTTAGCGACAAAAATTCCTGGTGAGCACTGCTTGAATTTGTTTTCATCATATATTTTCAAATTGAGATTTTTTTTACCAGATCATTTATGGTTTACCTTTTGGTACTTCGTCGTCATTTGCATCATCTAATGATAGACGAAGAGAGATGAGTTCATCCTTGTCAACACCATTCTCCTCAAGTGTGAGCAAGTCACAGAGCTAACAAAGCGAATCATGTAAAAAAGTAAATTACATTATGAAAGTAGAAAGAGAGAAGATTTTAGTTGTGCATTGTTTAAACAGCCATCAAATTACGTTCGTTTAAGCCTAGTTGGAAGGAATGGATACTGATTTTCTTTGGGGTGCAGGGGCGGCAGAACAAGCGGGGAGGGGGTAGCGGGGGGACTCCCCCCCCCTCAGATTTACCTTAGTGCCCCTCTTGCAGACATAAATGTACCCCTTCGTGATACCCCCAGTTGGAAAATAAAAAATCTCACACTGCGAATATTTGAAATTGATACCTACCTGGACGTTTTCCCTGATGTATAAACGCTGATGTCGTGCCTCCACACCGATCTTCTTCTGGATTGTTTCTTTGAGAGATGAGACGGATGTCTCAGGATGGAGTTCGAAATAAAGTGTCTTGGATCTATGTGAGGAGGGAGTCCGGACAAAGACCTGCAGTTTCTGTTTTACGTCTTTGGTGTTACTGAGAAAATAGGGGAAAATCCCGAGTAGTTTTATAAATGAATTATTCTAAAATAGAATGGGATCAGTGAATAATTCATTTTGAAGCAATAGTCAAAGTAACATCCACTGTCATGAGTATCGCAAAATTAATAGTATTGCACAAGTTCACTCAACTTTTACACAAGTAGCTGGAAAGAGTCAATGATTCAACAAACCCTTCTCGATGTTAACTTACAATTATAACCCTCATTTGAAATGAATAAATGTTTTTGCTGTTTACCTCTGACTTTCATGTGTCCGCTTTGATTGTCTTCGGATCCATCGTTTCGATGGGCTCTTCTTTGCACAGCAATCATCCGAAGACGTTTTCCTGTAATGCAGTACAGACAGGAAAGCTTGTTTCCTCCTTGGTTTGACTTTAGTCTTCCTGCTGATGAGTTTGGCGTTGGAGTGGTCGTACACGACGGCTGTTGCCTTAATGTATACATCCAACTGATGTACAGTCTTTCGCGGCATCTTGGTAGTGATCAGCACGAGTTAAAGTATCCTTACTGAAAGAACACAAAAGAAAAAAGTGTTAAACCAATGCAATGCGATCCATCGTGTTTGAGGAGCTGGACCTATAAGCCGTTTCACTGATACCGCCATCTTTAAATTTGTGTTCAGTGGGCTTTCAATAATAATAATAATAATAACTAGAGATGTGTTTGTGGACAAACACAAGCTGTTTCGGATATTCGATATACTCTATGCACGTGATGAACAATCATTGACGTCACTAAAAATGTCATCTATAACAGCACATTATACGTACATGTCAAGGTATAACCAAATCGAACATATAGGTCTGTAAATATAGGCCTATAAAGAACAAAATGCCCCTTTAAGAGACGTCACATGACATTTGATGATGACACATGAATTTTCATCTATAACCCATCTCTGCATTGGTACTATCACGAATTTCTTCTAGGACCATCTGTGGGTGGTAGTCTAAGTGTGTACCAGGTCTAACGTCGGTCGCATAATTACAAAAGTGCCAATGTAAAGTGTTTTAAAACGTGTACAAAACATATGGGGAAAAATGCATCTTTAATGTGACGTAACCCAACACCTGATGACGCCACGATCACACATTTCTTCTAGGACCATCTGTGGGTGGTGGTCTAAGTATGTATTAAGTCTGAGGTCGATCGCATTTATGAAGGTGCCAAGGTGGAGTGTTTGAAAACGTAAACAAAACATATGGGGACATTGTGCATCTTTAATGTGAAGTAACGTGACACCTGATGACGTCACGATCACGAATTTCTTCAAGGACCATTTGTGGGTAATGGTCTAAGTGTGTACCAAGTGTAACGTCGATCGGATTTACAATAGTGCCGAAATGAAGCGTTTTAACACATGTACAAACCCTATGGGGAAAAATGCATCTTTAATGTGACGTAACCTGACACTTGATGACGTCACGATCACGAATTTCGTCTAGAACCATCTGTGGGTGGTGTTTCAAGTATGAATCAAGTTTAAAGTCGATCGGATTTACGAAGATGCCAAACTGGAGTGTTTTAAAACGTGTACAAAACATATGGGGAAAAATGCATCTTTAATGTGACGTAACCCGACACCTGATGACGTCACCGTCACAAATTTCTTCTAGGACCATCTGTGGGTGGTGGTCTAAGTATGTATCAAGTCTCGAATCAATCGGATTTGAAAAAGTGGCAAAGTGGACTGGTGGAAGAAACGTGTGTTAAACCTATGGAGAAAAAGTCTGAAAAAGGAGAAGAAAAAAAAACTAGAAATGTGTTTGTGGACAAACACAAGCTGTTTCGTATATTTGAAATACTCTGTGCACGTGATGAACACTTGATGAAGTCACTTCGAATGTCATCTGCCAAGTGAAAAGTCAATCAGACATATAGTGCCAAAGTATGATTTGAAGAAAAACGTGTACAAACCCTATGGGGAAAAATGCATCTTTAATGTGAAGTAACCTGACACCTGATGATGTCATGATCACGAATTTCTTCTAGGACCATCTGTGGGTGGTAGTCTAAGTGTGTACCAAGTCTAACGTCGATCGGATTTACGAAAGTGCCAAAGTAGAATGTTTTAAAACTTGTACAAACCCTATGGGGAAAAATGCGTCTTTAATGTGACGTAACCCAACACCTGATAACGTCACGATCACAAATTTCTTCTAGGACCATCTGTGGGTGGTAGTCTAAGTGTGTACCAAGTCTGACGTCGATCGGATTTACAAAAGTGCCAAAGTGGAGTGTTTTATAACGTGTACAAACCCTATGGGGAAAATACATCTTTAATATGACGTAACCCAACACCAGATGACGTCACGATTACAAATTTCTTCTAGGACCATCTGTGGGTGGTGGTCTAAGTATGTATCAAGTCTAAGGTCGATCGGATTTACGAAGAGGCCAAAGTGGAGTGTTTTAAAACGTGTACAAAACATATGGGGAAAAATTCATCTTTAATGTGACGTAACCCGACACCTGATAACGTCACGGTCACGAATTTCTTCTAGGACCATCTGTGGGTGGTAGTCTAAGTATGTATCAAGTCTGAAATCAATCGGATTTGAAAAAGTGGCAAAGTGGACTGGTGGAAGAAACGTGTGTTAAACGTATGGAGAAAAAGTCTGAAAAAGGAGGAAAAAAAAACTAGAAATGTGTTTGTGGACAAACACAAGCTGTTTCGGATATTTGAAATACTCTGTGCACGTGATGAACACTTGATGAAGTCACTTCGAATGTCATCTGCCAAGTGAAAAGTCAATCAGACATATAGTGCCAAAGTATGATTTGAAGAAAAACGTGTACAAACCCTTGGGGAAAAATGCATCTTTAATGTGACGTAACCTTACACCTGATGATGTCACGATCACGAATTTCTTCTAGGACCATCTGTAGGTGGTAGTCTAAGTGTGTACCAAGTCTAACGTCGATCGGATTTACGAAAGTGCCAAAGTAGAATGTTTTAAAACGTGTACAAACCCTATGGGGAAAAATGCATCTTTAATGTGACGTAACCCGACACCTGATGATGTCATGGTCACGAATTTCCTTTAGGACCATCTGTGGGTGGTGGTCTAAGTATGTATCAAGTCTGAAATCGATCAGATTTACGAAGAGGTCAGAATGGCGTGTTTTAAAACGTGTACAAAACATATGGGGAAAAATGCATCTTTAATGTGACGTAACCCGACACCTAATGACGTCACGGTCACGAATTTCCTCTAGGACCATCTGTGGGTGGTGTTTCAAGTATGAATCAAGTTTAAAGTCGATCGGATTTACGAAGATGCCAAACTGGAGTGTTTTAAAACGTGTACAAAACATATGGGGAAAAATGCATCTTTAATGTGACGTAACCCGACACCTGATGACGTCATCGTCACAAATTTCTTCTAGGACCATCTGTGGGTGGTGGTCTAAGTATGTATCAAGTCTCGAATCAATCGGATTTGAAAAAGTGGCAAAGTGGACTGGTGGAAGAAACGTGTGTTAAACCTATGGAGAAAAAGTCTGAAAAAGGAGAAGAAAAAAAAACTAGAAATGTGTTTGTGGACAAACACAAGCTGTTTCGTATATTTGAAATACTCTGTGCACGTGATGAACACTTGATGAAGTCACTTCGAATGTCATCTGCCAAGTGAAAAGTCAATCAGACATATAGTGCCAAAGTATGATTTGAAGAAAAACGTGTACAAACCCTATGGGGAAAAATGCATCTTTAATGTGAAGTAACCTGACACCTGATGATGTCATGATCACGAATTTCTTCTAGGACCATCTGTGGGTGGTAGTCTAAGTGTGTACCAAGTCTAACGTCGATCGGATTTACGAAAGTGCCAAAGTAGAATGTTTTAAAACTTGTACAAACCCTATGGGGAAAAATGCGTCTTTAATGTGACGTAACCCAACACCTGATAACGTCACGATCACAAATTTCTTCTAGGACCATCTGTGGGTGGTAGTCTAAGTGTGTACCAAGTCTGACGTCGATCGGATTTACAAAAGTGCCAAAGTGGAGTGTTTTATAACGTGTACAAACCCTATGGGGAAAATACATCTTTAATATGACGTAACCCAACACCAGATGACGTCACGATTACAAATTTCTTCTAGGACCATCTGTGGGTGGTGGTCTAAGTATGTATCAAGTCTAAGGTCGATCGGATTTACGAAGAGGCCAAAGTGGAGTGTTTTAAAACGTGTACAAAACATATGGGGAAAAATTCATCTTTAATGTGACGTAACCCGACACCTGATAACGTCACGGTCACGAATTTCTTCTAGGACCATCTGTGGGTGGTAGTCTAAGTATGTATCAAGTCTGAAATCAATCGGATTTGAAAAAGTGGCAAAGTGGACTGGTGGAAGAAACGTGTGTTAAACGTATGGAGAAAAAGTCTGAAAAAGGAGGAAAAAAAAACTAGAAATGTGTTTGTGGACAAACACAAGCTGTTTCGTATATTTGAAATACTCTGTGCACGTGATGAACACTTGATGAAGTCACTTCGAATGTCATCTGCCAAGTGAAAAGTCAATCAGACATATAGTGCCAAAGTATGATTTGAAGAAAAACGTGTACAAACCCTATGGGGAAAAATGCATCTTTAATGTGAAGTAACCTGACACCTGATGATGTCATGATCACGAATTTCTTCTAGGACCATCTGTGGGTGGTAGTCTAAGTGTGTACCAAGTCTAACGTCGATCGGATTTACGAAAGTGCCAAAGTAGAATGTTTTAAAACTTGTACAAACCCTATGGGGAAAAATGCGTCTTTAATGTGACGTAACCCAACACCTGATAACGTCACGATCACAAATTTCTTCTAGGACCATCTGTGGGTGGTAGTCTAAGTGTGTACCAAGTCTGACGTCGATCGGATTTACAAAAGTGCCAAAGTGGAGTGTTTTATAACGTGTACAAACCCTATGGGGAAAATACATCTTTAATATGACGTAACCCAACACCAGATGACGTCACGATTACAAATTTCTTCTAGGACCATCTGTGGGTGGTGGTCTAAGTATGTATCAAGTCTAAGGTCGATCGGATTTACGAAGAGGCCAAAGTGGAGTGTTTTAAAACGTGTACAAAACATATGGGGAAAAATTCATCTTTAATGTGACGTAACCCGACACCTGATAACGTCACGGTCACGAATTTCTTCTAGGACCATCTGTGGGTGGTAGTCTAAGTATGTATCAAGTCTGAAATCAATCGGATTTGAAAAAGTGGCAAAGTGGACTGGTGGAAGAAACGTGTGTTAAACGTATGGAGAAAAAGTCTGAAAAAGGAGGAAAAAAAAACTAGAAATGTGTTTGTGGACAAACACAAGCTGTTTCGGATATTTGAAATACTCTGTGCACGTGATGAACACTTGATGAAGTCACTTCGAATGTCATCTGCCAAGTGAAAAGTCAATCAGACATATAGTGCCAAAGTATGATTTGAAGAAAAACGTGTACAAACCCTTGGGGAAAAATGCATCTTTAATGTGACGTAACCTTACACCTGATGATGTCACGATCACGAATTTCTTCTAGGACCATCTGTAGGTGGTAGTCTAAGTGTGTACCAAGTCTAACGTCGATCGGATTTACGAAAGTGCCAAAGTAGAATGTTTTAAAACGTGTACAAACCCTATGGGGAAAAATGCATCTTTAATGTGACGTAACCCGACACCTGATGATGTCATGGTCACGAATTTCCTTTAGGACCATCTGTGGGTGGTGGTCTAAGTATGTATCAAGTCTGAAATCGATCAGATTTACGAAGAGGTCAGAATGGCGTGTTTTAAAACGTGTACAAAACATATGGGGAAAAATGCATCTTTAATGTGACGTAACCCGACACCTAATGACGTCACGGTCACGAATTTCCTCTAGGACCATCTGTGGGTGGTGGTCTAAGTATGTACCAAGTTTGAAATCGATCGGATTTGAAAAAGTGGCAAAGTGGATTGGTGGAAGAAACGTGTGTTAAACCTATGGAGAAAAAGTCTGAAAAAGGAGAGAAAAAAAAAAAAAAAAAAAAGAAAAAAGAAAAAAAAAATCTTAACGAAAACAAGAGCTGTTTCGGTGTGTCACCGAAACAGCTAAAAACTAGAAATGTGTTTGTGGACAAACACAAGCTGTTTCGGATATTTGAAATACTTTGTGCACGTGATGAACACTTGATGAAGTCACTTCGAATGTCATCTGCCAAGTGAAAAGTCAATCAGTCATATAGTGCCAAAGTATGATTTGAAGAAAAACGTGTACAAACCCTATGGGGAAAAATACATCTTTAATGTGAAGTAACCTTACACCTGATGATGTTACGATCACGAATTTCTTCTAGGACCATCTGTAGGTGGTAGTCTAAGTGTGTACCAAGTCTAACGTCGATCGGATTTACGAAAGTGCCAAAGTAGAATGTTTTAAAACTTGTACAAACCCTATGAGGAAAAATGCATCTTTAATGTGACGTAATCCAACACCTGATGACGTCACGATCACACATTTCTTCTAGGACCATCTGTGGGTAGTAATCTAAGTGTGTACCAAGTCTGACGTCGATCGGATTTACGAAGAGGGCAAAGTGGAGTGTTTTAAAACGTGTACAAAACATATGGGGAAATATGCATCTTTAATGTGACGTAACCCGACACCTGATGACGTCACGGTCACGAATTTCTTCTAGGACCATCTGTGGGTGGTGGTCTAAGTATGTATCAAGTCTGAGGTCGATCGGATTTACGAAGATGCCAAAGTGGAGTGTTTTAAAACGTGTACAAAACATATGGGGAAAAATGCATCTTTAATGTGACGTAACCCGACACCTGATGACGTCACGGTCACGAATTTCTTCTAGGACCATCTGTGGGTGGTGGTCTAAGTATGTATCAAGTCTGAGGTCGATCGGATTTACGAAGATGCCAAAGTGGAGTGTTTTAAAACGTGTACAAAACATATGGGGAACAATGCATCTTTAAGGTGACGTAACCCGACACCTGATGACGTCACGGTCACGAATTTCTTCTAGGACCATCTGTGGGTGGTGGTCTGAGTATGTATCAAGTCTGAAATCAATCGGATTTGGAAAAGTGGCAAAGTGGACTGGTGGAAGAAACGTGTGTTAAACCTATGGAGAAAAAGTCTGAAAAAGGAGAAAAAAAAAAAACTAGAAATGTGTTTGTGTACAAACACAAGCTGTTTCGGATATTTGAAATACTCTGTGCACGTGACGAACAATCAGTGACGTCACTGTAAATGTCATCTATATAACAGCACATTATAATACGTACATGTCAAGTCCAACATTATAGTTCTGTAGATATAGGCCTATAAAAGAATAAAATTCCTCTTTAAGCGACGTCATATGACATTTGATGATGACGTCACTTCAATTTTTATCTATAAACCATCCCTGTGAATGTGCATACAAAGTTTTAATCTAATCGGACTTGTACTTTCGAAGTTAAAGCGATTCGAAGAAATGCTCATTTAATTTCACGGCACGTGACACATGATGACGTCATCGTTATGAACTCACTGGGGACCACCTTAGGCTGCTGCTCTTACTAGTGTCTGACAAGTGTTAAGTCAATCAGACATACATGTATAGAAGTAAAAAGTGTATCAGTTTGAAGAAAAATGTTTACAAAACCAATAGGGAAACAGTGCATCTTTATTGTGATGTAACCTAACACCTCATGACGCCACGATGACGACTTTCTTCTAAGACCATCCGTGGGTGGTAGTCTAAGTGGGTTCCAAGTCTAGCATGGATCGCATTTACGAAAGGGCCAAAGTATACTGTTTTAAAACGTGTACAATTAACCCTATGGGGAAAATGCATCTTTAATGTGACGTAACCTGAAACCTGATGACGTCACGAGGACGAATTTCTTCTATGACCATCTATGGGTAGTGGTCTAAGTGTGTACCAAGTATAAAGTGGATCGAATTTACGAAAGTGCCAAAGTGGAGCGTTTTAAAACATGTACTAAACCAGAGGGGAAAATGTGCATCTTTAATGTGAAGTAACGTGACACCTGATGACGTCACGATCACAAGTTTCTTCTAGGACCATCTGTGGGTGATGGTCTAAGTGTGCATTAAGTGTAACGTCGATTGGATGTACGAAAGTGCCAAAATGGAGCGTTTTAAAATGTGTACAAACCCTATGGGCAAAAATTTATATTTAATGTGACGTAATCTAACATCTGATGACGTCACGGTCACGAATTTCGTCTAGGACCATCTATGGGTGGTGGTCAAAGTATGAATTAAGTCTAAAGTCGATCGTATTTACGAAGATGCCAAACTGGAGTGTTTTAAAACGTGTACAAAACATATGGGGAAAAATGCATCTTTAATGTGACGTAACCCGACACCTGATGACGTCACGATCACAAATTTCTTCTAGGACCATCTGTGGGTGGTGGTCTAAATGTGTGCTAAGTCTGAGGTCGATGGCATTTACGAAAATGCCAAAGTGTATGGGTAGAAGAGAAACGTGTACAAAACATATGACAAAAAGTGGAAAAATAAGTTAAAAAAAAAAAAAAATCTTAACGAAAACAAGAGCTGTTTCGGTGTGTACACCGAAACAGCTAAAAAATCTTAACGAAAACAATAGCTGTTTCGGTGAGTCACCGAAACAGCTAAAAAGAAAAAAAAAATCTTAACGAAAACAAGAGCTGTTTCGGTGTGTCACCGAAACAGCTAATAATAACACGATTTATAGCGCGCATTTTCGCAAGTAACAATGCGCGACTAAGGACAACTCCAGAAGACAATTTACATATTATGTGGAGAAAACAGATCAGTTTTCAGTCTGCCCTTAAAGTTGTCAAGAGAACTGATGTTGCGGATGTTGTGTGACAAGGAATTCCAGCATCGGGGACCAGACACTGAGAAGGCCCTGTCCCCTGCCTTTTTGAATGTGCGTGGAACTCTAAGGTTGTTACTGGAGCGGAGGCCACTACGGCTGGGTGCATTAAGGTTGAGTGATCCCATTATGTACTGCGGCATTGTGTTATGAAGTGCTTTGTGCATGAAAACTGCTGTTTTGATGTTGATGCGTTGTCTAACTGGTAACCAATGTAATTTTTGAAGGAGTGGAGAGGCATGTGTGTATTTGGGTTGAGATAATGTGATACGAGCGGCATTGTTTTGAAGCCGTTGAAGTCGATCAACCTCATACTGATTAATACCATTGAGAAGAGAGTTGCAATAATCGAGTCTGGATAGTACAAGTGCTCGAACAGCGGCGTGGCATGTGTTTGTGTCTATGTATTTACGAATCTTGGATATGTTCCTGTTGTGGTAGTTGATAGATTTGCATACGTTTGCTACGTGTTTGCTCATTGTCATGGAACTGTCGAAAACAACACCCAAGTTTCGGACTGTCTGAGATGGTTTGATTGTTGTGTTACCGATCTGCAGAGTTATGTCGGTTAAGTGTTTCTGGTGATGATGAGAAGATGCGGCAATGAAAAATTCAGTTTTATCCTCGTTTAACTTGAATTTGTTTGTTATCATCCAATTCTGCACATCGGTGATGCAATTTGACAATCTGAAAAGGGCACAAGCTGCGTCGTTCGGTTTGGATGGATTGAAATCGAGATAAATCTGGATGTCGTCTGCATATATGTGGTATTTTACATCATGTCAGTGCAGGACATTACCAAGAGGACTCAGGTACATGGTGAAAGCGAGTGGGCCAAGGACTGACCCTTGAGGGACGCCAAAATGGATATGGCTCTCATCTGAGTCGACCCCTGCAACGGTGACATAACTCCTTCTATTTTTGAAATAGGAGGCACACCACTTGAGAGCAGTATGTGTTATGCCAAACCGGTGATGGAGGCGACGCAGCATAATGCCATGATCAAGAGTGTCAAATGCAGCAGACAAATCAAGCATTACTAAGAACATAGCATTATTATTATCAAGAGTTTTCAAAATGTCATTTTGAACACAAAGCAATGCAGTCTCTGTGCTGTGGCCAGCTTTGTAGGCGGACTGAAGGGGATCGGCAAGGGCATGAGTGTTGATATGTTGCTTGAGTTGCAGGCAGACGACCTTTTCGATGAGCTTAGCGAGGTAGCGAAGGTTGGACACTGGCCGGTAGTTGCGAAGTTCATCTTTATCAAGAGAAGAATAGCATCACGTCCCAGCACAAAGATGACACTACATGTATAAGGCATACTAGGGACTTTGAAGAGCAAATGAGTTGCCTTGAGACTGCAGGGCTTGTGATGGACTGGTGATGCACTTATAATGGACTTGTGATGGACTTGTAATGGACTTGGGATGGACTTGCGATAGACTCGTGATGGACTTATTATGAGGGACTTGGGATGGACTTGTGGCGGACTTTTGATAGACTTGGGATGGACTTCTGATGGACTTGGGATGGACTCGGGATGCACTTATGATGGACTTGTGATGGGCTTGTGATAGACTTGTGATGGACTACTTATGAGGGACTTGTGGTGGACTAGTGATGGACTTGTGATGGACCTTGGATGGACTCGGGATGCACTTATGATGGACTTGTGATGGGCTTGTGATAGACTTGTGATGGACTAATTATGAAGGACTTGTGGTGGACTTGTGATGAACTTGTGATGGACTTGTGATGGACTTGTGATGGACTTGGGATGGAATAGGGATGGACTTGGAATGGACTTTGAATGGACTTGGGATGGACTTGTGATGAACTTGTGATGGACTTGTGATGGACTTGTAATGGACTTGTGATGGACTTGTAATGAACTTGTAATGGACTTGGGATGGACTTGGGTTGGACTTGTGATGGGCTTGTGATTAATTTGGGATGGACTTGGGATGGACCCAGACCTTCATCAGGAAAGTGCACAGTTTAAATACAAATATAAAATTTAAAAGAAGTATGCATTTGAAGTACATGTATATTCATTTTAAGAACTGCATTTAAAAAATACAAAATAACATCATGTCATGTACATTTCTTTCAAACGCCACGTAAATCAGAAAATTCAACATTGGGTTTTGCCCTTCACTGCCGTCATTACATGAGCATTGTGTACTCAGAGCTATCAGTGTGTTAATTCAGAAAAAACAAATTCCTTCAGGAGCAGTGTCCCATTCCCCCATCCCCACTCCAAACCCCCGAAACTGAAATACCTCTGTTTAAAACATTTTCCTGCTATTTCTCTTTTGGTCAGTTTCACGTCAAAAATGCAATCTACACTGTGTAACGACAAATCCTTATCATGTCTTGTGAAGTTCCATCTAAATTTTACCTATACCAGACTGAACGACTTCATTACATGCACATTTCATTATTCAGAAGAAACAAATTATTTCAACTTCACGATGTCGATCGAAGAAAGAAAAAACAGTTATGGAAAAATCAGGAAATGGACGGATATAATGTTGCAAGTGCAACGTACCTAATATTTACGCCCAGTTTCATATTTCCGCATACCGATTTTGGAATTGCCCTGATGTAATACTACTATTAATACATTTTTACAATGTGGGTAACGTCACAGTGCGTGCGCAGAAAGGCCCTGCAAACGTGCCAGGTTCCCAGACCAGTTTTCCAAAGAACCTCGCGCCGTTTCGTGGTATGAATACAAACTAGCAAATGCTGGGAAGTACAAGCAAACAGCAGAAGCATTTACATATGAGTACTATTTCTATTGCTGTTCAGCATCCAGACAGCAGGTTCAAATGCTAACTTATTGGATAGATTGCAAGGACGAATGGTTGTCAACAATAGGGTCTCTTGTGTGTGTGTGTGGGGGGGGGTGTACGTGTGACCACAAATTCGCTGCCTTGGAGACTCACACACAATAGTGAACAAAACATTGTAAAGGTCTCCACAGGGCAATTTCTATAGATGAATAGGTCTCCACAAGGTTTTCACGAAATAGATATATGGGTTTTACTCAAAAACTAGGAATTTCCAAGATATGTTTATACGTCGCAAATGGAAGAGTTTTAGAAAAGGGATATTAATTCCAAATTTCAGCCCAGGAAACTTATTCTGGTTAAAATAAGAGCATTTTGAAAATTCACCTTCAAAATTGAACACTTTACTACACGGGAACAAAGAAATGTCTCCACAAGGATACACATTTTGGAATGGGTGAGCTTGTCTTACATACGCAGTGTGGACTTCCGAACAAAAGACGTCCACATAATGTAGGTAGCACCGACGTTGTGTGGACTTGCCCACGTCCACACAGTGTTTCCCCATTTCTGGAAAACAGGTTTAGAGGCATTTTGGGGTTAGGTTTATCTGTAGCAGAATGAAGAGAAACACTAAAGGGAATCATTGAAAAAAAATTGGGTTGTAAGAGTTTTCACAGTTTGAGAAAAATGAGTTTTTCCACTGGTGTTCCTTAACTACACGAAACGAAAGGAAAGTCCACACTACGTATGTGAAACAAGTCTGTGTGTGAGTGTGTGTGTATGAATACGCACACACAGGGTTTACATGTAGGGCAAGCGACTCCAAATCACCAAGGTGATGCATGCAGTACAGTAGCTAATTTGAGCCTTAAATTTAACACAAATGATATATTTTCACAAATTACAGAGTGCAGAATGTACTTTCATGAAAAAAAATGTAAAGCGCATTGTGGATGAAGTTACAGTTGCCTATATTTAATCACCCAGAAATATGTTTCAGTTCGTAAAATCATACAAAAAAAATGTGATGTTGAAAAACAATATTTTATTATATTACTGAATAAAGTGGACTTAAGTAAAGTGGATTTAAGTACACAGAGTCTGAGTTCATGATGTGGCTCATGAAGAACATACCACAGTCGTGTACAGATTAAAAAAATGAAGCAGCAGTAACAGAAAGTTCATACAGCAGAAATCTCCTAATGAAATCCCACTTTTTACATCATAGGGCGCACTTTCAAAGGATTTATTTTAAAATTTTACATTGCAAATTAGTGTAAGTGTACATTTTTTTTTATTATCTTTGGAAGAGCCTCATATGCTATTACCAAAGAGCAAGGTCCCAAGGAGTCAGAACTGTTGGGCGATTTACATTTTGACCATTAACATACCAATCCCTCGGGAATGTCTATAGCTACAGCATGTGTGACCGCAAGCCTCGACCATTCTAAACGTGAATGCCAGCGGCCTTTGAACACGATGATCGTTGCCGCCTTTTTAGTTGGTAACTAACAACCTCCCTATATGCTGCATACTAAGTCATGTCACTTCGCTGCTCTTTTTTGAAAAATATATTTTACGACAAGATAGGTTTTTACAACTGCGCAGTTGTTAGATGTGAGTTATGAACTCAAGTTAGCAACGTGCAGTTGTTGGTGCTTAAAAGCGTTATCTGTCCCTGTAATTTGGAGATAAATTGGATTTCTTTCAGATAAGTTTTCATGTATTTTCAGACATTTTAATTGGCAATATATCATTGATGAAATGTGTTTTTTGGGAAAATTTCACAAGTTTTCACACTAAAGGTACAAAGCATTTTGTTCTTCATGAAATGAATGTTCCAGTGATGTTGACCACATTTATATACAGTAACATCCAACTGCGAACAAACACTTCAAAATCATTCATTTTTAGCGATGTATGACATCTGCGCATGCGTATTTACCATGGTACTGTCTACGAAGCCATGCAAACTTCTTTTTCTGGCATTAGTGAGCGCGGATCTCTATTGTGTCGAGATTAGCTTAGTGAGCAACTGAGCAAGCTGGCCGCCAGGTCCTTTCTATTGTAGCTTTCGAGCGCGGCGACCATCATTTTACTTTTGAAGTCTTGGAGCACGAACTCCTTTGGTCCTTGCTCTATGCTATTACTGTCAATTGAGGGTGCCTTTTCTGTGATGTTAATTGTGGGCATAGACTGGTCAAGTTTAAGGATTTGTATCACAATGCATGAGTCCATGATGTGGCTCATGAAGAACATCCGACACTCGTGTACAGATTGAAAATAAATGAAGCAGCAGTTACAGAAAGTTGATACGGCAGAAATCTCCAAATGCCGGCAACTTGGTGCTCAAACATCTTTGACTCTGGCGCCTCTGCCTCAGCCTTGTCGCCAGTTTCTAAATTATGTTAACCTCATTTTCAAAAGCAGTGCTCAACATTATGGGAACGAGATTGCTCCTGCCTTCAGATCAAATGACATTACATTTTTAAACTTGTATTAGCATGCATTAAAAATGCCCCGAAAAGAAACCCATCAATCCGGCAAGGCAAAAAAAGTGAAATTTAACACAAGTAAGCTTGTCCATACATTCCAACAATTGCATCATACTAGTGTAAAAATCGGTTTTCTTTTTTCCCTTTTATTGGTTAAACCCTCTCACGTTACCAGTCCCTCTCCTAATAATATGCTTGAGCATGCGCAATACCACCAATGAGTCCGTATTTCACAAAACCTAAATTCACGCTACACCGGCATTTACAAAATACATCAGAGCATGTACATTTATTTTAAACGACCCTAATTAAGAAATATTAACGTTGGGTTTGACCCTTCACTGCCCGAGTAACATATGCTCAGAGCTGTCAAGGTAATCATTCGGAAAACAAATCCTTTCAGGAAAAGTGTCTACTGCCCCCCCCCCCCTGCCTAGGACAGAAATACCCCGGTTCATATCTTTTAGGGCCTACCTGTTTACTCTCTTGCGGTCAGTTTCACGTCAAAACTGCGCTCTAAACGCTGTGACGTCAAACCCTTATCAAGTTTTGTAAAATTCCATCTCCATTCTTCCTTGTACTAGATTTTGCGAGTTTACTTCATCCAAAGTACATTAATTAGAAGAAACCAATTATCAAGACTGCACGATGGAGATCGAAGAAGGGAAGAAACCGTTCTGGAAAAATCACGAAATCGTACACGAATATGATGTTGCAAATGCAACGTTTCCTTTTTACGCCCAGTTTTCCCAATACTTATTTTGGAATTGCCCTGATGTAATGCTACTATTAATATTTTCAACAATGGGGGCAACTTCAAGGTGCGCGTGCGCAGTACCGCCCTGTAAACGTGCCTGGTTCCCGGACCCTCCATTATCGATTCTGAATTCGAACGGAGCGGGAACCAGTTTTCCAAAGACCCTCGCTGCCATAGCGTCTTATGAATAAAAAAAACTAGCCAATGCTAGTAAGTACAACCAAACAGCAAAAGCATTTAACATATGAGTAACATATTTTCTATTGCTGTTCAGTATCCAGACAATTGGGTCTCTAATGTGTGTGTATGAATTGACACACACAGGGTTTACATGTAGGGTAGCCGAGTCCATATTAACAAGGTGATATACAGTACAGTATATCTACCTTAAAACCAACTCAAATGATATTTGTTTCCCAATTTACAGAGAGCAGGAAGTACTGTGGACGAAGCTACAGTTGCCTATATTTATTCACCCAGAAACCTTTCAGCCGGTTAAATCATACAAAAAGTGTGATGTTGAAAAATAATATTTTAGTATATAATTAAAAAAAAAATGGACGCTTATGTCATCTCGTTCAGTTCCTGATTGCCGTCTGCAGCACTCACTCCATTTAATTCATGCTTTTCAATAAAAGCTTTAATTTGTTTCATTTTTATCCACACATATACACGTAAATGCATACGAATTGATAGTAAAAGCAAATGGTAGTTTTTACTCCACCGACCCACTGACTCTTAAATCTATGACTTCTGAGATCACACACAAAAGAGTGTTATCCAGCTCTCATGTACCGGGAAATGTTCCACTCAAAATGAAATGAAACCCCTCTTTTTACACCATAGGGCGCACTTTCAAAAGAACAAAATATTAAACGTTACACAGCAAATTAGTGTTAAAGTACATGTTTGTTTTATTATCTTTGGAAGTGCCTCATGCTATAACTGTCAATTGAGGGCGCCGTTTCTGTGATGTTACTTGTGGGCATAGACTGGTCAAGTTAAGGGATTTAAGTACACAAAGTAGGAGTCCATGATCTGGCTCAAGACGAACATCCGACAGTCGTGTACAGATTCGAAACAAATGAAGCAGCAGTTACAGAAAGTTCATAATGCAGAAATCTCCAAATGCCAGCAACCCTTGGTGCTCAAACATCTGTTACACTGAGGCCTCTGCCTCAACCTCGTCCCCAGTTTCTAATTTACTTGAAACCTCATTTTCAAAAGCATTGCTCAACACCATGAACGAGGTTGCTCCTGCCTCCAAATGACATCACAAAAAAAAGCCCCGAAAAAAAATCATAACTCAGGCAAGTCAAAAAAGGTGAAATTGAACACAAGTATGCAGTTGATGTCCATACATTTCAAAAATTGCATCGGACTCGTGCACAAATCGGACTCCTTATTCCTGTTATTGGTTAAACCCTCTCACGTGACCGGACCCTCTCCTAGTTATCTGTGAGTGGGCATGGGCGTCGCCCCCCCCCACCCCGAAAAGCAATCTCAAGAGAAAAAAATGAAAAAAGGGGGATGAAAGTAAAAAAGGTGCGAAGTCATATTGCTGTTAATTAATGTCCCTGCCCACCCTCGAAAAATGACCAATCGAGAATATGCTGGAAAAGTACAGGAATTTCGGGGGGGGGAGGTGCTTGCCACCCCCCCCCACCCCCCTAGAAAAAAAATCCTGGCGACGCCCATGTGCATGAGCATGCGCAGTACCACGAATGAGTCCTTTTTTTCATAAAACCTAAATTCACGCTACTGTACACAGGCATTTAGAAAATACATCATAGCATTTACATTCATTTCAAACGGCAAGTAAATTAACAAAATTAGGCAATGGGTTTAGCCGTTTCTGGCGTTATCACATGAGTACTGTATGCTCAGAACTGTCAAAGTAATAATTCAGAAAAAAAATCTTCTTTAAGAGCGAGATGTTCCCCAACCCTGAACGGCCGCTGTTCATAACTTTTACCTGTTGTCTCTCATTCGATTCAGTTTCACGGTAAACAGGCACTCTACACATTGTGACGACAAATCCTCAACAAGTTTTTTAAATTTCCATCTCCATTCTACCCGCACCAGATTTGGTGAGCGCGATTTTACTTCATGCAAAGTACATTAATCAGAAAACAATTATCAAGGGTGCTGTTGCCGGTTTCCGAGTTGAGTTGTTGAAGTCTACCGCTGTTTATAACTTTTACCTGTTATCTCTCTTTCGGTTCAGTTTCACGGCAAAAAGGCACTCTACACTTTGTGACGACAAATCCTCATCAAGTTTTGTAAACTTCCATCTCCATTCTACCATTCTACTTGTACCAGATTTGGCGAGCGCGAGTTCACTTCATCAAAAGTACATTAATCAACAGAAACCGATTATCATGACTCCACGATGGCGATCGAAGCAGGGAACAAACAGTCAAGGAAACATCACGGGAATCGTGGACGAATATGATGTTGCTAGTGCAATGTACCCTACTGACGCCCAGTTTTCCGCAAACCTACTTTGGAATTGCCCTGATGTAATGCTACTATTTATATCGTTTAACAATGATGGGGGGCAGCTTCACAGTGCGCGTGCGCAGTACCGCCCTGTAAACGTGCTTGGTTCCTGGACCAGTTTTTCCGAAAAACCTCGCCGCCCTTGCGTCGTTTGAATACCAACCAGCAAATGCTGGGAAGTACAAGCAAACAGCAAGAGCATTTACATATGAGTACAATTTCTTTTGCTGTTCAGCATCCAGACAGCAGGTTCAATTGCTAACTTATTGACTAGATTGCTCGGACGAATGGTTGTCAACAATAGGGTCTCTTGTGTGTGTGTATGAATACGCACACACAGGATTTACATGCAGGGTTACTGAATCCAAATCATCAAGGTGGTAGATACAGTTAAGCCTTTAATCCAACTCAAATGATATATTTTCACAACTCACAATGTGCAAAAAGTACTTTCATGAAATACGTACAGCGCAGTGTGGACGAAGTTACAGTTGCCTTAAAAATATTTATACACCCAGAAACATATCTCGGCCGGTAAAATCACTCAAAAAATGTGATATTTAAAAATAATATGTTATTATATTACTGAATAAAGTGGACGCTTATATCATTTCGTTATGTTCCTGACATACCGGGGAAATGTTCTATTCTAAAGAAATGAAACCCTACTTTCTACGTCATAGGGCGCACTTTCAAAAGGAAAACATGTTAAATTTTACACTGCAAATAAGTATAAAAGTACATGTTTGTTTTATTATGATTGGAAGTGCATTATGCTATCACTGTCAGTTGAGGGCTCCGTTTCTGTGATGTAACTTGTGGGCATAGACTGGTCAAGTTTAGGGATTTAAGTACACAAAGTATGAGTCCATGATGTGGCTCATGAGGAACATCTGATAGTCGTGTACAGATTGAAAACAAATGAAGCAGCAGTAACAGAAAGTTGAAACGGCAAAAATCTCCAAATGCCGGCAACCCTTGGTGCTCAATCATCAGTGACACTGAGGCCTCTGTCTCAACCTTTCCCCCAGTGTCTAATATATTTTAAACGTCATTTTCAAAATTAGTGCTGGACATCATTGGAACGAGGTGGCCCCTTGCTTCATGGCATCATGGGTTAGTCATGAATATGCAAACTTGTATTAGCATGCAATCAAAAAGCCCCGAAAAAAAGCATCGAATCAAGCAAGTTAAACGAATAGTAAATTAACACAAGTATGCATTTGAAGAACATACATTTCAAAAATTGGTGAAACCGGGTTTCACCAATTTTAGAAACCCTCTCACGTGACCGGTCCCTCTCCTAATTATCTATGCGTGAACATGCGCTATACCAACAATAAGTCCGTATTTCATAAAATCTCAATTCACTTTACATCGGCATTTAACACATATAATTATTATAACATGTACATTTATTTCCAAACGACAGTAATTAAAAAAATGTAACGATGGGTTTGAACCTTCACTGCCCGGGTAACGTATGCTCAGAGCTGTCAAGGTAATAATTCAGAAAACACATCCTTTCAGGAACAGTGTCCACTGCCCCCCCCCCCCGCCCCAAACAGAAATACCCCTGTTCATATCTTTTTATGACTTACCTGTTTACTCTCTTGCGGTCAGTTTCACGTAAAAAATGGACTCTTCACTTTGTAACGACAAACCCTCATCAAGTTTTTGTTAAATTCTATCTCCTTTCTACCTGTACCAGATTTGGCAAGTTTACTTCATCCAAAGTACATTAATCAGAAGAAGCCAATTATTAAGACTGCACGATGGAGATCAAAGAAGAGAAGAAAGAGTCGTGGAAAAATCACGACATCGTACACGGATTGTGATGTTCTTAGTGCAACGTATCCTAATTTTACGCCCAGTTTTCCACATACCTACTATGGTATTGCCCTGATGTAATGCTACTATTAATATCGTTAAACAATGGGGGCAACTTCACAGTGCGCGTGCGCAATACCGCCCTGTAAACGTGCCTGGTTTCTAGGCCTCAATTATGGATTCTGAATTTGAACGGAGCGGGAACCAGTCATCCAAAGAACCCCGCCGCCGTAGCGTCGTATGAAAAAAAACTAGCAAATGCTGGGTAGTACAAGCAAACAGCAGAAGTATTTACATATGAGTACAATTTCTTTTGCTGTTCAGCATCCAGACAGCAGGTTCCAAATGCCAACTTATTGGATAGATTGCACGGAGGAATGGTTGTCAACAATAGGGTCTCTTGTGTGTGTGAATGAATACGCACACACATGGTTTACATGTAGGGTGACCGAGCCCAAATCAACAAGGTGTAACTCAAATGATATATTTTCACAATTTACAGAGTGCAGGATGTACTTTCGTAAAAAAAAAAACGTAAAGCGCAGTGTGGATGAAGGTACAGTTGCCTATATTTATTCACCCAGAAAAATATTTCTGACGGTTAAATCATACAAAAAAGTGTGATGTCGAAAAATAATATTTTATTATATCACTGAATAAAGTGGAAGCTTATGTCATCTCGTTCAGTTCCGTCTGAAACATTCACTGCATTTAATGCATGCTTTTCAGTAAAAGCCTTAATTTGCTTCAGTTTTATAAACACAGATGCAAGGAAATGCATACAAATTGATAGTAAAAGCAAATGGAAGTTTTTACTCAACCGACCAACTGACTCTCAAATCTATGACTTCTGGGATCACACACAAAAGAGTGTCATCCAGCCCTCATATACCGGGGAAATGTTCTATTCCAAATGAAATGAAAGCCCACTTTTTACATCATTGGGCGCACTTTCAAAAGAAAATATTAAATTGTACACTGCAAATTAGTGTAAAAGTACATGTTTGTTTTATAATCTTTGGAAGTGCCTCATGCTATAATTGAGGGCGCCGTTTCTCTGACGTTACTTGTGGGCATAGACTGGTCAAGTTTAGGGATTTAAGTACACAAAGTAGGAGTCCATGATGTGGCTCAAGAAGAACATCCGACAGTCGTGTACAGATTAGAAACAAATGAAGTAGCAGTTACAGAAAGTTGCTACGGCAGGAATTTCCAAATGCCGGCAACCCTTGGCGCTCAAACATCTGTTAAACCGGGGCCTCCGCCTCAACCGCGTCCCCAGTTACTTATTTACTTTAAACCTCATTTTCAAAAGCATTGCTTAACACCATGAACGAGGTTGCTCCTGCCTTCAAATGACATCACATTTCTAAACTTGTATTAGCATACAATCAAAAAGCCCCGAAAAAAAATCATAATTCAGGCAAGTCAAAAAAGGTGCAATTGAACACAAGTATGCAGTTGATGTCCATACATTTCAAAAATTGCATCGGACTCGTGGAAAAATCGGACTCCTTTTTCCCGTTATTGGTTAAACCCTCTCACGTGACAGGACCCTCTCCTAGTTATCTGTGCGTGGGCATGGGCGTCGCCCCCCCCCCCTCCCCCCGCGGAAAAGCAACAACAAGAGAAAAAAAATGGAAGGGGGGGAGTGAAAGAACAAGAGGCGCGAAGTCATATTGCTGTTAATTAATGTCCCTGCCCACGCTCGAAAAATGATCAGTCGAGAATATGCTGGAAAAGTACAGGGATTTCGGGGGGTGGGGTGTGCTTGGCCCCCCTCTAGAAAAAAATCCTGGCGACGCCCATGTGCATGAGCATGCGCAGTTCCATGAATGAGTCCTTTTTTCATAAAACCTAAATTCACGCTACTGTACACCGGCATTTAGAAAATACATCATAGCATTTACATTCATTTCAAACGGCAAGTAAATTAAGAAAATTCAGCATTGGAAGTGGCCGTCTCTACCGTTATCACATGAGTACTGTATGCTCAGAGCTGTCAAAGTAATAATTCAGAAAAAATACTTATTGAAGAGCGAGGTGTTTCCCAACACTGAACTGAAATACCACTGTTCATAACTTTTACATGTTGTCTCTCATTCGATTCAGTTTCACGGTAAACAGGCACTCTACACTTTGTGACGACAAATCGTCATCAAGTTTTGTAAAATTCCATCTCCATTACCCTCACCAGATTTGGTGAGCGCGATTTTACTTCATGCAAAGTACATTAATCAGAAAACAATTATCAAGACTGCGCGATGGCAATCAAAGAAGGGAAGAGACATTCATGGACAAATCACGAGACTCGTGGACGGATATGATGTTGCAATTGCAACGTACCTTATTCGCGCCCAGTTGCATATTTTCGCATACCGATTTTGGAATTGCCCTGATGTAATACTGCTATTAATACATGTTTACAATGGGGGCAACTTCACAGTGCACGTGTGCAGTACCGCCCTGTAAACGTGCCTCGTTCCCAGGCCTCCATTATGGATTCTGAATTCGAACGGAGCGGGAACCAGTCTTCCAAAGAACCCCACCGCAGTAGCGTCGTATGAATACAAAACTAGCAAATGCTGGGAAGTACAAGCAAACAGCAGAAGCATGTACAATTTCTCTCTCTGTTCAAAATCCAGACAGCAGGTTGCAAATGTTAACTTTAGAAAATACGAAATTACATCATATCATGGACATTAATTCAAACGCCGAGTAGCCTACATCAGAACATTCAACATTGGGTTTTGCCCATCACTGCCTTTATTTCATGAGCACTGTGTACTCAGAGCTGTCCGAGTAATAATTCAGGAAAACACATCCCTTCAGGAGCAGTGTCCCCCTTTCCCATTTTATTGGTTAAACCCTCTCACGTTAACGGTCCCTCTCTTAATAATATGCTTGAGCATGCGCAATACCACCAATGAGACCGTATTTCACAAAACCTAAATTCACGCTACACCGGCATTTAGAAAATACATCATAGCATGTACAGTTATTTCATACGACCGTAATTAAGAAAATGTATCGTTGGGTTTGACTCTTCACTACCTGAGTAACATATGCTCAGAGCTGTCAAAGTAATAATTCAGAAAACAAATCCTTTCAGTGTCCACTGCCCCTCCCCCCCCCCCCCTGCCTAGGACAGAAATACCCCTGTTCATATCTTTTAAGGCCTACCTGTTTACTCTCTTGCAGTCAGTTTCACGTCAAAACTGCACTCTAAACTCTGTGACGACAAACCCTTATCAAGTTTTGTAAAATTCCACCTCCATTCTTCCTTGTACTAGATTTTGCGAGTTTACTTCATCCAAGTACATTAATTAGAAGAAACCATTTATCAAGACTGCACGATGGAGATCAAAGAAGAGAAGAAACCGTCCTGTAAAAATCACGAAATCGTACACGAATATGATGTTGCAAATGCAACGTATCCTATTTACGCCCAGTTTTCCCCATACTTATTTTGGAATTAATATTTTCAACAATGGGGGCAATTTCACAGTGCGCGTGCGCAGTACCGCCCTGTAAACGTGCCTGGTTCCCGGACCCTCCTTTATCGATTCTGAATTCGAACGGAGCGGGAACCAGTCATCCAAAGAACCTCGCCGCCGTTGCATCGTATGAATACAAACTAGCAAATGCTAGGAAGTGCAAGCCAACTGCAGAAGCATTTACATATGAGTGAAATTTCTTTTGCTGTTCAGCATCCAGAAAGCAGCTAGCAAATGCTAACTTACTATTCGATTGATTGCACGGACGAAAGGTTGTCAACAATCGGGTCTCTTTTGTTTGTGTTTGAAATGACGTACACAGGGTTTACATGTAGGGTAACCGAGCCCAAATCATCAAGGTGATATACAGTACAGTAGTTAATTTGTGTCTTAAATCCAACTCAAATGATATATTTTGACAATTTACAGAGTGCAGAAAGTGCCATAGTGAAAAGGAAAAGCGCAGTGTAGGCAAAGTTACAGTGTGCTACATTTCTTCACCCAGAAACATATTTCAGCCAGTAAAATCGTCCGAAAACAAATATTTTATTATATGACTGAATAAATTTGACGCTTATGTCATTTCGTTCCGTTCCCTGATTGCCGTCTGAAGCATACACCCCATTTCAATCATGATTTTCAGTAACGGTCTTTGCTTCATTTTTATCCACACCGATGAAAGTAAATGCATACAAATTGAAAGTAAAAACATATTGAAGTTTTTACTCCACCGACCCACTGACTCACAAATCTATGACTTCTGGGATCACACACAAAAGAGTGTCATCCAGCTCTCATGTATTGGGGAATGTTCTACTCAAAATGAAATGAAACCCTACTTTTTACATCATAGGGCGCACTTTCAAAGGAAACAATATTAAATTTCCACTGCAAATTACTGTAAAAGCACATGTTTGTTTTATTATCTTTGGAGGTGCCTCATGCTGTTACTGTCAATTGAGGGCGGCGTTTCTGTGATGTTACCTTTGGGCATACAGGGTGAGTCAAAATTTAAAAAAAAACGAAACCGAAATGGCAGGACCAATTTTTTAATGAAAATCAGTACAAGAATCATTCAAATCACTCATGTGCTTTTCAAGTTAGAGAATTTTGAACGCAATCACAGTTTTAAAATTCTGTCCACAGATCACACAAAAAACAGGTAAGTATCCTTACTGAAAGAACACAAAAGAAAAAGTGTTAAAACCAATGCAATGCGATCCATCGTGTTTGAGGAGCTGGACCTATAAGCCGCTTCACTGATACCGCCATCTTTAAATTTGTGTTCAGTGGGCAATTCAATAGCATCACGTCCCAGCACATAGATGACACCATAAGGCATACTAGCGACTTTGAAGAGCAAATGAGTTGACTTGACACTACATAGCTTGTGATGGACTTGTAATGGACTTGTAATGGACTTGGGATGGACTTGCGATAGACTCGTGATGGACTTATTATGAGGGACTTGGGATGGACTTGTGGTGGACTTGTGATAGACTTGGGATGGACTCGGGATGCACTTATGATGGACTTGGGATGGGCTTGTGATAGACTTGTGGTGGACTAATTATGAGGGACTTGGGATGGACTTGTGATGGAATTGTGATGGACTTGGGATGGACTCGGGATGCACTTATGATGGACTTGGGATGGGCTTGTGATAGACTTGTGGTGGACTAATTATGAAGGACTTGTGGTGGACTTGTGGGGGACTTGTGATTGAGTTGTGAAGGACTTGTGATGGATTTGGGATGGAATCGGGATGGACTTGGGATTGACTTGGGATGGACTTGTGATGGGCTTGTGATTAACTTGGGATGGACTTGGGATGGACCCAGACCTTCATCAGGAAAGTCCACATTTCAAATAAACTTATAAAATTTAGAAGAAGTATGCATTGGAAGTACATGTATATACATTTTAAGAACTGCATTTTAGAAAAAAGAAAACTACATCTTATCATGTACATTTCTTTCAAATGCCACGTAAATCAGAAAAGTCAACATTGGGTTTTGCCCTTCATTGCCGTCATTACATGAGCACTGTGTACTCAGAGTTATCAGAGTATTAATTCAGAAAAACAAATTCCTTCAGGAGCAGTGTCGCCTTCTCCACCATCTCCACTCAAAACCCCCGAAACTGAAATACCTCTGTTTAAAACATTTTCCTGCTATTTCTCTTTTGGTCAGTTTCACGGCAAAAATGCAATCTACACTGTGTAACGACAAATCCTCATCATGTCTTGTGAAGTTCCATCTCCATGTTACCTCTACCAGACTGTACGAGTTTGCTACATCCACTTTTCATTATTCAGAAGAAACAAATTATTTCAACTTCACGATGTCGATCAAAGAAAGAAAGAAACAGTTATGGAAAAATCAGGAAATGGACGGATATGATGTTGCAAGTGCAACGTACCTAATATTTACGCCCTGTTTCATATTTCCGCATACCGATTGTGGAATTGCCCTGATGTAATACTACTATTAATACATTTTTACAATGTGGGGAACGTCACAGTGCGTGCGCAGAAAGGCCCTGTAAACGTGCCAGGTTCCCGGACCAGTTTTCCAAAGAACCTCGCCGCCGTTGCGTGGTATGAATACAAACTAGCAAATGCTGGGAAGTACAAGCAAACAGCAGAAGCATTTACATATGAGTACAATTTCTTTTGCTGTTCAAAATCCAGACAGCAGGTTGCAAATGCTAACTTATTGGATAGATTGCACGGAGGAATGGTTGTCAACAATAGGGTCTCTTGTGTGTGTGACCGAGCCCAAATCAACAAGGTGTAACTCAAATGATATATTTTCACAATTTACAGAGTGCAGGATGTACTTTCGTAAAAAAAAAAAAACGTAAAGCACAGTGTGGATGAAGGTACAGTTGCCTATATTTATTCACCCAGAAAAATATTTCTGACGGTTAAATCATACAAAAAGTGTGATGTCGAAAAATAATATTTTATTATATCACTGAATAAAGTGGAAGCTTACATCATTTCGTTCAGTTCCGTCTGAAACATGCACTGCATTTAATTCATGCTTTAAAGTAAAAGCCTTAATTTGCTTCAGTTTTATAAACACAGATGCAAGTGTATGCATACAAATTGATAGTAAAAGCAAATCGTAGTTTTTACTCCACCGACCCACTGACTCTCAAATCTATGACTGCTGGGATCACACACAAAGGAGTGTCATCCAGCTCTCATGTACCGGGAAATGTTCTATTCTAAATGAAATGAAACCCCACTTTTTACATCATTGGGCGCACTTTCAAAAGAAAATATTAAATTGTACACTGCAAAGTAGTGTATAAGTACATGTTTGTTTTATTATCTTTGGAAGTGCCTCATGCTATAATTGAGGGCGCCGTTTCTCTGACGTTACTTGGGGGCATAAACTGGTCAAGTTTAGGGATTAAGTACACAAAGTAGGAGTCCATGATGTGGCTCAAGAAGAACATCCGACAGTCGTGTACAGATTAGAAACAAATAAAGTAGCAGTTACAAAAAGTTGCTACGGCAGGAATTTCCAAATGCCGGCAACCCTTGGCGCTCAAACATCTGTTAAACCGGGGCCTCCGCCTCAACCGCGTCCCCAGTTACTTATTTACTTTAAACCTCATTTTCAAAAGCATTGCTCAACACCATGAACGAGGTTACTCCTGCCTTCAAATGACATCACATTTCTAAACTTGTATTAGCATACAATCAAAAAGCCCCCCCAAAAAAATCATAATTCAGGCAAGTCAAAAAAGGTGCAATTGAACACAAGTATGCAGTTGATGTCCATACATTTCAAAAATTGCATCGGACTCGTGCACAAATCGGACTCCTTTTTCCCGTTATTGGTTAAACCCTCTCACGTGACCGGACCCTCTCCTAGTTATCCGTGCGTGGGCATGGGCGTCGCCCCCCCCCCCCCCCCCCCGCGGAAAAGCAACAACAAGAGAAAAAATGAAAAGGGGAGGGGGAGTGAAAGAAAAAGAGGTGCGAAGTCATATTGCTGTTAATTAATGTCCCTGCCCACCCTCGAAAAATGATCAATCGAGAATATGCTGGAAAAGTACAGGGATTTTGGGGGGTGGGGTGTGCTTGGCCCCCCTCTAGAAAAAAATCCTGGCGACGCCCACGTGCATGAGCATGCGCAGTACCACGAATGAGTCTTTTTTTCATAAAACCTAAATTCACGCTACTGTACACCGGCATTTAGAAAATACATCATAGCATTAACATTCATTTCAAACGGCAAGTAAATTAAGAAAATTCAGCATTGGGTGTGGCCGTCTCTACCGTTATCACATGAGTACTGTATGCTCAGAGCTGTCAAAGTAATAATTCAGAAAAAAACTTATTTAAGAGCGAGGTGTTTCCCAACACTGAACTGAAATACCACTGTTCATAACTTTTACCTGTTGTCTCTCATTCGATTCAGTTTCACGGTAAACAGGCACTCTACACTTTGTGACGACAAATCGTCATCAAGTTTTGTAAAATTCCATCTCCATTACCCTCACCAGATTTGGTGAGCGCGATTTTACTTCATGCAAAGTACATTAATCAGAAAACAATTATCAAGACTGCGCGATGGCAATCAAAGAAGGGAAGAGACATTCATGGACAAATCACGAGACTCGTGGACGGATATGATGTTGCAATTGCAACGTACCTTATTCGCGCCCAGTTGCATATTTTCGCATACCGATTTTGGAATTGCCCTGATGTAATACTGCTATTAATACATGTTTACAATGGAGCGCGCGTGCGCTGTACCGCCCTGTAAACGTGCATGGTTCCCCTCCATTATGGATTCTGAATTCGAACGGAGTGGTAACCAGTCTTCCAAAGAACCCCGCCGCCGTAACGTCGTATAAATGCAAACTAGCAAATGCTGGGAAGTACAAGCAAACAGCAAGAGCATTTACATATGAGTACAATTTCTCTCTCTGTTCAGAATCCAGACAGCAGGTTGCAAACGCTAACTGAAGAAAATACGAAATTACATCATATCATGGACATTAATTCAAACGCCGAGTAGCCTACATCAGAACATTCAACATTGGGTTTTGCCCATCACTGCCGCTATTACATGAGCACTGTGTATTCAGAGCTGTCCGAGTAATAATTCAGGAAAACAAATCCTTTCAGGAGCAGTGTCCCCCTCTCCCATCCCCATCGCGTCCCCACCCCCACCCCAAACTGAAAACTCCTGTTTTAAAACCTTAGCGGGTGCCTGCGTGGAATAAATTCTAGTCACATTTCTATGTTTTATATTGTCCCAGCCAAGTGGTAGCCTTGCTCGAGGTCACCTATCATCAGATCCTAATATGGACCTTGGCACATTCATCAGAGGGAGTGTCACTTGGGTGACCCTAGTGGAGGGGTTTAAATTGGCGGGAAGATCGACCAAGTGTGCTCATATGTGCTTGTACATATTTACATAGGCTTGTATACAATTGCACTGTTCACATAGGGATTGCCTGGATCACCCCTGCTAACCAAAATGGAACAGTCCAATGGCATTAATAGGGCATGTCTGTGGTTGTAATGGCCGTTAGGGGTCTGAAGGATACCAGCGGAGAAGGGTCTGAGTTTTAGGGCCGGGTAGCTCAAATCACATAGTGCTATCTCGCTTTCAGTCAGTTTCACGGCAAAAATGCACTCTACACTTTGTAACGATAAATCTTCATCATGTCTTGTAAAGTTCCATCGCAATTTTACCTCTACCAGACTATACGAGTTTGCTACATTTCATTATTATGAAGAAACAAATTGTTACGACTTCCCGATGTCGATTGAAACAAAGGAAAAAAAAACAGCCGTGGAAAGATCACGATATTGTAGACAGATATGATGTTGCAATTGCGACGTGCCCTATTTATGCCCAGTTTGATATTTCCGCATGAATTTTGCAATTCCCCTGATGTAATACATTTTCACAATGGGAGCAATTAACGTCACATTGCGCGTGCGCGTGCGCTGTACGGCCCTGTAAACTTGACTGGTGTAATAATCTTTCTCAGTAATACTTTCTGCACTTTAGGGCGGAAAAAAATGGGTTGATATGCCCTGTAGCTGTAGTTCTTGAGATATCTTGCTGAAACTATATATATTGTTTGACCCATATAAATGACCTTGACATTAGACCGCTGTATCCAACAAATGAGCCTATTTAGTGCAGAAAGCAATTGCGTGAAAAATGTAAAACACCTGCGTCCTGTAGAAGTCACGGTTGCCTAAAAATATATTTCCATCCAGAAACATATTTCAGATTGTACAGATTGAAAACAAATGAAGCAGCAGTTACGGAAAGTTGATAAGGCAGAAATCTTAATGCTGGCAACCCTTGGTGCTCAAACATCTGTTACACTGGGGCCTCTGCCTCAACCTCGCCCCAGTGTCTAATTTGTTGTAAACGTCATTTTCAGAAGCAGCGCTCAACATCATGGGAACGAGGTTGCTCCTGCTTTCAAATGACATCACAGGTTTAACTTGTATTATCATGCAATCAAAAAGCCCCGACAAAACATAAATCCGGCAAGTCAAAAAAAGGTGAAATTTAACACAAATATGCATGTCCATACATTCCAAAAATTGCATAGGACTCGTGCAACAATTTGACTCCTTTTCACCGTTTTTGGTGAAACTTTCACTTGACCGGACGCTCTCCTAATTATCTGTGCGTGGGCATGGGCGTCACAAGGGGGGCGGCAAGGAGGCGCCTGCTACCCCCCGGGAAAGCAACCCCCAAAAAAGGAGAGAAAAAAAGGGGAATGAAAAAAAAGAGGCGCGAAGTCATTTTGCTGTTAATTAATGTACCTGCCCTCCATTGAAAAATGATCAATCGGGAATATGCTGGAAAAGTACAGAGATTTCGAGGGGAAATGTTCTTTTTCCCCCTCTAGAAAAAAATCCTTGCGACGCCCATGTGCATGAGCATGCGCAGTACCACGAATGAGTCCGTATTTTTTTATAAAACCTAAATTCACGCTACTGTACACCGGCAATTAGAAAATACATCATAGCATTTACATTTATTTCAAACGGCAATTAATTCACAAAATTCAGCATTGGGTGTGGCCTTTACTGCCGCTTTCACATGAGTACTGTATGCTCAGAACTGTCAAAGTAATAATTCAGAAGAAAAACAAAGCAAATCTCTTTAAGAGCGAGCTGCTCCCCAACCCTGAACTGAAATACCGCTGTTCATAACTTTTACCTGTTATCTCTCTTTCGGTTCAGTTTCACGGCAAAAAGGCACTCTACACTTTGTGACGACAAATCCTCATCAAGTTTTGTAAACTTCCATCTCCATTCTACCATTCTACTTGTACCAGATTTGGCGAGCGCGAGTTCACTTCATCAAAAGTACATTAATCAACAGAAACCGATTATCATGACTCCACGATGGCGATCGAAGCAGGGAACAAACAGTCAATGAAACATCACGGGAATCGTGGACGAATATGATGTTGCTAGTGCAATGTACCCTACTGACGCCCAGTTTTCCGCAAACCTACTTTGGAATTGCCCTGATGTAATGCTACTATTTATATCGTTTAACAATGATGGGGGGCAGCTTCACAGTGCGCGTGCGCAGTACCGCCCTGTAAACATGCTTGGTTCCCGGACCAGTTTTCCCAAAGAACCTCACCGCCGCGCCATTTACATATGAGTACTATTTCTTTTGCTGTTCAGCATCCAGAAAGCAGGTTCAAATGCTAACTTATTGGATATATTGTTCGGACGAATGGTTGTCAACAATAGGGTCTCTTGTGTGTGTGAATACGCACACACAGGGTTTACATGCAGGGTTACCGAGTCCAAATCATCAAGGTGGTACATACAGTTGAGCGTTTAATCCAACTCAAATGATATATTTTCACAACTCACAGAGTGCAAAAAGTACTTTCATGAAAAACGTACAGCACAGTGTGGACGAAGTTACAGTTGCCTTAAAAATATTTATACACCCAGAAACATATCTCGGCCGGTAAAATCACACAAAAAATGTGATATTTAAAAATAATAGGTTATTATATTACTGAATATAGTGGACGCTTATATCATGTCGTTATGTTCCTGATTGCCGTCTGAAGCATTCACCCCATTTCATTCATGATTTTAAGTAAAAGCCTTTGCTTCCTTTTTTTATCCACACATTGGTAGTAAAACCAAAACCTCTGGGATCACACACAAAAGTATGCCATCCAGCCCTCACATACCGGGTAAATGTTCTATTCTAAATAAATGAAACCCCACTTTTTACGTCATAGGGCGCACTTTCAAAAGGAAAACATATTAAATGTTACACTGCAAATAAGTATAAAAGTACATGTTTGTTTTATAATGTTTGGAAGTGCCTCATGCTGTTACTGCCAATTGAGGTCGCCGTTTCTGTGATGTTACTTGTGGGCATAGACTGGTCAAGCTTAGGGATTTAAGTACACAAAGTTTGAGTCCATGATGTGGCTCATGAAGAACATCTGACCGTCGTGTACAGATTGAAAACAAATGAAGCAGCAGTTACAGAAAATTGCTACGGCAGAAATTTAAATGCCGGCACCCCTTGGTGCTCAAACATCTGTGACACTGAGGCCTCTGCCTGAACCTCGTCTCCAGTGTCTAATATATTTTAAACGTCATTTTTAAAAGCAGTGCTCGACATCATGGAAACGAGGTGGCCACTTGCTTCATATGACATCATGGGTTAGTCATGAATATGCATACTTGTACTAGCATTAAATCAAATATAATTATAGCCCCGAACAAAATATCAAATCAAGCAAATCAAACAAATAGTAAAATTCAATACAAGTGTGCCCTTGAAGTAAATGCATTTCAAAAATCGGACTCGTGTAAAAATTGGATTTCTTTTCCCTTTTATTGGTTAAACCCTCTCACGTTACCGGTCCCTCTCCTAATAATATGCTTGAGCATGCGCAATACCACCAATGAGTCCGTACTTCACAAAACCTAAATTCACGCTACACCGGCATTTAGAAAATACATCTTAGCATGTACATTTTTTTTAAACGACCGTAATTAAGAAAATTTATCGTTGGGTTTGACCCTTCACTCTGGAGTAACATATGCTCAGGATGTCAAAGTAATAATCCAGAAAACAAATCCTTTCAGGAGCAGTGTCCACTGCCCCCCCCCCCTCTGCCTAGGACAGAAATACCCCTGTTCATATCTTTTAAGGCCTACCTGTTTACTCTCTTGCGGTCAGTTTTATGTCAAAACTGCACTCTAAACTCTGTGACGACAAACTCTTATCAAGTTTTGTAAAATTCCATCTCCATTCTTCCTTGTACTAAGTTTTGCGAGTTTACTTCATCCAAAGTACATTAATTAGAAGAAACCATTTATCAAGACTGCACGATGGAGAAGGGAAGAAACCGTCCTGGAAAAATCACGAAATCGTACACGAATATGATGTTGCAAATGCAACGTATCCTATTTACGCCCAGTTTTCCCCATACTTATTTTGGAATTGCCCTGATGTAATGCTACTATTAATATTTTCAACAATGGGGGCAATTTCACAGTGCGCGTGCGCAGTACCGCCCTGTAAACGTGCCTGGTTCCCGGACCCTCCATTGTCGATTCTGAATTCGAACGGAGCGGGAACCAGTCATCCAAAGAACCTCGCCGCATTTGCATCGTATGAATACAAACTAGCAAATGCTAGGAAGTGCAAGCCAACCGCAGAAGCATTTACATATGAGTGAAATTTCTTTTGCCGTTCAGCATCCAGAAAGCAGCTAGCAAATGCTTACTTACTATTCGATTGATTGCACGGACGAAAGGTTGTCAAA
The DNA here is from genome assembly GCF_015706575.1 of Patiria miniata. NCBI lineage: Eukaryota > Metazoa > Echinodermata > Asteroidea > Valvatida > Asterinidae > Patiria > Patiria miniata. The sequence goes on from NW_024037057.1 coordinate 3,788,185, forward strand.
AATCGGGTCTCTTTTGTTTGTGTATGAAATGACATACACACAGGGTTTACATGTAGGGTAACCGAGCCCAAATCATCAAGGTGATATACAGTACAGTAGTTAATTTGTGTCTTAAATCCAACTCAAATGATATATTTTGACAATTCACAGAGTGCAGAAAGTGCCATAGTGAAAAGGAAAAGCGCAGTGTAGGCAAAGTTACAGTGTGCAACATTTCTTCAACCAGAAACATATTTCAGCCAGTAAAATCGTCCGAAAACAAATATTTTATTATATGACTGAATAAATTTGACGCTTATGTCATTTCGTTCCGTTCCCTGATTGCCGTCTGAAGCATTCACCCCGTTTCAATAATGATTTTCAGTAACGGTCTTTGCTTCATTTTTATCCACACCGATGAAAGTAAATGCATACAAATTGAAAGTAAAAACATATTGAAGTTTTTCCTCCACCGACCCACTGACTCACAAATCTATGACTTCTGGGATCACACACAAAAGAGTGTCATCCAGCTCTCATGTTTTGGGGAATGTTCTACTCAAAATGAAATGAAACCCTACTTTTTACATCATAGGGCGCACTTTCAAATGAAACAATATTAAATTTCCACTGCAAATTAGTGTAAAAGCACATGTTTGTTTTATTATCATTGGAGGTGCCCCATGCTGTTACTGTCAATTGAGGGCGCCGTTTCTGTGATGTTACCTTTGGGCATACAGGGTGAGTCAAAATTTAAAAAAACGAAACCGAAATGGCAGGACCAATTTTCGAATGAAAATCAGTACAAGAATCATTCAAATCACTCATGTGCTTTTCAAGTTAGAGAATTTTGAACGCAATCACAGTTTTAAAATTCTGTCCACAGATCACACAAAAAACAGGTAAGTATCCTTACTGAAAGAACACAAAAGAAAAAGTGTTAAAACCAATGCAATGCGATCCATCGTGTTTGAGGAGCTGGACCTATAAGCCGTTTCACTGATACCGCCATCTTTAAATGTGTGTTCAGTGGGCAGTTCAATAGCATCACGTCCCAGCACATAGATGACACCATAAGGCATACTAGCGACTTTGAAGAGCAAATGAGTTGACTTGACACTACATAGCTTGTGATGGACTTGTAATGGACTTGGGATGGACTTGGGATGGACTTGCGATAGACTTGTGATGGACTTCTTATGAGGGACTTGGGATGGACTTGTGGTGGACTTGTGATAGACTTGGGATGGAATTGTGATGGACTTGGGTTGGACTCGGGATGCAATTATGATGGACTTGTGATGGGCTTGTGATAGACGTGTGATGGACTAATTATGAGGGACTTGTAGTGGACTTGTGGTGGACTTGTGATGGACTTGTGATGGACCTTGGATGGACTCGGGATGCACTTATGATGGGTTTGGGATGGGCTTGTGATATACTTGTGATATACTTGTGATGGACTAATTATGAAGGACTTGTGGTGGACTTGTGGTGGACTTGTGATTGACTTGTGATGGACTTGTGATGGACTTGGGATGGAATCGGGATGGACTTGGGATAGACTTGGGATGGACTTGTGATGGGCTTGTGATTAACTTGGGATGGACTTGGGATGGACCCAGAGGAAAGTCCACATTTTAAATAAAAATATAAAATTTAGAAGAAGTATGCATTTGAAGTACATGTACATGTATATACATTTTAAGAACTGCATTTTAGAAAATGGAAAACTACATCTTATCATGTACATTTCTTTCAAACGCCACGTAAATCAGAAAATTCAACATTGGGTTTTGCCCTTCACTGCCGTCATTACGTGAGCACTGTGTACTCAGAGTTATCAGAGTGTTAATTCAGAAAAACAAATTCCTTCAGGAGCAGTGTCCCATTCCCCCATCCCCACTCCAAACCCCCGAAACTGAAATACCCCTGTTTAAAACATTTACCTGCTATCTCTCTTTTGGTCAGTTTCACGGCAAAAATGCACTCTACACTGTGTAACGACAAATCCTCATCGTGTCTTATAAAGTTCCATCTCTATTACACCTCTACCAGACTGTACGAGTTTACTACATCCACTTTTCATTATTCAGAAGAAACAAATTATTTCAACTTCATGATGTCGATCAAAGAAAGAAAGAAACAGTTATGGAAAAATCAGGAAATGGAGGGATATGATGTTGCAAGTGCAACGTACCTAATATTTACGCGCAGTTTCATATTTCCGCATACCGATTTTGGAATTGCCCTGATGTAATACTACTATTAATACATTTTTACAATGTGGGTAACTTCACAGTGCGCATGCGCAGTACCGCCCTGTAAACGTGCCAGGTTCCCGGACCAGTTTTCCCAAAGAACCTCGCCAGCGTAGCGTGGTATGAATACAAACTAGCAAATGCTGGGAAGTACAAACAAACAGCAGAAGCATTTACATATGAGTACAATTTCTTTTGCTGTTCAGCATCCAGACAGCAGGTTCAAATGCTAACTTATTGGATAGATTGCACGAACGAATGGTTGTCATCAATAGGGTTTCTTGTGTTTGTGTTTGAATTGGCACACACAGGGTTTACATGTAGGGCGGTAAACGACTCCAAATCATCAAGGTGATGCATGCAGTACAGTAGCTAGATTGAGCCTTCAATCCAACGCAAATGATATATTTTCACAAATTACAGAGTGCAGAGTGTACTTTCATTTAAAAAAAAGAAATGAAGCGCATTGTGGACGAAGTTACACTTGCGTATATTTAATCACCCAGAAATATGTTTCAGTTCGTAAAATCACACCAAAAAAATGTGATGTTGAAAAACAGTATTTTCTTATATTACTGATTAAAGTGGACGCTTACATCATTTCGTTCAGTTCCTGATTGCCGTTTGAAGGACTCACTCCTTTTCATTCATGCTTTTCAGGAAAAGCCTTTGCTTTATTTTCATCCACATAGATGCAAGTAAATGCTAAATGTGTAGACTATAGAAGCAAATGGTACTTTTTACTCAACCGACCCACTGACTCTCAAATCTATGACTTCTGGGATCACACACAAAAGAATGTCATCCAGCCCTCATATACCGGGGAAATGTTCCACTCAAAACGAAATCAAACCCCACTCACTTTTTACATCATATGGCGCACTTTCAAAAGGAAAACAATATTACATTATATTTCGCCAACTCCGGAGAGACTCACCCTGTAGATTGTTTCTCGTATTGCAATCTGATCCACCCTTAGAAGCTAATAGAACATACCTCATTAGCATAACAAAAGGCCCTTCCCGGCGTGGTAGTGAAGCTGCGTTCTCCCAGGGTATCTGTGTCTTTGTTTTTTTGTGTCGCAGTCTATCCACACGCTTTTATCTTACTCGCGTTCTAAACGACAACTTTCCGTGATAAATTACAAGGATTTACTCCATCATGCCGAAGTCTCGTCAGAGTTTTCCTTCAGCTCCGTGCACGGTGTCTCGACCCCCTGACGATGAGAAACCCCCTTCGCCTGCAGAAGACATCTTAGCTATGGCAGCTAGAGAAATTTCCCCGTCGGGGGTAAATTTGGCGGACCAAGCCAAGGCTCCTCAGTGGGCTGACGGCTTTTCGGGCGGCGGGTCTCCATGCCCAAAGCCCCCTGCAAGTGTAACAGATCCGCGGCCTAGTACGTCAGCTCCGTCTGGTACTGGCCCTGGTGCGCCACGCCCACCGACTACAGCTCAACCGCACTTTCCACAGTTCCCCGCTCAGTCGGGCTACTGGTACCCTCAGCCACCATCAGCTCCCTGGGGAACCCCTGGTGGCCCTGGCCCATCAACGATGCCTGCTGGTTTATTCAATCAGTGGGGCATCCCTGTCCAGTATTTTCCGCAGCCGATTTACAGCGGTCTCTCGGAGCATCCTCCCGCTAGCGCTCCAACTCTGACGGCCCCTGGCTCACATGCACAGCGCCCTCCTGCTGCTGCGGCTGCTGACGGCGGCCATCTTGAAATAGTCAACGTTAGTGACGACGACTCTGAGTCCTCCTTTTCCGCAGTTTCTACTGCCGGTAGAGAGCCCTTTCGCCTTCCTCACAAGAAAGACACAGGTATAAATCCTATCTCAGAGAAGGTGATTTCATGGTGGGAGGAACTGAGAACCCACAAGTTGTCCTCCGACGATTATAAAGAGGAAATTTCACCGTACAACGTCCCGTCGGGCCAGGGAAAATTCTTTTCCGCCCCGGAACTTCCGTCTGGTTTGAAGAAGGTGTTCAAACAGGTAAATTCCTCAACCATTAACAGTGATGAGAAGTTAAGAGCTTCCCATACTCATATCCTCGAGGCAGTCAAACCCTTGCTACGCCTTTTTGACGCAGTTACAGATGATGAGTGCCCCAATGAAGTTCCTAAAGAACTCGTCCAGGATCATCTTTCGTCGGCCATTATTTTACTCGGCTCTGGCAGTCAAGGGCTCGCCTTGGCGAGACAACATGCATTTGATGACATTGTCGACCGCAAGTTTGATGTCCTCAAGAAGAACCCTCCTTCGTTAGGTGAACTCTTCGGATCATCCTTGATGAAAGACATTGAGGAGACAGAAAAGGTCAACAAATTGGCCTCCAAAGTCACGGGCACAGGCGGAAAATCTCAGCAGTCTAACCCTTCTAAGGATAGACGTTTCACGCCTTATCAACTGGCCTCCAGGTCGTTCAGAGGGCGTCGCCCATCACGGGGTGCCTACAATCGCTTCCCAGGTAGGAATTACCAACAGTTCAAGGATTTCCCAAGATCGCGAAATCCCAAGACGGCCTACGCCACTACAGATAAGTCTAGTTCAAAAAACTAGATGCCCAGCTGTTTATGCCCATCACTGGTGCCTCTCCAGCATTTTCTGTACCCCCTGCTGGTCGTTTGAAATATTTTTCTCACAACTGGTTGAAGTTGACTCATGACCCTTGGGTTCTTCAAGCCGTGGATGGTTACTGTATCAGTTTCACATCTACGCCGGTTCAGTCTTTTGTTCCTGTGACCCGGGCTCAGTCCGAGGAACACGCTTCAATTTTTAACCTCGAGATACAGAAGATGCTCGATAAAGGTGCAGTTTCAGAAGTTCAACCCGTTCAGGGACAATTTATTTCTACTTTGTTCATGGTTCCTAAGTCTTCTGGGGATCTCCGTCCAGTGATTAATTTAAGACCTTTGAATAGGTTTATCTCGTACCATCATTTCAAGATGGAAAACATTTCTTCAGTGAAAGATCTCTTAGTGCAGGGGGATTGGATGTGTAAAATAGACCTGAAGGATGCTTATTTTTCAGTTCCTATTAATTCTGAGCATAGGAAATATCTCCGTTTTTTCTGGAACAAGGTCATTTATGAGTTTACTTGTCTTCCTTTCGGATTGTGTAGTGCGCCCCGTACCTTTACTAAGATACTTAAACCACTTGCCTTCCACCTCAGACAACGTGGTATTCGTTGTATTTTTTACCTGGATGATATCCTTATCCTCGAGTCTTCCTACGAGGGATGTGTGACAAATACTCAAGTGGCAACCAGTCTCCTTCAAGATTTGGGTTTCATTATCAACATAGAGAAATCCATTCTTGTCCCTACTCAGAATTTAACATACCTTGGTTTTCTTATCGACTCTTCATCCATGACTCTCTCTCTGAACCAGGAGAAGATCGTAAAGATAATCAGCCACTGCCAAGAGATTTTGGAGGCGCAAACTGTCACAGTTCGACAACTCTCAAGCCTCATCGGCAGGTTATCGTCCACAATTCTGGCAGTTTTTCAAGCCCAGATCTTCTACCGCAGTCTTCAGGAGGACAAAATCTCCGCCCTCCGCAGGGAGAACAGTTACGAATCAGCTGTCACCCTTTCACAAGCTTCCCTGGAGGAGCTGCGAACATGGGTGCAATGTCTGCATGCATGGAACGGTCGGCATTTTCTTCATCCGACGCCAGATTTGACCCTTCAAACGGACGCTTCTATGTCGGGATGGGGAGCTTGTCTTCACTCCACGATAGGCGGCCGTTGGACAACTCTAGAACAACAACATCATATCAACTACCTCGAACTGTTAGCAGTTTGGTATGCCATCCGATCTCTCCTCGCAGAGAGGCGGGACATCCATGTTCTTCTTCAGATGGACAGTTCAACAGCCATTGCATATATCAACCACCAAGGAGGGACTCACTCGGTTCCAATGTCTCGACTAGCTGTCAAGATCTGGGTATGGTGTCTCAAGAGAAACATCACTCTAGCAGCTCAACATATACCGGGGTCCCAGAACATCACAGCAGACAGGATGTCACGAGTGTTCGACGATCGGGCGGAATGGCAACTCCTCCCAGAAGTCTTCCGCAGCATCATGGATGCCCTACATTTTGTCCCATCGGTAGACCTCTTTGCGTCTCGCCTGAATACACAACTAGAAACGTTCGTTTCATGGCAGCCAAACCCCATGGCTTGGAGGGTCAATGCTCTTCTTCTAAACTGGAAGGATGTAAACGGCTACGCTTTTCCTCCGTTTTCACTTCTTCTGAGAATCCTTCAAAAGATCCGCAGAGAGGAAGCTACAGTTGTTCTTGTCGCTCCAGTATGGAAGACTCAAGCTTGGTACCCCATGCTGCTGGAACTAGCAATAGACGTGCCACTGCTCCTCCCACGGAGAACAGATCTCCTTCAGCTTCCCCACAATCGGTCACAAGTTCATCCACTGATAGGCCACCTCCAACTGGCCGCATGGAAGTTATCAGGGCAAATCTCTCTTCAGAGGGACTTTCACAGACGGTGTCAGCCACAATCCTTGCTTCTTGGAGACCACAGTCCAATGCCCAGTATAACTCAGCATGGAGAAGGTGGGCAAGCTGGTGTTTACAGAGGAAACTTGATCCAGTTCACACCCCTGTAGCTGATTTCTAAGAGTTTCTTCAGCAGTTGTTTGACGAAGGTCTGTCCTACAGAACCATTAATGGCTATCGTTCTGCGATTTCATCAGCTCACTGCTTAATTGATAATTTGCCTATGGGTCAACATCGTTTAGTGAAACGTTTCTTTAAAGGTATTTTTGGACTTCGCCCTCCAAGACCGAAGTACAACAGCACATGGGACGTTGGGAAGGTCCTTAGATTCATCAAGTCTCTCCCCGACAATCGCCGTTTGTCCTTGAGGCAGTTAACCCTCAAGTTAGCCATGCTGCTTGCACTTGTAACTGCCAGTCGCCGAGCTTCCTTGACAGCTATTGATGTCGATAACATGACTCGATCATCTGATGGAAAATACCGTTTTCTCCTTGTCAAGCCATCGAAGTGTGTTTCTGTCAGTAAGCCCTTCCATCAAATTGAGATTTCCAAGTTCCAGCCGGTCAGAAATCTCTGCCCAGTTCGTTCTTTAGAAGAGTATCTTCAGAGAACCCGACATCACAGAGGTACTGGTTCTTCTAGGATGACCCAGCTTTTCCTCTCCCATTCAAAGCCATTCCATCCAGTGGTCCCCTCAACAATTTCTAGATGGTTGAAAGACTTAATGTCTCAGTCTGGCATTGATACATCACAGTTTCAGGCCCACTCAACAAGAAGTGCAAGTACTTCAGCCGCAGCTCGAGCTGGGGTCTCCACAAGTGAAATTTTAAAAACAGCAGACTGGTCATCAGCCTCTACCTTTGCCAATTTCTACCACAGACACCTCCCTCTGTCAGACTTTGGAGGTGCTGTGCTGTCATCGGCAACACAACAGCTTTAAAGTCTACAGGGTGAGTCTCTCCGGAGTTGGCGAAATATAATTCCCCAATTATGTAAAGTACTTACCTGCAATATAATTGGAATTATATGAGACAATGGAGGAGAGACTCAACCTCCCTCCCTTTTTCTTCATTTTCTTACTGCAGATAACCCGCCCGAGTAATTCTGGTTGGTTTCCGATGAGGTTTACCTTACTACCGTTACCTTACTTCTAGCTTCAAAAAGACACAGATACCCTGGGAGAACGCAGCTTCACTACCACGCCGGGGAAGGGCCTTTTGTTATGCTAATGAGGTATGTTCTATTAGCTTCTAAGGGTGGATCAGATTGCAATACGAGAAACAATCTACAGGGTGAGTCTCTCCTCCATTGTCTCATATAATTCCAATTATATTGCAGGTAAGTACTTTACATAATTGGGGAATTTTACACTGCAAATTAGTATAAAGATACATGTTTGTTTTATTATGTTTGGAAGTGCCTCATGCTGTTACCGTCAATTGAGGGCGCCGTTTCTGTGATGTTACTTGTCGGCATAGACTGGTCAAGTTTACGGATTTAAGTACACGAAGTAGGAGTCCATGATGTGGCTCAAGAAGAACATCCGACAGTCGTGTACAGATTCGAAACAAATGAAGCAGCAGTTACAGAAAGTTCATAATGCAGAAATCTCCAAATGCCAGCAACCCTTGGTGGTCAAACATCTGTTACACTGAGGCCTCTGCCTCAATCTCGTCCCCAGTTTCTAATTTACTTTAAACCTCATTTTCAAAAGCATTGCTCAACACCATGAACGAGGTTGCTGCTGCCTTCAAATGACATCACATTTCTAAACTTGTATTAGCATGCAATAAAAAAGCCTCGAAAAAAATCATAAATCAGGCAAGTCAAAAAAGGTGAAATTGAACACAAGTATGCAGTTGATGTCCATACATTTCAAAAATCGCATCGGACTCGTGCACAAATCGGACTCCTTATTCCTGTTATTGGTTAAACCCTCTCACGTGACCGGACCCTCTCCTAGTTATCTGTGCGTGGGCATTGGCGTCGCCCCCCCCCCCGAAAAGCAATCTCAAGAGAAAAAAAATGAAAAAAAGGGGGCATGAAAGAAAAAGAGGCGCGAAGTCATATTGCTGTTAATTAATGGCCCTTCGCACCCTCGAAAAATGATCAATCGAGAATATGCTGGAAAAGTACAGGGATTTCGGGGGGGGGGGTGCTTGCCCCCCCCCCCCCCCCCAGCAAAAAATCCTGGCGACGCCCATGTGCATGAGCATGCGCAGTACCACGAATGAGTCCTTTTTTCATAAAACCTAAATTCACGCTACTGTACACCGGCATTTAGAAAATACATCATAGCATTTACATTTATTTCAAAAGGAAAGTAACTTAACAAAATTAGGCATTGGGTTTAGCCGTTTCTGCCGTTATCACATGAGTACTTTATGCTCAAAGCTGTCAAAGTAATAATTCAGAAAAAAAACCTCTTTAAGAACGAGGTGTTCCCCAACCCTGGATTAAAATACCGCTGTTCATAACTTTTAGCTGTTGTCTCTCATTCAATTCAGTTTCACGGTAAACAGGCACTCTACACTATGTGACGACAAATCCTCATCAAGTTTTGTAAAATTCCATTTATATTCTACCCGCACCAGATTTGGTGAGCGCGATTTTACTTCATGCAAAGTATATTTATCAGAAAACAATTATCAAGATTGCGCGATGGCAATCAAAGAAGGGAAGAGACAGTCATGGACAAATCACGAGAATCGTGGGCGGATATTATGATGTTGCAATTGCAACGTACTTTATTTCCGCCGAGTCGCATATTTCCGCATACCGATTTTGGAATAGCCCTGATGTAATACTGCTATTCATACATGTTTACAATGGGGCAACTTCACAGTGTGCTTGCGCAGTACCGCCCTGTAAACGTGCCTGGTTCCCAGGCCTCCATTATGGATTCTGAATTCGAACGGAGCGGGAACCAGTCTTCCAAAGAACCCCACCGCCGTAGCGTCGTATGAATAAAAAAACTAACAAATGCTGGGAAGTACAAGCAAACAGCAGAAGCATTTACATATGAGTACAATTTCTCTCTCTGTTCAGAATCCAGACAGCAGGTTGCAAATGCTAACTTTAGAAAATACGAAATTACATCATATCATGGACATTAATTCAAACGCCGAGTAGCCTACATCAGAACATTCAACATTGGATTTTGCCCATCACTGCCGCTATTACATGAGCACTCTGTACTCAGAGCTGTCCGAGTAATAATTCAGGAAAACACATCCCTTCAGGAGCAGTGTCCCCCTCTCCCATCCCCATCCCGTCCCCACCCCCACCCCAAACTGAAAACTCCTGTTTTAAAACCTTAGCGGGTGCCTGCGTGGAATACATTCTAGTCACATTTCTATGTTTTATATTGTCCCAGCCACGTGGTAGCCATGCTCAAGGTCATCTATCATCAGATCCTAATATGGACCATGCCACATTCACCAGAAGGGGTATCATTCGGGTGACCCTAGTGGAGGGGTTTAAATTGGCGGGCAGATCGACCTAGTGTGCTTATGGTGCTTGTACATATTTACATAAGCTTATTGCACTGTTCACATAGGGATTGCCTGGATCACCCCTGCTAACCAAAATGGAACAGTCGATTGGCATTAACAGGGCATGTCTGTGGTTGTAATGGCCGTTAGGGGTCTGAAGGATACCAGCTGTGAAGGGTCTGAGTTTTAAGGCCGGGTGGCTCAAATCACATAGTGCTATCTCGCTTTCAGTCAGTTTCACGGCAAAACTGCACTCTACACTTTGTAACGATAAATCTTTATCATGTCTTGTAAAGTTCCATCTCCATTTTACCTCTACCAGACTATACGAGTTTGCTACACTTCATTAATATGAAGAAACAAATTGTTGCGACTTCCCGATGTCGATTGAAACAAGGAAAAAACAGCCGTGGAAAGATCACGAAATTGTAGACGGATATAATGTTGCAATTGCGACGTGCCCTATTTATGCACAGTTTGATTTTTCCGCATGAATTTTGCAATTCCCCTGATGTAATACATTAATACATTTTCACAATGGGAGCAATTAACGTCATATTGCGCGTGCGCGGGCGCTGTACCGCCCTGTAAACTTGACTGGTGTAATAATCTTTCTCAGTAATACTTTCTGCACTTTAGGGCGGAAAAAAATGGGTTGATATGCCCTGTAGCTATAGTTCTTGAGATATCTTGTTGAAACTATATATATTGTTTGACCCATATAAATGACCTTGCCATTAGACCACTGGATCCAACAAATGTGCCTAGTTAGTGCAGAAAGCAATTGCGTGAAAAATGTAAAACACCTGCGTCCTGTAGAAGTCAAGGTTGCCTAAAAATATATTTCCATCCAGAAACATATTTCAGATTGTACAGATTGAAAACAAATAAAGCAGCAGTTACGGAAAGTTGATAAGGCAGAAATCTTAATGCTGGCAACCCTTGGTGCTCAAACATCTGTTACACTGGGGCCGTTGCCTCAATCTCGCCCCAGTGTCTAATTTGTTTTAAACGTCGTTTTCAGAAGCAGCGCTCAACATCATGGGAACGAGGTTGCTCCTGCTTTCAAATGACATCACAGGTTTAACTTGTATTATCATGCAATCAAAAAGCCCCGACAAAACATAAATCCGGCAAGTCAAAAAAGGTGAAATTTAACACAAATATGCATGTCCATACATTCCAAAAATTGCATAGGACTCGTGCAACAATCTGACTCCTTTTCCCCGTTTTTGGTGAAACTTTCAATTGACCGGACACTCTCCTAATTTTCTGTGCGTGGGCATGGGCGTCTCAAAGGGGGCGGCAAGGAGGCGCCTGCCCCCCCCCCCCCGAAAAGCAACCCCAAAAAAGAAGAGAAAAAAAGGGGAATGAAAAAAAAGAGGCGCGAAGTCATTTTGCTGTTAGTTAATGTACCTGCCCTCCATTGAAAAATGATCAATCGGGAATATGCTGGAAAAGTACAAAGATTTCGGGGGGAAATGTTCTTTGCCCCCTCTAGAAAAAAAATCCTGGCGACGCCCATGTGCATGAGCATGCGCAGTACCACGAATGAGTCCGTATTTCATAAAACCTAAATTCACGCTACTGTACACCGGCAATTAGAAAATACATCATAGCATTTACATTCATTTCAAACGGCAAGTAAATTAAGAAAATTCAGCATTGGGTGTGGCCGTCTCTACCGTTATCACATGAGTACTGTATGCTCAGAGCTGTCAAAGTAGTAATTCAGAAGAAAAACAAAGCAAACCTCTTTAAGAGCGAGCTGTTCCCCAACCCTGAACTGAAATACTGCTGTTCATAACTTTTACCTGTTATCTCTCTTTCGGTTCAGTTTCACGGCAAAAAGGCACTCTACACTTTGTGACGACAAATCCTCATCAAGTTTTGTAAAATTCCATCTCCATTCTACCATTCTACTTGTACCAGATTTGGCGAGCGCGAGTTCACTTCATCAAAAGTACATTAATCAACAAGACCGATTATCATGACTCCACGATGGCGATCGAAGAAGGGAACGCACAGTCAAGGAAACATCACGGGAATCGTGGATGAATATGATGTTGCTAGTGCAATGTACCCTACTGACGCCCAGTTTTCCGCAAACCTACTTTGGGATTGCCCTGATGTAATGCTACTCTTAATATCGTTTAACAATGGTGGGGGGCAACTTCACAGTGCGCGTGCGCAGTACCACCCTGTAAACATGCTTGGTTCCAGGACCAGTTTTTCCGAAAAAACCTCGCCGCCGTTGCGTCGTATGAATACAAACTAGCAAATGCTGGGAGGTACAAGCAAACAGCAGAAGCATTTACATATGAGTACAATTTCTTTTGCTGTTCAGCGTCCAGACAGTAGGTTCAAATGCTAACTTATTGGATAGATTGCACGGACGAATGGTTGTCAACAATAGGGTCTCTTGTGTGTGTATGAATACGCACACACAGGGTTTACATGCAGGGTTACCGAGTCCAAATATTATTTGAGCCTTAAATCCAACTCAAATGATATATTTTCACAACTCACAGAGTGCAAAAAGTACTTTCATGAAAAACGTACAGCGCAGTGTGGACGAGGTTACAGTTGCCTTAAAAATTCTTATACACCAGAAACATATTTCGGCCGGTAAAATCACACAAAACATGTGATATTTAAAAATAATATGTTATTATATTACTAAATAAAGTGGACGCTTATATCATTTCGTTATGTTCCTAATTGCCGTCTGAAGCATTCACCCCATTTCATTCATGATTTTCAGTTAAAGCCTTTGCTTCATTTTTATCCACACATTGGTAGTAAAACCAAAACTTCTGGGATCACACACAAAAGAATGTCATCCAGCCCTCACATACCGGGGAAATGTTCTATTCTAAAGAAATGAAACCCCACTTTTAACTTCATAGGGCGCACTTTCAAAAGAAAAACATATTAAATTTTACACTGCAAATAAGTATAAAAGTACATGTTTGTTTTATTATGTTTGGAAGTGCATTATGCTATCACTGTCAGTTGAGGGCGCCGTTTCTGTGATGTAACTTGTGGGCATAGACTGGTCAAGTTTAGGGATTTAAGTACACAAAGTGTGAGTCCATATGTTGCTCATGAAGAACATTCGACAGTCGTGTACAGATTAGAAACAAATAAAGCAGCAGTTACAGAAAGTTGCTACGGCAGAAATTTAAATGCCGGCAACCCTTGGTGCTTATGTCATTTCGTTCAGTTTCTGATTGCCGTCTGAAGCACTTACTCTATTTTATTCATGCTTTTCAATAAAAGCCTTTGCTTCATTTTGATCCACACAGATGAAAGTAAATGCATACAAATTGGTTGCAAAAGCAAATGGTAGTTTTTACTCAAACGACCAACTGACTCTAAAATCTATGACTTCTGGGATCACACACAAACGAATGTCATCCAGCTCTCATGTATCGGGGAAATGTTCCACTCAAAACGAAATGAAACCCCACTCACTTTTTACATCACGGGGCGCTCTTTGAATAGAAAAAAAGGAAGAACATCCGACAGTCGTGTACAGATGGAAAACAAATGAACTCTTGTGCTCAATTAGCTGTGACACCGAGATCCCTTTCTCAACCTCACTGAAGCCTCTACCTCAACCTCGTCCCCAGTGTCTAATTTATTTTAAACCTCGTTTTCAAAAGTAATGCTCAACATCATGGGGACGAGGTGGCCCCTTCCATCATGGGTTAGTCATGAATATACAAACTTGTATTAGCATACAATCCAAAAGCCTCGAAAAAAGCCCAAAAACCAGACAAGTCAAAAAATAGTAACATTTAACTCAAGCATGCATTTGAAGTATACATACATTTCAAAAATTGCATCATCAAGTTTTATAACATTCCGATCTTCATCCGAGTTAACTGGTCCAAAGTCAATTAATCAGAAGAAACTCATTATCGAGACTTCACGATCGAGACCGAAGAAGAAAAGTAATAGTCATGTAAAAATCACGAAATTCTGGACGGATGTGATGCTGTAAGTGCAACGTACTCTACTGACGCCCAGTTTCATATTTCCGCATACCGATTTCAGAATTCCCCTGATGTAATACTACTATTAATATATTTTAACAATGGGGGCGACGTCACACTGCGCTTGCGCTGTACCACCCGGTCAACTTGACTGGTTCCCGTGCCCTCCATTATCGATTCTGAATTCGAACGGAGCGGGAACCAGTCATCCAAAGAACCCGCCGCCGTTGCGTCGCATGAATACAAACTAGCAAATGCTGGGAAGTACAAGCAAACAGCAAGAGCATTTACATATGAGTACAATTTCTTTTGCTGTTAAGCATCCAGACAGCGGGTTCAAATGCTAACTTATTGAATAGATTGCACGGCCGAAAGGTTGTAAACAATAGGGTCTCTTGTGTGTGTATGAATACGAAGACCATATCACAGGGTTTACATGTAGGGCAAGCGACTCAAAATCATCAAGGTGGTGCATGCAGTACAGTAGCTAATTTGAGCCTTCAATCCAACTCGAATGATATATTTTCACAAAGTAAAGAGTGCAGAAAGTACTTTCAAGAAAAACGTAAAGCGCAGTGTGGGCGAAGTTGACAGTTGCCTACACTTACTCACCCTGAAACATATTTCAGCCGGTAAAATCATATCAAAAATGTGATGTTAAACAATAATATTTTATGGTATCACTGAATAAAGTGGACGTGAAAATAATTTTGTCCAGTTCCTGATTGCCGTCCGAAGTACTCAATACATTTTGATTCATGCTTTTCAGTAAAAGCCTTTGCTTCATTAAAATCCACAAAGATACAAGTAAATGCATACAAATTGCTAGAGTAGAAGACAGGCGCGGTTCTAGAACCAATATTTTTTTTGTTGGGGGGGGGACTTAGCAGGGTGGATTCAGACTTTTTTTCAGGGAGGCGTGCTGAAATGTAGACCAGTTATTTTTTTTTCAGACACTTAGGCCTCCGAAATACGATAGGTGGGGGGGCATGCCATATTTTCAATGGGGAGCGCCAATAAAATCCTAAAAGCATTCACACTATGTTAACTAATGCACCCTTGTCACGACTTTTTCTTTAGGGGGAGACCGTGATGTTACTTGTGGGTATAGACTGGTCAAGTTTAGGGATTCAAGTACACAAAGTATGAGTCCAGGATGTGGCTCAAGAAGAACATCCGACAGTCGTGTACATATTGAAAACACATGAAGCAGCAGTTACAGAAAGTTGATACGGCAGAAATCTCCAATGCCGGCAACCCTTGGCGCCCAAACATCTGTTACACTGAGGCTTCTCAACCTTGTCCCCAGTTTGTAATTCATTTTAAACCTCATTTTCAAAAAGAATTCTCAACATCATGAAAACGACGTGGCCCGTTCCTTCATATGACATCATGGGTTAGTCATGAATATGCAAACTTGTATTAGCATACAATGAAAGAAAACCCCATAAAATCAAACAAGTCAAAAAAATAGTTAAATTTTACTCAAGCATGCATTTGAAGTATACATACATTTCAAAGTTTGCATCAGACTCTGTAGAAATCGGACTCCTTTTATCTTTTATTGGTTAAACCCTCTCACGTGACCAGACCCTCTCCTAATCCTTTCCTTTGCGTGAGCATGCGCAATGCCACCAATGAGTCCGTATTTCACAAAACCAAAATTCACGCTACACCGGCATTTGGAAATCACATCATAGTATTTACATCTATTTCAAAGTACCCGTACGTAATTCAGAAAATGTAGCATTTGTTTTGGCCTTTTCTGCCATTATCGCATGAGTACTGCATGCTCAGAGCTGTCAAAGTAATAATTCAGAAAACAAACCTCTTTAAGAGCGAGGTGTTCCCCAACCCTGAACTGAAATACCGCTGTTCATAACTTTTACCTGCTATCTCTCTTGCGGTTCAGTTTCACGGTAAACATACATGGTACACTTTGTGACGACAAATTCTCATCGAGTTTTGTAACATTCCGATCTTCATCCGAGTTAACTGATCCAAAGGCAATTAATCAGAAGAAACACATTATCGAGACTTCACAATCGAGACCGAAGAAGGGCAGACACAGTCATGGACGAATCACGAAATCTTGGACGGATATGATGCTGCAAGTATTTATGATATTAATTTAACCTAAAAACGGAGCGTGATTGATGCTGTGTCCTTCATGTGTACCAGTGGTCCTCTCTTGTTTGTGTAGTTTTTTTTTCCTGTCCAGTTTAAGTTGTCTGTTGCTTGTTTATATAGTAACGTTTTTGATGTTTTGTGTTTCCCTGTAAAACTGTTAAACAATGCCATTCAGATTTCCATGTAATGTCTGTAGTAACCCAGTAAGGAAAAATCAACGTGCCATATTGTGTGATTGTTGTAAATATTGGATTCACCTAAACTGTACGGAACTAACAATTGCTGATTATGTTATCTTACCTGATAAAGATGATCCATGGTTCTGTCCGCCGTGTATCATGGATGCATTACCTTTTAATAGCCTCGAACCTAGAGAATTCTTTGAAATGATTGCAGATTTTGTCTCTGAACCCCACCACCCAATTACAAATTTAGAAACTCTTATAGATCTTACCCATGATTTCGTTGGCCAAGCCCAGTATGAATATGATGATCCCGATGTTACCTTATGTCGACTACACAAAACTGATTATTACTCTCATGAAAAGTTTGTTGATTTTTTCAACCATGATTCTCCTAATTACTTCTCCCTCTTACATTTTAACATTAGAAGTCTGAACAAAAATATTGATAATATGAAAACATGTTTGCACTCATTAAGTAGCAACTTATCCGTTATTGGACTAAGTGAAACCTGGCTGAATACCAACTGTAATCTTAATTTGAATATGCCTGGATACATTCTGGAAACCAGAAATAGGGAGGGGAAAAAGGGAGGAGGTGTAGCAATGTACTTATTATCGAGTCTTCAATATATTCGGAGGTCTGATTTAAATGATCTGGGTAACGACTCGTTGGAATGTATCTTTGTTGAAATCATCACCCCTCGTCAATGTAAGAATCTGATTGTTGGTGTGGTTTACAAACCTCCTAGTGCTGACTTCAATCAATTCATCACTAGCTGGCAAAATATCCTTGAGCTTATTACAAATGAAAATAAACTTTGTCTGATAGGTGGTGATTTTAACTTAAATTTAATGAATGTTGATAACAATAACCAGTCACAGGAATTTTTAGATACTATTTACTCATCAAATTATGTACCACTTATTAATAAACCCTCAAGAGTTACCCAATCATCAGCTACTCTTATAGATAACATTTTCTCCAACATATTACCATTTCCAGATGCTGGTATTTTAGTTACGGATATCTCGGACCATTTCCCAATATTCACATCATTTCCTTTGTCAGTTAATCGTTCCAATCCCAGGCCAAATTATACTCGAAAGCACACACGAGAAAACATAGCTAGTCTTAATAGTAACTTGAATTCCTGTGACTGGACAAATGTCGCCTCTGCCTCCGATGCAAACATTGCTTTTAACAATTTTATGGATACTTTAAATTTACTTATTGATAAAAATATTCCCATGACAAAAAGTAAGCCTGCATCACGAAAATCAACTCCTAAATCCCCGTGGGTTACTGTTAGTTTATGCAAATCAATCTATCACAAAAACAAGCTATACCATAGATATATGTTGCATCCTAATGATTCTAATCGAACAAAATATGTGCGCTACAAAAACATTTTAACTAACGTCCTCCGTAATTCCAAACAGAAGTACTACGCTGAGCAGTTTAAACAACATAGAAATAATATCCGGAATACATGGCAAGTAATCAACAATGTAATTAATAACAAATCGCAATCCAAAATTAATAGCATAGACGTTGACTTAGTGATAAGATTCCAACCAGTACTAAAAATTATTCTGATTATTTATCTAGTCCCCATCCGAACTCCATATTCTTTGCCCCAGTAACTGAACAAGAAGTCATCGATATTGTACATAAATTGCCTAAGAAAAAAAGTGCAGGCTATGACCTAATAACGAGTTCACTTATAAAGGAAATTATTTTATCGATATCCCAACCTTTAACTCTTGTTATGAATTTGTCAATTTCGACAGGAATATTTCCTGAAAAAAATGCAAGTTGCCAGAGCTACTCCAATTTTCAAGAAAGGTGATGCAAAATCAGTAAACAACTATAGACCGATATCAGTATTAACCACCTTCTCAAAAATCCTTGAGCGAATTATTTACAATCGTACCACTAAATATTTAAATGAGTATAATATTATATCTGACAGTCAATTCGGATTCCGAGAAAATTATTCAACAACACATGCCATCATTAAGCTAGTAGACAAAATCACAACCAACCTTGATTCATCTAAAAGTACGCTTGAAATTTTCTTAGGCCTCTCTAAGGCCTTTGACACCATTAATCATGACATTCTTTTAACAAAGCTTGACTATTATGGGATTAGAGGCATTCCTCTGGAGTGGTTTAAGAATTACCTTTCTAATCGTCAACAATTTGTGTCCTTAGATAGTCACCCGTCCTCTCTTAAACAAATATCCCATGGAGTTCCTCAAGGATCAATACTTGAACCTTTACTGTTCTCTATTTAGTAATTCCAAACAGAAGTACTACGCTGAGCAGTTTAAACAACATAGAAATAATATCCGGAATACATGGCAAGTAATCAACAATGTAATTAATAACAAATCGCAATCCAAAATTAATAGCATAGACGTTGACTTAGTGATAAGATTCCAACCAGTACTAAAAATTATTCTGATTATTTATCTAGTCCCCATCCGAACTCCATATTCTTTGCCCCAGTAACTGAACAAGAAGTCATCGATATTGTACATAAATTGCCTAAGAAAAAAAGTGCAGGCTATGACCTAATAACTAGTTCACTTATAAAGGAAATTATTTTATCGATATCCCAACCTTTAACTCTTGTTATGAATTTGTCAATTTCGACAGGAATATTTCCTGAAAAAAATGCAAGTTGCCAGAGCTACTCCAATTTTCAAGAAAGGTGATGCAAAATCAGTAAACAACTATAGACCGATATCAGTATTAACCACCTTCTCAAAAATCCTTGAGCGAATTATTTACAATCGTACCACTAAATATTTAAATGAGTATAATATTATATCTGACAGTCAATTCGGATTCCGAGAAAATTATTCAACAACACATGCCATCATTAAGCTAGTAGACAAAATCACAACCAACCTTGATTCATCTAAAAGTACGCTTGAAATTTTCTTAGGCCTCTCTAAGGCCTTTGACACCATTAATCATGACATTCTTTTAACAAAGCTTGACTATTATGGGATTAGAAGCATTCCTCTGGAGTGGTTTAAGAATTACCTTTCTAATCGTCAACAATTTGTGTCCTTAGATAGTCACCAGTCCTCTCTTAAACAAATATCCCATGGAGTTCCTCAAGGATCAATACTTGAACCTTTACTGTTCTCTATTTATATTAATGATTTTAACAAATCATCAGATCTGTTTTCCTTCATTATGTTTGCTGATGACAGTAATATATTTCTTAGTCATAACAACAATGATGTACTTGCTGATTTAGTTAACCAAGAATTACTTAAAATTTCTGAATGGTTTAAAGCAAACAAATTATCCCTTAATATCAAGAAAACAACCTGCATGCTATTTTCCGCTAAAACATGGTCCCATTTACCTGATATATATATCGACAACATAAAATTGCCCTATTCTGATTGTGTAAAATTTTTGGGATTAAATATTGATCCTACTCTCTCTTGGAAAATTCAAGTTAACAACATTTGTTCTATTATCTCTAGAAATATAGGTGTCATTAGTAAGCTCAAAGCCTTTTTCCCACAGGAAGTACTGTTTATGCTGTATAATACATTGATTTTGCCTTATTTGAACTATGGTATCCTAGCATGGGGGAATTGTGCAGCTAGTTATGTGAATAGAATTCTTAACATACAAAAACGGGCATTGAGAGTTATAAATTCTGTCGACAGACTTCAACATTCAAATCCTCTTTTCTGTAAACATAAAACACTCAAGGTCAATGACATTTATTCACTTCAGCTTGGAGCCTTCATGCATCGTTTGAATAATAATTTACTTCCAAATCCCATTGCACAAATGTTCTGCAGAAACGAAACTATACATCACCATTTTACCGGACAACGTAGAGAATTTCACTTTTCATTTGCAAGAACAACTGTTTATAAAAAGACAATTAGGCATGAAGGCCCTAAGTACTGGAAGTTTTACATAAATCACTCCAGGGCACTCGTAGCCTTCCATTATTTAAATCCAAACTGAAATCGAATTTACTATCAAATTATAATAACTCAAATTAATCTTCTTACTGGGTTACTACTCTGTATTTCTTTTTTCTGATCAGCAATATTGTTTTTCCGTGTGTTATATACAATCTAAAATTTATACGTTCAATTGTTTTTCGTTTGTTTTTCATTAAATGTTTGTATTAATCCATGTTAAAGGGGATCTCTACTCGACAAGCTCTGCTTTTTGGGGATCACCTTCCACTATCTCTAATTAGAAAATAATACGTCCAAGTGTATCAATATATTTTGTAAAACAAGCTCGAACTTTATATTATCCAAAACTACATGTATGTATTTATGCCTTGTCACATAATGAAATGAGATGTGGTAAAAATAATAAAGAATGAATGAATGAATGAATGCAAGTGCAACGTACTCCACTGACGCCCAGTTTCCTATTTCCGCATACCGATTTCAGAATTCCCCTGATGTAATACTACTGTTAATATATTTTAACAATGGGGGCGACGTCACAGTGCGCTTGCGCTGTACCGCCCTGTCAACTTAACTGGTTCCTGGGGCCTCCATTATCGATTCTGAAATCGAACGGAGCGGGAACCAGTCATCCAGAGAACCCCGCCGCCGAAGCTTCGTATGAATAGAAACTAGCAAATGCTAGTAAACAGCAGAAGCATTTACATATGAGTACAATTACTTTTGCTGTTCAGCATTCAGAAAGCAGGTTCAAATGCTAACTTATTGGATAGATTGCACGGACGAAAGGTTGTCAACAATAGGGTGTCTAGTGTGCGTGTGTGTGTGCGTGCGAATTGGCACACACAGGTTTCACATGTAGGGTAAACGACTCCAAATCATCAAGGTGATGCTTGCAGTACAGTGGCTAGATTGAGCCTTCAATCCAACTCAAATGATATATTTTCACAAATTACAGAGTGCAGAAAGTACTTTCATGAAAAACGTAAAGTGCAGTGTGGACGAAGTGGACAGTTGCCTATATTTACTCAAAACTATATTTACTAGAAACATATTTCAGCCTGTAAAATCATATCAAAAATGTGATGTTAAACAATAATATTTTACGGTATTACTGAATAAACTGGACGTTTATGTCATTTCGTTCAGTATCTGATTGCCGTCTGAAGCACTCACTCCATTTGATTCATGCTTTTCAGTAAAAGACTTTGCTTCATTTTTATCCACACAGATGCAAGTAAATGCTAAATTGGTAGACTATAGAAGCAAATGGTAGTTTTTACTCAACCGACCCACTGACTCTTAA
The DNA here is from genome assembly GCF_015706575.1 of Patiria miniata. Lineage (NCBI taxonomy): Eukaryota > Metazoa > Echinodermata > Asteroidea > Valvatida > Asterinidae > Patiria > Patiria miniata. The sequence continues at coordinate 3,810,028 of NW_024037057.1, forward strand.
ATCTATAACTTCTGGGATCACACACAAAAGAGTGTCATCCAGCCTTCATGCGCCGGTAATGATCTACTCAAAATGAAATGAAATCCCTCTTTTTACATCATAGGGCACACTTTCAAAAGAACAAAATATTAAACTTTACACAGCAAATTAGTGTAAAAGTACATGATGTTTTTAAAATTACCGTTTCTGTGATGTTACTTGTGGGCATATAGACTGGTCAAGTTTAGGGATTCAAGTACATAAAGTATGAGTCCATGATGTGGCTCACGAAGAACATCCGACAGTCGTGTACATATTGAAAAATGAAGCAGATTTCAGAATTCCCCTGATGTAATACTACTATTAATATATTTTAACAATGGGGGAGACGTCACAGTGCTCGTGCGCGGTACCGCCCTGTAAACGTGCCTGGTTCCCGGGCCTCCATTATTGATTCGGGATTAGAACAGAGCGGGAACCAGTCTTCCAGAGAACCCCGCCGCCGTAGCGTCGTTTGAATACAAACTAGTAAATGCTTGGAAGTACAAGCAAACAGCAAGAGCATTTACATATGAGTACAATTTCTTTGGCTGTTCAGAATCCAGACAGCAGGTTCAAATGCTAGCTTATTGGATAGATTGCACGGACAAATGGTTGTCAACAATATGGTCTCTTGTGTGTGTGTGCGAATTTGCACACACAGGGTTTACATGTGGGGTAAACGACTCCAAATCATCAAGGTGATGCATGCAATACAGTAGCTAGATTGAGCCTTCAATCCAACTCAAATGATATATTTTCATAAATTACAGAGTGCAGAAAGTACTTTCATGAAAAACGTAAAGCGAAGTGTGGACGAAGTTACAGTTGCCTATATTTATTCTCCCAGAAACATAGTTCAGCCAGTACAATCGTACTCAAAAATGTGATGTTAAAAACTAATATTTTATTATAGCACTGTATAAATTGGTCGCTTATGTCATTTCGTTCAGTTCCCTGATTGCCGTCTGAAGCGTTCAGTAAAAGCCTTTGCTTTATTTTGATCCACACAGATGCAAGTAAATGCATTCAAGTCGGTAGAGTAGAAGCAAATTGTAGTTTTTACTCAAACGACCAACTGACTCTCAAATCTATAACTTCTGGGATCACACACAAAAGAGTGTCATCCAGCCTGCATGTGCCGGTAATGATTTACTCAAAATGAAATGAAACTCCTCTTTTTACATCATAGGGCGCACTTTCAAAAGAAAAAATATTAAACTTTACACAGCAAATTAGTGTAAAAGTACATGATGTTTTCAAAATTACCGTTTCTGTGATGTTACTTGTGGGCATAGACTGGTCAAGTTTAGGGATTCAAGTACATAAAGTATGAGTCCATGATGTGGCTCACGAAGAACATCCGACAGTCGTGTACATATTGAAAAATGAAGCAGATTTCAGAATTCCCCTGATGTAATACTACTATTAATATATTTTAACAATGGGGGAGACGTCACAGTGCGTGCGCAGAAAGGCCCTGTAAACGTGCCTGGTTCCCGGGCCTCCATTATTGATTCGGGATTCGAACAGAGCGGGAACCAGTCTTCCAGAGAACCCCACCGCCGTAGCGTCGTCTAAATACAAACTAGTAAATGCTTGGAAGTACAAGCAAACAGCAAGAGCATTTACATATGAGTCAATTTCTTTGGCTGTTCAGAATCCAGACAGCAGGTTCAAATGCTAGCTTATTGGATAGATTGCATGGACGAAAGGTTGTCAACAATAGGGTCTCTTGTGTGTGTGTGCGAATTGGCACACACAGGGTTTACATGTGGGGTAAACGACTCCAAAACATCAAGGTGATGCATGCAGTACAGTAGCTAGATTGAGCCTTCAATCCAACTCAAATGATTTATTTTCACAATTTACAGAGTACGAAAGTTCTTTCATGAAAACGTAAAGCGCAGTGTAGACGAAGTTACAGTTGCCTATATCTATTCACCCAGCAACATATAAAAATCGTACTAAAAAATGTGATGTTGAAAAATCATTTTCTATTATATTACGGAATAAATTGGCTGCTTATGTCATTTCGTTCAGTTCCTGATTGCCGTATGAAGCACTCACTGCAATTAATTCACGCGTTTCAGTAAAAGGCTTTGCTTCATTTTCATCCACACGGATACAAGTAAATGCATACAAATTGGTAGTAAAAGCAAATGGTAGTTTTTACTCAACCGACCCACTGACTCTCAAATCTATGACTTCTGGGATCACACACAAAGGAGTGTCATCCAGCTCTCATGTACTGGGAAACTGTTCCACTCAAAATGAAATGAAACCCCTCTTTTTACATCATCGGGTGCACTTTCAAAAGAACAAAATATTAAATTCAACCCAGCAAATTAGTGTAAAAGTACATGATGTTTTTAAAATTACCGTTTCTGTGATGTTACTTGTGGGCATAGACTGGTCAAGTTTAGGGATTCAAGTACATAAAGTATGAGTCCATGATGTGGCTCACGAAGAACATCTGACATTCGTGTTCATAATGAAAAAAAATAAGCAGCAGTAACAGAAAGTTCATACGGCAGAAATCTCCAAATGAAACCCCACTTTTTACATCATAGGGCGCACTTTCATGGGATTTTTCTTTACTTTTACACTGCAAATTAGTGTATTAAAGTGTACATGTTGCTTTTTTATTATCTTTGGAAGTGCCTCATATGATATTACTGTCAACTGAGGGCGCCATTTCTGTGAGGTAACTTGTGGGCATAGACTGGTCAAGTTTAGGGATTCAAGTACACAAAGTCTGAGTACATGAGGTGGCTCATATAGAACACCCGACAGTCGTGTACAGATTGAAAACAAATGAAGCAGCAGTTACAGAAAGTTGATACGGCAGAAATCTCCAATGCCGGCAACCCTTGGCGCTCAAACATCTGTTACACTGAGGCTTCTCAACCTCGTCCCAAGTTTTTAATTCATTTTAAACCTCATTTTCAAAAATAGTGCTCAACATCATGGAAACGACGTGGCCCGTTCCTTCATATGACATCATGGGTTAGTCATGAATATGCAAACTTGTATTAGCATACAATGAAAAAAACCCATAAAATCAGGCAAGTCAAAAAAATAGTAAAACTTTACTCAAGCATGCATTTGAAGTAAACATACATTTCAAAATTTGCATCAGACTCTGTACAAATCGGACTCCTTTTATCTTTTATTGGTTTAACCCTCTCACGTGACCAGACCCTCTTCTTATCCTTTCCTTTGCGTGAGCATTCGCAATACCACCAATGAGTCCGTATTTCACCAAACCAAAATTCACGCTACACCGGAATTTGGAAAACACGTCATAGCATTTACATCTATTTCAAAGGACACGTACGTAATTCAGAAAATTTAGCATTTCCTTTGGCCTTTTCTGCCGTTATCGCATGAGTACTGCATGCTCAGAGCTGTCAAAGTAATAATTGAGAAAAACAAACCTCTTTAAGAGCGAGGTGTTCCCCAACCCTGAACTGAAATAACCGCTGTTCACAACTTTACCTGTTATCTCTCTTTCGGTTCAGTTCCACGGTAAACATGCACTCTACACTTTGTGACGACAAATCCTCATCACGTTTTGTAAAACTCCCATCTCCATCCGAGTTAACTGATCCAAAGTAAATTTAATCAGAGCAACCACATTATCAAGACTTCACGATCGAGACCGAAGAAGGGCAGAACTTTAGTTATGGAAAAATCACGAAACGCTGGACGGATCTGATGCTGCAAGTGCAACGTTCCCTACTTACGCCCAGTTTCATATTTCCGCATACCGATTTCAGAATTCCCCTGATGTAATACTACTATTAATATATTTTAACAATGGGGGCGACGTCACAGTGCGCAAGCGCAGTACCGCCCTGTAAACGTGCCTGGTTCCTGGACCCTCCATTATCGATTCTGAATTCGAACGGAGCGGGAACCAGTCTTCCATAGAACCCCGCCGTCGTAGCGTCGTATGAATGCAAACTAGCAAATGCTAGGAAGTACATGTACAAGCAAACAGCAAGAGCATTTACATATGAGTGAAATTTCTTTTACTGTTCAGCATCCAGACAGCAGGTTAAATATTCATAATTACGGTCCTTTAAAATTAATGTACATGCTATGATGTATTTTCTAAATGCCGGTGTAGCGTGAAATTAGGTTGTGTCAAATACGCACTCATTGGTAGTATTGCGCATGCTCAAGCATATTAGGAGAGGGATCGGTCACGTGAAAGGATTTTAACAATAACAGGGAAAAGAAACGATTTTTACACTAGTCTGATGCAATTGTGTTAAGTTTCACTTTTTTGACATTTAAAAATTTGCATCAGAGTCGTGTACAAATTGGACTCCTTTTCTCTTTTATTGGTTAAACCCTCTCACGTGACCAGACCCTCTCCTAATCTTTGCCTTTGCGTGAGCATGCGCAATACCACCAATTAGTCCGTGTTTCACAAAACCAAAATTCACGCTACACCGGAATTTGGAAAACACATCATAGCATTTATATCCATTTAAAAGGACACGTACGTAATTTAGAAAATTTAGCATTTCCTTTGGCCTTTTCTGCCGTTATCGCATGAGTACTGCATGCTCAGAGCTGTCAAAGTAATAATTGAGAAAAAAAAAACTCTTTAAGAGCGAGGTGTCCCCCAACCCTGAACTGAAACACCGATGTTCAAAACTTTACCTGTTGTCTCTCTTTCAGTTCAGTTCCACGGTAAACATGCACTCTACACTTTGTGACGACAAATCCTCATCACGTTTTGTAAAACTCCCATCTCCATCCGAGTTAACTGACCCAAAGTAAATTTAATCAGAGCAACTACATTATCAAGACTCCACGATCGAGACCGAAGAAGGGCAGAAACAGTCATGGAAAAATTACGAAATCCTGGACGGATTTGATGCTGCAAGTGCAACGTTCCCTACTTACGCCCAGTTTCATATTTCCGCATACCGATTTCAGAATTCCCCTGATGTAATATTACTATTAATATATTTTAACAATGGGGCGACGTCACAGTGCGCAAGCGCAGTACCGCCCTGTAAACGTGCCTGGTTCCTGGACCCTCCATTATCGATTCTGAATTCGAACGGAGCAGGAACCAGTCTTCCATAGAACCCCGCCGTCGTAGCGTCGTATGAATGCAAACTAGCAAATGGTAGGAAGTACATGTACAAGCAAACAGCAAGAGCATTTACATATGAGTGAAATTTCTTTTACTTTTCAGCATCCAGACAGCAGGTTAAATATTCATAATTACGGTCCTTTAAAATAAATGTACACGCTATGATGTATTTTCTAAATGCCGGTGTAGCGTGAAATTAGGTTTTATCAAATACGCACTCATTGGTAGCATTGCGCATGCTCAAGCATATTAGGAGAGGGATCGGTCACGTGAGAGAATTTTAACAATAAAAGGGAAAAGAAACGATTTTTACACTAGTCTGATGCAATTGTGTTAAGTTTCACTTTTTTTGACATTTCAAAATTTGCATCAGAGTCGTGTACAAATTGGACTCCTTTTCTCTTTTATTGGTTAAACCCTCTCACGTGACCAGACCCTCTCCTAATCTTTGCCTTTGCGTGAGCATGCGCAATACCACCAATTAGTCCGTGTTTCACAAAACCAGAATTCACGCTACACCGGAATTTGGAAAACACATCATAGCATTTATATCCATCTAAAAGGACACGTACGTAATTTAGAAAATTTAGCATTTCCTTTGGCCTTTTCTGCCGTTATCGCATGAGTACTGCATGCTCAGAGCTGTCAAAGTAATAATTGAGAAAAAAAAAAACTCTTTAAGAGCGAGGTGTCCCCCAACCCTGAACTGAAACACCGATGTTCAAAACTTTACCTGTTATCTCTCTTTCAGTTCAGTTCCACGGTAAACATGCACTCTACACTTTGTGACGACAAATCCTCATCACGTTTTGTAAAACTCCCATCTCCATCCGAGTTAACTGATCCAAAGTAAATTTAATCAGAGCAACCACATTATCAAGACTCCACGATCGAGACCGAAGAAGGGCAGAAACAGTCATGGAAAAATTACGTAATCCTGGACGGATTTGATGCTGCAAGTGCAACGTTCCCTACTTACGCCCAGTTTCATATTTCCGCATACCGATTTCAGAATTCCCCTGATGTAATACTACTATTAATATATTTTAACAATGGGGCGACGGCACAGTGCGCAAGCGCAGTACCGCCCTGTAAACGTGCCTGGTTCCTGGACCCTCCATTATCGATTCTGAATTCGAACGGAGCGGGAACCAGTCTTCCATAGAACCCCGCCGTCGTAGCGTCGTATGAATGCAAACTAGCAAATGCTAGGAAGTACATGTACAAGCAAACAGCAAGAGCATTTACATATGAGTGAAATTTCTTTTACTGTTCAGCATCCAGACAGCAGGTTAAATATTCATAATTACGGTCCTTTAAAATAAATGTACACGCTATGATGTATTTTCTAAATGCCGGTGTAGCGTGAAATTAGGTTTTGTCAAATACGCACTCATTGGTAGCATTGCGCATGCTCAAGCATATTAGGAGAGGGATCGTTCACGTGAGAGAATTTAAACAATAAAAGGGAAAAGAAACGATTTTTACACTAGTCTGATGCAATTGTGTTAAGTTTCACTTTTTTTGACATTTCAAAATTTGCATCAGAGTCGTGTACAAATTGGACTCATTTTCTCTTTTATTGGTTAAACCCTCTCACGTGACCAGACCCTCTCCTAATCTTTGCCTTTGCGTGAGCATGCGCAATACCACCAATTAGTCCGTGTTTCACAAAACCAAAATTCACGCTACACCGGAATTTGGAAAACACATCATAGCATTTATATCCATTTAAAAGGACACGTACGTAATTTAGAAAATTTAGCATTTCCTTTGGCCTTTTCTGCCGTTATCGCATGAGTACTGCATGCTCAGAGCTGTCAAAGTAATAATTCAGAAAAAAAACCTTTTCATGAGCGAGGTGTTCCCCAATAATTAACTGAAATACCGCTGTTCAAAACTATACCTGTTATCTCTCTTTCGGTTCAGTTCCACGGTAACCATGCACTCTACACTTTGTGACGACAAATCCTCATCACGTTTTGTAAAACTCCCATCTCCATCCGAGTTAACTGATCCAAAGTAAATTTAATCAGAGCAACCACATTATCAAGACTTCACAATCGAGACCGAAGAAGGGCAGAACTTTAGTTATGGAAAAATCACGAAACGCTGGACGGATTTGATGCTGCAAGTGCAACGTTCCCTACTTACGCCCAGTTTCATATTTCCGCATACCGATTTCAGAATTCCCCTGATGTAATACTACTATTAATATATTTTAACAATGGGGGCGACGTCACAGTGCGCAAGCGCAGTACCGCCCTGTAAACGTGCTTGGTAACGGAACCCCCCATTATCGATTCTGAATTCGAACGGAGCGGGAACCAGTCATCCAAAGAACCCCGCCGCCGAAGCGTCGTATGAATAGAAACAAGCAAATGCTGGGAAGTACAAGTAAAGAGCAGAGCATTTACATATGAGTACAATTTCTTTTACTGTTCAGCATCCCGACAGCAGGTTCAAATGCTAACTTATTGAATAGATTGCACGGACGAAATGTTGTCAACAATAGGGTCTCTTGTGTGTGTGTGCGAATTGGCACACACAGGGTTTACATGTAGGGTAAACGACTCCAAATCATCAAGGTGATGCATGCAGTACAGTAGCTAGATTGAGCCTTCAATCCAACTCAAATGATATATTTTCACAAATTAAAGAGTGCAGAAAGTACTTTCATGAAAAACGTCAAGCGCAGTGTGGACGAAGTTGACAGTTGCCTATATTTACTCAGCCAGAAACATATTTCAGCCGGTAAAATCGTATCAAAAATGTGACGTTAAAAAAATAATATATTATGGTATTACTGAATAAACTGGACGTGAATATCTTTTCGTTCAGTTCCTGGATGCTGTCTGAAGCACTCACTCCATTTGATTCCTGCTTTTCAGTAAAAGCCTTTGCTTCATTTTTATCCACACTGATAAGAGTAAATGCATACAAATTGGTTCCAAAAGCAAATGGTAGTTTTTACTCAACCGACCCACTGACTCTTAAATCTATGACTTCTGGGATCACACACAAAAGAGTGTCATCCAGCTCTCATGTACTGGGAAAATGTTCCACTCAAAATGAAATGAAACACCTCTTTTTACATCATAGGGCGCACTTTCAAAAGAACAAAATATTAAACTTTACACAGCAAATTAGTGTAAAAGTACATGATGTTTTTTAAATTACCGTTTCTGTGATGTTACTTGTGGGCATAGACTGGTCAAGTTAATAGGGATTCAAGTACATGAAGTATGAGTCCATGATGTGGCTCACGAAGAACATCCGACAGTCGTGTACATATTGAGCAATGAAGCAGCAGTAACAGAAAGTTCATACGGCAGAAATCTCCAAATGAAACCCCACTTTTTACATCATAGGGCGCACTTTCATGGGATTTTTCTTTACTTTTACACTGCAAATTAGTGTATTAAAGTGCACATGTTGCTTTTTGTTATCTTTGGAAGTGCCTCATATGCTATTACTGTCAATTGAGGGCGCTGTTTCTGTTATGTTACTTGTGGGCATGGACTGGTCAAGTTTAGGGATTCAAGTACACAAAGTCTGAGTCCATGACGTGGCTCATGAAGACCATCCGACAGTGGTGTACAGATTGAAAACAAATGAAGCAGCAGTTACAGAAAGTTAAAAGGGCAGAAATCTCCAATGCCGGCAATCCTTGGCGCTCAAACATCTGTTACACTGAGGCTTCTCAACCTCGTCCCCAGTTTTTAATTCATTTTAAACCTCATTTTCAAGAATATTGCTCAACATCATGGAAACGACGTGGCCCGTTCTTTCATATGACATCATGGGTTAGTCATGAATATGCAAACTTGTATTAGCATACAATGAAAAAAAACAATTAATTAGGCAAGTCAAAAAAATAGTAAAATTTTACTCAAGCATGCATTTGAAGTATACATACATTTCAAAATTTGCATCAGACTCGTGTAAAAATCCGACTCCTTGCTCTTTTATTGGTTAAACCCTCTCACGTGACCGGACCCTCTCCTAATTATCTTCTCCTTTGCATGAGCATGCGCAGTACCACCAATGAGTCCGTATTTCACAAAACCAAAATTCACGCTACACCGGCATTTTGAAAACACATCATAGCATTTACATCTATTTCAAAGGACACGTACGTAATTCAGAAAATTAAGCATTTGCTTTGGCCTCCATTATCGATTCTGAATTCAAACGGAGCGGGAACCGGTCATCCAAAGAACCCCGCCGCCGAAGCTTCGTATGAATAGAAACTAGCAAATGCTTGTAAACAGCAGAAGCATTTACATATGAGTACAATTTCTTTGGCTGTTCAGCATCCAGACAGCAGATTCAAATGCTAACTTATTGGATAGATTGCACGGACGAATGGTTGTCAACAATAAGGTCTCTTGTGTGCGTGTGCGAATTGGCACACACAGGGTTTACATGTGGGGTAAACGACTCCAAATCATCAAGGTGATGCATGCAGTACAGTAGCTAGATTGAGCCTTCAATCCAACTCAAAAGATATATTTTTACAATAATTTACAGAGTGCGAAAGTTCTTTCATGAAAAACATAAAGCGCAGTGTAGACGAAGTTACAGTTGCCTATATCTATTCACCCAGAAACATATTTCAGCCAATAAAATCGTACTAAAAAATGTGTTGTTGAAAAATCATTTTCTATTATGTTACGGAATAAATTGGATGCTTATGTCATTTCGTTCAGTTCCTGATTGCCGTCTGAAGCACTCACTCCGTTTGATTCATGCTTTTCAGTAAAGGCCTTTGCTTCATTTTTATCCACACAGATGCAAGTAAATGCTAAATTGGTAGACTATACAAGCAAATGGTAGTTTTTACTCAACCGATCCACTGACTCTTAAATCTATGACTTCTGGGATCACACACAAAAGAGTGTCATCCAGCTCTCATGTACTGGGAAAATGTTCCACTCAAAATGAAATGAAACACCTCTTTTTACATCATAGGGCGCACTTTCAAAAGAACAAAATATTAAACTTTACACAGCAAATTAGTGTAAAAGTACATGATGTTTTTAAAATTACCGTTTCTGTGATGTTACTTGTGGGCATAGACTGGTCAAGTTTAGGGATTTAAGTACATAAAGTGTGAGTCCATGATGTGGGTCATGAAGACCATCCGACAGTCGTGAACACATTGAAAAATGAAGCAGCAGTAACAGAAAGTTCATACGGCAGAAATCTCCAAAAGCCGGCAACCCTTGGCGCTCCAAATGAGACCCCACTTTTTACATCATAGGGCGCACTTTCATGGGATTTTTTTTTTACTTTTACACTGCAAATTAGTGTATTAAAGTGCACATGTTGCTTTTTATTATCTTTGGAAGTGCGTCATATGCTATTACTGTCAATTAAGGGCGCTGTTTCTGTGATGTTATTTGTGGGCATGGACTGGTCAGGTTTAGGGATTCAAGTACACAAAGTCTGAGTACATGATGTGGCTCATGAAGAACACCCGACAGTCGTGTACAAATTGAAAACAAATGAAGCAGCAGTTACAGAAAGTTGCTACGGCAGAAATCTCCAAAAGCCGGCTACCCTTGGCGCTCAAACATCTGTTACACTGAGGCTTCTCAACCTCGTCCCCAGTTTTTAATTCATTTTAAACCTCATTTTCAAAAATAGTGCTCAACGTCATGGAAACGACATGACGCGTTCCTTCGTATGACATCATGGGTTAGTCATGAATATGCAAATTTGCATCAGACTCTGTACAAATCGGACTCCTTTTCTCTTTTATTGGTTCAACCCTCTCACGTGACCAGACCCTCTTCTTATCCTTTCCTTTGCGTGAGCATTTGGAAAACACGTCATAGCATTTACATCTATTTCAAAGGACACGTACGTAATTCAGAAAATTTAGCATTTGCTTTGGCCTTTTCTGCCGTTATCGCATGAGTACTGCATGCTCAGAGCTGTCAAAGTAATAATTGAGAAAAACAAACCTCTTTAAGAGCGAGGTGTTCCCCAACCCTGAACTGAAATAAACGCTGTTCAAAACTTTACCTGTTATCTCTCTTTCGGTTCAGTTCCACGGTAAACATGCACTCTACACTTTGTGACGACAAATCCTCATCACGTTTTGTAAAACTCCCATCTCCATCCGAGTTAACTGATCCAAAGTAAATTTAATCAGAGCAACCACATTATCAAGACTTCACGATCGAGACCGAAGAAGGGCAGAAACAGTCATGGAAAAATTACGAAATCCTGGACGGATCTGATGCTGCACGTGCAACGTTCCCTACTTACGCCCAGTTTCATATTTCCGCATACCGATTTCAGAATTCCCCTGATGTAATACTACTATTAATATTTTAACAATGGGGCGACGTCACAGTGCGCAAGCGCAGTACCGCCCTGTAAACGTGCCTGGTTCCTGGACCCTCCATTATCGATTCTGAATTCGAACGGAGCAGGAACCAGTCTTCCATAGAACCCCGCCGTCGTAGCGTCGTATGAATGCAAACTAGCAAATGCTAGGAAGTACATGTACAAGCAAACAGCAAGAGCATTTACATATGAGTGAAATTTCTTTTACTGTTCAGCATCCAGACAGCAGGTTAAATATTCATAATTACGGTCCTTTAAAATAAATGTACATGCTATGATGTATTTTCTAAATGCCGGTGTAGCGTGAAATTAGGTTGTGTCAAATACGCACTCATTGGTAGTATTGCGCATGCTCAAGCATATTAGGAGAGGGATCGGTCACGTGAAAGGATTTTAACAATAACAGGGAAAAGAAACGATTTTTACACTAGTCTGATGCAATTGTGTTAAGTTTCACTTTTTTGACATTTCAAAATTTGCATCAGAGTCGTGTACAAATTGGACTCCTTTTCTCTTTTATTGGTTAAACCCTCTCACGTGACCAGACCCTCTCCTAATCCTTTCCTTTGCGTAGCATGCGCAATACCACCAATGAGTCCGTATTTCACAAAACCAAATTTCACGCTACACGAGCATTTGGAAAACACGTCATAGCATTTACATCTATTTCAAAGGACATGTATGTAATTCAGAAAATTTAGCATTTGCTTTGGCCTTTTCTGCCGTTATCGCATGAGTACTGCATGCTCAGAGCTGTCAAAGTAATAATTGAGAAAAACAAACCTCTTTAAGAGCGAGGTGTTCCCCAACCCTGAACTGAAATAAACGCTGTTCAAAACTTTACCTGTTATCTCTCTTTCGGTTCAGTTCCACGGTAAACATGCACTCTACACTTTGTGACGACAAATCCTCATCACGTTTTGTAAAACTCCCATCTCCATCCGAGTTAACTGATCCAAAGTAAATTTAATCAGAGCAACCACATTATCAAGACTTCACGATCGAGACCGAAGAAGGGCAGAAACAGTCATGGAAAAATTACGAAATCCTGGACGGATCTGATGCTGCAAGTGCAACGTTCCCTACTTACGCCCAGTTTCATATTTCCGCATACCGATTTCAGAATTCCCCTGATGTAATACTACTATTAATATTTTAACAATGGGGCGACGTCACAGTGCGCAAGCGCAGTACCGCCCTGTAAACGTGCCTGGTTCCTGGACCCTCCATTATCGATTCTGAATTCGAACGGAGCAGGAACCAGTCTTCCATAGAACCCCGCCGTCGTAGCGTCGTATGAATGCAAACTAGCAAATGCTAGGAAGTACATGTACAAGCAAACAGCAAGAGCATTTACATATGAGTGAAATTTCTTTTACTGTTCAGCATCCAGACAGCAGGTTAAATATTCATAATTACGGTCCTTTAAAATAAATGTACATGCTATGATGTATTTTCTAAATGCCGGTGTAGCGTGAAATTAGGTTGTGTCAAATACGCACTCATTGGTAGTATTGCGCATGCTCAAGCATATTAGGAGAGGGATCGGTCACGTGAAAGGATTTTAACAATAACAGGGAAAAGAAACGATTTTTACACTAGTCTGATGCAATTGTGTTAAGTTTCACTTTTTTGACATTTCAAAATTTGCATCAGAGTCGTGTACAAATTGGACTCCTTTTCTCTTTTATTGGTTAAACCCTCTCACGTGACCAGACCCTCTCCTAATCCTTTCCTTTGCGTAGCATGCGCAATACCACCAATGAGTCCGTATTTCACAAAACCAAATTTCACGCTACACGAGCATTTGGAAAACACGTCATAGCATTTACATCTATTTCAAAGGACATGTATGTAATTCAGAAAATTTAGCATTTGCTTTGGCCTTTTCTGCCGTTATCGCATGAGTACTGCATGCTCAGAGCTGTCAAAATAATACTTGAGAAACAAAAACCTCTTTAAGGGCAAAGTGTTCCCCAACCCTGAACTGAAATACAGCTGTTTAAAACTTTACCTGTTATCTCTCTTTCGGTTCAGTTCCACGGTAAACATGCACTCTACACTTTGTGACGACAAATCCTCATCACGTTTTGTAAAACTCCCATCTCCATCCGTGTTAACTGCTCAAAGTAAATTTAATCAGAGCAACCACATTATCAAGACTTCACGATCGAGACCGAATAAGGGAAGAAACAGTCATGGAAAAATCATGAAATCAGGGACGGATATGATGCTGCAAGTGCAACGTACCCTACTTGCGCCCAGTTTCATATTTCCGCATACCGATTTCAGAATTCCCCTGATGTAATACTACTATTAATATATTTTAACAATGGGGCGACTGTGATATGATATGATAGAATAATGACAAGACTAGCGATGTATTATGTGAAGTTCTGTAGGTCATGTTCCACGCTCCATGTACAGTAATCAAGTAACCCTGGGAGGTATAGATCAAAGGTTATATGAATATGCATGGTCCCATTACATCCCCCCTTTTTAGAACAAAATCTATGAATGAAAGTGAGGGTTAAATGAACTAGATTTTGTAGCAAAATTGGAAATACATATACAATGAATTGTCCTGTGTGTCTAAGGATTGTCCTGTGTGTCTAAGGAATGAACTAATCGCCAAATTGTCATCTAATTTGCTGAACCAAGTAGGAAACTTTTCTACTGTCTTGCTTATTATCAACAATATATTTTAGGAACTCTTTTTCGGAACTTTTTAAAGTAACTTTGGTGTTGTAACACATCCTTTTCGCACACTTTTCTCTTATTTTCTAAATGACAAAAACAAAACTTAAAATTTGTCTGCATAAAAAAAAAATTGTTTCTTTGTTGAACAAAGTGAACTAAAATTGTCTTTACTTAGTTACTTTTTTCTTTTACGCTGGTACTTCTTTCTGTGCCTTGTAACGACAAAAAAAAAATACATTAAAAGAATAAAACTTAAAAAAAATGAATTTGTTGTCTCTAAGCGTTACTTGAAACAGACTTATGTTTCAATCAGTCTTTGTGGTTTCTTCACTACGCGGCCACTGCGTGTACGGTATGGTTCAGTAGGCACAGCAGGTAAGTTAGTGATAGAGTTGTTGTTGTCACTGTGTTGTTTCTGATCAGTAGACTTGCTCCCAGTCTTCCTCAGTATAGACTTGGGGGCATGTGGGTTGAGTGACGGGGTATGTACGCTAGCAACTGGTGGGTCTGCAAAGCGGAGTGTCTTTCTCACTGGTTCAGTATTGCGAATGTGCACTCTGTTACGGCGTAAGCTTTGTCCAGTTGGTGTCTGAACAATGAATGATCTGGGTTCTGGACAAGCATCTTTGACAACTGCGGGTGTCCATTTCCCAGTGTGATGATCTTGAACCGTCACGTGTTGTCCCGGTACCAGTGATGATAGTTTGCGCATACCATCACGGTCATGGTACTCCTTCTGTTTGTCTTGGCGCTGGGCCAACCTGGCATACACGTCATCTTTGTCGTGCCGGTTGTGTCGAATCTTCGACGGAAGATTGTCCTTGAGTTTGCGACCATTGAGTAGCTCTGCAGGTGAGGGAAGAGCACTGTCTATCGGAGTTGTGCGGAGGCATAGGAGTGCAAGGTAGGGGTCCATGTTGGACTGCTTTGCCTTTGTCAAGGTCAATTTCACAGTCTGTATCATCCGCTCAATGAAACCGTTACTCCTTGGATACCTTGGGCTTGATGTTACGTGATCAAATTCCCAGTCTTGGGAGAATTTGTGGTACTCACGGCTGTCGTACTGCGGCCCATTGTCACTTATGACTTTGGTGGGGATACCTTGCTCACTGAAGATTTGTTTTGTGAGAGTTATTACCGCTGCACTCGAACACTGACCACTCACGCGACGTACAAATGTAGCTTTGGAATAATAGTCCGCGATGATGAGGTAGTCAGCATTGTCAAAATGGAATAGATCCGTTCCGACGGTCTGCCAAGGCCGCTGGGGTATCTCATGAGGTAGTAGAGGCTCATGAGACTGCTTGCGCTGATGTGTTTGGCACACAACGCATTTCCCAACCAACTGTTCAATGTCCTTGTTGATACCTGGCCAATACACGCACACTTTGGCTCGCAGTTGGCATTTGTTGACACCTTGGTGTCCGGCGTGTATTTTTGCGAGTGTCGCTTGTTGCATGGATTCGGGAATGATGATTCTGTCTCCCTTGACGACTAGGCCGTTGTCGACTGACAGTTCGTCTCTACATGACCAGTAGTGACGTATGCATTTAGGCAGATCCTTGGGATCCTCCGGCCAGCCAGTCATGATTGTCTCAGACAATGGTCGTAGAGTAGAATCACTAGCTGTCTCTTGCTTGAGCTGAGTGAGTCTAGCTTGAGAGAACTGTATGGCGTAGATTGTCGTATCGAAGTTGATCTGAGGGCCATACGCGGGATTGAGTCGCGAAAGAGCGTCTGCGAGTAATAGTTCGCGTCCCGGCTTGTATACGATCGTGAAATCATAGGGCTGCAAACGCAACATCATACGCTGGAGTCTTGGGGGTGTGTTAGCGAGGCTTTTGTGTTGGATGTTCTCCAAGGGCTTGTGGTCAGACTCCACAACGAACTTTGACCCGTAAAGGTAAGTGTGGAATCGTGTACAACCAAACACCACCGCAAGCAACTCGCGTTCGATGTTTGCGTATCGTTTCTCAGTTTCTGTCAGTGCTTTGCTCGCGAATGCCACAGGTTTGTTGTTT
Source organism: Patiria miniata (assembly GCF_015706575.1). Taxonomy (NCBI): domain Eukaryota; kingdom Metazoa; phylum Echinodermata; class Asteroidea; order Valvatida; family Asterinidae; genus Patiria; species Patiria miniata. Next base: position 3,826,246 of record NW_024037057.1, read on the forward strand.
TGCAGGAGTGCCGCTCCGAGTCCTTTCAGAGACGCGTCGACCTGTAGCACTGTGGGTTGTCGAGGGTCGAAGTGGGTGAGCGTACACTCAGTACCGATTAGCGACTTGACATTTTCGAATGCCTTCTGGTGCGATTCCGTCCACTGCCACTCGCTTTCTTTGCGTAGCAGTGCGCGGAGTGTGTCCGTATGATCAGCGAGTTTGGGGAGAAACGGCGCGAGGTACTGCACCATGCCCAGAAACTGCTGAAGTTCGTTGACACTCTGCGGTGCAGGAAGTGCATGTATGTCTTGCACCTTCTCCGGGTCGGGGTGCACACCAGAGGCATCGTACAGGCATCCGAAGAACTTAATGCAAGGGGTTCTCACCTCGCACTTGCTGAGATTGAAGATCAGGCCGTATTTGCGAGCGACTTGCATGAGGTTGTGTAAGTGTTTGTCATGTTCTTCGACTGTAGAACCGAAGACTGCGATATCATCTGCAATCCCCAAAGTGCCAGGGCATTGCTCCAGGATCATGTCCATTTTCTCCTGGAAGATATCCTGGGAGACTTTCAGCCCGAAGGGTAGGCGACGGAAACGATACCGTCCAAATGGCGAATTGAAGGTTGTCAAGATACTGGACTCCTCATCCAGCACAATGCTCCAGTACCCATGTCGTGCATCCAGCTTGCTGAACACTTTAGCGCCACTGAACTGATGTGTGATTTCTTCCAGTGTTGGCGTTTTGTGATATGTCCGCTTGGAGGCTTTGTTCAGTGCTTGCGGGTCTAGACACACGCGAAGACTGCCATTGGGCTTTCTGCTGAATGCCAGTGACGAAACCCAGTCTGTGGGCTCCGTGACCTTGGTAATGACATTCATGCTTTCCATTCTGTCCAGTTCAGTCTTAAGCTCCTCCTTGATCTGGATTGGGTACTTTCGTGGAGGATGTACGACCGGACATGCATCCTCTCGTAGCGTGATATGGTATTCACCGGGGAATTTACCAATCCCAGTGAAGCGATCAGGATACATGCTCTGGAGGTCATCTTTCGTTGGTATTGGCTGGATGGGCTCGCGTTGTGTCTGCGATGTGCGATGAACACCCACGGAACTGTCACTGCGTCGTGGTGTTTTGCGTATCGCACAGTTGAGCGTGATGAGGTGGAGAGCTCGTGAGGTCGGAAGTCCAAGGATTGCCGGACCTGTAGTATCGGCGACGAAGAAATCTGCGTCAAGCCAGTCTGTCTCACCGTAGCTGCATGGAATTTTGACGCATCCGTATTGTTGAATTCGGGTTCCATTGTAGGCTGTGAGAAGCGTACTTTGCGGTGTAGTGGAGCCCGGCTGAGGATACCCATCTGCGTCCAGTGATCGCGGAAACATGCGTCGAAATGTGCGAAGGGGGAGTATGTTCCCTTGTGCACCTGTGTCGACCTTGACATTAAGCGTGTGTGATCCAGGACGATGTTTCAGTTTGATGCGAAGTATTGCGAAAAGTTCATCGCGAGTATCAGTCGAACGCTCAACGTCATCGTGATTGTGCCGGGCTGTGATGGTGTCGAAAGCGATGTTCTCAAACTGGTCCTGCATATCAGTCACTTCATACTCAACCGCGTTTACCTCGTTGGATTTACGAGGTTTGGAGCGCGATGAAGACCGACGACCGCGTTTAGGTGAGTATGATCCCCTGGTACGCGTGAGTGATTTGCGTGTGGTACGTGGTTTAGTCCTAGTGCCTGCTGTACTGAGGCACATGTGTTGCCAGTGTCCATCTTTGCCGCAACCATTGCATGTTGTGCCGTATGCGGGACACTTATCGCGAGGTCGATATGGGTGTCGTCCACCACAGTTTTTGCATTGTCCTCGCGTCTTGACGACGTCCACCTGGGCCTTGCCAATATGGCTCAGTTGTGCCATATGCATGACACTGCCTTCGTGTGCTCGGCAAATGTCCAAGGCGTCTTTGAGTTGCAGTTTGTCGTCCTTTCGGAGCAGTTTCTTTTGCACCTCAGAGTATTTTACCCCTGAGATGAGAACCTCGATAATTCTCTCATTGAGGGCTGTTTCACTGGCGAATTGGCATTTCATGGCTTTAGCTTTGCATCGTGTGTAGAAGTCATCAATGCTCTCGGTTTCCATCTGGACAAACCGTTGAAATTCCAACCGATGTATGCGGAAATTGTCCTGGGGTTCAATCTGGCTGGAGAACTTGTCCCAGATGTTTTGAGGATTTTTGAGGTCTTCGTCAGTCAGACCCCATGTGTTGAACATACGGAGACCCTCTTTCCCAGACCACAAAATGATATAATTGTGCTGGTCTTTATCCTCAATGTTTTTGACAGCGAACCACATGGAAGCAGTTTGTTTAAAGTCCTTATATGCTTGGGGCCTGTCATTGGTTTCCCAGTCCATCTTTGGTTGAGGTAGGCCTATTGAATCGGCCATGGCGACTCAATTGTCCGTGCGAAAACGTAGTCAAAATGCAGTCGAGCCGAAGCAGGATACTGCGAACCGCGATGTACGAAGCAGAGGTCAAAGGTCACCGCCCGACACAATGAAATTGGCTTCGCGCAATGTACGTTGTTCGTGTGTGTAAAACTATTGCACAGTACTGTATGGGTGTACACGTACCGTATACTGTTGTTGCGTGCACGGGACTTGTTGCAGCGAAACGTGGAACTTTTCACAGCGTTGATCTCGCCCAGAAATGTTCGATCGAGGGTCTATTTCGATGTCTATTAGGGTAGACCACTTACACCGTTGCCACCATGTGATATGATATGATAGAATAATGACAAGACTAGCGATGTATTATGTGAAGTTCTGTAGGTCATGTTCCACGCTCCATGTACAGTAATCAAGTAACCCTGGGAGGTATAGATCAAAGGTTATATGAATATGCATGGTCCCATTACAGCGACGTCACAGTGCGCATGCGCTGTTCCGCCCTGTCAACTTGACTGGTTCACGGGCCCTCCATTATCGATTATGACTTTGAACGGAGCGGGAACCAGTCTACCTGTTCACCTCCTCGTCGTTAGGGTCCAACACACTCGTTGACCCGATTGTTGCACAGACTGCAAGCATTCTTTATCAGTAATACTTTCTGTCACTTTAGGGGAAAAAATGAGTTGATATGCAAGGTAGTTCCCGAGATTTCTTGTTCAAACCATTTGCATTGTTTGAACCATAATGACCTTGACGTTAATCCGAGGGGTCAAAACGCAGCATCTTGGGAACCCCAAGACCAACCCCATTACAAAACAAACATGCTAAGTTATTCTAAACATTTTCTCCTAAACCATTTTTATTGTTTCGAGGGTCCATGAAGTGAATTTTTCGTAGGAGCATATTATTTTTGTGCAACTTTCTACTCCTTCCAAACGTATGAAAAGTATTTTGCTTTTGTTTAATTTTATTGAAAAGTGAACTTTTTCAAACATTCAACCTTTTCCTTGCTTTTCCGTACAACTTAGTGCGCTATTGCCGTGGTGTCATTTTTTTAGGAAGACAATGTCCAGTTTAGGGGTTTTCTATTCAAATTGTAAACCCAACATTTGGTTATTGAAACTATTTTTGAGAAAAGTTTGTTCATTGGCTTACTGTCTTGTTTTGACACAACGATTAATCACCAAAGAAAATACAATTGATGACAGCAACATATTTTAAAATTGTGGCAACCTTTGGTGCTGAAATAGCTGTTACATTAAGTTTTCTGTCTGAAATTATATCACAATTTTATGAATATGAAAATTCACATTAGCATAAAAAAGAAGCTCCAAAATACCCTCGAAGATGGTAAAACATTGCATTTAAAAATTAAATGTCATGGTCCCTTCAACCATAATGATATTCATCTTTGATATTTGTGGCTTAACTTTGACCTCTAGGACCACATATACGACCCCACATAACGAACTCTAAGTTGATATGTAAAGTAAGTCCACAGATATGCTGAATTCACATTATTTGTTTTATTCATAATGACTTTGACCTCTTACCTATTGGTCCAATACAAACAATCTTTTGAGGTATACCCTCGAACAAACTTCCACACCAACTTTGAAGTTGATATTCCCAATATTCTTCTGAAACCATTTTCCCCATAAATGTTATGACCCTTAACTTTAATTTATGAGCTTTAAAATTCCCAACCCTTTCAGCTTCCTTGGTGAGTCATTGAAAACAAATCAAAGTTTGCATATTGGTATTCGTTTGAACCTATATAAATAAATATATTAACATAAGTTTGCATTTCCATTTTCATGTACATTTCCAACGGCACGTAATTCAGCAAATTCAACATTGGGTCTGTCCTTCATTGCCGTTATTTCATGATCATTGTATACTCGAAGCTGTCCGAGTAATACTTCAGAAAAAATCCCTTCAGAAGCGCAGTGTCTTCCTCATCCACCCGGCCCCCACCACAATCCCACCCCGGAACTGATGTACCCCTGTTAATATATCTTACCTGTTATCCCTCTTTCGGCCAGGTTCACGACAAAACTGCACCCTTCACTGTGTAACGACAAATCCTGATCATGACTTGTAAAATTCCATCTCTATTCTACCTCTACCAGACTTGGCGAGTTGACTTCATCCAAATTACATTATTCAGAAGAAACAAATTTATCAAGACTGCACGATGGAGATCAAAGAGAGGGGAAAAAATAGTCATGGAAAACTCACGAAATCCTGGACAGATAGAAGTGCATGGGCAAAGTTTAATATTTCCGCATACCGCTGTTAGAATTCACCTGTTGTAATGCTAATAGCTTAACAATAGGGGCAACGTCACAGTGCTCGTGGGCTGCATGGGCTTTTCAATTAGACTAGTTTCCAGGCCCTCCTTCATTGATTCTGACCTGAAATGGCGCGGGAACCAGTCTACCTGTCACCTTGTTGCCGTAGCAGCCAAACGGAGTCATTGACCTTGGTTATGGCACAGACTGCAAAACCAGCTCTCATAGTCAGTATTACCGTCGTTATCAGTAAAACTTTCTGCTAATTTGGTTGGGGGGGGGGGGGGGACAGCAGTTAATCACAGTAATGAACCGCGTATATTAACTTGTGGAATGTTGATCATATGACCGCGGATCGTCCGATCAAGTTTCCACTCTCATGTAGACGACTTAAATCAAAACTCTTATTATGGATGGAGGGTTACGGAAAGTGTATTTAGATTGATAAATAATCAAAATGACCAGAAATGAACACTAAGAATACTTTTAATATCTTTGTTAATAACTAAATGCTCCAACACCCAATTTCAACAAGCAAATACTGTATCAACAACCAAGACGTCAAAACGTGGTTACAGTTTAATTGAAAGTTTATTTCGAGACCCAAATGGATGTCCGCAAATGATATATTTAACAAATACATCTGTTTTAACAATAACTCCCAGATTCTCGGGAGATAAAAAGACCGCCCCCCCCCCCCACGAAACCTTGTCGCCTCCCCCCCCCCAGTCACCCCCCCCCAACTGAGATTTTGAGTTTTTAAAAAAATTATAATTGATCTACATGACGCCATGGGCGTCAATCCTGGGGGGACAGGGGGACTGGTCCCCCCCCCCCCCCACTTTTTGAAGGGTGGGGGACACAATATCAATTGTCCCCCCCCCCCAGATTTTTGAACTCGTGTCTTATTTACAGGGCCCTATTATGTACTACAATGTTTTTTTTGCTTAGAAAATATTGGTGAAAGTGGTCAGAAATTGCCTCAGATAGCACCACAGAGCATTTAGAATCCAAAATTCTAAACCTTACGCCTATAGCTCAGAATTCTGGTAGCTGATTCAATGACTCCAACCTCGAAAACAATGTTCAAAAAATTTCTAATGCCTTTAGCTGAGAAAACCTCGAAAATTATGTTTAAATTATTATCTTTTGTGCTAAGATAATTATTGGTTAGAGTGGTAAGAAATTGCCTCAGATCACACCACAGAGCATCGAGAATCCAATTTTTTTTTCGGGGCCCTTAAGCGGGCCCCGCCTATAGCTCAGAATACCGATAGCTGATTCACTGACTCCAACCTCGAAAACGATGTTCAAATAATTATCTTTTGCTAAGAAAATATTAGTTAAAGCATGGAGGAAAGTGGTTAGAAATTGCTTCAGATCACACCACAGAACATCTAGAAACCAAAAGGACTGGCTTCAATTTTGGTGTTCTGTCCAAAGAAGTTCAATACATTTAATACCGACCGTATTAATCAGGTGGCCTCTGTCCAATAAACAAATACACACATTAAGTGGTATGTTAACTTTTCAATCCAAGAGACTTTTCTCAGTTTTGTTAGAATCAGTTGCATACAAAAATTAATGTTGGTGGTAAACTCGTGTGGCACAATATAAAAGGTAAAAATATGTACACTCCAAACTTGCAGTTCGATTTCTCATAAAAAGCTGGGTAACACAAAGATATGTACAAGTTATAAACAACATGAACCATTTTCAGGAAATTTTGAGTTTTCTTACTGATTCCATGCCTAACTCTCATTGTGCCACGGATGAATATTCTAATATATTCCATACTGAGTTAAATAGTTACCAGAGTTGCAAAAAGTCAGCGGCGACATGACCCGGTGATTAGACACATATGTATACATTTATTCAGCTGAATTTATTTCAGTGAGGCTGTTCACTAACAATACCCATTCAAACAACCGCAGTCTCGTTTCACTGTTTCTGTATGTTGTTAAATTTAATCCCTTTATATTTCCTCCCAATAGTATTAGATTTGATGTTAAGTGCTTAATTGTACGTTGTTCAAGAGAGTGTATGAAATCAAGTCTTATATCTACAGTCTTTGTAATTTATTTGAAGACAATTTTAGTTAAATCTCTCGATTCACATTTCTGGCAAGCAACAAAGCCGATATTAAGCTGTCCTCGATTCTATTACGATGCCATTTATACTGAGCATATATTGGACTTAACTCTCAAATAATAATGGATGTCCATTACTATCAAATCTGTGATGCGGGTACAACATATTTGACCCAAATACAAAGGAGAGAAGAGAATGCGTTACGATCCCTTTTCCATGAATTATCAGAGGTCCACTTTTCTTTGTTAGAAACAGAGGACTTGGAGCCCGACTCGATCCAGATGATTCGTGACTTGGCCCAGGGATCAATCCAAGTGACTCGTATCTGTTACTCTGACTCCAACTAGATGACGTGTGACTCGGGACCTTACTCGTGATTTGGAGCCTGACTCGATCCAGGTGGTTCATGAATTTGCCCAGGGATCGATTCCAGTGACTCGTATCTGTGGCTCTGACTCTGACTAGATAACGTGTGTCTCCTGTTAACGAACAACAGCCCAATTTAAGGCTTCTAACATGTCTGATCTGTTTCAGGCAGCGAGCACATGTTTTGCAAAGCCTCTCGACCCAATGTTTTGCAGAGGGATTCTACGTTTGGCCTTCCCTTACAGCTGCAGCAAGGTGTTTATTGTCAATACTCTAGCAATTGATTAAATCCAACTTCCGAAGTTTCCGAAATGTTTTCTAAGGGTGGGGTCCATATTTCTGCGGAACCATCCAGTCCGTCAATTCACAAAGGATCAATCTGACCAAATCTTCTTCTTACTGAATGACTTTAAAATATCCGCAATACTTACGCCCTAACTAAGAGCGTCTCCATCCTCAGCTGTTTGCCATTATCGTAAGGCTGAACACAACACTCCTCAGCTACGAAACTACCGAAATGACAATCCACTAGACCGACTGACTGATTGAGCGATACATTTCACAGCGTGACTGTCCATGTTAAAATATCTCATAGAAAGCTTTTTGACGTGAATCATCCTCTACAAACTAGCCGCCGACGTTCCTGCACTACAACCAAAGTCTCATTTTTTTGAAAGGTTATAAGATCGGCCAAGTTTAACATCTCCCTAGTTGATGAAGCAAGGTGTGGTAGATCTTGTTCATTGATGTCGCATTTCTATCAATCGAGTGAAAACAACTGACCACGGCTCGGGGTTACCACGCAATCCCTCATTGCCTGAAAGGTTAAGATTGGCCAAGTTCGGCATCTCCCGTACCGATGATGTAATATGTGGTATATCTTCCTCATCTATGCAACATGAATGCAAATCGAGTGATTTCAGGTGAACCATCCTCTGCAAACTAGCCGCCCACGTTTCGACGTTACCATCCAATCCCTCATTGCCTGAAAGGTTAAGATCGGCCAAGTTTGGCATCTCCCCAACCGATGATGCAATATATGGTATATCTTGTTCATCTATGCCACATTCCGATAAATCGAGTGATTTCAGGTGCATCATCCTCTGCAAACTAGCCGCCCACGTTTCTGCATTACAAGCCAATCCCTCATTGCCTGAAAGGTTAAGATCGGCCAAGTTTGGCATCTCCCCAACCGATGATGCAATATATGGTATATATTGTTTATCTATGCCACAATCCGATAAATCGAGTGATATAAGATTCACCATCCTCTGCAAACTAGCCGCCCACGGCTCGGGGTTACCACGCAATTCCTCATTGTCTGAAAGGTTAAGACGTGCCAAGTTTGGCATGTCCCCAACCGATGATGCAATATGTGTTATATCTTGTCTATCTATGCCACATGAATGCAAATCGAGTGATTTCAGGTTAAATAATCCTCTGCAAGCTAGCCGCCCACGTTTCGGCGTTACCACCCAAGTCCTCATTGTCTGAAAGGTTAAGATCGGCCAAGTTTGGCATCTCCCCAACTGATGATGTAATATGTGGTATATCTTCTTCATCTATGCGACATGACTGCAAATCGAGTGATTTCAGGTGAAACATCCTCTGCAAACTAGCCGCCCACGTTCCTGCTTTACCACCCAATCTCTCATTGCCTGAAAGGTTAAGATCAGCCACACTTGGCATTTGACTTATTGCTGCAGCAAGATGTTCAATGTCAGTTCTTTGCAGTGAGCAATCAATTAAATGTAACCCATGAAGTGTCCTCATGTTTCGTAAGGGTGGGGTCCACACATCTGCAGAACTGCCCAGACCATCAATGGCAAAAAGGATCAAACTGACTAAATCTCTCCAATTACTGAATGATTGTAATATATCCGACATATCCTCGCAGGTTAGTGAGAACATCTCAATGATCAGTTGTACGCCATTACGCTGTAACTGTACACAAAACGTCTCAGCTTTACTACTAAAATCACAATTATCCACCAGATTCTGTATGCGACTAAGTGATTCAGCAATATATTTCACATCGCGACCTTTAATGCCACAGTCACTTATGCTAAGCTTCTTTAGGTACATCATCGACTGCCAACTAGTCGCCCACGTTCCGGCATTTTCAGACAATCCCGCATTACCTGAAAGGTGAAGTTTGGCTAACTTTGGCATCTGTGTAACAGATGATGCAATGTCTATCACATCGCGCGGGTCTAAGCAACATCCATTTAAACTGAGTTTCGCGAGGTATTTGAACCATCGTAACTTGACCGCCCAGTCTTTGGCTGAGCCGCTAAAATTATTTCTTCCAAGGCGTATTCCACTGAACCTTGACAGGTTACACGCCCTTAACTGAATGTTACTTACTCTAGCTAGGTAATCTACTCCCGAGAGCTTTATCTGCTCGGCAACATGCTGCAGCAACCACAGGAACGAGTTCACACAGTCGTTGCTACTTAACTCTATGACTCCAGTCAAAAAAGACTCGATAAAATCTACTGATAACAAATCTGTTGCTTGACTTTCAAAGTAGCAATTTAAGGCAAATTCCTTCACTAGCTTGCGTTCGATATCCTTATGATTCAGAATTTTCTCGTTCAGCATCCGCAATACATGCCGTGTGCATTGTTGACTGTCGCCACAGCAGAAGCGCAACACGTACTCAAAAATCCGATGATCTCCAAGTTTATCAAGAATCTTCTGAAATTCCCCATCGCCTTGGCTTAAAAGACTCTGGCAGTACATAGCTGCGCAGTACTCTTGAAGCGTCTTATGAATAAACTGTACATTATTGTGCGTACGGCGCCACTTAGTGACCATCTGGCTAGTTAAAATGCCCGCTTTTATGGCTTTATCAAGTGCACTCTTCTCAAACTCTCCCTCTTGAAATGAAAGCCTTTGATTTCGGAAAACAAGTCCTTCTAAAGCAACTTTGCCGATTGCAATCACCACTTCCGATATTGCTTCTTCTGATAATTCAGACATTTTTCTTCGAAATATGTATCTAATTGCCTCATTGAACAATCTTGATAAAGTATCGGGTAGTGTTCCCTCTTCCCTCCACAGCAAGCACATTAGCAGAAGTAGCATAGGACTCCTTGCAAATTCAGACAGGACATTCGATGACTGAATCTTTTCAAGAAGTCCCTCAGCCACATCACGCTTTGCAGAGAAAAACTTTCTCACATACTGCCCAATATCTTCCGTCCTAAATCCCAAAACCTTCACATGGGTGAAGGGTTTCTCAATGAGTGATTTGCTTTTCAATTTAGCATAGTGTGAAGGGCGTGTTGATACAACTACAAAAATGTTTTGCCATATTTTCGATTGAGCATTCTAAGAATAGAACCAAATTTTTCTGGTTCGAGATAAGTTGTCCCGAATTCATCAAAACCATCTATCAGAATGAGCACTCTACCACCATTGTCTTTAATGAATGCTTCCAAACCATCCTTATCTACAGCTGTATCATCTGCTAAAAGTTGAGCAAACACTGACTCAACAAGCTCCGACGTTTGTTTGAGAGCGGACATTTTCAAGACAAACAAAAGGGAAAACTGTCTGAGTGCAACACCTGTGGCCCAGTCATACGCAATTTTGTCAATAATGGTTGACTTCCCCATCCCAGCTGACCCACACAAAATTGCGCGTTTAATCACTTTCCCGTCTGTAGTTTTAACGAGGAAAATGTCCCCATACTCCTTAACATACCCCTCTATGTCATCCTGGTCACCCTTTTCTAATTGCAACTCTGTATATATATCCCTAATATGTTTCATGTCGTCATCGACCCAGGGTATTAACTGGACGTAGCTACCTGTGGTAGTATACCGGTCTTTTAATTCACTCCTGCACTGATCAGCAGCATCACTCGGACTGGATTGCGCTCTTCCCGTGTCGGCTGTTGAAAGAAAAGAGGCAATGACACTACTCGTGTATCTTAAAACACCGGCATAAAAATTGAACGATGCACTTAAATTCAGCGTCACCACCCCCCCCCCCATTAGAAACCAGTTCCTTTGAAGCAACTGTATACAATCGCACTTCATGTTTTTGACTCGTAAAAGCCTTTTTCCAGCCATATTATCAGTTAGTGGCACAATTTGCGTCTCCGTCACTTTTTGCAGCATAATATTTAAAGAAGTCCTATTTGCCAGTTAAACCCCATATGATAGGCTTTATTTTCGAAATGTCTTGTTTTTTGCAATAAAAACAGTAGTTTTGAAATCGAAACAAAAGGATCCCACGTCCATCTAAAAATTGATTTAAGTGTCGATAAGGTAGGGACCGGGAAATAATCTACTTGCAAGAACCCAGAATAACAACTTTTTTTTCGGAAGATTGCAGGTGCCCAAATGGACATAACGTAGTTTCTCTTGTGGAGTGGCGTAGAATTTGGGGGGGGGGGGGTATTACTCCCTCTTAATAGTTTGTTCAAGAATTTGCTTCTCATGATTTGTTTTTATTTTAACGTCCCATAAACATGGCAATCGTTCCACCACGACGAGCGCCAGAACAGAGCCCCCACAGGACCATGGTGTCTATTGCCCCCCCCCCCATCCCCACTTTCAATTTTACGGAGGGCGGATGAGGAAAAGAACATTGTGCCCTTTCTGTACGTCTACAATGCTCACCCAATCAAAATGTCCTTGCTACGCAGCTGTTTTGTCTTCAATTATAGCATTTTAAAAATGTATCTATAGCATTTTAGTTGAGTATTCGGTGGTAGAAAAAGAAAACATTTTGTTGGGCACGGACAGTACATTTTTAAAACAATTTTCAACTTTGATAGAGAGGAGGAAAAGAGTGAAAATAGCAAGCGAGGGAAAGATACGACATATTGGACTCCGTGTACAATAATTTACCTGGACTGCTTTCTGGCATAGTCACGTTTTGAGTGATGTTAAAAGTTGGTTGATAAACAGGTCCCAAGAAGGTAGGCATATTTGCACCGCCAATATGCACGGAATCCACTGATACGTGTTGCACAGGTCCACAATGTGGGACAGCAGGTGATGGGGATGAGGTTTGTAGTTGGAGTCCTACAGGTGCGATGTCTTGAGCTGAGCTTGGACCCTGCATCACCTGTCGGTCTTGTGATGTCCTTTCTTCGACCACTGTCTCTTGGATCTCTGAAGGATTTCTGGGTGCAACACCCCCTTGTTTCTGATGTGTCGACCATTTCAGTCCCTGGTCCTCGGATGATTGCAACATTTGAACGCTCGGATCTGTTCCGGTTGCTTTTTGCTGGCTTTGTGATGACTGCTGCTGGCTTTGTCTTTGTCCCTCAGATGATGTAGTCCCTTTCTGACTATGCTCTTTAGCTCTTTCCACTATATTTGGTTCAGGTTTTCCTAGATGAGCAACTCCCTCCTGTCTCGATCTCAAAGTAGTCTCTTTCTGCTCACTCTCTTCTTTTGCCTCTCCCACTAGGTCAGGTTTGTCTCGATGGGCCACTTCCTCCTGTCTCGGTCTTAGATCTTTAGATGATGTAATCTCTTCCTGTTGGCTGTGTTCTTTGGACCCACCCACTTGAACCTCTGGTCGAGGTTTGTCTTGATGACACTCTAATTGCCCATGTCTCGGTTCAGGTTCTTCAAATGACGTCATCCCCTTTTGAGCGATCTTCTCGAATTGCCCTAGCTTCTGTTTTTTCTGTAGAAGTACCTGACTCGGACTATGTTCCTCATTGGACGGTCTTGCTCGCTTCTGCCAGTCCTGGTCTTTAACAACTATTCCCTGTCCCAGCGTTTGAGGTTCGCTTTGCTTAATAACGTCCTCCTGTCTTTGTCTCAGGCCCTCTGGTGATGAAGTTTCTTTATGTTGTCTTCGTTTCTTAGCCCCTTCCATTTGTGACGTTGTCTTACGTTTGTCTCGGTGACCATCTTCCCTGTGTTCTGGTCTTTGGTCTTCAAATGATGTAGTTCCTTTTTCTTTGCTCGGTTCTTTAGCCCCTCCCACTTTAACCTCTGGTTGAGGTTTTTTTCTTTGTTCCTCCTGTTTCGGCTCCTGTTGCTCAGGAATCATTAAGGCCAGCTCAGCACACCCGATTGAAAATAACGCATCTCTCAAACTCTGAAATCCTTCCTCGCGATTTGTTTGCTTTCTCCACCAAGACAGCAGCATTAGTAGGCTCCTTTCTTTGTTTTCTTTAGAGGTGGTTTGGAATTGCTTGATTTCTGCATCTGAAAATCCCAGCAATTCTGCCAATTTTTCCCAGGAAGATACAATTTTTAGAGCCAAGACGCGGAAGAACTGATCATCAAGAGGGTGTTTGTCTGCCAAACAGAAATAAACTTTTTCTTCAGTATGTAATTATAAGTATGAACTTGTTGCTGCCTTTTTGGTTTGAAAGGCAATTAACTTGGGACTTTGCATGTACTTAGGTTGAAGGAAAAGCTTATTATTAATCGGATTTCCTTCAGACGCTTTAACTATCAGTGCCGATCTTATTTTTCTGGTGTGAAATTACATGGAATGAGTGCAGAACATTAATTAGACTGCATTAAGAATTGGTGTCATTGCTACTCACAAGACTTAAAAACAGTTTAACGCCTGAGCATCGATAACGTTTTAACACTAACACTTTCCAAGAGGCTTTCGTAAAAAATGCTTAGGTCGCATTGTCGTGAGGCGAATCTAGTTAGAGAAGCGGATGTGTCATCCCCAGCTTAATCGTCAGGGTCTAACGCCTGTGGATTCTACTCTATCTTTTAAGGTAATGTAGCATTTACCTTTGGGTCCACCACCCAGTAGGCCATCAGTACACAGACGGAGTGAGATGTTCTCGTCCTGATGAATTCCACAGTCGTTGAGTGTCAGCAAGTTACATAGCTGAAAAACATGCAAGATCCTTAAATATAATAAACACTCTTTGGAAAGGTCCAATTGAATTAAAGTGCCAATGGCATGATTTGTAATCGGGAACAGTTCTTAGGAAACTTTCATTTCCTCTTAAATGAATAAACATTAATTTGACATACCTTTTTGGTTAATTTAATTGATAAGGTAACTTATTTCAACATTTAAAACAAATTCTTTCCTTTTCCTGACAAACTATGGCGCTGTTGCTGTGATGTCATTTCAGAAGACACTGGTTCAGTTTAGAGGTTTTTTGTTCAAATAATTGTGCACTTTGCACTTTGAAAACATTGGCGAAAAAGATTGCTGATAAACCTACTGTAATGTATTTACTGAAACAACAACGAATCGACAAAGGTAAATGCTGGTAGTAAATTATAGATGTAACGTTGAAGTGTCTGCCTGAAATGACATCACACTTTTGCTCATGAATATGCAAATTTGCATGAGAATAAAAACGAACAAGGGCACCAAATGCGGGGGGGGGGGCAGAGGGGGCAGCTTGCTTGTATTTAAATATTTCATTTTTGTTTTAGTAACCATATCTATAAATGGTATAGAGAAGTCTGACATGAACGAAAAATAAAGAAAGGCTAATTGGGACGCAACAATGCATTCACAAGGACTGAATTAAAAAACAATACCTTACATGGGCCCAATAAGGATACAATTAACCTTTTCCCGGTTCATTTTTATCGTACGACTACATCAGGGCTCACAATAATTGTTGATCATTTTTTGAACAAAAGTGTTTGAGCTCCATTTTATCGACATTAGAAACAGCCCTTTTTAATATACACGGCTGATATAAATTGAATCAAACAGGTTGTCACTAAAACCCACGATGCATGGTCTTTAATTCGATGGACTGTTGATTGATACTGTTCAACAAGGTTACTTTGTAAAAGATGGAGCAATCTTTACCTCAAAGTTGCGAAAGTTTCTTCGGATGAACAATCGCTGTTGTTGAGGCTGCACACCCATTTTCTCGCTTATTATCACTTTCAAGATCAAGACAGGTGTCTCTGGATCCACTTGCAAACACATTATCTTCGGTCTTTGTGAGCAGTGGCTTTGGATGAAGACTTGCACATATCTGCAACTGTCAGAAAAGAAGTACTGCATGCTTAGGGTCTTCAAATTGTTTGAATTGACATATTAAAACAAAGGAATAAAGGAAAGGCCATCAACTATTACTGTAACCATCTTCTACGCTATAATTAAAGTGAGGACATTTTGTTTTCCAAAGGAGTGAACTTATCCTTAAAAAACAACCCAAAAAAAACAGCAATAAAACACGAAATTTGATGCGTCGGTAATTTTCAAACACGAGGTGTTGTACGAATACCAGCGTTCAATCATGTTTTACCTGACAAGCTGAGGTTTTTCTTGATCACACACTTGTTCCTTTTTCAGTTTCTCTTCCTCGGTTGATGCCGCTCCAATGTATTTGCTCTCTTCGTCTGCTCCTGCATCTTGACGCCTTTCTGGCTCGGGTCCAGCTGCTTCGTCTCTCGATTCGCTCGTTACTGAAGTAAAGAAGGCAAACAGAGTCAACATAATGTTATTGTTCACCAATTGTATGAAACTATCTCAACGGTTTTTTTTAACCATTAACAGTTTGTAACAATTAGGCAGTTTTTAATTGCTTATTTGTTTAAGAAGTTCGGTTTGAGAGCAAGGTACCATATAAACAAATTGTATCCAAAATGTATAAAGTAAAGTTTAGTCTAAAGCCACTCCCGAATATAAGAAATCTGCTTGTTCACATTTTTGCTCACCCGGTACATTTTGGGCCAAATCAGTCATTCCGACGGCCTCCAATGCTCGTCTCAGCTTCTGGGCTGCTTCGTCGCGATCTGTCGTCTTTTCCCACCAAGTGAGTAGCATGTGACGGCTCCCTTCAGTGCTGCCTTCGTTGGTGGTTTGGATGTCTGCAATTTCCGCTTCTTCTTGTTCTTCATATCCTAGGTGTTTGGAAAGTTCCTTCCACGATGATTCGATTTTTGATGACAAGTCCGTGAGGTACTCATCGTCAATGCTGGCTTTGTCTGTCAAAAGAAAGAGTAACGTCAGTTAAACATTTTCAAATACGACCGCCACGGTATTATAAGTTATCAACAACAGGTTCGACAAGAAGAGACTCTTGGTCTGAATGTTGAGTTTTCTGCATTTACCGACAGTCCAACTCCCAGCTCCAATGAAGGCCTAGTCAGGCCCAAAAACTATTGGTGAGCACTGCTTGAACTTATTTTCATCATATATTTTTAAATTGAGATTTTTTTTTTACTAGGACATTTATTCCTACCCTCTATCATTTACCTTTTAGTACATCGTCGTTATTTGCGTCATCTAATGATAGACGAAGAGAGATGAGTTTATCCTTTTCAACGCCATTCTCCTCAAGTGTGAGCAAGTCACATAGCTAACAAAGTGAATCATGTAAAAAAGTAAATTACACAATCAGAGTAGAAAGAGAGATGATTGCAGTTGTGCATTGTTTTAAACAGCCATTAAATTACGTTCGCTAAGCCAAGTTGGAAGGAATGGATACTGATTTTCTTCGGGTTGCAGGGACGGCGGAACACGCGGGGAGGGGATGGCGGGGGCACCCCCCCCCCCTCAGATTTACCCAAGTGCCCCTCTTGCTGACATAAATGTACCCCTTCGTGATGCCCCCAGTTGGAAAATATATAATCCCACAATGCGAACATTTAGGTTTGGATATATTTAAAATTGATATCTACCTGGACGTTTTCCCTGATGTACAGACGTTGATGTCGTGCCTCCACACCGATCTTCTTCTGGATTGTTTCTTTAAGAGATGAGACGGATGTCTTGGGATGGAGTTCGAAATAAAGTGTCTTGGATCTATGTGAGGAGGGAGTCCGGACAAAGACCTGCAGTTTCTGTTTTACGTCTTTGGTGTTACTGTGAAAATAGGGGGAAATCCCGAGTAGTTTTAGAAATGCATTATTCTAAAATAGAATGGGATCAGTGATCATATTTTGAAGCTATAGTCAAAGTTACATCCACTGTCAAGAGTCTCGCAAAATTAAAAGTATTGCACAAGTTCACTCAACTTTTACACAAGTAGCTGGAAAAAGTCAATGATTAAACAAATCCTTTGATATTAACTTACAATTATAACCCTCATTTTAAATGAATAATGTCATTGCTGTTTACCTCTGACTTTCATGTGTCTGCTTTGATTGTCTTCGAGTCCATCGTTTCGATGGTCTCCTCTTTGCACTGCAATCATCCGATGACGTTTTCCTGTAATGCAGTACAGACAGGAAAGCTTGTTTCCTCCTTGGTTTGACTTTAGTCTTCCTGCTGATGAGCTTGGCGTTGGAGTGGTCGTACACGACGGCTGTTGCCTTAATGTATGCATCCAACTGCTGTACGGTCTTTCGAGGCATCTTGGTAGTAATCAGCACGAGTTAAGTATCCTTACTGTAAGAACACAAAAGAAAAAAGTGTTAAAACCAATGCAATGCTATCCATCGTGTTTCAGGAGCTGGACCTATAAGACGTTTCACTGATACGGCCATCTTTAAATTTGTGTTCAGTGGGCAATTCAATAAGTATCACGTCCCAGCACAAAGATAACACTATAAGGCATACTAGCGACATTTGAAGAGCAAATGAGTTGCCTTGAGCCTGCAGGGCTTGTGATGAACTGGTGATGTACTTATAATGGACTTGTGATGGACTTTGGATGGATTTGGGATTGACTTGAGATGGACTTGTGATAGACTTTGGATGGACTTATGATGGATTTGTGATAGACTGATGGACTCGGGATGGTCTTGGGATGGTCGTGTGATGGACTTGTAATGGACTTGTGATGGACTTGTGATGGACTCGTGATGGGCTATTGATGGACTTGTGATGGGCTTGTGATGGACTTGTGATGGACTCGTGATGGGCTTTTGATGGACTTCTGATGGACCTGTGATAAACTTGTGATGGTCTTATGGGTACTTACAGGGACTCAAATACAACAATGCCAAAGACCCCCCACATATACCATCTTCGAAGTTGATATGTAATGTTTAATATCAACTTTAAGGTTTATATGCGAAGTATGTTGTTGGACATTCGGCTTAATGTATTTCTAATGTTTTTAACCATGACGACCTTGACCTTTAACCTGTCATGCCTAAAGCACATACACTTTTGGGGTACCCCGAGACGGACTCCCACACCGTCTGAAGTTAATACGTTCTGTAATTCTAGAGATTTTCCTCCGAAACCATTTCCATTGTCTTAACCATTATGCTACAGCATAATGAGGTCCACACATAGCTTCTGGGGACCCCAAGACCATTTCCCAAACCCAATGCATAAGAAATCGATGTTTGATTAGTGTTCTTTTCAACCGATGTCAATCATGATAAATACATTTGAATTGTGATTTATTTGTCATTCCTTTTTTTTTCAATTTTTATGTGTGAGCAAAATCGAAATAACACGTGTTGTAAATAAAATGCAAATTAAGACTGAACGTTTAGAAAACAAAAGAACAGTCTGAGAAATCCGCTGGAAAAGTAACAATATTTTGGGTCGAATGAATCAAAACTAGGAAATGCTTAGAAGCACAAGCTCAGAAAAAAAATTCTGAGGAGTAAGCTCATTTATGAAAAGCAAATGCAATGAATCAATAAGCCTCTGTACTAATGACGTCACACTTTGTTTTCATGAGCACTTTCCTATGGAGCCAGTGGGGGCCCATGGTCCACTGAGCACTATAGTAAAGTGCACATGTGAACAAATTGTGACTTCATTAGTACAGAGGCTTCTTCAAACAGATTTTTTTTTTGTACTGCTGGGCATTCACTATACTGTAGGCAGCAGATATGCGTCCTTACTGTTGGATCGATTGCACGGACGAGTGGTTGCCAACAATAGGCTCTCTTGTATGTGCACGAATTCGCACACACACGGGGTTTACATGTAGGGTAACCGAGTCCAAAACATCATGGTGCAGGTGATGCATACAATGCTGTGATTACTTTGAGTTTTAAATTAAACTCGAATGATACAGAATATTTTCGACATTTGCAGAATGCCGAAAGTAATTTCGCGAAAAATGTAAAACACAAGTGTCCTGTAGACTAAGTCACGGTTGCCGAAAAATATTTATTCATCCAGAAATAAACCGGACGCTTACTTCAGTTTGTTCAGTTCCCTGATTGCTGTTGGATAAAAACTTCTTCTTATTCTTCTGCATCAAAATTACACTTCCCAGATCTTTAAATCACGAAATAGTTTTTTTCTAGTGATGTAATTAATTATTTTAAAAAAGTGTATTACTTTTGATGAATGTGATTGAAATAAAGTATATGGTATCAATAATATTTTACTTAACATATTTTTTTTATGATGTTACGCTGATAACATATCATTTATGCAGCAAGTTTTAGCGCAGAAGTGTTTTTGCTTCATATTTTCAAGGTGGCTCCTGCCCAACCTCCAAAAATAATATTTTAACCAGTTAATACTTCACATCGGAAACATTCATTCCATTTAATTCATGCTCTCCAGTAAAAGCGTTCGCTTCATTTTTATTCATACAGGTGCAAGCGAACACTTTAAAATTGGCAGCAAAAGCATATTTTAGTTTTTATTCATATGACCCACTGAATGTCAAATCTACGACTTCTGTGACCACAGACGAAAGAGTGTCATTAAGCCCTCATGTATCGGGGGAAATGTTCTATTCAAAATGAAATGAAAACCTCACCTCGTGAGAGTGCACTTTGAAAAGAAAATGTATTACATTTTACACTGCAAAATAGTTTGTTTTATTATCTTTGGAAGTGCCTCGTTACTGTCATTCATAAGTGTCGTTTCTGTGGTGTTACTTTAAGGAATAGACCGTGCAAGTTTAATGATTTAAGTTCACAAATTATGAATCCATGATGTGGCTCCTTGAAAACATCCCACTGTCATGTACAATTGAGAAAAAAAATGAAACAGTAATGTCAGAAAGTTGATACGGCAAAATCCCCAAATGCCGGCAATTTGTGGTGCATAAACAGCTGTGACACCGAGGCCTCTGCCTCAACCTCGTTAGCATTGTATTATTTATTTGAAAACTCCTTTTCAATAGTGCTTGGCATCATGCAAACTTGGTTGCCTATGCCGTAATATGACATCATGGTTTTGCTCATGAATATGCAAACGTATTAGCATGCAATAAAAAAGGCCCGACATCAATCAGAAAAGTCCACATTTTAAGTTAAAATGTGAAATTAACACAAGTATGCATTTGAAGTACATGTACATGTATATACATTTTAGAAAATACAAAATTACACCATATCATGGACATTAGTTCAAACGCCACGTAGGCCTACATCAGAAAATTCAACATTGGGTTTTGCCCTTCACTGCCGCTCAAGTTTACGGAATTAAGTTCACAAATTATGAATCCATGCTCATTAAAAACATCCGACTGCCATGTACATATTAAGAAAAAAATGAAACAGTAATATCAGAAAGTTTTGCTGGTGCGTAAACATCTGTGACACCAAGGTCTCTCCCTCAACCTCGTTACCAGTGTCTAATTTATTTGAAAACTTCTTTTCAAACGTGGTGCTTGACATCATGCAAGGTAACACACTGGGTATACAGTGTTTAAAACGTCGGTGAAGGGCAAAACCTAATTTGATTTATATCACCCCGGCGCAAAAATTCAATCTTGTAATAGTTTATGCGGTACCCGCTGCTATGTACATCAGATTCGAACCGGCCAACCGATCCCGTTAGCTCGGTGGTCGAGTGGTAAGACATCTGCACTAGAAAGCAGGAGGTCGTGGGTTCGAGTCCCACCCGAGTGATTTTTTCCAACTTTCACTCGGGAGGTAACACACTGGGTATACAGTGTTTAAAACGTCGGTGAAGGGCAAAACCTAATTTGATTTATATCACCCCGGCGCAAAAATTCAATCTTGTAATAGTTTATGCGGTACCCGCTGCTATGTACATCAGATTCGAACCGGCCAACCGATCCCGTTAGCTCGGTGGTCGAGTGGTAAGACATCTGCACTAGAAAGCAGGAGGTCGTGGGTTCGAGTCCCACCCGAGTGATTTTTTTCCAACTTTCACTCGGGAGGTAACACACTGGGTATACAGTGTTTAAAACGTCGGTGAAGGGCAAAACCTAATTTGATTTATATCACCCCGGCGCAAAAAAAAAAAAAAAAAAAAAAATCAATCTTGTAATCATGCAAACTTGTTTGCCTCAGCCGTAGTAATACATCACGGTTTAGCTCATGAATATGCATTTGAAGTACATGTTCACGTATATACATGTTAAGAACTGCAATTACAAAATACAAAATTACATCATCTTTCATGTACATATCTTTCAAAGCCATGTGAATCAGAAATGTCAACATTGGGTTTTGCCCATCACTGCCGTCATTATACGAGTATTGTGTACTCAGAGCTGTCCAAGTAATAATTCAGAAAAAGAAATCCCTTCAGGAGCAGTGTTACCCCCCCCCCCCCCATCCCCACCCCAACCCCACACCGAAAACCTCTGTTTAAAATATTTAACTGTTAGGCCTATCTCTCTTTCGGTCAGTTTCACGGCAAACTCGCACTCTACACTTTGTAACGACAAATCCTCATCATGTCTTGTAAAGTTCTATCTCCATTCTAACTCTACCAGACTTGGTGAGTTTACTTTATCCACATTACATTATTCATAAGAAACAGATAATTACGACGGTGATAGAAGGAAAAAAGGAAACAGCTTTGAAAAAATCACGAACAATGGACGGATATAATGCTGCAATTGCAATTCACCCTATTTACGCCCAGTTTGATATTTCCGCATACGGATTTTGGAATTGCATTCCATTCCATTTAATTCATGCTTTCAAGCGTTTGCTTCATTTTTATGCATACAGATGCGAGTGAATACTTTTAAATTGGTAACAGAAGCAAATTCTAGTTTTTAGTCGTATGACCCACTGATGATCAAATCTATGACTTCTGGGATCACACACGAAAGATAGTCATCCAGTCCTCATGTATTGCGGAAATGCTCTATTCAAAATCAAATGAAACCTCATCTTTTTACACAAGAGAGCGAACTTTGAAAAGAAAATATCGGCATATTACACTATACACTGCAGAATGTGTTATTATTTTTGGAAGTGCCTCATGCTATTAGTTACTGTCATTTGAGGTGTCGTACCGATATACCCCTGCTCATACCTTGTACCTTTTATTTCTCTTTCGGTCAGTTTCACGGCAAACTCGCACTCTACACTTTGTAACGACAAATCCTCATCATGGCTTGTAAAGTTCCATCTCTATTACACCTGTACCAGACTGGACGAGTTTACTTCATCCACATTACATTATTCAGAAGAAACAACCAATTATAACTGCACGCTGACGATCGAAGAAGAGAAGAAACAGTCTTGGAAAAAATCACGAAATTGTAGACAGATATGATATTGCAAGTGCATCGTATCCTATTTTACGCCCAGTTTCATATTTCCGCATACCGATTTCAGAATTCCCCTGATGTAATACTACTATTAATATACTATAACAATAGGGGCAACGTGACAGTGCGCGTGCGCTGTACCGCCCTGTAAACTTGACTGGTTCCCTGGCCCTCCATCATCGATTATGACTTCGAACGGAGCGGGAACCAGTCTAGCTGTTCACCTCCTCGTCGTTACTGTCCAACAGACTCGTTGACCCGATTGTTGCACAGAATGCAAGCTCTCATAGTGTAAAAGTCGTTATCAGTAATAACGAGATATATCTTGTTGAAACAATTTCCGTTGTTAAGTTGAACCGTAATGGCCATGACCTTAAACCAAAGTGGCTAAAAATCAATATCTTAGGAACCCTGAGACTAACTTGCATTACAAAACAATACTGCCTAAGTTATTCTAGAGATATTCTGTTGAACCATTTCTATTGTTTGTGCAGAATGACATTGATCTTTGATATTTGGGGGTTTCCAGCTTGAAATTAACGTGCCAATTAATTCTTCATACATTCTGCTGAATCCACTTTATTTGTTTGAACCATGATGACCTTGACCTCTGACCTATCGTTCCAAAGCCAATAGAATTCTGGGGCACTCCGAGACCAAAATTAAAGTTGATATTCACAGTTATTCTAAAACCATTTCTGTTGCTTGAACCAGCATGACCCTGAATTTCGAAAATATCGAATGTTTGTATTGGTGTTCTTTCAAAAATTTTAAAACACCTTTAAATACTGAATACATTTAACTTGCCTACAAAATTAGCTGGCCCGTGGCATTTTGGTCTTTGCTTAAGAGGCAAATGACCGGCATGGCCAGAAACAAACATGCAGGGGGACACACAAGCATGCAAGGGTGGAAGGAGAAACAGAAAGGAGGAATTAAACAACTAAGGGGATTGAACAATGGATGGCGGCGGTTTGGAAGATCAAAGGGAGTAGGTCAGGAAGGAGCAAGGAGGTTGAGAAGGGAGGGATGATGCAGCTAAGCTGGGGGGCAAAGGAATGTGGTAATGCATGAAGTGGTAGAGCACGAAATTTGACTTGTGGTGATTAATTTAATTTATGTAAGAAATTTTAAAATGACAAAATAAGTGGTAGAAAAAAAGGAATAATTTCAACACCTCCCCCTATAAAACACCCGAAAGTTAAGAAAACGAATTTAAGTCTCGGAACAGAATGACAGTCTCACAAATCGTCTTTTTTTAACTTGGATCTCGCTGTTTACAAACAATTGTAATATATGCGACTTCGCTGTTCACTCACGAAAGTGTGCCATCCAGCTGTCATGTTGAAAAGACAGTATAAGACGCACTTTCACATGAGGGCGCTATTAAGAATCTTTGTTTATATTACTTTTTAAAGTACATGGTTAAGTAGGGTTGTATATTTTGCATAGTTTTACTACTGAAGGGAATGGATTCTTCGTTTGACTTAACAATTGTTTTGAGTTATCAGAGTTTGCCTTATCGAGATGTCACTGTACATTTGTTTTGACATTCAAAATGCTTCATGCTGGACCTGCCAATTGAGGGCGCCGTTACTGTGATGTCACTTCAGGGCATAAACCAGGCAAGTCGAAACTAATGTGCAAATAAAGTGATATTTAACACAAGTTTGAATTTCCATATTCATGCACATTTCATATTCATGCACATTGGTCTGGGGCATGGAATTCGTGGTCTGCAGTTTATTCGGCAGGTTGTGGGTTCAAGTCCAGCCTGGGGTTATGGTGCGTGTGCCCTTGGGCAAGGCATTTTGTCACTCATTGCTTCTCCCCACCCAGGAGTAAATGGCAACCTGTTACAAGTGTTAGGGTGGAGATGGTTATTGCAATTGATTGTAGCTGCCTTGTGCCAACATGGCTGCATCGAGCTGAATACTCCCCAGGGAGATGTGATGGTATTTGGTACGTTTAATTGGCCCAATGATCAGAGGTAATAATGATGTAAAACGCTTTAATCTTAGTTAAAAGCGCTATACAAGAACCCATTATATTATCATTCAAACGGCAACTAATTCATAAAATTCAACACAACCTTGGTTTTGCCTTTTTACTGCTGTTATTTCATAAGCACTGTAAACTTGGAGATATCGGAGTAATTATTTTTAGAAATCACTTAAAAACACAGTGTTTCTCTCATCCCCTCCCCCCCCCCCCCCCGGAGCTGATATGCCCCTGTTTAAAACCTTTACCTGTTATCTCTCTTTCGGCCAGGTTCACGGCAAAACTGCACCCTTCACTGTGTAACGACAAATCCTCGTCATGTCTTGCAAAGTTCCATCTCCATTCTACCTCTACCAGACGTGGTGAGTTGACTTCATCCGAATAACTTTATTCAGAAGAAACACATTATCAAGACTGCCCACAGATCGAAGAAGGGAAGAAAAAGGCACGGGAAAAATCACGAAATCGTAGACGTATATACCGCAAGTGCAACGGCCAAGTTGAACACTTCCGCATACCGATGTTAGAATTCAATTGTAATGCTAATGTCGTTTAACAATAGGGGCAACGTCACTCGTGTGTATGCCCGCCTTTCAACTAGACTGGTTCCCATGCTCTCCTTTGTCGATTTTGACCTTCAACGGAGCGGGAACCAGTCTATACCTGTCACCCCGTTACCGCAGCGGTCAAACAGAGTCAATGACATTGATTATGGCACAGACGTAGCTCAAGAGTGCAGACCTATATACAGGCATGCAACTGGAAAGTCCCCAAAAAAGAGGAAATTTAAATCTTTTCAAGACTTTGTACAGTGTTTCTCTATTTTTAATGGCACACATGGGAGGTCAAAAAAGAGGAAATCAGCTGATCTGAGGATAGGTTGCATGCCTGTATATATAGGTCCAGATTTGCCCCTCCAGGCCAAATCACAATTTGTATGCTCTAAAAAAATACATTTTGTGGGCCATGAACGTGAAGGTTTGAACAATAAAAATATTGGTGGAAGCCGTGCAGAAACTATTTCGTATTTCTGTGAAATTCGCATGAAATTGGGTCCTGAAATTTTTACCATTTTGCAAAGGAGCGCAGGCATCATTTTTCAAAACGGCGATGGGCCAAAGGACTACCTTTTAGGTTGATCGAATTTGGATGGAATTGAAAGATTATGAAATAAGCATTACATTCTTGGGTGTCTCAAACACCTTGAAGAGTTGTGATATTTTAAATAATTTTCGGAAGTACCCGTAGTTATCACTGAGGTCTATGGGAGTCGATTTGCAGGTCTGCTACCCTCAGGTCTCATAGTCGGTATAATTATTGTCGTTTATAAGTAAAAACTTTGGGGGACAGCAATAAATCACAGTAATGAACAGCGTATTTTAACTTTTAACTTTTTATTTTAACTTTTAAATCAAGTTTCCGCTCTGATGTAAACGATGTAAATCAAAACTCTTGATATGGATTGAGGGTTACGAAAAAAATTATTAAGATTGAACATTTATCAGTATAACCAGAAATGAACACGCAAAATACTTTACTACAAAAGGTTTGAACACCTTCACTTCAACAGCCAAATACTATATAAATAAAGAAGATGACAAAACGTAAGTGCAGTATATTAAAACTTTATTTCGTTACTAAAACATATGTCCGTCAAATGATTAAAACATAATGAAACCTGTTGTGACAATAACTCCCAGATTCTCGGGAGATAAGCAACTCGGCGTGGCAAAGACCCTCAGATTTCTAATCAAATAAAAATCAACTACAGTCTTGATGATTTTCAGTAAACCGTATTGACCGCTTTTCCACTTTGCTTTTCGCGTCTGATACAAAGGGACAAATGAAACAATGTTCCCACAATGTCAGACCCATTTAAAGTATACATTTTCATTGTGTTCTTGTCTATACGTCATTATGTACTCCAACTCAATAAACCCAGTAATTCATAGATATAACATTCAGAAATGTTCCCCATGCATCATAACATCTAACCTTGCTAAGCGTTTTTGGATGATCTACAGGGGCCGTATTCAAAAACTTAAACTTAAGAGAACACTTAAGCTAGACTGCTTACTTAAGTGGGGCGCTTAATTTGGTATTCACGAAAAGATCTCAGTGCCCCACTTAAAATAGGATGATATACAGACTCTCCACTCATGACTCAACTTTCACGTGGTCATCATCATCATCATCCCCATCATCATCCCCATCATCATTGATATCTCCTTGATAACTTTTGAATATAGATGGAATTCATGTAACACTCACAAAACATGCTTCAAAGCGAACAGTGATTGATTAAAAAACATAGATCACGAACTCCCTCTACCAATGAAAATATGATCGTTTTTATAAATTGACCACATAATGTAATTACGAAAAATACAATATCATGTTCAGTACGTGTAAAAGTAGCAGGGCTTTCTGAACGATTGCGAAATATATTCACACCATATTATTTGTATTTCAATCAACATAAGTTTCAACCCCAACACAGCTCTCTTGCAATCTTTGTGCGAACATCATCAATTGTAACAGCTTAGAAAATCATGGTTAGCTTCTTTTCAATATCAATTAATTAAAACAACTTCAACCAAACAAAATCTGACTGAAAATTTTGTTCGGAAGTGAAAACGAACCATCGCATGTGACATAATAACACACAAAAGCAATAATAAATGTAAAACTGTAACAGTGAATGTTTCAGAAACAAATTTTGTTCAGCAATATTAAATATCTACGGCTGTATTGTGTTATATAACGTATGAAGTGTTCATAACATTCGAAATTTCTGCATCAAAAAGACTGGCTAAAAGTCTCGCTACAAGGTGGGTATACTGTCTATAAGAGTTGACTGATAATACAATGAAGGCCGACCTTGTTTATCACGTGGTCTCTGTCAAACAAAACAAGTACACATTTTGAATGGTATCCAAGAGACATTTCTCGGTAAGTTGTAATCATTCGCATTCAAACATTTACAGTAAAAATATGCTCGTGTGGTCAATATACAAGGCTTAACACGTACACTATCAAATATCAGTTTGATTCTCATACAAAGTTTGGTTAATCAAATATATGTTCAACTGATAAACAGCATAAACAATTTTCAGGACAATCCTGAGCTTTCTGTATACATGGCAAACTGTCATTGCTCCACGGATAATATTCTCGTATATTCCATATTGAGCAAAATCTTTACAGAGCCTACAATACCAATAATTCAACGGCAATATAACCCGGTGATTTGAGATACATTTGTTAAACTGAAAGTATTTCTTTTAGGCTGTTCATCAACAAGGTTTTACCTATTCAAGCAGCCGCAGTCTCTTTTTGCCGCTTCTGTATCTTGTAAAGTTTAATCCCTTTATCTTCACCTAATATATTAAATTTGCTGTATAATTGTAATTGCTTAATTTCATGTTGTTCAAGATAGTGTATGAAATTAAGTCCTTTAACCTCAGTCGTTTTAAATATGTTTGGAAGATATATTAAGTTAAATCTCACGATTCACATTTCTGGCAAGCAACAGAACTGATGCTCAGTTGTCCTCGATTCTTTTACGATGTCAATTTTACACTGAACCTGTATAGGACAAACTCTCAACTACACTGGTATGAAATTGTCACAATGCCGATGCGCTTTTGGATATTCATTGCTTCCAAATCAATCAGGCGGGTACAACATATTCGATCTGTATACAAAGCAGAGCAAAAAATGCTTTACGATCCCCTTCCCAAGAATTATCAGAGGTCCACTTTTCTGGATATTTCTGGAGTGTGGTAATGTGCCCTCTATGTACCTGTATGACATGTGCTTAGACAGATGAACTCTTGCAAAAGCTGCACATAATATACATGGGCAATTCCACGGTTTAATACCGATTTTGTGCGTCTTGTTTATCATACATAACACATTTTTCTGGATGTCATCTTTGGTGCTTAGGTAGGTCTATGTCTACTCTATCTACCATGGGGATAACAGTTATTAAACCTTTTCGGTAAGGTAATTGCAGCCCAAGGAAAGTCACAAGTACATCAAAAATGTAACGTGAGTAACTGTGGAATTGCCCATATGTATTTCCATATATGATTACGTTTTATGAGTCTTTTAAATTTTCAACAGAAATTCCACCACTTTGTGTCCACAAACAACTAATCCAAACATTTCGCATCCGACAAACCCTTCATCCGTGGATCACGGGCTTCATTAAATTATCTTGAAACATTAGTGGATTTTGTCCTTCACAGATTTTTTTTTTTAATTCGAGCTGCTATGTGATTTAATAAGAATTAATAATATTTGAGAAACATTTCCAACTCACATCCGAATTTGACCTTAACCAGATGACGAATGACTCGGGAACTAATTTGAACCAACAGGACTTGGAGACTTGGGCATGCGCATCATATAACATATCAGGAAAGTGTAAATGCAGTCATATTAAAAAAGTTAACTCCGTTTCCCTGTGATACTTATATTCTTTTGTCAATGAGCATCCACCCACTTTCAGGCTTCAACTGTGCTCTGTTTATTTGAAACTGGGAGCCAATGCTTTTGCAGAGCCTCTCGAGGAACGATTCCCCTCAAAGCTAAGGGATTGTACGGGGAACATTTGACTCACTGCGGCAGCAAGGTGTTCAATGTCAGTGCTCTGCAGTGGGCAATTGGTTAATCTTAACTCCTTCAGGTGCGTTAGGTGTTGTAAGATCGGGATCCATATATCTGCCGAACCACCCAGACCATCAATATCTCGAAGGATCAAACTGACTAAATCACTCCGATTACTGAATGGCCGTAAAATGTCCGCCATATCCCCGCCGGTTAGTGAAAACTTTGAAATGCTCAGTCGTATGCCATTATCGAATGGCTGGACACGCAACACCTTGGGGACACGACCGAATTCACAATCCACCAGATTCCCCATGCTGCTCACTGATTTGACGATATATTTCAAATCGGGACTGTCAATGTTAGAATATCTCAGAGTGAGCTTCTTTAGGGGAATCACTGAATGCGAACTAGCCGCCCGTGTCCCTAACCGAAGTGCTTCAAGAAATTGTATCCCTCCCAACTGGAACGCCCAATCTTTGGCTGAATCGCTCAAATTAATTCCTTGGGAATGTAAGTCGCGCAGATTTTTCATCGAAGTCAATCCCAAGGCTAGGATTTCACTCGAACTTGACAGGTCACAGTCAATAAATGTAATGCTACGTACTTTAGCGAGGTGACCTACCGGCTCTGTGTGCTCGGCAACATGCTTCAGAAACCACACGAGCGAGTTCAGTGAGTAGTTGCTAAACTCACTTATCATCATAGATTCAATGAAAAACGACTCAATGAAATCCACTGATAACAAATCTCTTGACTGACTTTCAAAGTAGCAATTCAATGCCAATTCCTTCACTGTCGGATCGATAGCCTTTTTATGCAGCATCCCTAATATGTGCCTCGTACATTGCTGATTGTCGCTGCAGCAAAAGCGCAACATGTACTCAAAATTCCAAGGATGGCCAATTTTAGCCAGAATCGTCTGGAATTCCCCACCGCCTTTGCTTAAAAGGCTCTGACAGTACATAGCTGCGCAGTACTCTTGAAGTGTCTTATGGGTGAACTGCAGCGTGTCAAGCCCCTTCGTGACCCTCTGGCTAGTGAGAATACCCGCTTGTATTGCTTTATCAAGTGTACTCTTCTCAAACTCTCCCTCTTGAAATGAAAGCCTTTGCTCTGGGGAAACAAGCCCTTCTAAGGCAACTTTGCCAATTGCAATCACCACTTCCGATATTGCTTCTTCTGATAATTCGGGCATCTTTGTTCGGAATACGTGTCTAATAGCCTCACTGAACAATCTTGATAAAGTATCGGGTAGTGTTGCATTTTCCCTCCAGAATATGCACATGAGCAGAAGTAACATCGGGCTTCTTGCCAAATCGGACAGAACATTCGATGACTGAATCCTATCAAGAAGTCCCTCAGCCATATCACGCCTTGCAGTGAAAACATTTCTCGCATATTTTTCAATATCTTTCTTACTAAATCCCAAAAGCTTCACATGTATGAAAGATGTGGTAAGGAGTGAGTTACTTTTCAATATAGCAAATTGAGACGGGCGTGTTGTTACGATTACAAAACACTCTCTGCAAACTTTTTGATTGAGCATTCTTAGGATGGGACCATATTTCTCTTGGTCGAGATTAGTTGTCCTGAATTCATCTAAACCATCTACGAGAATGAGCACACTACTGCCATTGTTTTTAATGAATGCTTCCAGATCACACTTGTTAACTTTTGTGTCGTCTGATAAAAGCTGATCAAACACTGAATCAACAAGGTCCGACGTTTGATTGAGAGCGGACATCTGCAAAACGAACAGAAGCGTAAAGTGCCCGAGTGCCACGGAACCAACAGCCCAGTCGTATGCAATTTTGTCAATGATGGTTGTCTTCCCCATCCCAGCTGACCCACACAAAATGATGCGTTTAATCAC
Organism: Patiria miniata; assembly: GCF_015706575.1. Taxonomy (NCBI): domain Eukaryota; kingdom Metazoa; phylum Echinodermata; class Asteroidea; order Valvatida; family Asterinidae; genus Patiria; species Patiria miniata. The sequence goes on from NW_024037057.1 coordinate 3,857,254, forward strand.
ATTCCCGTCATTTCCTTTTATGAGGAAAAATTCCAATACTCTTGTACTTCCCCTTCAACAAAATCATGGTCACCCTTTTCTAATCCAAAATTTTTATATACGTCCCCAATATGTTTCATGTCGTCATCCCCCAAGGATAGAAATTGCAAGTAGGTGCCTGTGGTAGTATACCGGTTTTTTAATTCACTCCTGCACTGACTCGCAGCATCACTCGGACTGGATTGCGCTCCTCCCATCTTGTCTGTTGAAAGAAAAGAGGCAACATCAGTTATTATTATTATTATTATTATTATTTGTGGTTTATTAAAACACTGCTTATAGCAGCCCACAGGCTGAATTACAAGTCAGTTTACATACAAATTTCAATAAAAATTAGATGAGGTTAAAATCACAAAGAGTAAACGGTAAAAACAAAGGAAAATTGTAAGTACAAAAAATATAGTATACATATCAAAAATTGCACAGGAAAACAATACATGTAATATGCTAAAAAGAACCGGTAATTTCATTGGGCTGGTGGGAGTGAACTGAGTGCGCTATTAACAAGTCTGTTGAGATATGGGACTGGGCTATTATAAAAACGGGTTGTTTTACAAGATGAAACATGAAGTGTTCTTTTGGACCGGAGATTCATAGTATGGGTGCTTTTAGATTTGACAAACCACTCATTGAATTTGCTTGAGTTAAAGGATTTCATTGCAAATTTGTTACAAAGGGAGGTTCTGCGCATGTCCAAGGGTTCCAAACCAAAACTGGTCAAAGCTTGTTCATATCCAGTATATTTTTGACCCAATATAATGTGGCACACTCTTCTTTGTACTGATTCCAATAGATTAGAAAGAGTTGTGGTGATGCCCGAGTGCCACAATGGGGCAGCATATTCTATAACAGGCCTAATATAACCTTTATACACGGTCACAAGCTCTTTGTCAGTTAACCCTGTCATTTTGAGTTTCCTAAGCCTGAAATGTTTCATGTTGGCTTTTTTAACAATCTCCATGACATGGGCATCCCATTTTAAGTTGTTTTGCAATGTAACACCTAACAACTTCACACTGGGAACCTGTTGAAGATGAACATTAGAAATGGAATATTGAACGAAGGGAGGATCTTTTTTTCCCACAGTACACCTGCATGGTGTTACATTTAGAAGAGTTCAATTGGATTTTGTTTGCCAATGCCCAGTCATTGAGATTGTTTAAATCTGCCTGAAACCTGCTTACACCAGTAATGTGTCTATTTTCGCTGAGAGTGAGATCATCTACATATTTCCAGCATTTATTCTGAGTACAGTCAACGGCGTTATTAATATAGGCAAGGAATACAACAGGTCCGAGTTTAGTACCTTGGGGCACACCCCCAGAAAGAGTATGCCAATCAGAAAATTAGAAATGTGTCTTCGAGTAAACGATGAGAGACCAGTAATGTTTTACTTATCAGCAAGCTACCTTGTACGGACCCTTTGCACGACAACATCTTGTTTTGTGTGTCATATAATGGGCGAATAGTAAAGCATATGGATTGAGTGGCGGATCCCTACGCATTGCTAAGGAAGAAATTAGTACACCACTAAGATGGCTGCTATGCAAAGGGTCTGTTTAGTTTATCCATACAATTTATCATGCCATTATCCTCTTGACTAGCTCTTTTCCCATTTCACCTGGTGAAAATTAAAAGGGATGTCGTAGGCCTATCGGCATACAGGACGCGACATTGAGAAAATATGACTTTTTTTCAACGAACTCGTTTCTAATAAACAGAAAGCCTTGTACATTTTACCAAAATGTTCTTGATAATTCGTACTGAGTTCACCTGATATGTTCGAGGAAACGTTCACTGCAGCCTTTTCCAATGTCTCCTTTGCTTGTGTGTCACTTTCCTGCCTCCTCCACCAGGTGCTAAGCATCTCGAAGCACTGCTTTACAACGCTGCATCGGTAATCATGCTGAATTATTTCAATTTCTCCGGTTGTAAATGCCAATGTTTTGGCCAATGCTACCCAACGAGCTCCTATCTCCTCGGATTTTTTCAGGCAGAACAAATCGTAAGATCCTGCGAAGTGTTAAGGTGCATCATGAGAAATATGCACACGCCTTCGTTACTGAGACAATGGTGACTGTCAGTATAGCGAAATGGTACCCAGACTGAATTTCCCTCCAAAACAAATCAGGTGTGCATTGTGTGTTTTGCAGCGGCGATGACGTGAAAAGGGTTCATAATTTCTCTCTTTCCTTTGATTTTTTGTAACGGTATTTTATGGTTTGCCTCGTCTCTTTTGCTAAACTTTTTTTTCGGCCAGTGGTTCTGCAATATAGTGAACTCCTTTTGTTCGTCCAATGCTCTTGGTGAATACTTTTCCCAATCTGTAGTTTCACATCATGCGTAGGCCTAATATGCGCTCGACTTCAGAAGGCGTGGGCATGATTTCATAAAGTCATGTTGCATGTATGTTATATCCCAGTTTAAGTAAGTGCTGTATTAAAAGTAGCATTTGGTAGACTTCAGGTTCAGGTACTAACTTGGCTGTTAAAAATATATGAAAATCAAAAGACTAGAAGCGTGGTCTAATATATGTACTCTGTGGTGGTTCCATGTAACTTTCATTATCAAACTGCCTGATAGTGTTGCTACAGGATCATTATAGAAACCAAGATAATACTTAAAGCTTTTCCAAATCTTGTCCTTTTTTACAGCGTACAATTACTTATCGTTCAAAATCCCGTCACAAGATTGCTTTCCACCTCATTCTACAATTAATATCATAACATCAGAGGATTTTCCTGATGAGTAACCAATGGATTTTTCACTTGTCATTAGAATTTTAAACTAGGTAAGGCTGCGTTACTTTGTCAAATTGTAGGGCCTAATTCATCTGCGTATATAAAGGTACTTGTAAATTTGTCATACTTCTTTAGTAACTTAGCATACCTGATGTGACCCGAAGCAAGTCGCTCCTGCCCGAATCAATCAGAGCCTTCCTCAATGTTTGTTTTGCTTCTGTGTAATTTGTCTGCTTTCTCCACCAACTAATTAACATCTTAAAGCACTGGTTTGCTACACTGTTGGAAAAATTCGCCTTAATTTGTTGAACATCTTCTCTAGAAAATTTCAAGAATAAGGCCAAGCTTTTCCAGTGGGCTCCAATCTTCTGAGACAGATTCAAAACGGAGATGTCCTCAGGTAGAGTATCTAAATACAAATAAAAAGACATGTATCTATAAGTAAAGCGCGTACAGTTTACTTTGAGGTCCTCATTGCTGTAAGAGGTATAATAATGAGGAAAGAAAGTTGTCGCAAAAGGAACTAAGAATTATAGCCTTTTCCTGGGGGTTGCCGCCGCCCAAAACTAGAACTCATGTGGCTTTTATCTGTAACATAATCTATTTTAAAAATCTTGTGAGAGAAAACGAGAAAAATGTGTTGAAAGTCAATATATTTAACACAATTTGATAATTTGTAATTGAGAGGGGAAAGCAGTTGAATGAAAATAGCAAGCGGGAGATAAATACGACATACTGGATTTTTTGTTCATTACTTACCTGGACTGCTTTCGGCCTCAGCCACTCCCACTTGTTTCGCTGGCTTAGCTTTGTCTCGATGATCAACTTCGTCCCGCCTAGGCCCCTGGTCCTCAATTGAAGGTGTCCCTCTCTGCCTACCACCTTCTTTAAGCACTCCCAATTGTAACTCTTGTTTAGATTTGTCTGGAAGACCAACTTCCTCTCGTCTCGGTCTCTGGTCCTCAATTGATGGAGTCCGCTTCTGCCTGCTCTTTTCTTTTGCCCCTCCGCTTTCAACCTCTTGTTGAGTCTTAAAGGCCATTCGACGGGTTCTCTTTCCGTTTTTCTTCCGTCCTCCTGTATTAATATTAAACAGAAGCAAGCATTTTATATCACCTGTTTGTATTTCATGTTTCAACAGGAAGATGGAGCCTTCATGCCTAAGACCTGCGGTTTGAAGCAAAATGTGTTAGCTTGTGCAAGCTCAGATTACGCTTAATGAAATTTTCATGAAAGTGTGTTGTGTATGCTCATCCAGAAAACGGGACATCGCAACTTTTTGGGTCCAATTAATTCCAATAGGGATTCAAGTTTATAATGCAACCGGAGGATTATCTTTTACAGTTATACATATTTCAAACTTAACTCTTTTTTAGAAAAAAAAGAGTATTTCTTGTTTTGAATACATTCCTGAATCATTTTCAGTTTCGTAATGTCCACCCTTCTTAGTGAAGTCCCTGGTTTTGCTTTCAGCAATTTCTTGTTTATAATTGACTATAGTTGACTCGATGCATTTGTTTTGTTTTTAATATTTACCTTTTACATTCTGATAGATTGTGACATTTCCAATAATGGTAGTGTTATTTCTCCCATCAATGTTGACCGTATGTTGCTGCGCACTTTGATTCTGTGCCTCTGCCCCGCGTTCGTCGAAGAGAGATTCACGTGCTGTTGCCCCAGTCACTTGAGCCTCAGGTAGAGCAGTGATCTGCTCCTGAGTAATGCCTGGTTTACCAATCTCCTGCTCTATTTTTCCATCATGTGATGTCTTCACCGCTTGCTCCGTATTCTCCGTAAAGGCCGTGATGTCACCTTCTCGGTGTGATGTAGGATTATTTAAGTCTCTGGCAATCTCTGTCCGGGTAAACTGCTCAGATGGTGCCCTCATCTTTGTAGTTTCTTGTTGTTCTTGTTCAGATGTTTTGTGATCTCCAGCCGGCGCCGTTGACGTGGGGATGTCGTCGTTTCCCTGTCTACCGTGATCTCGTTGTGCAATACCAACTGGATCTGAGGCAAATATCGGTAAACTTTAAACTATTATATTTGATGATGATTGATAAATAATAATTTTATTGATTACATTCGTCTAACGTTCGCATCAAACCGTGGCTTAGGTTACAGTTCAGCTTGTGGAACACAAATTAGTTTAGAAATCGCATGTTCATTGCATAATTACTTTTAAAAATTTGAATTTCTTTGCAGCCCGACAACATGTAATCGATTCTTTACATTGGAATAACTAGTGCACACGTCTACATGCAGACTGGATTTGTTTGCACGCAAAAGAAACCCAGAAAAAGAGACTTTTGATGAATTACCTTTCTGCTTGCTTTGTTCGGTAGCCTGGCTCTCTTGAACCTCGGGTCGAGCTTTGTCTCGATGCGTGACTTTCTCTTGTCTCGGCCTCTGTCCCTCAGATGATGAAGTCCCTTTCTGCTTGCTCTGTCCTTTAGCCGCTCCCTCTTGAAACTCTGGCGGACGTTTATCACCAAGTTCTGCTTGTTCCGTCCTCTGTTGTGCATCCGATGGTATCATTAAGGCCAGCTCAGCAAGGCCGATTGAATTTATTGCATCTCGCAAACTTTGGAATCCTTGCTCGCGATTTGTTTGCTTTCTCCACCAAGTAAGCAGCATCTGCAGGCTCCTTTCTTTGTTGTCTGTGAAGGTGGTTTGGATTTGCTTGATTTCTGCTTCTTCATATTTCAGGTGTTTGGCCAATTTCTCCCAGCATGATTCAGTTTTCGAAGCCAAGTCCCGAAAGAATTTTTCATCAACATGGTGTTTGTCTGCCAAACGAAACAAGCTTTTTCGTAGGTATATCAGTATGTAATTGGATGCTGCATTTTTTGAATGATAGGCAATAAACTTAAGCCATTAAACTTTGGTTGAAAAAAAAGAAAATATTAATTTGATTTCTTTCAGATGGTATAAAATATCTGTGCTAATTTTTATCGAATTGTTTACATTTTCGGGAGTGGAAATAGTGAGAGATGGCATCGGAATAGGACGAGGAGGCGGTGCATTAAGTTAGATTGTTCTTTAACTACAAATACCTGTTCCCCAGCTTTGTAAGGTATAAAGCCGTGGGCTTTCCAATCCAAAAAAAATAATGTTTCCCATAACCATTTACCTTTTGGTCCACCGCCCAGTAGGCCATCAGTGCACAGACGGAGTGAGATGTTCTCGTCCTGATGAATTCCACAGTCGTGAAGTGTCAGCAAGTTAGAGAGCTTAAATAAAAAAGTTTTGATTAAACACACACTTTTGAAACGAAAGATATAAAATTTGGTGCTTGGAATTTCAAAAGCCAGATAAACTAATTAGTTATAAATTTAACTTTTCTGCCGTAGTTCCATAACATGTATATCATGAGACTCAATTGGTGGTGTCAAAAACCGACTCTCTTTTTGTTACTAATTTAATGCACACGACTGATGTAATTTGAATCATAACAGGTTGTCACTAAATCTCACATGGTCTTTAATTCGATGCACTGTTGATTGGTACTTGCTTCGTTTGTAAAATATGGAACCATCTTTACCTCAAAATTACGAAAGTTCCTTCGGATGTAAAGTCGCTGTTGTTGAGGATCGACACTGATTTTCTCGTGTATTATTTCTTTCAAGGTCGAGACGGATGTCTCTGGATTTAGTTGCAAACACATTGTCGTCGATTTATGTCGGAGGTGACTTCGTATAAAGACCTGAAGTACCACGTATCTGAAACTGGTAGAATGGAGGTTTGTATTATAAGGCCCAAGAAATAGTTGTAATTCGCATTTTTAGTTGTATGCAATGCCCAAATTGATGAACCATGTTTGCTTGTGTAATGATGCCAATACCAGATGCGGTAAATAAAGCAGCCTTTAATCATGTTTTACCAAATAAGCCGAGGTTTGTCTTGATCACCAACTTGTTCTTTTTTCAGTTTCTCTTCCTCGGTTGATGCCGCTCCTTTTTGTTTGCTCTCCTCGTCAACTCCTGCATCTTGACGCTTTTCTGGCTCGGGTCCAGTTGCTTCGTCTCTCGATTCGTTCGTTACTGATGCAAGAAGGAAAACAGAATGATCATAGTTTATTGTTTACCAATTATTTAAAACTATCTCTACTGTGTTTCATATTTTTTTTTCTTTTATAGTTAACAGTTTTAACAATTAGGCATTAATTGCTGATTTGTTTAAAGAGTTCGGTATGAGAGCGGGGTACTTAAAACAATTTTATCCTAAATTATAGCGTCTGATGTTAAGTTTATTACTCCTGAATGTAGGTAATCTGCTTGTTCACAGTTAAGCTCACTTGGTACATTTTGGGCCAAATCAGTCAACTTGATGGCCTCCAATGCTCGTCTCAGCTTCTGAGCTGCTTCGTCGCGATCTGTCGTCTTTTCCCACCACGTGAGTAGCATGTGACGGCTCTCTTCAGTGCTGCCTTCGTTGGTGGTTTGGATGTCTGCAATTTCCGCTTCTTCATATCCTAAGTGTTTGGCCAATTTCTTCCATGATGATTTGATTTTCGATGACAAGTCCTTGAGGTACTCTTCATCGATAGTGGCTTTGTCTGCCGAAATAAAATTTAAGTTTCAGTCAACCTTTTTTTCAAATACTTCCACCACGGTTTAAGTTATAACGTAGCAGTTAACTATGTACTACAGCTGCAGCAAACTAGACTCTTGTTATCTATTGATAGCTCAAATTTAGATTGTTTGTTTACTTAAACATTTATTCCTAACCTCTTTCATTTACCTTTTGGCACAGCGTCGTCATTCGGATCATCTATGGACAGCTCAAGAGAGATGATTTGATTCTTGTCGACACCATTCTCCTCAAGTGTGAGCAAGTCACAGAGCTAACAAAGTGAATAATGTAACAAAGCAAATTACATAATCAGGATGAACAGGGAGGATATAAAAAGTTAACCATTCAAACTTGAAGCCTTTCATAGTTTGGAGGAAGGGGTTGTGACTTTTTTGAAAATACTGTTGAAAACATGAAAATAATATGAGATCTTGCATTCTACATCAACCTTTCTAAAATACCGCAATGCGAAAATCTAGGTGTTGATTTTTCAAATTGAACAACTTATCCTTACTGGTATTATTAATTAAAGTATACCTACCTGGAATATTTCCCCGATGTACAGACGCTGATATCGTGCCTCCACACCGATCTTCTTCTGGATTACCTCTTTCAGAGATGAGACGGATGTCTCGGGATGGAGTTCGAAATAAAGTGTCTTGGGTCTATGTGAGGCAGGAGTCCGGACAAAGACCTGCAGTTTCTGTTTTACGTCTTTGGTATTTCTGTGAAAATAGGGAGAAATCATGACGTGTACTTTTAGAAATGCGTTATTTTAAAATAGATCGGGATCTGTGAACAATTCACTTGGAAACTATAGTCAAAGAAACATCCACTGTCAAGAGTCTATGAAAAGTATTGCACAAGTTCACTCAACTTTTACACAAGTAGCTGGAAAGAGTCAAAGATTCAACAAATCCTTCGATATTAAGTTACAATTGTGACCCTGATTTGAAATGAATAAATGTCATCCATTTTCCAAGAAAACCCGACTGGCGTCTACCACAGTAATCGTCGATAGTTCAGTAGCTTCTAGAAATGGTTTGGCGTGGCGAGCAAAGGAAAATATCTCCTTTTTTGCTCGTGTGAACGTTAAACCGACCACAACAACAGCGAGGTCACATTAAATTACATTTGTGTGGCTGGAGTTTTCTTTCAGGAAGATGTTTTAAGAAAAAAAGCTCTTCCTTCAAAGGTTTACTTTTTGGTTTTCGCGTAATGAGAAGGCGGGTTTTCTGTAAAGAATCACAGAGAAAAACGCCCTCTTCCTGAATCCAAATCCTCAATGGTCTTTTGCAGCATTTTGGTATGTGCCGAGTTGAAGGAAGGTGTAGGAAGGAAGGAAAGTTCACTAGCAGAGAGGAAAACTAGGTAGACGTTGTCTATGTGCTGGCGTTCAATGCCCTACTGCGATGGATTGTATGTAAATCAGCTATACGCCCCTCTAAGTAAACACAATAGATAATATTAACTGTAACTCGAGATAAGCATAACTACCCCTAGCAAGGTACGTAGCACAGACTTCACCTGATCTGGTCTTGTTTCAACCGGTTAGTACATGACAAGGCGGGACACCAGATCATGGGTTCATCTTTGGGGTTTTTTTCAAACCACGGATTAGTTTACAGATGTGGCTTCTTCTCCGACAACATAATCACTTTTAACCTTTCCAATGCCACCAGCGGGTGGATAGTCTTCAAACTTTGGTTACTGTTATTCGATTTAAAGTTGCTAAAGCAAAACCAGTGCATACTGAGCCTGATTCCCGTTAGTCAGGGGCTTCGAACTCTCCCAAAGCTCAAACAGCCGCGGAACGGAAGCCGAGCGCGGGAAAACCCAATTATATTTGGCTTATCTAACCAGCAGCATCAGACTAAGTAAACATTCGTATACACGTCGTAAACACTTCAGTTTTTGGACCCTGGAAACATGGTGTGATTTTAGATAATAGCCCTAGTCAGTGAGCTTGTAATGGCCCATTATTATTTATGGGTACAATCTCTTCAACTTTCAGGTTTTCGGCAGCATGCACTCATGGCATTTAATCATTCCAAAAAAGTTTTAACAACCCTTCTCGCTTACTCTGGCATATATCAAAAAATCGCTTCTATGAGAGTTTTAATGGTCAAAATAATCCAATGTGATTACAGTTAATTATTGTTCATGAAAATGCAGTTCCTCCTCTTCTGATAAAAACAAGGGTAGTGTTCTTTCAGTAAAACGAAAACAAATCAAATAGTTGTCTATATTCTCAGGCCCAGATTAAGTGTTTCGTAGGCCCTAGGCACTAGTGTTCCGAAGAATGGAGAAGGAAGGGGAAGGGGAGGAAATAAGAACAAAGTGGCGAATGTAAATAATAAACACCGCTGCTTAAAACTGTGCGAAGATAAAATCAGGTTCTGAAACCCATGGCAAAAGATTGTACATTCTGTCATGTCGGCACAAACTGCCGCTCGAAGTCGCTTCATATACGGGGGTTGACAGCTCAGCTGTGTAAAACACAAGCACGTGCTCTCTCGCACACATATGAATTGAGCTGATTCTTATTTAGTGACGACTCAAAATAACGATGGCATATTTCGAAAGATTGTCAAGCTACAATTTTGATATTTGCGCCAAAGAGCATCTGCAATCCAAACATTTCCCAGGGCTCTTAAGCACCCCCCGGACCCCACGCCTTCAGGGCTTCGCGCTCGCATATAAACAAAATTCAGTATAGGATTTAAAGACCCCCCCCCCCCCCCCCCCGCAGTCTGGGATCAGGGAACAGGCCTGTACAAAGTATGCGCAAAGGTACTGATCATGTACATGCAGTTTTGCGACAATGAAACAAAAAAAACATAGCTGGATTTTGTATTTTCGAGCATTATAAAATATTAATTTCAAACGATGACAGTACAAGCCTTCAATATAACAAATTAATCATTCTTGCAATTGTCCTCCGATAGAAAAGAAAGAAATTAAAACAACAAGTTATGTGGCGATGGCCAAGTCTTCAGGGGTCGGGTGGTTGATTGGGGATGACAAAATCACATAATTTCAAATGTCCCAGGCTGCAAATTTGTCGACCATCTCCCACAATGCACCAGGAAAAACTCTTGGTGGCACATGAAACGCCCGAATTGCCCGGCCGTGGACATTCGAAAGGGGGAGGGGAGGGGGGAGGAGGGCTGGACACCATATTATACTGGGACGCTCTTTATCAATTATGACTATACTCGCGCTTACATTTTTAAAAGCTTTTGTACTTTGTTTCTTCACTTTCCAGTGCTATTTAAGTACATTTTAGTTGCCGGGACGTTCGGATAATACCTCAAAATCCACATTTTTTCACTTCACAAAAAAGTGGATGATTCAAAATCCCATCCCCCGGTCAAAAAGTATAAGGGGCATATACCCCCACCCCACCACCACGGGAATTACGCCCCTGATGACGGCGCACGCAGCCGGCCAACGAGCCTGCAACTCGCACGGTCTTTTTTTTTCGTGTCCGGGTTGTCATACGCCTTGATTCAAATCTACGGTCATGAAAAGGCCTTTGAGATGAAACAAAGCAAAACCATGAACCTTTTTGCGACTGAACGATCTAATTTGGGGTCGTATTGTGTACTTAACAAGCGAGTATAATTTTTACTAACACCTGCACATTTAATACGCCTATCGGCGGCGGCGGAACGTTTTTAAAACTGGGGGCATCACCAAAAAGAGACATTTGCTCAGAATAAGGCACCTTCCGATGGTGTGAAAGTGGAGAAAATTGTGAAACTATTTTCGTTCACATTGCAAGGAATACATATTCCCTATAGCAAAATTTACTTCCAACATTGATATACACTTTTAAAAATGTTTGCATTACATTTTAAAAGTGTGAGGAGCACTATTATTTCTTAACGAGCCAGTTTTCCATTTTGAGAGGGGCACAATTTTTTTCATTGCGAGAGGGGTCATTCGTGTTTTCGAGGGATACTTTTCCAGCTCGAGAAGGTTCACAAATTTGTTGATGCACGGGGCATTAGTGTTTTTGAGGGGCACTTTTGCTTTACAAGAGAGGAGATCATTTTTAAACACCATCATAATGCTTTCATGTGCGTTTAAGGCCAGTTTTATTTTTATCTTGAGTGGGTACATTTGTGACCAAATGTGGCAAAATGAGGAATGTCTCCCAAAACCATGTGATGAGTAATCAACGCCTGAAGTTGGATACACTAGGAAAATCATGTAATAAGAACCGGAAAATGTCCCTGTCTAAAAATACACATTATAAAAATCTGTGACTACAGATTAGGCCTATTGAGAGTGGGGGTACAAGGACGGATCTAGAACACACTTTTGTGGGGGGGGGGGGGGGGGGGGGGGCGGGGGGGGGGGGGGCTGTACAAATCAAGCCAGGCCAAACTGGTATAGGTCCTAGCTCTAACAGCATGTTGGCACAAATTCTCGAGGACGTCATTCGCTTTTCAAAGTGGGGGTGGTACATACATGGGTATCTTGATCAGTACTAATTGTGCGAGTGCGAAGCCTAAGCGGGCGCGCGGGGTTCGGGGCCCGCTTAAGGGCCGGCCCCTGGATTCTAGGCGCCCTGTGGTGCGATCTGAGGCAATTTCTGACGACTGCCGAAGTTTTAGCACAAGATCATCATTTAAACATCTTTTTCGAGTTTTTCGAGTCAAATCAGCTGTTCTGAGCTATAAAATCAAATGTAGGCTACATTTTTTTATTCGGGGACAAAAAACGTTGGGGAACGACATCAGTCCTCCCGTTCCCCACCGATCGACGCATTTGGTTGGCACCGTGCTTCAGAACGACAGACTTTACACGTACATTTCATACGTAGGGCCAATGCATACATGCTGTACAGCGTCAGTTGGTGAAATCGAAAATTCTGAGAGAGACCCTCAAACGTTTTCAAAAACTTTTCTCTGCGCGTGTGGGTGAACGTTATTGAAGGTCGAGGCGTGTTTCTGTGGACTTGGGCAAGTCCACACAGTGTTTCTCCATTTCTGGAAAACAGGTTTGAGAGCATTTTTTGGATACGTTTATCGTGGCAAAATGAAGAAAAACACTAAAGGGGATCATAGAAAAATAAATTGTGTGGGTGAACGTATTAACACTGCCTTATGGGGTATCGAAACAATGGGAGGTACCCAACAAGGAATGCCCACCGACTTGCGGGGTACCGTTTTGGTACCCAACAAGTCTTTCACGAAATAGATATATTAATTTTACTCATAAACTAGGAATTTCCAATGTGGGTTGATATGTTAAGTCCGAATTTCAGCCCAGGAAATTAATTCTGGTTAAAATAAGAGCATTTTCACATTAATGTGCGACATTGCAAAATTTTAGTACACGAGAACAAAGGAAGTACCCCACTTCTCTACCTGTGTAAGTAGGTATAACGAGGCGACGTTGTGTGGACTTGGGCAAGTCCACACAGTGTTTCCCCATTTCTGGAAAACAGGTTTAGAGGCATTTTGGGTTAAGTTTATCGGTAGCAAATGAAGACAAACACTAAAGGGGATCATAGAAAAAATGGATTGAAAGAGTTTTCACAGTTTGAGAAAAAAATGAGTTTTTTTTTCACTGGTTTTTCTTAACTACACAAAACCAAGGGAATGTCCAAACTTGGTATATAACGTAAACATGTCTGGGTAGGCCTATGTGTTTTATGGCACACTGCGGTATTTTCGTAACCCCCCCCCCCCCCCCTCACAAGTTTCCGTAGGCCCCCAAATTTTTCGTAGTCCCAAAAAAATTTCGTAGGCCCTCGGCAAAGTGCGTACTGTGCCTATTGGATAATCCGGACCTGTATATTCTGGCATTCAATGAACTACTGCGATGGATTGTATGCAAATCAGCTACACGCCCCTCTAAGCAAACGCACTTAACTGTAACTCGTGATGCGATTGTTTTCGTTTTGGTATTTAAATGAACCCTTTGCGAGTTTTTTTGGTACGGGTAGCACGGACTACACCTGACCTGGTCTAGCTTATTTGAACATGGTTTGTACATGACGATGCAGGACACCAGATCATGGGCTTATCTTTGGGGGCTTCGCAATCTCTCCCGAAGCCAAAACGGAACGGAATCCGTGCACTGGAAACCCACTTATATTTGGCTTTATCTAGCCAGCGGCATCAGACTTTGCAAATATCGCAAAAGCCGTAAACACTTCAGTTTTTGGACCTTGGAAACATGGCGTGATTTTAGATAATATGCCCTAGTCAGTGAGCTTGTAGGGTCCCATATTTATTTCTGGGTACAATCTTTCAAACTTTCAGGTTTTCAGTAGCATGCACTCAGGGCATGAAATCATTCCAAAAAGCAGCCTCAAAAACACTCTTTTGTCGGGCAAATTTTGTGAAACAATAAATGCTTCAACGCCTTTATTTTTCAAAGTCGCTCTCCCCGTGCTATTTCCTAGTTTCACGGCGAATTATTTTTTTAGCAAAATGAAATGTGTTTACTTTGCATAAAGTATCTAACAAAGAAAATCGAGTTTAAGCATGAAATAATCATTTACCAAATTGTGAATTATAATTCTGCCTGACCACAACAAAAATTAGAATAGACGCCCACATTGAAATCAAACGATTGCCTTCAAAACAAATATAATTGTTTTGGGGGGAAAAACAAGAACAGGGTGCAAAATTATGTACACATCACCGTGGGGAGTGAGAGATAAGTAACACTATGGCTACAAATTCTCGATGTACGTCGTTGGGTATCGGGCAAACGCTCGGCCTCATTCATTGGTCAGTTGTTTGAGGAAAATAGATGGTTTCTTCTTCTTTGCAGTGACGTCGTGTCGGCCGCAGTTGCGTGGCACGCATGCTCAGAAGGTAAAACGTGCTGATTTACAACTACTGAAGACTACCGGAGGCGAAAAACAGGCCTAGTTAAATGACGACATTTGAGACAAGTTAATTGACGAAACTTGTATAAGAAGGAATAGTAAAGGTAATATGGTAGGGCAAATCGTCACCGTTTTCACGAAGAGCCACATGTCGATTTTGAAGAAAAAGTGTTTTCGAGATAATCGCAAAAGAAGTTTCTCATATTTTTAAACTGCAAAAAATACCACTTTGCAACAACTTTGTGAAGCAAGGACACCATCACACTATTCTCTGTGAGCTGAATTTTTACATGAATTCAGTAATAAGACTTAATTCAGCAGTTAATTAGTGAAAATTAATTAGTAAAGATATGTGGCTCTTCGTGAAAACGCAAATTCAGGTTCCCGACATATTGGCCCTCTCTGTTCAATGTGTATTTCCATAGGCGCGCGTAAGTACGCGCACGCAGCTGAAAATGTAACAAAGATATGTGGCTCTTCGTGAAAACGCAAATCTCATTTGACCTAATTTTACGTATTTCCGTGCAATGGGTTTTGTACGCGTTCAAAGGGCCAAAATGTATGTGGCTCTTCGTGAAAACGCAAAATTCATTTATCGTGATTTTGGCCCCTTGCAACATTAATGTAACTTGGAAATTAATGATGTTTTGCTTACAAAAACATGTCAAAATGGTTTAGTACATTGTTTTAAAGCAAAATATTGAAAAAAAATCAAAATCGAAAAAATAGTAATTTTTGACATATGTGGCTCTTCGTGAAAACGGTGACGGAATGAGTCAAGCATTGATTATCTGATGGCATGCTATTCACCATCTGAAGAAAATTCTCAAACAATTACCCAAAACTGAGACCAAAAGAAGTGTGCTCAAACTGGCTCATGACGCCGTGATGGCCGGGCAGCTCAGCACAACTTAACCACCGCCGAAAATTCCTTTTGGTTGAGCGTATACAGATTGACGTGCGAACATAACTCTTTGTAGGTGGTATATTCCCGAGCCGAAGAAAGATCTTTCGGCGCTGTTGACAGTTACGTCGTGTGCCAAGGAAAAGGACTTTAGCAGCCCAGGCACACTTAAAATCACTTTAGGAGATAATTGAATTTAAAGGTTTTGTGCTCCCATTTATAAATAAAAAATCACATCAGGCTGAAATTTGGGCACATGAAGGTCGTTCATAATTAATTAATTTGTGCACTTTTATATCGAAATATTACTTAATTTTGAAGTTATTTAAATACTAACTCTGCGACAAACACGTTTCAACCACTCTTTTTGGTCACTCAGCTTTTCTTTAGTTTTAGAAAAAAACAACCAGAATTGCTCAAAAATCTGCTACGATGATAGATAACATCTTCTTTAGTACATATGCTCAGGATGGCTTATCCAGTACTGGAATATATCAAAACCTTGGCTTCTATAGTCAACATATTCCAAAGTGATTACAGTTAATTATTGTTTAGTTTTTGAAAGGTATTACCTCCTTTTCTCTGATAAAAAAAGGATTTCTTTTTCATAGCTGACACCAGTGTTGGAGGTCTTGAGGCTGATTTTCATGGCCTTAGCCTCGACCTTTGGCCTCGGAGGTGCAAGGCCTCGGCCTCGGAGCCTTCCGGCCTCGGCGAATCCGGGGGGGGGGTCGCTGGGCGGGGGGGGGGGGGGCTGGAACATTTCATGAGGGGGGGGGGCGTCATGTAGGGGCGTCAATTGCTTCTCAAAAGTGGGGGTGGGGACATACCTTGATCAGAACTGATGCGAGCGCGAAGCGCGAAGCCCTTACGGCGTGGGGGTTCGGGGCCCGCTTAAGGGCCCCGAAACAAATTGGATTCTCGATGCTCTGTGGTGTGATCTGAGGCAATTTCTTACCAACAATTACCTTAGCACAAAAGATCATAATTTAAACATTATTTTCGAGGTTTTCTCAGCTAAAGGCATAGGAAAAATTGTTGAACATTGTTTTCTAGGTGTGGGGTCATTGAATCAGCTATCAGAATTCTGAGCTATAGGCGTGGGGTTCGGGGCCCGCTTAAGGGCCCCTAAAATTTTGATTCTAAATGCTCTGTGGTGCTATCTGAGGCAATTTCTGACCACTTTAACCAATATTTTCAAAGCAAAAGATACATTGTAGTACATAATAGGGCCCGGTAAATGAGACACGAGAAATCTTGGGGGGATGGGGGACATTTGATATTGTGTCCCCCACCCTTCAATAAGTGGGTGGGGGGGGGGGGGGACCAGTCCCCCTGTCCCCCCAGGATCATGTAGATCAATGATAATTTATTTAGAAACTCAAAATCTCAGTGGGGGGGGGGGCGACTGGAGGCGACAAGGTTTCATGGGGGGGGGGGGCTGTCGCCCCCCACGGCCCCCCGTGGCTACGCCACTGATTTCAAGGAATTTTAATTGGTGTATTATTATTATTTAGCTTATATGAATGGAGGAAAAAGTTTGTGCATGGCCGATTCGCGTGATATCACAGACTGAAACTGGGTGACCCACGAACCACCTGTCTATAATACGTGTTCCGTGGTGTGAGCGAGCAGTGCAGTGGGTGTTAATATAATTATCATTATGCGTTATGTCACGCCGATTGTCAGCTTACTTGTCCGCGGTTTCCGGTCGAAGGGTCGTTTCTCAGTGGTCATCATGTGGATCATTCGCGGCTATTTAGATTTAGATCAATGATAACTTTTTTAGAAACTTAAATCTCAGTGGGGGGGGGGGGGCGACTGGGGGGGGGGCGACAAGGTTCATGGGGGGCGGTCGCCAAACAACGCCCCCCCCCCGTGGTGACGCCACTGCTGCGTACGCTGTTACGCAGGTAATAAGTTATACATACGCAGCGCATCGGTCCCGCATCGGTCGAGTGCGTTACGAGTACGCTATGTGTTCGTGACGCACCCCGTCAACATTATGAGCCGCCTGTATTGGACGTATACATAGCATACTTGCAGCGCAGATGCAACGCACGCTAAACGGCGAGCGGTGGAAATGCGGCGGGAATACGCTCAGAAGTGTGTCAAGCATGCGATCGGCATAAGTCAGGTGCGTCCGGAATACGCTCGGCATGCGCACTGCATACTGACCTATTCGCAGCCCGAAAAATAATGTTGTGCACTGCATACGCAACTCATACGTATCTCATACACAATGGATGCGCTGAATTCGTTACTTGTACGCTAGATGTGCGTCGCACATAAGTTAAAGTGATCAAAACATGTCGACGTTAATTGAGCGTACGGCTGCGTATTGAACATTTTGATAAGGAACTCATCAGGAATTAGGATACGCAAAGGTGTGACAGGGGCTTTACCGCGTGCCAGACTACATAAGTCTGGCATCAATCCCATTTGCGTACAATAGCATGTGGTAGTAGACTAGTCTGGTTGCAGGTTGTGCACAATTTTCTCGTTTCGCCTATGTACACCGACCTTTAAAAATGATTTGCGGCAAGGTGAGGCGAGCTTAATCATATCTTTTTATAAGCCACTGTTTCAGTAAAAGTCTGAACTTTCTGGGTACGATCGAGTGTACTAGTCCGTACCATTTTATT
Source organism: Patiria miniata (assembly GCF_015706575.1). Lineage (NCBI taxonomy): Eukaryota > Metazoa > Echinodermata > Asteroidea > Valvatida > Asterinidae > Patiria > Patiria miniata. The sequence goes on from NW_024037057.1 coordinate 3,875,011, forward strand.
TTCTCATAAAGATATGAAAAAGAAAAAAAACATACGATTCATCAAGTAGATTATATTTTTACACGTTGATTTAAATGAAAGTTCGGCTCACACGGTAATGTTTGGCGCAAATGGTCGATATGGAAAGCGCGATTTGAGAATTCGTTTTTCCATCCTAATGAATGCAAAGTTCTGAATGAATGTTTTAATAATAGGAGTCGGTATTCCTCGTGGTACCAGGATACTTTTTTTTTGTATTTTTAGAGCCATTTTGATATTTATTACATGTATAAGCACGGTTTGAAATTGACTAATTTTGCCTTGTTACAGATATACGGCCAAAACCTCTGGACTCCCTACCTCTTGCCATGATCTTAAAATTCTTCGAAGCCATTGGATTCAAATCGGATGATCCGAGAATTCATGGTCATTTTGATGAACTGAGTGATATCATACACGCATGTTCCGTGTTGCCGTGTTGTTTGGAGCGGGATTGGCCATTGCCAGACTTTGTCTGGTACCGCGGTATTAACAGTGATAATGCGTGGACACATCCCGTTGTGTGGAGCGGGGGATTGGAACGATTGGAACTATGCTTTGCCCGTGCGTAACGGTGGGACGTCTGGCACATCGCGGTGTTTGCTCGGCGCGCGCCTGGACAGTGCGAAGGTCGGGGGGGGGGTCGTAACTTTTTGGTTATGAGTGATAAAAACCTGATTCAAAAATCAAGTTGTTGTTTATTTGATGGGGATTTCTATGATATTAAGCATTTTGATAGGTTTTGAAAATAAGATTTATAAAACATGCTAAAAGTAAATGATGTAAATCTTACAGAATAGAAACTCAAAATTTGGCCATTTTACTCCACAGGGCAAACACATATGAGCCTGATTCAAACGCCATTAATTTTGTGATAAAAAAAACCTTGAGATTTCTTTCTTAAAATTTGCCGGACTCCCTTCAAGGGGAAACCCATTGCAAGCTGTAAATTTGTAAGCCGGGTACTCCAAAACTCAGTGAATTCAACTAAAAAGATGTTAAAACTCCAACATAATCTTAGCCTTGTTTTAGTGATTTATATTTTATTACGCGGTTGTGGCCTCGGCCTCGGCCTTGGTCTAGGAGGTTGTGGCCTCGGCCTTGGCCTCGGAGGTTGTGGCCTCGACTACAACACTGGCTGACACACATCCATTTTGATCATAAGATTCTTCAGAAAGTGTTTCAAAATATTCACCCTGAAGTGTAAGGCATAAACGTGTTTATTAGGTGCGTTAAATCTTAAATAAATCATTTTTAGCGTTACTAAAACCGAAAATTCATCTTAACAAAATTATATATAATAGACACATTCTAAGTCCACTGCTTTCGTATGGAGGTGATTGATGCTTTATTACGTGTTTCAGAATGCCCTCTGAACACTTTAGTATGGCTAAAGTATTCCAATCTTATTTATTGGCTTCGAACTTTTTATCTAGACTAACCAACGTGACGAACCTCCAGAAACGACCTTTTAGAATCCTTGCGAACTAATTCTAAAGAGAACACACTTTATTTAATTTTCTTAAAATACTTTCACTTTAGGAAAGCAATCATTACCAAGTTCCTTTTATTTAGCTGATTAAAATGGTCTCCTTCTGTTAATCTGTTAGAGTTCTGAACAGTGTATACTAAATTCACTTTTCGATCTTCAATCTTCGTGGATAGTCCTCGATCTGCAAATCATCTTCCCAAATTGAGAACTTCCTTCACCCATTGTGCTGAGGTCCCCTAAAACTCCTTTACCCATTGTGTTAAGGTCCCCTAAAACTCCTTTACCCATTGTGTTAAGGTCCCCTAAAACTCCTTTACCCATTGTGTTAAGGTCCCCTAAAACTCCTTTACCCATTGTGTTAAGGTCCCCTAAAACTCCTTTACCCATTGTGTTAAGGTCCCCTAAAACTCCTTTACCCATTGTGTTAAGGTCCCCTAAAACTCCTTTACCCATAGTGTTAAGGTCCCCTAAACGTGGAAAAGTCTTCTATCAATCCGTCCACAGATACTTTTTTATGAAGCCCAATTCTCTCATAAACCTTAAATCATTCTCGTATCTATAAACAAACAAAACAAACTATCGCCGTTGGTAAAAAAAGAAAGAAAAGAAGGCATGTGTGATGACTTTCGATGACTGGTATCACATAATTTGAAGAGGGAGAGTCATTTTGTGAAGCATTAAAGGGAATTTACAACATTTGCAAACATATAAAACACGAAATGATCAAATCGTCGCAGGTTTCACGAACTGACGCGACCGACCGCACAGAGGTAAAACGTGATTTAGAAATAATCGCATTTGAAGTTGGTGATCTTTTAATATCCTTTTCTGACGGATTTGTGTCATGGGGAATTTCCCCCAAAATGAGTGTATGAAAGTTGATACCTTAAATAATCTAGCCAAATACTTACTTCATAAAAACAATTTCACAGTTAATGAGAAGTCGTTCATAAAGCACAAAGACACTTCGTGAAAACTTACAAACACACAGCGCGCACTGTGCAAGTTGCCCGTATCCAAACAGTCACTTCGTGAAAACGTTTACACACACACCGCGTTGCCCGTATTCAAAGTGTCACTTCGTGAAAACCCCAACACACACACACCGCGTTGCCCGTATGCAAAGTGTCACTTCGTGAAAACGTTTACACACACATACCGCGTTGCCCGTATTCAAAGTGTCACTTCGTGAAAACCAAATGTCAGTGGGTCGACTTGTCTTGTACGCATAAAACAGATGCCGGCTTGCCCGTATGTAAACAGTCACTTCATGAAAACTAAGAGATAATATTGGGTCGAGTTGTCTTTTAGCTGTTTTGGTTGTTCATTATGCACAAATTTTAAGTGGAAAAAAAGTACCTAAAATGTCTTGTCTTTAACATGCCTGATAATTAAGATATTGCGGGGATGATAACCATAGCGAAGAAATAAGTCATGTGAACTGCCGGGGTATCATTAAAAAAACGACTACACTTCATAAACACAATACACAGAAACAACCATGGGGTGGGGGTGTAAAACAAAGAAGAGTCGAAGCAAGTATTTTCACCTCTCTTTTTTTAATGAATTTGTTAACAATTTCGTTTTCTAAATTTCAATAACAACAAATTCATGTAAATCACAAGCTCCAAAATGGTTTAAGTTTTTTTTTTTTTAAACAATTCATTAGTGAGACATTGCAGTGATATGATGTAATGCAAAATATTTTGAAGATTATCAGTGTTTTTTATCAGCAGATTTTAATAATAAAAATTATTTAAAATCTAGATTTCATAAGCAGTGTAAAAACAAAATTCATTCAGTTACAATTTCTTTTAAAGGCAGGGTGTACGTTTGGTAACTACTCCACAAGTTAATGATCATGGCAACTTACTTGGTAAAGAGCACTGGAGAGCTGTTGATATTAAAAAACATTGTAAGAAAAGGCCCCCTTTGAAGTAATGTAGTTTTAGAGAAAGAGGTAATTTTTCACCCCAAAGTTTGAATCTGAGAAAGGCTTCAGGCATGAAGGATACACCAAGGGAGAAAATGGTCTTTGACAATTACCAAAAGTATATCCTGCCTTTAAATATAAATTCATTTGAGTTGTTAAATAAAAGTATCAAATAAATTATTATGTACGACGAGGTCTTCAGATGTTTAATTGATAAACCTACCCTATTGAGTAAACATTTTCTTGACAAAGCCATTTTCGACAAAAATAAAATTGTACTTGTTTTGCTTCACCTTTTTAAGTGAATGTTTGTTAAAAAAAACATTATTTCATGTTATTGCAGGTTTTACTTGTACTTTAGCAGATCACATTGGTGGGTTGACATTATAATCAGAAATGCAAATGAATTCAATTTGAAGACCTGGTATTTAGGATGGTTAAAGGTGAAACAAAATTAGATGAGTAATGTATCTTGAAAATACGAGTTATTTTATATACATTTTAAAAGCCATATGACACTGGTTCAGTTGACGCAATCATGGTATATGCACATTTGATTCTTGTTTTCCCCTGTTAACCACTTTGATAAATTATTTTCTGTAATCTGTACAAATCGTAAAATCATTAAATGAGTACAAACTGCTTAGGCTAAGGTATAATGTCAACATTAACAACCTTGTTTCCAAATAACTAAATAGTTGCCATGTGATCAGTTGTCACAACCCATTCGAAATGATTACGCAAATGAATAAAGTACTCTCATCCATCTCATGTCATCTCAACAATGGTTGAATCTGCGAACAATAAAGTAGCTAATATTTCCGGAAAATCCTGCTTCACATACACCCGGTTTGCTAAAATAATGCCAACAATAAATCATTTTCATAAAGATCTACAATTTTTAAAACGCTAACCAACAGCCAACATCTTGCAACATGATAGTAACAATTTCTTATGTTTCATTGTGTAAAATTTAGAATATTCTTTCAATTTTTTCTTCAGACTTACCTGGTGAACAGCCAAAATATTCAAATATCCATCGAACAGCTTATATACTTCCTGCAGAACTTCTCTGATTAAAATTAAGCACAAAGTTGCTATGTGTGTGTAATACAGCGGCTAACTGTTTCTTAAATGTTTTCTTCAGACAGACTTACCTGTTGAACAGCAAAAACATTGTTTCGTTATGACTGGCCTTCTGAGCAAGAAAAAAAACACCTTTTATTGGCAGCTGAGTTATAAAGATGAGGTTACCTTGTCTTTCAGACAAGCATGAACACTTTCCATTAGAATGCAGAAAATAATTGATGCTGAATGAGCATCATAGGAAATGAAAGAGCTTTCAGTGGTGAAGCTGGAGATAAAATGCAACGTTATCTGCATGAGAAATTACTGGCGTGTTACCTGTGCAGAGACTCTTGAGATCGTCATACTTGCCTTGTGATATTTTTGGCGGCCCAGATGAATAGAGAAGCTGCGGGGTGATTGTTTCATCTTCCACACTTCTGCGTGCATTGCTTATGTTCAGAGTAGCAAACTGGTGGTCTGCATGGGAAAATTTAAATCTGATGATATCAGGATCAGCTTTTTCAACATTAAGCTGCATGAACTTTGGCCACTCAACTTTGATTCCTTCTTCCGATGTACGTACCTTCAACACACCTTTCCTCTGACTGAATGTCTTCCAGTCAGTTATGTCTTTGGCTTGGACCTGTATGACTTTATATGGTGTGGGATTCTTTCTGGCCATTTGGCAAATAGGAACAAGTTGAGCAGGTACACCAATATCCCCAGTCTGCTTAAGAGCCTTCTCAATGACACTGTGCATGGAATCTCCCTCACTCTGGCCATGACCTGTCTCGAAGAAATGTAGTGTTATTGATCTGAGTGACTTAGACTGCTGAACAAACTCAAGCATCATTGTAGGAATTATTGAGTTTTTGTTTTGACCACAGCATCCGTCTGAAAACAAACCCATTTCTTTGAAACCAAGATTGTCCATTTTCTGCAAGAATGCATTCAAATGGGAGGCAATTTCACAAGATCCTCTTCTTGTTTGGCCTTCATGAGCCAAAAAACAATACCCATCTCTACTTGCTAGATCGTACACCGTAAAGTTATAACATGCCAAACGCCTCTTGTAGAATAGCTCTGATCTACAAGATTGAGGTACATAAATGACCTGCTGCAAGTCGAAAACGGCAGCACAGTAGTCTTTTGATTTTGATGCTCTTTCTTTAGCCTTTGTCTTCAGCTCTCGCACCTTTTCTTTTTCCTTTGTGTGCCTTGTATAAGCTTCCTCAAGCTTGCCTTTCTGTTGAGGATCACCATGCCGATAGGAGTCACAAAGACCACAGAGGTCTTTTTTCGGATGATGGAATTTCAAGTTTAGAGACTTGAAAACAGTCTTATAGAAGGAGAGGGAAGCACCTTCTGGATGAGTTTCTCGGTACATTCTGTACATGGTTGGTATATTCAGATCTGAAGAAAGGTAATGGCACTTGCTGTTTGATCTGCAGTAGTGGGACTCCATACGTGGGAAAAGATTAATATGTTGAGTTACCTCATCTGTGATAGCTTGATCGTGTTCTTTTCGTTGCCTCTTACCTCTTTTTTCACCTTCAAGTACTCCACATGACTTTCGTTTTTGAATCACAGTGCGAACCTGGCGTTCAGATATACCCAAAGTAGTTAAAAACTTAGATTTGCACACCATCCTTTTCCCAACATTTCGATCAGAATAGGGCAGAAAGTAAGAGCATTTTGTTACTCCCTCCTTGGCCTCTATATGGCGACTAAGCCATTCTCTTTGCGCCTGCAGGCTACCAAGATCAAAGTAAGTGTTTCGAATATGTTTGCAGTCTTCATCTGAAATCTTATGGCAATCCAATTTTCGAATTGGACAAAATTCACAAGTGCTGGCAATATTACTTTCCCTCCTTGCAGACACTTCACAATCACTTTTTTCTGAACGGTAACTTTCACCACGATTCCTTTTATATTTCACCAGAAAGTTTTTGCTTTTGATAGGTTTTGTTGTTTTGGAAGAGAATGGCATTGCCTCGCCATCAACTGGAAAGTCACTGGGAAATAAGTTTCCTTCATTCAAGTTGACACTGGTAGATGGTGTTTGAGATTGTCCTTCATTTGACTTACCTGTATTACCAACTGGGGCACAATCTGATAACTTCTGTGTACCATGATCAGGAAATGCACTTACAGATCTTGTTGGCAAATGTATATCTGTAACATTACTTACGTTGTCTGTGTTAGCACTTTCTTCTTCGGGAAACATATTCCCACTTGAACAACTTACCTGGCTAGATTCTGGCATGCTGGCATTGTTAACTTCAATGTTTCTAGAACTACCTATGGGTAGACTTGCTAAATCAAGGTTAGACAAATCGGCATCAACCTGTACAGCATTAAAGAAAACATTGTGCGAACTACAGACATCACTCAGCAAAAAATGATCATAGCATAGCAAACACAGACATGTATTGCATGTCGAAAAGACTTCCTTTTCACAAAAGAAATTGTCGCAAGACATTGGCTGTTGACTAAGCATTGGTGCAGTGAATGAAGCTTCTGGCCGGAGACGAGAAACTGAGTGGGAGCGCAAAGGTGGACACATTAGTAACCCTGAACTAGTGTGAGGAAGTGATGCAATCTGGGAACTTAGTACAGACCTAGGACTGCATGCTGACTTCAGGCTGCATGGTGTTGAAGAACTAAATGTCACTGGAGGCACCGCTGCATTTTGCGGACTACATGCAGTAGGCGTGCTACTGGCCAGTGGCACGGCTGCATTTTGCGGACTACATGCAGTAGGCGTGCTACTGGCCAGTGGCACGGCTGCATTTTGCGGACTAAATGCAGTAGGCGTGCTACTGGCCAGTGGCACGGCTGCATTTTGCGGACTACATGCAGTAGGCGTGCTACTGGCCAGTGGCACGGCTGCATTTTGCAGACTACATGCAGTAGGCGTGCTACTGGCCAGTGGCACGGCTGCATTTTGCGGACTACATGCAGTGGGCGTGCTACTGGCCAGTGGCACGGCTGCATTTTGCGTACTACATGCAGTAGGCGTGCTACTGGCCAGTGGCACGGCTGCATTTTGCGTACTACATGCAGTTGGCGTGCTACTGGCCAGTGGCACGGCTGCATTTTGCGTACTACATGCAGTAGGCGTGCTACTGGCCAGTGGCACGGCTGCATTTTGCGGACTACATGCAGTAGGCGTGCTACTGGCCAGTGGCACGGCTGCATTTTGCGGACTACATGCAGTAGGCGTGCTACTGGCCAGTGGCACGGCTGCATTTTGCGGACTACATGCAGTAGGCGTGCTACTGGCCAGTGGCACGGCTGCATTTTGCGGACTACATGCAGTAGGCGTGCTACTGGCCAGTGGCACGGCTGCATTTTGCGGACTACATGCAGTAGGCGTGCTACTGGCCAGTGGCACTTGAGGCACAGCTGCAGTCTGGGAACTTAGCGCAGTCATAGGACTGCATGCCGTCTTCAGGCTGCATGGTGTCAAAGAACTAAGTGCACCTTGAGGCGTAGATGCAATCTGTGGACTACATGCCGTTGGAGTCCCACTGGCCGGTGTCACTTGAGCCGTAGTTGCAGCACAACGGATAATTGGTATGTCATTTTCCATCTGTGAATTAGGTGCTGCCTTTGAACTTGCACATCCAACTTTACCTACAAATTAATTACGTAGAATAGAAGAATAATTTTAAATCTTACATTCAGCCTTTTATCTTTTTTAATTTTTGTTTCTTTGTATTAATAATAAAAGTATTAAGGTAAAAGGTATAAATTCTTAAAAATTATTAGTTATACCTGATTTGTAAAAAGCCAAGGGAGTGTCGTCATCTGCATCAAAAAGTTCATCTTCATCAATATCTAGAACTTTTCCAGACCAAGGTGTTCCCTCCCACATCATGACAACCCTTGATGATACTCCCAGATGACCATCACATGACAAGTCACTTAAGTCGACAACATTTTTGGTGGAGTCATGATCCCATTGCACAAGCACATCCAAACTGAAATAGGTAACGATGCATGAAAAATACTATTATAGTACTAGTATTGTGTTATATCAACAGTATAAGTATAGTATCAAATCCAGCATTCACCTGATGATGCTTCATCAGACAAACTTACATCTTTCTTACAAATTATAATTCCCTTACAAAGACCACAAAAGTTGTTTCATAGTTGTGAGGAATTGTTCTGGTTAATATGCAACAGATGTTTCAGACCCCCCCCCCCAAATGTAGGCAAGTCCAGAACCAACAACTGGGCCGGGGTGCTGTACTCCTCTTTTGCAATTTTGACGTCAACGGTCGCAGTAGCTAAGGCAAGCAATAATAAATCATTACTAATTAATTGTCAGATTGTTGACTTTGCAACTTAACAAACACAAGAAGTGCAAAATATTATTACCATTTGCACTAAATATTGGCTTATTTGACGTGTGTAAGTACTGGTCATAAAAATGTTCGTTAAATTTCGGGATTCAAAACAGAAATTCTATTCCCGCCGATGTTGGCCGATCGAAAGCTGTTCAATGAGATGTATGCGTGGCGGTGTATACCGCCACGCTCACGGGTCTACTATCAATCTTGTCTTTGTCCTTTTATCCTGCATAATCATAATGTAATTGAAATATCAAAAGGAAATAAATACAGTGGCATCATTAAAACCTACCGTTTCTTGGTTCCCTTTTTATTCATCCTGACAATGCACAACTGATAAAAATCTGTATAGTAAAAAGAAACACAAGCAAATAGTAACGTTAGATCATCATGTAGGCCTATTAGCTGTATAAATAGTGCCAATCCCCTCAGTGGATTGGCACTATTTTTCTATGGGGCTTATCATATAATAAAATATATATTTGCTAATTATAAGTAAAGTAGTAGGCCTATCTCATTATATTTTATTTAGGCCTAGAGACGAATGTCAGACAAGTCGACCGTTGAGACAACTCGACTCGGGACAAGTCGACCGTTGAGACAACTCGACTCGGGACAACTCGACCGTTGAGACAGCTCGACTTAATGGAAATGTATACACGTGGAGCGGTGGACGAACAGGCCCGGCAAAAACAATCATGCTGCGCTATATCGGCTCTGTTATATGCAACAAAAAACCCTCATGTGTCATCACTCCCAAACGGCGATCAGCCGCCGTCAAAAATCCCCTGTACTATCCCCAAAACTAGGCACAAAACATGCGAGGCGACTTGTCTCAACGGTCGACTTGTCTTTCCATTTATCGCACATACGGTCGAGTTGTCTCAACGGTCGAGTTGTCTCAACGGTCGACTTGTCCCGAGTCGAGTTGTCTCAACGGTCGACTTGTCTGACCCCCCTAGAGACGAATGCTGTTTGGCGCTGGCGAAAAGAAAAGACCCCGTCATGCCCGTGATTCGTGAGCAAGATCCTGACATTGGGCAATGGTCATTGCGGAATGATTAACTGCATACAATACGGACTAAACATGTGAAACTATTGTTGTTTTACCAAGCTGTTAAATCAAAAGGCAACTATCTTAAATCCATAAACAATACGTACCACGGCAATCTGTGGAACCCTGTTATGGAGGCTGCCATTTTGTCCGTCGCGTAAACAGAACAACATCGTACTCATTGTTGAAAGCGAAGCATGGTATACCACACAAGCGCACCTGAGATCGAGCTTGTCACGTCACTTCGTGAAAACCTTTACGCGAGAGGTCGCTGTCACATTAGTTTTCACGAAGTGACATCTTTTGAACCGCCACTTCGTAAAAACGAAAAAACTCAGTTTACTTAGATTATATAAAAACTTGTTTACTTTATTTGCAAAACTAAACAGATTTAAGGATTGAGACTTGGTAGAAAGAGAGATAAATGTATTTCCAGTCCAAATAGTGACTAAACCCATTTTCATAAAAAGTCAGACTTTTGAGTAAAACGTCACTTCGTGAAACCTGCGACGAAATTATCACGGAATACCTTACTGAATTGTTAGGGAATGAAAGTCTAGAGCATCCTGTAAAATCGTGGCTCCTGGTGTGCTGACATTTTCAACAAAAAATTTTCCAACGCTGGTCGGCCGACCAGCGTTAGAAAAAACTGTTTGTTTTTTTCAAAAACTGTACCTAATTTTTGCAATTGATTATACACCTGTGAAGAGGTACAAGTTTGCTAGACTGATTCTCCGACCTAACAATTCCCCAAAGTCTATACATTAATCCGTTTCATCTTAAGTGGGGTCATGGAGCCAGACTACAAGAACATGACTGGTTTTCTTGGTTTTTCCGTCAACTACAAGCCCAAAACATGAAACAAGTCAGTTCAACAATATTTGCTATGTCAATCTAATGCTCCAAAACCAGTGTTTTCTGAAAATTGATACAAAAGCAAATGCTGTACATTCCCTTTAAGTGATAAAACTGCTCAACGATGTCCGTTAATGGACAGTCACTCTCTTTTACTGTTAACGCCTTCTGCTGGGAGTAACGCACAGCAGTTTGACCCGATTAACAGTAATGTACTTTTGGAATTATTGCCCAGCAATTGTCCTGATATTCGGATAATGCACAAAAACGCACCACGCAAAGCAGCAGTAAGCAGTTTTAGATTGTAATTTTACAACAATAAAGGTACCGTACAATAAAATTGTTGGACAGAAGGAACAAAATCATATTCTTGCTGAATGTTGTTGCCCGGCCAAAACACATATTTATTCCCATTTATCAATACCTTTTCGGTCTAAAAACCAAAACAAGTAAAAAACTAGACGTTGCCAACCATTTTGGTCAACAATTTTACTGCACGTTTTATGAAACACCCATCTGACCACTGTGGCAAACATTGCAACAAAACAACAAAAACAACGAGACGTTTCAAGCGGATTAATGCCTCATCGTTGGACCTGCGCTGTTTTTCTAGACAGATGTATTAACATGTACAGCACTGACGAGAGGTCTACAAGCAGACATTTTAAATTTCAATACATTTCGTTTGACTTTGCTTTTAAATTTCGTAAATATATTGTTAATTATTGGGAAATAATAATAACACTATATTGGGAAATAAAGCATCATCTCCTATTGTGTTTCCGAATGCTAATCATTTCATGCATTGGTGGGACTGCCGAAGGCCAATCTCTTAAGGAGGGTCAATCCCGGAGATGTGACATCGAGTTAAGGTCTCTAAAAACTTACATACATGTGTTTGAAGAGCTCGACTTTTCTATAAGGTAGATCTGTTACGAAGTCGCTTACCTTTCTTTCGCAGGTTTACTTCTTGGTTTGCGGTATGATGAAGTCCTTCTCTCATGGGAGTGGTAATGAGACGACGGTTTCCTGTATGGAAGCACAGAAAGAAACGCCTCCTTCCTACGCCTGCTGACTTTAGTCTTCCTGCTGACGAGTTTGGTGTTGGAGTGGTCGTACACAACGGCTGTTGCCTTAATGTAGGCATCCAAATCCTGAATGGTCTTTTGCGGCATCTTGATATTTACTGCTTTGACGTTGGAAGAAAGATGTGAAGATTCACTCACAGAAAGTAAACTTAACTGGTAATTGTCCACGTACTCAACTGGCGTTTGATGCCCTACTGCGATGTATTATATTTATATAGGCTGTACAATTATGTACACAATTATGATATTATCTGTAACTCGTGATCCTCATAATTATTTTCGTTTTGATAATGAACTATGGCAAGGTAGTACAGACTACACGTGACCTGGTATTATTTCAATTGGTTTGTAAATGACGAGGCAGGACACCAGATCAGGGTTTATCTTTTGGGTATTTCCAAACCACGGCGTCATCCCAGGCTACGGCTTCGTCTCTGACTTCACAATCACTCTTGCAACTCTTAATTTCAAACCAAATAGATATTCTTAGAACTTTGGTTTCGTATTATAACATTTTATGTTGCTGAATAAGAACAAGAGCCTGGATTGAGCCTTGATCCCCCTAAGCTTTATGCCTCAAACTCCCGAAGCCAATATGGACGGAAGCCGTGCATTGGGAACCCACAGGTATTTGGCTTTATCTAGTAGACTTCATCAGACTTTGTAAACATTTGCATAAGTGACGTAAACACTTCAAATTTGGACTTTTGGAAAATTGCGTAAATAAATATATTAGTGCCCTTGTATTGCAGGGGCGAATCCAGGATTGTTTGCAGGGGATTGGAGGTTGGAGTCTCCTTGAAAAGCGTGTTTCCTGAATTTGAAGTCTAGAGTGTTCCTTTTTCAAATATAGATTACAAATTCAGGAAGCAACTTTTCAGGAAATGTTGCATATATTTTTATGTGGCTCACAGTACGGAGGAAGTCCTGTAGGCCGTCATCTATCTAATGCACATTATTTATGGGGCTACTGCGACAATATCGCCTTAATGTCTCTCCAATACTGGGTTGCCTCCGTTTTTAGAGTCACACACCACTAACCACATGCATATCAATGTTAAATCTCCAGAAAAGTTGTGTTCCCTGGTTTCTTTTTGCAGGATAGCTAGGCATAAATGCGTAGAGAATTTGATTTTTCCAGTTTGCTTTCAACCAGGTGAGCAGCTTCCGTAGTGTACAGTGGCGGCTTTGGGGGCACCCCCAAGTTTTACCTCAACACTTTATCTATAAATAGATTAATTTTATTAAGTTTATTTTCTTCGCTGTTAAGATTCATTTAAGTTGAAGATAGAGAGTGGAATCATCGCCTCTGTTGACATTATGTTGTGCCAGTGAAAGCATTATAAGCATTGGTACTTTGGTAGACAAAACATATATCACACATGCATTTATACAGCCGTAGATAGTGTGCAGCCAATGTTATTGTACATTTGATTCTGGATATCACTAGATTTAATTTTGACTGCCCCCAAATATTTCCTATACCCCAATCGTTCCTGCCCCCAAGTTTATAGTCTGGCGCCGCCACTGGGTGTATACAAAGTGGGGAAAAGCAGACTTGCTTCAAGAAACGCAACTTTCAGGGAATTTAGCACACATCGCTATGTGGTGACAATACGGAGGAGGTTCGGTATTTGAGACACACTCACGGGGCTAGGGGCAGACAACAGACTGTGACCGGATCCGCCTCCTTATTGGCAAATATGTAAAACAGATGAGAAATTGATTAGGATTACGTTATGAGGAATATTGAATATTCCTTTAATTCTTTACAACAAGGAATAATTTAACAACGTGTGCTGGACCTGTGCTTTGCAATAGTTATATTTCATGTTGTATTCTTGATTGTGCATATCAACTAGGGGAGGTGGGGGGGCACACAGACTCTGCGTGCTGAGACACCAATTTACTTTATAACAACAATTCCGAGGGGGCATGGAAACGTGGCCCCCTCTATGCTCTACTTCTTCTTGCGTTTGCAGAAAAAAAACAACTGTTTTTTGGGGAGAATCACAATTGGGGAGTCAGGTTGGCGCAGGGTTTCTTTTCTCGCCTTCCACCGCTGTGACCCGGGTTCGATATCCAAATATGTGGATTGGGTTTTCAATCCCTGCCCGATTCCGTGATTTTTTTCTATTGATAAAGAATATCAATAGGTGTTTTCCTCCCACCTACGAAAAAACATTGACTTCTCTCTACAGGTTTGTTCAGGCTTAGGAGCAAGTGTGCTTATGGTGCTATTGAAGATTTCTTGGTTTCCTTACCAGATGACATAAATACTGATAATGAATATGATGATATACAAGGGTCTAAGCACTGTGGCTGGACCTGAAGCTGCTCTGTTTTGCAAAGAAGAGGAGTTTTTTTTTTCAAAATTGTGATGGGCTTCATGACAAGCTTGAGATTGGAGGTTAACTTAAGAAGAACTCCCCCCAAGGGGAAAAAGAAAACAAACTAAAGAAAGAGGGTAAACCCAGGTTTTAATTTAATATCTTATCTGCCCTGCAGTAGTGTGGGATGTGGTGTCCTTTTTTTCTAAAGAGAGGGATGATTAGGATATAATTGATAGATATATGATTTGTTTTTACTGTAATACCCCTTTACTATCTTTTTATAAAGCAAATACAAACGAGATGAAATTGTTTCTTTTCCTCAATAAAACTTTATGTGTCATTTACTTATTTCAGTCCAAAATGATTTATATAAAATACCAATGTATCAAATCTCTTATTGTCATTATGATCAATATAAAAACAGTGAACCCAAACATCACTGAAGGACAAACTTTCTCAAAATACAAACATTGCTTACTGTCAATTGTACTGTCTGCCAATTATTTTCTGTTTTAAACGTTCATTGGATGGTGAACAGTATGATTACTTTCAAGAGTTTGAGTAACCGAGTCACTGACAAATGGCGACTATTTCTTCTTTTTTCAAACACGAGTGTCCAGACAAATCCTGCTGTTTTCTATAATTAGGCATGGTTTAATTCTTGGAAAATACAAGCAACTAAAATCTACACGGAAGAATTAGTTGTGTTTCTTATATAAAGTATCACCATTTAGGTGTCTTAATTCATGTTGTTTTTTATAATTAGGCTTGGTTTAGTTCTTGGAAAATACAAGCAACTAAAATCCACACCAAAGAATTAGTTATTATTCTTATATTAAGTACCACCAATTAAGTGTCTAAAGGGCCCATGACAATAACTTTACTTGGGAACATATTTTGTGCATTTTTGCTAATCCTCTTAAATGTATAACAAATATTTGTCACCCCGCCTTCTCAATTGAAAAGTGCACTCCTTTAAACATTTAAATTCCCGGTGCTTTTCCTGTCAAATGAAGGCGCTGTTGCTGTGATGCCATTTCAGGAAGACACTGTTAAGTTAAGCTGTTTTCCGTCAAACTTGTGAACCAAAAGTTTCTCATTGAAAATATTTGTGAAAAAAACTTTGCTCAATGGCCTAATGTCATATACTGAAACAACAACAAATCACCAAAGAACAGATTATTTACGAAAACAAATATCACAAATTCTGCCGAAGTTGTTGTGCTCAAACGGCGGTAACATTAAGGTTTCTGCCTGAAATGACATCACAATTTTGATCATGCATTTTTCAAATTCGGAAGAGCATAAAAATTAAAAAGGTACTAAAATAACCTTACAAATGGCAAAATGAGAATTGAAAAAAACATTAAATAGAAAACAAAGGTGCATTTACAAGGACTGCATTAAAGCAATTACATTACATTTGCAATTAAAGGCAAAGTTGCAATTCCAGCATTTTTTTCTCCACAAGTCATCATTTAACGTTAATTAAATATCTATCTGTTTTAACGTTCCTAGTTTATCTACGTACGAATAAACGTGTGCACCACCAGGAGAAATGGTGGGACGTGGCCGCATTATACAGGTACGTATGTGTGTCTGTCTATACATGTTTATAAGGCCAAAAATGTGCATTTACAAGGACTTGCATTACAGCAATTACATTACATGTGCCCTTTAAGGCAAAATTACAATTCCAGTATTTTTTCTCCATAAGTCATCATTTAACGTTAATTAAATATTTATCTGTTTCAACTTTCCTACAGTGTTGTCTACGTACTCATAATGTGTGCACCACAAGGATGAATGGCGGCACGTGGCCGCATTATACAGGTACGTATGTGTGTCTGTCTATACATGTTTATAATTGGTCTCATTAGACAGGTTTGTTTTGTGCCCAATTTAATAATTAAATACCGGTACACCATTTGAATGGTATGTAAGCATTTAAATAAATGAGAGACCTTTCTTAGACATTCAGAATCAGTCACATAAAATGTACGGTTTATGATAAGCTATTTTGATGGCACAATATAAAACGTAAAAAAACCCATGTACACTTCAAAGTTTCAGTTTGATTTCTCGTACAAAGTTAGGCTAAACAAACATATGTACAAAGTTGGGTTAAGAAAAGATACATACAAGATACAAACAGCGTGGCACATTGTCAGAAATATCTATAGCTTTCCAACTGATTGCATATACGCTCCTTAATTATGTACACTTTCAAAAATACAGTTCGATTTCTCATGCAAAGCTGGTAAACACAAAGGCATAAAAACCACATTTTTTCAGGAAGATCGTGGGCTGATTGCATGCCATACTCTTATTGTTCCCCGGATTAATATTCTTATATATTCCATTTTAGAAATGTATCTTTACCCTACAAAAATAATATTTCAAAGGCAACATCACCCGTTGATCACAGGTAGCACATGCATTTATTCAACTGGATGTATTTCTATTTGGCTGTTCACTAGCGAGGGTTTGCCAATTCATGATCGTTTAAATACATTGCGTTCATACAATGCATTTAACACAACACACCGTTTCTTAGGAGTTTTTTTCACAATAACTTGTGTTGTTACTTCAAGACTGACCTGAACATTGCATCATATACTCGTGCTTTAGTATATGATATATTTGGGAATGTACATCATATGATAGAGTCAAAACAAACTCCACTTCCCCATGCCTCAGATATGTGTTTCTTATCTTCTTCTGTCAGTTCACATCCGCCCAATTTCAGGCTACTGACAACCCGTTTCATTTGTTTCAGACAGGGCGCCCATGTTTTTGCGCAGCCACCCAAAGAACGATTTCTCGCAAGGCTGAGGGATTCTACAGTTGAAATTTGACTTATTGCTGCAGCAATGGGTTCAATGTCAGTACTTTGCAGTGAGCAGTTGATTAAATCCAACTCCCGAAGTTCCGTCATGTATTGTAAGGGTGGGGTCCAGATACCTGCGGAACCACCCAACCCATTAGTGCCAAAAAGGAACAACTTCACCAAATCTCTCCGATTACTGAATGTCTGTAGAATATCCGCCATATCCTCACCCGTTACTGAAAGTCTCTCCATGCTCAGCTGCATGCCATTATCGCATGACTGTACACGTCGAATCCTACTGAAATCCCAATCCACCAGATTCACCATCTGGCCTACTGATTTAGCGATATATTTCACATCGCAACAGTGAATGTCACAACGTCTCATAGAAAGCTTTTTCAGCTGCATCATCGACTGCAAACTAGCCGCCCACGTTTCGGCATTACCACCGAATTTCAAATTCCGTGAAAGGTTAAGATCAGCCAAGTTTGGTATTTCACTTAATGCGGCAGCAATGTGTTCAATGTCGGTGCTTTGCAGTGAACAATCACTTAAATCCAACTCCTGAAGTTCTTTCATGTTTTGCAAGGGTGGGGTCCAGATACCTGCAGAACCACCCAGACCATGAATGCCTTCAAGGATCAAACTGACTAAATCTCTCCGATTGCTACATGACTGTAATATATCCGCCATATCCTCGCCGGTTAGTGAGAACCCGGCAATTCTCAGTCGTATGCCATTACCCCATGCCTGTACACACCACTTCTCGGAGTCACTACTGAAATCACAATCAACTAGGTTCTGCATGCAACCTACTGACGTAGCGATATATTTCATATCTCGACTCATGAGGTTGCAATTTCTCATAGCAAGCTTCTTTAGGTGAATCATCGACTGCAAACTTGCCGCCCACGTCCCAGCGTTACCAGCCAAGAGTACATTGTCTGAAAGGTTCAGATCGGCCAAATTTTGCATTTCCCCGACCGATGATACAATATGTGGTATATCTTGCTCATTAATTTCACATGAAGATAAATCGAGTGATTTCAGGTGAATCATCCTCTGCAAACTTGCCGCCCACGCACTGGCAGTACCACCCAATGTCCTATTTTGTGAAAGGTTAACATTGGCCAAGTTTGGCAATTGACTTACTGCTGCAGCAAGGTATTCAATGTCAGTGCTCTGCAGTAAACAATAAATCAAATCCAAGTCCCAAAGTTCCGTCATGTTTTGTAAGGGTGGGGTCCATAATTCTGCGGAACCCCCCAAACCATAAATGTCAAGAAGGATCAAACTGCCCAAATCTCTCCGTTTACTGAATGACTGTAAAATATCCGCCATACCCTCGCCCGTTAATACTGAGAGACTCTGAATGCTCAGCTGTATGCCATTAACGCATGGCTGAACACGACACTCCTCAGCGGACCCATCGCAACTGTAAATGCTAGAATTTCTCATCAAAAAGTGAGAAACACTGATGTCAATCATCCTCTGAAAACTAGCCGGCCACGTTCTTACGATACGACTCAAGTCCCAGTCTCTTGAAAGGTTAAGATCGCTCAAGTTCGGCATCTCCCCAACAGATGAAGCTATATGTGGAAGATCTTGTTCAATTATGGCACATTTCGATAAATTGAGTGATTCCAGGTGAATCATATTACGCAAACCAGCCGCCCACGTCTTGGCGTTACCACCCAATTCCTCATTGCGTGAAAGGTTAAGATGGGCCAAGTTCGGCATCTCCCCAACTGATGATGCAATGTGTGATAGATCTTGTTCATTTATGTCGCATTCCCATAAATCGAGTGATTTCAGGTGAATCATCTTCTGCAAACTAGCCGCCCACGTTCCTGCGTTACCACCCAATTCCTCATTGCCTGAAAGGCTAAGATGTGCCAAGTTGGGCATGTCCCCAACTGATGATGCAATATGTGATAGATCTTGTTCATTTATGTCGCATTCCCATAAATCGAGTGATTTCAGGTGAATCATCTTCTGCAAACAAGCCGCCCACGTTTCTGCGTGACCACCCAATCCCTCTTTGCCTGAAAGGCTAAGATGGACCAAGTTGGGCATGTTCCCAACCGATGATGCAATGTGTGATAGATCTTGTTCATTTATGTCGCATTCCCATAAATCGAGTGATTTCAGGTGAATCATCTTCTGCAAACAAGTCGCCCACGTCTTGGCGTTACCACCCAATCCCTCATTCCATGAAAGGCTAAGATGGGCCAAGTTGGGCATGTCCCCAACTGATGATGCAATATGTGATAGATATTGTCCATTTATGTCGCATCCTAATAAACCGAGTGATTTCAGGTGAATCATCTTCTGCAAACAAGCCGCCCACGTTCCTGCGTGACCACCCAATCCCTTATTGAATGAAAGGCTAAGATTGGCCAAGTTGGGCATGTCCCCAACTGATGATGCAATATGTGATACATCTTGTTCATTTGTGTCGTTTTCCCATAAATCGAGTGATTTCAGGTGAATCATGTTCTGCAAACAAGCCGCCCACGTTCCTGCGTGACAACCCAAGTTCGAATTCTCTGAGATGTTGAGATTGGTCAGGTTTGGCATTTGACGTAATGATGCAGCAAGGTGTTCAAAGTCAGTGCTTTGCAGTGAGCAATCACTTAACTTTAACTTCTGAAGTTCCGTCAGGTTTTGCAAGAGTGGAGTCCAGACACTTGCAGAACCACCCAGACCGCCAACGCCCTCAATGGTCAATCTGACTAACTTTCTGCGATTACTGAATGGGTGCAGTACATCCGCCAAATCCTTGACAGTGAGTGAGAACCCCTTGATGCTCAACGCTATGCCATTACCCAATGACTGTACACAAAACTCCTCATTGTAACTACTGAAATCACAATCCACCAGATTCCGCATGCGACTTGCTGATTCAGCGATATATTTCAAATCGGGACTTTTAATGCTACAATTACTCATGTCAAGCCTCTTTAAGTGAATCATCGACTTCAAACTAGTCGCCCACGTTCCTGCGTGACAACCCAAGTTCGAATTCCCTGAAATGTTGAGATCGGTCAGGTTTGGCATTTGACGTAATGATGCAGCAAGGTGTTCAATGTCAGTGCTTTGCAGTGAGCAATCACTTAACTCTAACTCCTGAAGTTCCGTCAGGTTTTGCAAGAGTGGAGTCCAGACAATTGCAGAACCACCCAGACCGCCAACGCCCTCAATGGTCAATCTGACTAACTTTCTGCGATTACTGAATGGGTGCAGTACATCCGCCAAATCCTTGACAGTGAGTGAGAACCCCTTGATGCTCAACGCTATGCCATTACCCAATGACTGTACACAAAACTCCTCATTGTAACTACTGAAATCACAATCCACCAGATTCCGCATGCGACTTGCTGATTCAGCGATATATTTCAAATCGCGACTGTAAATGTTACATTTTTTCATATCAAGCTTCTTCAGGTGAATCATCGACTGCAAACTAGTCGCCAACGTTTCAGCGTTACCACCCAATCCCTCAGTGTCTGAGAGGTAAAGATCGGCCAACTTTGGCATATTTCCAACCGATGATGCAATATGTGGTATATCTTGTTCATTTATGTCGCATTTCGATAAATTGAGTGATTTCAGGTGAATCATCTTCCGCAAACTAGCCGCCCACGTTCCTGCGTTACCACCCAATCCCTCATTCCCTGAAAGGTTCAGCTTGGTCAAGTTTGGCAGCTCCACAGTTGATGATGCAATGTCTACTACGTCACGCGGGTCTAAGCCACATTTATCTAACTTGAGTTTCGCGAGGTTTTTCATCCCTCGCAACTGGACCGCCCAGTCTTTTGCCGAGCCTCCCAAATTCGTTCTTTGAAGGCTTATTACAGTCAACTTACCTCCATTACGAAATGATGACAAAAGTGTATTCACATTGCTTCCAGTTAGTGTGCAGCCATCGAAATCCAATACGCCCAAATTTGTCATTGTTGGCAAATGCAAAGCTACGACTTCACTCAACCTTGATACGTTACACAGTACTAGGAGAATTTTTCGTACTTTAGCGAGGTAATCTAATCCCGAGAGCTGTGTGTGCTGGGCAACATGCTGCAGCAACCACACAAACGAGTTCAATGAATCGTTGCTAAATATCCCCATAACTTCAGTGAAAAACGACTCGACAAAATCTACTGATAACAAATCTCTTGCTTGACTTTCAAAGTAGCAATTTAAAGCCACATCATTCAATGTCACTCGTTCAAATTTGAATTCCCTTATAGGCATCTCGTGCAGCATCCGCAATATATGCCTTGTGCATTGTTGATTGTCGCCGCAGCAGAACCGCAGCATGTACTCGTAATCCTTAGGAAAAAGAAGTTTATCAAGAATCTCCTGAAATTTCCCATCGCCGTTCCTTAAAAGACTCTGACAGTAAATAGCTGCGCAATACTCTTGAAGTGTCTTATGATTGAACTGCACGTTATTGTGCGTGCCGCGCCACTTCATGACCCTCTGGCTAGTGAGAATACCCGCTTGTATTGCTTTATCAAGTGCACTCTTCTCAAACTCTCCCTCTTGAAATGAAAGCCATTGCTCTGGGGAAATAAGCCCTTCTAAAGCAACTTTGCCAATTGAGATCACCACATCCGATATTGCTTCTTCTGATAATTCAGGCATTTTTCTTCGAAATATGTATCTAATTGCCTCATTGAACAATCTTGATAGAGTATCGGGTAGTGTTCCCTCTTCCCTCCATAATAAGCACATTTGCAGCAGTAGCATGGGACTCCTTGCTAATTCAAACAGGACATTCGATGACTGAATCTTATCAAAAAGTCCCTTAGCCACATCAAGCTTTCCAGGGAAAAACTTTGTCACATACTGCCCAATATCGTCCATCCTAAATCCCAAAACCTTCACATAGGTAAGAGGTTTTTCAATGAGTAATTTGCTTTTCAATTTGTCCAGGTGAGAGGGGCGTGTTGTTACAACTACAAAACATTCTTTACCAAATTTTCGATTGAGCATTCTTAGAATGGACCCAAATTTCTCTGGTTCGAGGTTAGTTGTCCCGAATTCATCAAAACCATCTATCAGAATGAGCACTCTACTACCATTGTCTTTAATGAATCCATTCAAATCACACTTGTTTACATTTGTGTCGTCTGATAAAAGCTGATCAAACACTGAATCAACCAGATCAGACGTTTGATCGAGAGCGGACATTTTCAAAACAAACAAAAGTTTAAACTTCACAAGTGCAATACCCTTCGCCCAGTCGTATGCAATTTTGTCGAGAATGGTTGACTTGCCCATCCCAGGTAAACCACACAAAATGGCGCGTTTAATCACTTTCCCGTCTCTTGTTTTTATGAGGAAGATGTCTCCATATTCTTTAACATCACCTTCTATGTCATCCTGGTCACCCTTTTCTAGTTGCAACTCTGTATATATATCCCTTATATGTTTCATGTCGTCATCGACCCAGGGTATTAACTGAACGTAGCTACCTGTTGTAGTGTACCGGTCTTTTAATTCACTCATGCACTGATCAGCTGCAGCATCACTTGGACTGGATTGCGCTCTTCCAATCTCGGCTGTTAAAAGAAACGATGCAACATCAGGGATTAAATTACAGGGGCGAAATGCAAAGGCTTGATTAGTCTTATTGGTCTAATTTCATTTTTTTTCTGTTGCCTTCTTTCCGACAAAATGACTATATGATTCTGATAAGTAAATTTGCATGCCAATTCAGCAAAGTAGGTTTGCATTTTTTTTTCAACAAAACTTACACAGATAAGACGTTTTAGTCATCTACCAGCAACTTTGTATCGACCCTTTGCATGACAAGCATTTTATTTCTGTGTGTGGGTATGTGCTCGTGTATGTAAGTAAAGTATTGAGTGGCGGACTGCGAACACTAGAGGACCATAGGCTCAACGATTGGGTGTGAGTCCTCAATTTGGTATCATATATATAAACCATTCACTAACAGGAGGGTAACACAATTAACGACTGCAAGTATACACTCACTTGTCTTGTATACACTGCAAATTGCTAGGGAAGAAATTAATGCACCCTAAGATGGATGCCATGCAAGGGGTATGTTTAGTTTCTCCATGAAATGTTTATGTCATTCTCCTCTTGCACTAACTACATGATAAGACTAACAAGTTATTTTCCAACGTTGTAAGTGTAGGGAAATGATGTAATTTATGACAATATTTTCCACAGAAATGGTGCAGTTAAAAAAAAACAGTCCAAGGAATTTGATCGTATGAAATGAATTGTGTATCCTGTTATTTTGGGGGTTTTCCCTTAAAAAGAAGAGTACCCTATTGTATTGAGTCATGGGTGTCGCGGGGATAACAATGACCAAAAACAGTTTAAAGAAAAGAATATAAATGACTTGTCAAAATAAATATTCTGCTTATTTTAATGACAGATGACTGTGGTAACTGCATTCTGGGAGCGGGATAAAACGCGCCTGTGTACATCACATGTGTAAACATGAATGCATAATTCGTATACAGGTACAGTGCCTCATTGATAAAGAGTAAAAGTCACCAAAATAATAATAACAATGTTAAATTATGTAGTTTGCATGATAGAACGGACGACAGAAGCGGAATTCCTAGAATACTGACTTTGACAAAATATGTCTCTGTGACAAAACTGATAACTTTTTCGCAATTCGACGAAATAATTTCCGTTAAACATTAAACTAATACGGTGTGCCTAATTTTCGTGATAATTCTTATTGAGTTTACCTGGGATGTTCGATGGCATGTCTATCAGAGCCTTTTCAAGCGTCTCCTTTGCTTCCGAGTCACTTTCTTGCCTTCTCCACCAAGAACTCAGCATCTCAAAGCACTGCTTTACTACACTGCATCGGTAATCATGCTGTATTATTTCAATTTCTCCAGCTGTAAACGTCAGCTGTTTGGCCAATACTTCCCAATTCACTCCTATCTCCTCAGACTTCTTATGCAAGTCCAAATCGTTAGATCCTGTGAATATATAGTTAAGGTGCATCGTAAGTAATAGCACAAGGGGCGGATCTAGCTTTCAGGATACAAGGGGGTGTGAATAAGAGCGGTTGAGTGAATGCTTGCCGCATGCATGATCTGCTATAGGGGGTCTGGCCCCCGGGATATTTTGATATCTACGATGATTTCTTTACGATCTAAGGCAATCTGAGATTAAATAAGAATATTTGCATTGTATCTAATATTGTTTACTCCGATCTACCATATCACTTTTACGGGTCATAAGAGAGTTGAGCGCGCGCGTAACTGCACTTTTTGTCACTTTGAAGCGCAGAAAAATATTAACGATTGTACCAACTTTCTTCAGTATTCTAGTGGCTTGATTTGTCTTTTCTGTAAAACGTCATTTTTAACTTTGTAAAATGCAAGTGTACAATTTGTCAAACTGTCTTGGTTACTTAGCATACCTGATGTGCCCCAAACCAAGTCGTTCCTGCCCGAATCAATCAGAGCCTTCTTCAACGTCTGTCTTGCTTCGGTGTAATTGTCCTGCTTTCTCCACCATGTGCTTAACATCTCAAAGCATTGCCTTACAACATCGTTGGAACGATTGGCCCTAATAATATCTATGTCTTCTTTGGAAAACTTCAAGATTAACGCCAATTTTTCCCAGTGTGTTCCAATCTTCTCAGCTAGATTCCAAACGGAATTGTCCTTAGGTAGGGCATCTGGAAATAAATAAAATGTAGTCGTACCATTAATAAAGCGCGTACAGTTTATTTGTTACAATGCATACACATTGGAAGTGACTGCGTGCACTATGTGGATATCTCTGAAAGTACCCTGAGTGTTACGTTGTAAGTGCATCGCAAAGATCAGCATAGCGAATAATAGTAACAAGGCATATATTTAGATGCAATACGCAATCGTACTAAACTGTATTTGGTTTTACTACACAATTATTCATCGGTAGTTTTTAATTTATATTATTAGTTTGTGGCATACAGTTTGCTTCATCGTCACGTTTTGCTGTTGACTTACAGTCAATGTTATTCACTAGTTTCATAGAGGTTCTATTTTCTATTTCCGAATTTCAACTTTCTTGCAATAAAAAGTATGTTAATTTTCACTTTTTGAATGATTCATCGACAAAAATCCCACTTATTTAGAAATTGATTACCTCCCAAATTTTGAAGCATAGTCAAATATAATAATGCGCATGTGTCAGTTGGTAACGGACTGGTTTTCAGACTTAACCTTTTCTTTAAAGTAAATCCCAGCCAAAAATCAGAGAAAAGCTGTAATTTATTTCATCGATCAGTAGAACTTGACAAATCACAATTCAAAAACAAAAAAATTAATTTTGGGATAAAAAGAAATATGTAAAACTTCCTCGGCAACCTGCAACATTGCTACCATGGACCTGACATCATCAGAAATAATTTGATGGTTTTCGCAGTGGAATCTGAACTATAGAAATGATTTCAAATAAGGACATGTTATCAATATTGCGTGATATATTTTCACGCAAGCTTTTTAACGTAAATGATGTTACTAGCCCGCAGAAGACTAATTTGTTTCCAGCCATATTCACGCGAAACAAAGTTACCCAAACTGAGTTCTTTTTATGGGGAGATTTGAAAACGTTTTGGCAAAATGGAAAGTGTATTTTCTTTTAAAATATTGATATTTCATAATAGAGAGGGGGAAATTATAGAAACAGATTTACCTGAAATGCTTTCTGTCTCAGTCACCCTAGCCCGAACCTCTAGTCCCGGTCTCTGGTCGTCAGGTGGTGAAGTCCCTTTCTGCTTGCTCTGTTCTTTAGTCTCTTCCACTTGAACTTCTGATTGAGGTTTGTCTCGATGAGCAACTTCCTTCTGTCCCGGACGTCTTTGGTCGTCATTTGAGGCAGTCCTTTTCTGCTTGTTCTGTTCTTTAGTCCGTACTTGTAGTACCTCTTGCTGAGGTTTACTTCGATGACCAACTTCCTCCTGTCTCTGTCTCGCAGTCCCGCATGATGTATTCCTTTTCTGCGAGCCTCGTTCTTTACCTCCTACCACTTGTACTGACTGTTTGTTACGAGGACCTACTACATCCTGTCCCAGTCTTTGTCCCTTGGATGCAGTATTCGCTTTCCTATTGGTCTGTTCTTTGGCTGCTCCAACTTGAATCTGTGGTTGAGGTTTGTCTCCATGTGCAACTTCCTCTTGTCCCAGTGTCTGGTCCTCAGATGGTGTAGTCTCCTTTTGCGTGCTCTGTTCTTTAGCCCCTCTCACATGTACCTGTAGTTTAGATTTTTCTCGCTGACCGAATGACTTCTGTCCCGATGTCACTACCTCGGGCGATGTAGCCCCTTCCTGCTTACTCTGTTCTTCAGCCCCTCGCACTTGAATCTCTGGTTGAGGGTTGTCTCCATGAGCAACTTCCTCCTGAAGCGGTCTCTGTCTCTCAAATGATGTAGTCCCCTTTTCCTTGCTTTGTTTTTTAGCCCCTCCCTCTTGTACCTCTGCTTTAGGTTTGTCTCGATGACCAAGTTCCTCCTGTTTTATCCTCTGTTGCTTTTCAGATGGAATCATTGAGACCAGCTCAGGACGCCCCATTGAAATTAACGCGTCGCTCAAACTCGCAAATGCTTGCTCGCGATGTGTTTGCTTTCTCCACCAAGGAAGTAGCATCTGTAGGCTCCTTTCTTTGTTTTCTTGGTAGGTGGTTTGGAATAGCTTAATTTCTGCTTCTTCATATCCGAGAAACGTGGCCAAATTTTCCCAGCATGATGCAGTTTTCGAAGCCAAGTCCCGGAAGAGCGGACCATCAACAGACTGTTTGTCTCCTACACAAACAGAAAACCTTTTTGTTAGTATAACGTAATAGCTGCTCTTTCAGCTGAAATTTAATAAATGTAAAATCTCAGAAAATCAAAAGAAGGAAAAAACAAACAATTAATCTGACTGCTTTAAATCTCTGCTTATTTCTGTGCGAGTCATTACAATATATTGAATTACATTGTAGAGGAGAAGGCCGGGACATTAATTTACACGGCTAATTAAGGACCTAAAAAATAAAAATATAAAACGTTAGCCTAAATTTTTTCCATGAGACATTTGGAAAAGTTGTTGATACCGTTTTCTTTCCCCGTGACGCGAGTCTAACTAACGGCAACGTTTCCCATAAGCGTTTACCTTTTGGTCCACCGCCCAGTAGGCCATCAGTGCACAGACGGAGTGAGATGTTCTCGTCCTGATGAATTCCACAGTCGTGAAGTGTCAACAAGTTACAGAGCTAAAAAAGTTAAGATCCTGATAATAATACACGCTCTTTGAAAAGAGGTTTTTTTTAAACGGCAGTTTAGTGTCTGGGATTACAAAAAGGTAAAATGATATGAATTTTACTTGGGAACATAATTTGTGCCACTTTGTTCTCCTTTTCAATGTATGGAAACTATTTGACATCCCTTTTTGGTTGATTTTGTTGGAAAGTGCACTTCTTTACACATTTAAATAAAATGTTCTGACAATGAGAGCGCTGTTGCTGTGAAGTCATTTCAGGAAGATGCTGGTTAAATCTCGGGTTTTTATGTTCAAATTGTGAACTTAAAATGTACACATTCTTTTAAAAATGACAAAATAAAAAAAAATGAAAATAAGGATAACTTTGAAACTAAGATTCATTTACAAGGACTGCATTTAAAAAATACATTTCATGGGCCCTTTAAGGAAAAAATATACGTTTTTCACTGGTGCATTTTTATCGTAGGACTAATCGGTTGGGCTCAAACCAACAAGTATAATTTTTTCATAATCGTTCATCGTTTCTTGAACTTAATTGCTTAAACGCTATTGTGCCGACAAAAGCAGCACCATCTGTGCACAGCTAATGTAATTAGAATCAGAAGAGGTTGTTACTTAAACCCAAAATGCATATCTTCAATTCGATGGAATGATGATTGGTACATTTCAATATGGTTATTTTTATAGAGCCTTCCTTACCTCAAAATTACGAAAGTTTCTTCGGATGAACAGTCGCTGTTGTTGAGGATGAACACCGATTTTCTCGCTTATTATCACTTTTAAGATCAAGACAGATGTCTCTGGATCCACTTGCAAACAAAGTATCTTTGGTTTTTGGGAGCGGTGGCTTCCGATGAAGACTTGCACATATCTGCGACTGTCAGAAAAGAGATTTAGATGGTTAAGGCTCTTTAATTGTTTAAAGGGTAAAACGCTGCTACTCGTAGTCTCGTATTGCACCTCGTGTTTGAAGAATCGACCAAGCATCACATTTCCGGCTTAATGTTTTAGATGACTGAACTCCCTAGGAAAACAAAATATCCTCACTTAAATAATAGTGTAGTGAATGATCACAGTATTAGTTGATGGTCTTAGCCTTTATTCCTTCACTTTTATATTGTCAATTTAATCATGTTTTACCTGATAAGCCGAGGTTTTTCTTGACCACACACTTGTTCTTTTCTCAGTATCTCTTCCTCGGTTGATGCCGCCCCGTTTTGTTTGCTCTCCTCGTCAACTCTTGCATCTTGACGCCTTTCTGACTCTGGTCCAGCTGCTTTGTCTCTCGATTCGCTCGTTACTGATGCAAAAAGGAAAACAGAGTGCAACATTATTGTATGTTTACCAATTGTATGAAACTATCTCTACTGTTTTGTTTTGAACCATTAACAGTTTGTAACAATTAGGCAGTTTTTGATTGCTTATTTGTTTAAGTAGTTCGGTTTGAGAGCAGGGTACCATGTAAACAAATTGCATCCAAAAAATGTAGCGTATAACGTTAAGTTTAGTCTAAAACCTCTCCCGAATATAAGAAATCTGCTTGTTCACATTTTAGCTCACCCGGTACATTTTGGGCCAAATCAGTCAACCCGATGGCCTCCAATGCTCGTCTCAGCTTCTGAGCTCCTTC
Source organism: Patiria miniata (assembly GCF_015706575.1). Taxonomy (NCBI): domain Eukaryota; kingdom Metazoa; phylum Echinodermata; class Asteroidea; order Valvatida; family Asterinidae; genus Patiria; species Patiria miniata. Next base: position 3,903,922 of record NW_024037057.1, read on the forward strand.
GTCGCGATCTGTCGTTTTTTCCCACCAAGTGAGTAGCATGTGACGGCTCTCTTCAGTGCTGCCTTCGTTAGCGGTTTGGATGTCTGCAATTTCCGCTTCTTCAATTCCTAGGTGTTTGGCAAGTTCCTTCCACGACGATTCAATTTTCGAGGACAAGTCCTTGAGGTACTCATCATCAATGTTAGCTTTATCTGCCAAAAACATTAACTTTTAACTTCTGTAAAACATTTTTACTTAAAACTTACAACTTATTAACTTATTAACGTCATCTACAACAAAAAGCGACTCTGGTTCTTTATTAACAGTTAACATTCAGATTGTTTATTTACTTTAGCATTTATCCCTTAACCTCCATCATTTACCTTTTGGGTTTTCTATTGACAGCCGGAGAGAGATGATTTCGTTCTTGTCGACACCATTCTCCTCAAGTGTGAGCAAGTCACATAGCTAAAAAAGTGAATAATGTAAGAAAGTAAATTACATAATCAGAAGAAATAGGGAGGATAAGATGTTAATCATTCAAACTTCCAGCAAATTACGTTCGTTGAAGCCTTTCATAGTGTGGAGGGAGGGGTTATGATTTTTTGAAAATAGTGTTTAAAACATGAAAATACCGCAATGCGAAAATCTAGGTGTTGATATTTCAAATTGAACAACTTATCCGTACCGGTATTATTAATGAAAGTATACCTACCTGGAAGATTTCCCTGATGTACAGACGCTGATGTCGTGCCTCCACACCGATCCTCTTCTGGATTGTTTCTTTGAGAGATGAGACGAATGTCTCGGGATGGAGTTCGAAATACAGTGTCTTGGATTGATGTGAGGAGGGAGTCCGGACAAAGACCTGCAGTTTCTGTTTTACGTCTTTGGTATTACTGTGAAAATAGGGGAGAAATCATGTGTAGTTTTAGAAATGCCTTATTCTAAAATAGAACGAGATCGACGAAGTATTCATATGGAAACTATATTCAGCGTCTCCTGTCACAGTCATTAGTCTTTAAATGGTGTTGCACAATTTCCCTGAACTTTTGAGTATCCGGAAAAAGTCAAAGATCATATTACTGTAAAACAGAGAGAAAAACTGTTTAGTTTGAGAAATGCATAATTCTAGTTTTAGAAATGCATTTTCTAAAATAGAACGGGATCTGTGAACAATTCATAATGAAACTAAAGTCAAAGTCACATCCACTGTCATGAGTCTATGAACAGTATTGCACAAGTTCACTCCAGTAGCTGAAAGCGTTAATGATTCAACAAATCCTTCGACATTAAGCTACAATTATGACCCTCATTTGAAATGAATCACAGTCATTGCTGTTTACCTCTGACTTTTATGTGTCTGCTTTGATTGTCTTCAGGTCCATTGTGTCGATGGTCTCCTTTTTCAAGGAAAAAACCGACTGGCGTTTACCACAGTAATCGTCGATAGTTCAGTAGTTTCTAGAAATGGTTTGGCGTGGTGAGCAAAGGAAAATATCTCCTTTTTTTGCTCAGGTTTGTACGTTAAACCGACCACAACAACTGCGAGGTCACATTAAATTATATTTGTGTGGCTGGATTTTTCTTTCAGGAAGATGTTTTAAGAAAAAAAGCTTTTCCTTCAAAGGTTTACTTTTTGGTTTTTGCGTAATGAGAAGGCGGGTTGTCTATACAGAATCACAGAGAAAATCGCCCTCTTCCTGAATCCAAATCCTGAATGGTCTTTCGCAGCATTTTGGTATTTGCCGAGTCGAAGGAAGGTGTAAAGTTCACTCGCAGAGAGGGAAATTAACTAGAAGTTGTCTATGTGCTGGCGTTAATTGCCCTACTGCGATGGATTGTATGTAAATCAGATAAACGCCCCTCTAAGTAAACACAATAGATAATAAGAACTGTAACTCGAGATACGCATAACTATTTTCGTTTTGATAATGAACTCTTGCAAGGTAACACAGACTACGTCTGACCTGATTTTGTTTCAATTGGTTTGTACATAACGACTTCGTCTCTGACTTCAGAATAATTCTTGGAGTTTCTACTTTCACAACCAAATGGATATTCTTCAAACGTTGGCTTCGTGTGTGAAACAAATAGAAATAGCAAACAGGTTCACAGTGAATAAATATATCTTACTTGCTTGAAGAATATGAGTTATACTAGTTTTTTTAAATTTTATTGATGTATTTATGCACTATGTATATCTGTATTTGTGTAGCTTTTACATTCGTGCTTGTTTGTGTTTTTAAATTCCCACATTGGGACAGTAAACTTTGATTTTATTGTACTGTATTGAAGCAGTACGGATACGGATTCCTCTTAGTCAGGGACCTCAAATTCTCCCGAAGCCAAAACAGAACCGAAGCCGTGCCCTTGAAACCCCTTTTTATTTGGCTTTATCCAGCCAGCGGCATCAGACTATGTAAACAATCGCATAAACGACGTAAACACTTCAGTTGTGGACCTTTGATACATGGCGTGATATTCAAGATAACAGTCAGTAAGCTCTTGGGGACAGATACTCATTGTTGGGTACAATCTTTAAGACTCTCAGGTTACGGTAGCATGCCCTCAGAGCAGAAAATCATTCCAATAAGGAAGTTGCTTTTCCCGTGCTATTTTGGCATTCCAGCCCGGAGGCATTACATGTAACGCATCGGAAGAAAAAAGGTGACATTTTGTTGTGGAATAATTACCAAATTTTTACAACTTAGCCGTGTTTCTTTTGTTTTCCAGCAGGGACCATTATTGTGTAATTTAGTTATAAAAATAATTCTTAACAAAGTAAGTAACGGTACTTAACTTCTTTAATGAACGGTATTTTTACATTTATTTTACATAGAACATGGCGTTTATGTAGCGCCCTCACTCATTCAATATGGCCGATTCTTTGTCAACACTACTTTATACGACCCATTCCTTATATTTGTCAACTATGCTTTATATGACCGCTTCTTTGCTTGTCAATTACACTTACACATACTAAGTGCACAACTGACGCCGATGCATGCTCACCCTCACTCACAACTGGATTTTAAACAGACAGAGACCAACAAATTCAAACAATAAGTGAGGAAATAAGAACAATATGGCATATTGGCTGATACAGAGCCTTTGTATCCCTTGCAGGATTTTCAAGGTTGAGTTGAATGCTTTCAAACCTTTTACAGTGAACCATGTTTGCAAATAAGTTAGGAAAACTGTTTGTGCCATTTCATCAGGTATTAACCAAAATTGGCATGTCTGTTTAGGGGGCAAAAAGAAAGCGACTTGGACTGATGTTTTGCCCCTTGAAAATAATTGCATTTGATACACCAACATGTTTAAATGTGTTATTCAATTTGATAAATCAACATGCTTATGTTATTAAACGAGCATATTCTTCCGTTCGGGCGCAAAAAGAAAGAATTAATGAAATCGACCCATGTTTTAAGAAGTTATGCATATTTTGCTAAAAAAAAACCAGTTTACTACTACATAGAAGTTACTCAGCTGAGTGAGAACCAGCGATTACACACATGCATTCAAATGCTAATTCGATTTTAATAATTTGAGTCAAGACTAAGACATTGTTTTTTTCCTGTTAGATTTTGTATTTTGTATAATGAGAAACAAATCAAGTATTTTGTTAATGATGATTGTGATTTGTGGCTGTTTTACCTTTGCAAGTTTCCATCTATTATTGGAGGTAGAAAGACCTGCATGGTTCATTGTATTTAAAGGGTATGCCTATTCATCAGTAATTATCGGTAAATGATCAGTGGTGGGCAGGTGAATTTTGTGATAGTTCTTATAATTTAAGAGAAATAACTTTTGAATAGAGTATGCAAATTAAACAAAATATTCACACATTAACTAGTCAATAACATGTAATTTATTCATTTTTTCATCAAATAGGGCAAGCCACATTGTTGAAAATAGGGGAACCAGGTTTTGACTCACCCTGTGTATGCTGCATCATTGTCGAGAAATTGTGCGTTTAGTGTGAAACTGTGAATGCAAATTTCAGAAACGTGCGTATAGTCTATTTCAATTATATATATTAAAAGTGATTTCAATTTGAATTTTAGTTTTATTTTAACCTACTAAATTAAAAGATTCGGCCCAAAAAATCACGATGCGAGTGTAGAAGAGGAGAATTTTGTACCAGGTCATGCACTGTAGATTATTAAAAAAATAACGGGTTGAGGAACCAGGTCCATCATGACCCAGGGGCCAGGGGTACAGCATTAATGTGTACATGTACTGGCATTCAATGCCCAACTGCAATGTATTGTATGTAAATCAGCTAGACGACCACCTAGGTAAATACACTAAAAGAGTCCGTGCGACAAATGTTTCTTAGGAACACATTTTGTGGAACTTTGTACCTCTCTGAAATGTATGAAAACTATTGGACATCCCTTTTTGGTTTGTTTTTTTTTGTGAAAAGTGCACTTAAAAATTTAAACCTTTCCATGCTTTTCCGGACAACTGAGGGCACTGTTGCTGTAATGTAATTTCGGGAAGACACAGTTTAGTTTAGGTTTTTCCGTTCAAATTGTGAACCAAAAATTTGCTCAACAAATTGCCCATTGCCAACATTGGCTTACTGCCATGTAATGACACAACAAGGAATCACCAAGGGAAAAAAAAACATTTACGACAGCAATATGTCCAAATCAAGCAACTTTTTGAGCTAAAATGAATGTAACATTAAGATTTCTGCTCGGAATAACATCAAAGCTTTGCTCATGAATATGGAAATTTGCATTAGCATAAAAACTAAAAGGCACCAAAATAATCATGAAAATGGCACAACGGAAATTTCAAATAGGTTAAATGGTATACACTGTATTGCAATGTATTCAAGGATTGCATTTAAAAAAAATACATTGCATTTGCCCTTTTAACTCTTAACTCGTGATGTGCATAATTATTTCCATTTTGGTATTAAATGCTCTGTGGTAAGGTAGCACAGACTACAACTGACTTGATATTGTTTCAACTGGTTTGTACGTGACGAGGCAGGACACCAGATTCTGGTTTTATCTTTAGGGTTTTTACCAAACCACGGATTCGTTTCCAGTGCGGCTTCGTGTCTGACTTGAGATTCATTTTAATGTCACAACTCATTGGAAATGTTAATTATTTTGGCTTCGCATTAGAAGATTTAACGTTGCTGAAGCAAAAAAGCAGAAAAATAGCCTGGATTTAGCCGGATTCCCCTTAGTCTCTGCAACCCGGTGGCAGTTTCATTCACAGACAGGAAAATTAACAAGTTGTACACGTACTGGTGTTCGATGCCCTAGTGCCGCGATGGATTGAATGTTAATTAGCTATACGCCCCGTAAGTAAACACAGTTATATATTAATGTTAATATTAACTGCCAGACGCCAGATGCGCCTATTCTCAAAGTATGTTAATATTGGAATTGAGAAACTTGCGTGAATAGATCAGCGCCCATGAAAACAACATTGGCATTATCAGCAGCACGTACGTCGTATATACATGGACGATAACTGATAAAGCCAAAACATAGCCAAAAATTATACGGGTATTGCTTCGGTAAAAGTCACTATATAGCAGTTCATATAATTAAAAAAAACCAGACTATCAAATAGCTTGTGAACACCTATATATCGGCACCCGATTCAACTAGCCACCGTTGTTAATAAGTGAGGCTTGTGGACGTAATACGCCAGGTTATAAACATGACCGTTATATATTACCGTATCATGTAATACAAAGGGACACGATAATAAACGAGGCGCGTGCATATTGCGTGCAGGGCTCAAGTTAATGCATACATTGTATGCGAGGAAAACTGTCGATCGGTGGCGCTTTTCAAGATGGCTACTACGAGCTAATCCGAGCAAATCGTACGAAATACATCGACTTTTTTCAACGTCCTAGTACATCACTAGTAAGCTACAAGTACAGTGAAGGTGAGTGGTGGGTGTTTGATCGTGTCTCATGACTTCTGATGTCAACCTATGTTTGTTTTGTTTCGTTTGGTCCATTTCAGTCACCGATTGACAACACATGATTGAGAAAAATAAACCACATGTGGCCTATTTACTGGACTGCCTCCGTAAACATAGGCCACACATCCACATGTACAAAAACGTGTCGCACTTTGCCAAATTTAGATTTTCACATTTATTTAGGCTTAGTTTGTAGGTTTTTTTTGCTTTAGCACGTTTAGAAGCATACTCACCCTCTTTAATATACATGTAGGCTAATCAGAAAGTGCTGCCTTTTTTCAGATGTCTACTTTTCGTGAAATTTCCAGATACATTTGTCATTTGCAAACGTTTGCGTATCACAATTTCAACATGAAAGTTCACAAAAATTAGACATCTGAAAAAGGCAGCACTTTCTGATTAACCTATAAAGAGGGTGAGAATGCTTCTAAAGCAAAAAAAACCTACAAACTAAGCCTAAATGTGAAAATCAAAATTTGGCAAAGTGCGACACGTTTTTGTGCATGTGGATGTGTGGCCTATGTTTACAGAGGCAGTCCAGTAAATAGGCCATTTTTATGGGGCTACCTCCCCACCCCCACTTATTGGTAAAGCCTGTGAAGAAATCAACCAGATAAGGAAAAACATCGTCATCACTGCCTAGTGTGTGTGTAACTGAGGAACTGAGGGAGTGAGATTTAAACTGTTAATATGAGGCCTACTTTATCGCGATCGTGAAGTGTAGGCCCCTGTTTTGTTTTGTTCAAATTAGAGTCAAAAATATTTTTTATTGCTCAAAAATCACCTTTACAATCAAAAGCAGACTTTTCTCAATCCTAATGACACCCATTTGGCAATTTTGAACAGATTCTTGGGGTAGAATTTAGTATTGTTTATTGAGAATATCGCCAACTAGCTGACTAGTTTGGTAGGTCCAATAATTTTAAAGTGGATTTTGTTCCCTTATAGGAACCAGGCCCTACACTTCACGATCACCGTTAACATGACCATGCACTTATTTTTCACAGCATATAGGGGGCCTAATTAACCCAAAAATGTGTTCCTTCCTCCATGGTCAGACCCAAGGTTTGTGAATAGCAAATGGTCAAATTTTTCCCCAGTCGAAAATACCCCTCTTAGTCTTAGTAGGGTAATGTCTGGACAAAGATACCTATTGCCATTATGTTGGTCCTGTCCAGTATTTACTTAGATGTAGATGTAGAAACTACCAGGGGTAGACGAGGGCTAGGGAAAACAACAGTTTAGGTGGCAGGTAGGGCCATTTTTTTTTCACGGCTTATGACATGTTTTGACATGGCTCTGAAAATAACTACCCCAACTCTGTCACAATCATAGTATCAATTGGAGCTGGTGTTTCCTATTCTAAATCTGACTTTTAAATCGGTGATTAGCTTGATTAGGCCAAAAAAAAAAGTCTCCGGTTTCTGGTATGCGCGTGTCGCCGTAGCCATGCGCGTCAGCAAAATGAAAAAGTTTTTTCCAATGAAAGATGATGTCTCAAACCGCCAAACTCACTGGTTTGACTGGAATCCTGCTGCTGCACAATTTTAACGTGTTTTTAGATTGGGTTATGATCGAGAATAAGCTTTATGTGGCCTCTCTGGACTCCCATATATTTTCACTAAGTTTAGTCGGGCACCATTTGCAGTCATCAGCTGACATTTGAAGCAAAAAAGTCCGGTAAAAAAAAAGCCGCGTTGCCGCACCACATTTTGGACAAGCTCCATACCAGAAACCGGAGACTTTTTTTTTGGGCCTTCGGATGATATTTGTCAAAAAATACAAAACAAGAGTTCTGCTTCCGATAACATGGCATTTGAAATTAGGTTAGGTACACAATGTACATGTAGGTAGGGACTAGGTAATGTGTTTTTTTTTTTGTTTTTGTTTTTTTGTACGATCATATGAAAGTTGCCTGCGTGTACATGTAGTCAGTCCAGGGTAAAAGTAGCCTTAGTCAAGGCGTTTGCCATTATCTGTCCATACGGTATTTGGTATTCTTGGGTCGAGACGCTCCTTGTGTTTTTATTCAACCAATGTGTAATCAACTCAAAACCATGAATCATCACGGATAGAGGGCACCATCTCCTGACCAATCGCTACCACACACAAACCGCTATCACAGCATCAGCCACGAACTGCTATCACAGTGAGCATCTCGGTGCTCTCCTATGATATCATGTGACATACATGTAAAGGTAGTGAGCTCAACATGCATACACATGTATTCAACAATGTTCATCAGACTAAGTACATGTACGAGGCTTCAACACATGCCAGCATATCTTATGTCATATGTCTGCTTGAACGTACATGTACATGTACATGTACGTGTGTTGTCTGTAAAAAAATCGTTCAGCAATGCCTTTTAGTTGTGTGCAACTGCTAGGCTATTGGTGGACAGTTTTGATGAAGTGCGGCATAGTGGTGGTAAACATGTTACTAGCAAAGCTTTTGCCGACATTTGCAACTAAATGTAAATGACTAAAATAACTTACATGTAAAAGTTGTGATGGAAATTCATTTTATCTGAAATATGGATAGTTCTGGATCCATGTTTTGAGCACTGAAAAGATGGTTGTGCAGTTCCAGCTTGATTAACATTTTGGTTTCGCAGATGCCGGAAAACCAAGAAAAACGATCATGTTTTTTTGTAGTCTGGTTCCCTGACCCCACTTAAGATAAAACGGAGCAATTTATATACGTCAGAGAATTGTAAGGACATCAGGGAATTGGTCTAGCTACGGTATCTTGTACCCGTTCACAGGTGTGTGATCGATTGCAAAGAAAGAGCGGATTAACTACATGTAAATATGATAAATTGGGAGGAGTATTTGAGAAAAAAAACTTTCTGTGAATGTGGAGGAAGAGGCTGTAAACACAAGGAAATATGCTGCGAAGAAAATAAAGCAGTGCAATGCTGGTCGGCTGACTAGTGTTGGAAATTGATTAAAAAAATAGCATTTTAGCAAAAAATAGCATGTCCAGTAATTATATTTTGTTAGATTTTGGTAGTTTTGTTTTGTGATGTTTACAAATGTTGTAGGCCCTATTATCCCTGTAAACATAAACTCTGGTTCAATAAGGGCCAAGGTTCATGTAAATGTCACTTTTGGTAATATGGTTTGAAATGTTCTCATTTTGTTTGCCAGATGCCTAAATATCGGCCAAACGTTTTTAAGCACAAAGTCACTGTTCTCTCTCGGTCATCAAAGGGAGGAAGATTTAAGCGGAAGGATGTACCCCTGAAGGACCTTTTTTCATCAGGGCCCTCAGATACCCAACAGGTACTTTTTAAAATAGTTATGAAAACTAAGAATAATAATGTAGTATAATGTTATGTACATGTTGCATTTGTAGTGCACAAATTTCACGTGATATGCTGAAATGCGCATCATAATTATTACCCCTGTTCATCATGAATGAGACTATTTTTCTGCAGCAGCTTGAGATCAGTGCAATTTGGTCTCTACCTTCACAGGTACATGTACCCATTTATACTCCTGGGTGGAGGGAGGTAATCACAGTAAAGTGTCTTGCCCAAGCGTGGAAACACAATGTTCCCGTCAGGATTCATACCCATGTACAATGTACCTTGGCAAAAGAGTGAAACGTCCACTTCGAGTTTCGAAGTAGTTATTTCTATTATAATGCACAATCAATACAACAAACGACTATTTAGGGAACATTTTTTATGGACCCCATCATGTTTGTTAAGGTAGCGTTATACATGTACTGTATTATACAAATAACGAAGGCATTCGTCCTTACTGCGCATGCGCAAAGTGAAACGGTATAACACATGGGTATAACGCATGGTCGCACCGTACATTATACCGCATAATAATATGTCACGTGATCTACAATTCACCAATCAGATGACGGGGATTTATTCAGGTGTGTATAAACATGAATAATTGAGGTTGTGTATTTAGTCGTAATGTACTTCTACATACTGAGTACTGAACCATGTTCACATTGTTCCTTGTTTTTTTTTGTACAGGTAGCTGAAAATGATTAAATAATAGCATTGAGCTGTACAATTTTTTTTTTCTTTTTCTCTACACCACCTTGATTCAGAAGCCTCAGGAAATCCAACATGAAATAAGTGTTGCTCCATGTACCTCTTCCACCTTTTCTGTGAATGTGGAGGAAGAGGCTGTAAACACGAGGAAATATGCTGCGAAGAAAATAAAGCAGTGCAATGCATGGGTAGGCAAGAGGCTCTTATTAGAGAATGCCTTCTTTGAGAGCAGTGCTCCTCATCTTCCATGCTGCTCCTGTGGGACAGATGAGGGAGACAGAGTACTGTGTCTTGACTGTGGCCCACAAGTCGTCCGCTGCATTGACTGCACAATGAGCTACCATGAAGATAGCAATCATCTCCACAAGCCGCAGTTGATTTTGGTAATTCTTATCTCTGTGATATTGCCATAGTGCAAATGTAAATTAAAATCAAGCAGAATCTATGGGACAGTTGTTATGAAACAAATATTGACTGTTATAAATTGAACCTGATGTACATACATGTAGTAAACTAGCCTACCTCGGTGATGCATGATGCATTTTATTTCCGCTCATCTTTGCCTCCGTAAATATATAATGCTTCATGTCAGTATATTTCATTTTACTTCAACTCTTAAAGCAGTCCTGATGTTGTGTGGGTGTGTGTGTTTATGGTGTAAATCAAGGACACAAGTTCAACATCATCAATGAATCGAGGACAACAGGAACCAAATGGAGGACAACGTCGATTAGAAAACGTGTACAAACCCAACGAGAGCAGTTGCAAAAAAAATTGGTGTATAAATAAAGGAAAAGGGAAGGGGAACGATAGAAATGTGGAAAATGTGTACAAAACCAATGAGAGCTGTTGCAGAAAAGTTTGTACAAACAAAGGAAAGGGAGAGGAACAAAACAAAATCCTTGATTTACACCATAAACAAACGTGACAGAATATGTGTTGGTACCGGTATGTTAAAACCTCTATACAAACTTTTGTAAATTTCATATCATTGAGTGATATTTTAGTCATCAATGTGATGTACATACAATGCCCTCTCTTACCAGGATGGAATTTTGCAACCTTTTCCTCTCAAACCTTACCTGCGGAGAGTGGACCATGACTGTGACAGTCGTTCCCGCAAGACAATCCAGGTGTTTGATGAAAAAGGTACAACTCAAGTGGTTTTTGTCTCCATTTGTGGCTTTTCTTTTTTAACATGTTTGTGTGTTTTTTATTGAGAGTCTCACATATGACTGAAAATTAAAACAAATCATTGGCAAATATTTTCTTCATGCACTTGCGTTGCAAGAGCATTGAGAGTTCACCTTCTGACACATTTGGCAGGGAACTTTTTCTTTCAACACTGCACTTACATGTGTAAATTGTGTGTCACAAACAAGAATACTGTTTCTGAAAACATTCATCGACCAAATTCAGGTATAATAAAAGAAGCAGTTCGCATACATGTATCCCCTTTATACATGTACATACACAATTCTTACATCTTTGTGTATTTTGCATTAACCATGTGTGTTATCGTAATGAATGTGATTACAATATTTGAGAACTCCATTTGAGAACTCCATTTGAGATCTCCATTTGTATGACCCTAACAGCTGAATCTCAGCAAATGCCCTCAAGAACTTTTTTTTATTTTGTTTGGTATTTTGCTCATGTTTCAGGACGACTTCACAACTGCTGGCTAGTTACATGCTCATGTGAGGAAGAATGTGCTTCTTTAGTCCGGTTAAACTTATGGCCAGCCTCACCAGACCAACCACGGGTAGCTTTTCACATGGATTTGATGAACCTACTGCATTTCCTCCTTCTAGAGGGGCATATGTCACTGAAAGGTGCATGCCAATCCTTGGGCTGTAGAAACGGACTTCCATTGCATGAGGTATGTGTGCTCCCTATGTTGGGCCGATAATGAAAACATTGGACCTGGAGTACACTGCAAAAAGTTTCATATACATGTAGGGCTTTGGCCACAATGAGTTGTTTTGATAGTGGAGACATTCTTTAGATTGTCCCCCTCTGATCTTTTCCCATAGAGTTGTGTTAGGGTACACAAATTTCAACCTGCCTTTGTCATAACTCTCACAAACTGCCAAAAACCCAACCACTACCTGTCCCGTAGCTTTTACCCCCTATAGATTAAAGTGTATAACAGTCAAAGCCCAATATGAAGTGTTTTGATGTATGTAGGTAAGCATAAATGTGTAGCGATGCCTCGGTCACTCACCAGTGCTGACCCACCACATCTATCATATGTCAATCAAGCGTGGTACCCTCAGTTAACAATACTACCACAGCCTACCAATGCATGTATGAGGCCAGTGTCACTGTTAAAACCTGATAAATGTGTATTTGGATGTGTAGAGTAATTCTTTCCAAATTGTCAGTGACAAAGAGGGAGGGTTCCATTTTCATCAGTGAATCTAAACGGTTAATGAAAAAAATGTAAGGTGTTTAATTCTTTTCGCAGGTCAATTTATTGTATCACAACTTGGTCAGTGAATGCTTTGAGGAGTACCGGTATTTTCGTTACCGGTGCCACAACCTAAATGCAGTGCTGGATGAAGACATTAAGTGCCCAGCTTGTCCAAAGGTATACCCACTGCATCTTTTGATATAAAGTACTTTTTGTTTTTAATAGAAATAGTTTGGGTTTGTTGCTGATTATGTTTAGTTGGTTAACTTCAGTCCTTTTTCTCCTTTAATTTCCAATGTTTGGTTATGTACTGTTTTTCTGCAGGAAAATGGTGACTTGTTTGTTAGTCTAGACGCCAACTTCGGTCTTGTTAGGAAGCGAAGCTCAGGCGTGAGCTACACCGATGCAAAACACAAGTCCCTCCTGTTTGCCCCGCAGGAGGACGTAGACCACTTTGTAAACGTGTACGATGACCACAATATTTCTAATGTGAGTTTACAGAATTCCAGTTCCAGATGCACGTATTACTAATAGTCGGGGTATGTCAACATGACTTGTTTTCCAAAATTAAGTACTTACCACAAGCATGACAAGTAAGTTACTTCAATGTTAGTAAGATTTGAAGCCTTGCATAGCAGTAGTGTAAACCAGTGAGAGTTTGCAGTAACACCATGTGCAGAATCTTTTCAATCTCTTTATATTGTGTGCAAGATATGTACCTTTTTCAATTACAACTATTTTTTTCCCATGGAAAATAATCATTTTTCCTTAATAAACCACATCATCTGCATCTCCTTGCAGGACTGCAGCAACTTCCAAGCCGGCGACGTTCTTCGTGCCAAAAACAAAACCAAAAAACTGGACACAACAGGTGTCTTTGGAGCGTCGTGTCGGCATGGTTTTCCCCTGTCATTTCTCAACCTGCGTCATGGAGAACGGTATGTGTAGATTCAAATAGCAACATGTAACATCTTACATGCTACTGATATGTTTTCTCTAATCAAAGTTTTCATGCCAAGTGAAGTAATGCTAAGTTACTCTACATTTTCACATGTTTGAATTCTTAGTTTCATTTGTACAATGACAACGTGACCCTAAAAAACGGTGTGCATGCAGACATCTTTAAATTTCTTAATTTCTAACGAGAGGGAAAGGACCGTGGTTTCCGGAGATAAAGAACCAAACAGGAGGCAAGATAGGCTACTGTGATATTGCATTTCAGGTTAAGTACTACGCCAAAGATGACAATTTTGTCTTTCCTATAACAGCAAAAATTAATCTCACACTTCAAAATGTTACACTGTGGTACATAAATTCCCAATGTTTTATATGGTCATAACAGTTACAACTACGTGAAGTGCAAGTGTTCTTCATTAGTTATATTACCAAATATGCTATAAACACCGCAAAAAAGATAGTCCACACTCGTTGGAGGGTTTACAATTTTAAATCTGATCTGTATATGATACTGTCATTTGTATAGACCTTTAGGAATGTTGTAAGCTATATTTTGATACCCTGCTTTCTACTAAAGACTGTAAATTGTAAAATATTGGCAATGGTTTATGAAAAACGATGCACTTTGAAAAGTTGCAAATTTAATTTCTACTTGACATTGTGAAACTGCCCAATCGAATCAAATGAGGTCATTGTCGAAAAGTGTGCTTAATAACTGTCTGTATAAATGCTCCCAGCATGCTGGGGGGGGGGGGGGGGATCGCGCATGTTCCACTTGCAGTATTTTTTTATATATTTGCATTAAACTGTTTGCATGTTTTGTGTTGTAGTATTCACTTTCATCGCCATTGTTACTCTGACAGTTCTTCGGCCTTCAAGTTGAAAATCATTACCATTCCCATTTTGTTTATCAATCTGATTTCTAGACTCGCATATGCAGCTTTCACCATAGACTGCATACTGGAGAAAGCACAACCATCCGTCAAGCTTCATGTCATCTATGATATTGCCTGTACGCTCACTGCCCACTTCAAGGTGTGTTTTTAACTATACTTTAAACTAATTGTCTGATTTGTTTTATTTTTACTGTTGTCTTTTATAAAAGGCACTGCTCGTTAGGTTTGTGAAAAATTGTAATCAGGCATGCATGTTTTCCTCGTATCTACTGATTTACTTGGGGTTTTTTTGCATCTCGTGAGTGCCTTTTTAAATTGAAAAATACTTTATAAAGTCTTATGTGGTTTGGAAATTCCTAATTTTTTCCAAATTCCCAGTTTCATGTCTGGGTAATGAACAATGTGCATCATGTTACAGGTAACAAACCATTTCATATCCCACGTGTGTGTACACTAAAAGTTTTTATGTAACTCCCTTGATTTGTCACAAAGTTTATTTGCTTGAGTTTGTCTTTGCTTTTGTAGAAAAAAAAGGACAAGAAGCTTGAGCTGGATATGGCACTCCCTGTGTTCCATGCCTATGGGCACAAAATGGCTTGCCAGGTATGAATCCCAAAGATGATTTAGTCATTGTTTGCAACAGTGATGCTCAACAGCATAGTAATCGGGGAAAAAATATGTTATACTCCTTGATTAGTGCATGGTAACTTTTTGTTGCAATTAAAATTGATTGTGAAATGTTGTCATATTTTTTCCAAGTACATGTACTATTATCACCATTATAGTTAGATGTGTTCGTGATTTAAGATCAGTAGTTGATTAATTAACAGTAGTTAATTTGTTGTTCAAGTTTGTTCTTTGAAGAGCTAATAATTTGATGTATTTTATTCTACAATCATGTAGATAACAAGTTATGGTTTTGATATTTTTCATCATTCCATCAATCTCCCTACAGGTGGCATACAGCACCAGATGGCGCTGCGGTTACGGGCTGACAGATGGGGAGGTGATGGAGAGGCTCTGGTCCTACTTAAGGCGCTTCTCATCTATAACCAAGGAGATGACACCAGCCCATAGAGAAGACCTTCTTACAGATGCTCTTCTGCATTACAGCCGTCGGAAAAGAGCTGACATTGGTATGAGAACAGTTTTGGATCAACTGCATCATCCAAAATTACCAATATATTCACCTTTAAAGTTTTGATCATATAGCTTGAATCAATACGTGGAGTAGGGTTTCTAGTTTTTTTTTAACATATAGTTGTTTTGCACATACATGATTTTCAATTTCGATGCCTGGCAGCTGTTTGAATAGGTCAATGGTTTGCAAAAAAAAATTTTCATGCCAACTACTGATATTTTTCACATCTCTCACAATGGTTTGTGTTGTATTGATGATGAGATTCGTGTTAACCCTGTCGGTTCATTCAAAATGCACACAGAGGCTTTACATAATTCTATGGAATCAGGGAATGCATTGCCTATTTGAAGGGAAAATACAACATAATTTTCAGAAATTGATGGATTTGGGAGATTAATATTTTACAGCAAATATTGTTATACTGACTTGCTTGAAGTTTTGTGTTCGTAGATTCTGGGAAAACCAAGAAAAAAAAGTTACGTTCTTAAAAAAAATTACGTTCTTGTAGTCTGGTTCCCTGAACTTGAATTGAAATGAAGCAATTTACAGATGCCAAGGAATTGTAAGGTCAGGGAACCAGTGTAGAAGGCTTGTACCTATTCAAAGATGTGAAATTGATTGCAAACAAAATTCAAACTAACTAAATATGGTAAATTGGGGGCAGTATTTGAAAAAAAGGCGCCGGTCGGCAGATCAGTGTTGGAAATTGATCCAAAAATACAACTTTTCTTGAAAATGTCAACTTTTCTTGAAAATGTCAGGACTGTCAGTCCAGTAAGGTATTCCATAATGATCTGGTATTTTTGTTTTTTGATGTTTGCAAATGTTGTATATTCCCTTTAATGTTCAAGTAAAAGGAAATGTGCTATCGCTGTCATGCATATTAGATGTTTGAAAAAATCAGAAAGGTGCTTATGGAAACTAGCGTGGGATTAGACATCGTCCGATAAATTTGACAATCAAGGAGAATTGTTTGCAACAACTTTTTACTGAACTTGAGAATATCAGCAATTACTTGTTTCTTTTTTTGTTTTTATATACATTTAGGCAGCAGCCTTGTACTTTTGATGGACAGAGCAGTTAGAGTTAAAGAGGATTCTAGCAAAGCACTTGAGGAAATATGTAGTGACTGCGCAGGTAATCTATGTCTATGAAACTTACACTTGACACAATAAAATTAAAAAGAGTGTGAAGATATATAATTGACATGAATTACATTGCAAATGACCACTTATCAACAAACAAAACTAAAATGTTGATTGGTCAATTTCCTTTCACATTATATAGATAAATACATATAATTAGGTGATACACATAGTCTCCAGTTTGATTTGTGTTTAATCTGGTACTTAAGAAATGGGTTCTGAAGAATATCATTTTTAGCAATGCATTGATACATGCAAATGCCTTGCTTTAGTTACCCCATAACATGCCTTCTGAAGTTGTTTGGTTGAATTAGCAGAATTGTTCAATTTCCTGAAATAAAGATCATACATCGTATTCTACTTTTCCAGTGTCACTTAAAGATATCAAGGATTGGAGGGAAGCAGAAAAGTGTCAAGTCGATGTCTCAAAGTCATCCACAAAAGGTATCAATCTATGTCATCACCATATTCATAGATTTCTCTGGTGGATTAATATTCTATTTTTAACCCCCAAAACAGAAACATGTAGATGTATGTACATCGCCATCATTAACAGAGTTTAAGGGCCATCAAAGTTACCCATCAGGTATACTAAATTTAAAATAACATGGATGTTGGCTTCCTCACTAAAAGTATGTTTTTGTGTAGTCTGGACTCTATTTGTTCTTTGTCTTGTGCAGGTCAAGTCCCATGGAAGGAAAAGTATGTGCAGAAACTGCTGCATTATGAACAGAGAAAGTAAGTGTTGTATTGTATGTACATCTTCAAGTGATGTACTTTGTACATGCTTGGGACTGCTATAATAGTAGTACTATAAATTAGAAAGTAAATGTCTTTAGTGTCTGTAGTATTCGAATCATCACTCTCATACTTGAAAGTAGCTTGGATGTTCAGAAGTTTTGTCAAGAAGTTAAACAGCAGATAAATCATCATGTGGTGATCAATAGAGTAATTATCAAGCTACACTACTGCCGTGTAACATGAAGTGGTTCTTGCATGTATGGCGGGTGTAGAATTTTGAAAAGAAATGAGATCCCCAAGTTGCAAGTAGCAAAGACTTTGTGTTTGAATGTTACTTGTTATTTCTCTATTTGTGTGGACCTTTATACATGTAATTATTGGTATCCTTCGTACAGCAGTTCATTTTTCTTTTATTGTGCATTTACAAGTTCCGTATTCTTCTCATTTGCACCTATTATATCAAAATTGAAGTTGTGGTCGGCAGATCATGTTCATACATGCATTCATGCATATGCACGCCTACAACTTTTTGCTGCCTTTGGCAAGGTTGGAAATAATAACAAAAGAGCAACTTAACTTTTGGAATAAGTCAACGAAATTCATTCTAGTTAATTGTAGCATGTTCCTTTTTTATTTCGTTACATAGGGAACAACTGGCACTGTGTGATGATGACACCAGGGCTGGAATGCTTGCTGGCCAATGTCAAGAGTAGGTCTTAGTGTTCATTACTTAATTTAGTTGAGAGGGTTTTTCAGTTTATGCTTACTTAGGTTATTGTATTAAAATGTTCATCCAGTATACATCGTTATCATGTCTTAGTATCACACTTGAATGATTCATGGAGGAAGGAACAAAAAAAGTCAGAACTCTAGTACTTGAAAGTGTTACCTGATCGTCACCGCCCATCTTGCCTTACAATTGTTTTTCTCAGAGGAGCAGTGACAAACCTTACTTATTATGCAGCATATAGGGAGGTTGATGGTTACCAACTAAAATGGCAGCAGTGATCATCAAGTACAAAGGGTGCTTGCAGTCATGCAATGAATGGTCCCGGCTTGTGGGCACAGTGCTTTAGCCATGGGCATTCCTGAGGGACTGGAATGTTAATAGTCAAATGTTAATAGTGCATGAGTTCTGACTCCTCCATGATTGACTAGACTACAATTTGTATAAATGTACTTGTAGTTTAACCTGCAGTACACAGATGGAGTATTTGCTGTCTGGCAATACATGTTATCAAATCATACAAATTGATTTGAAGTTTGAGGTACCTTTTGGCCCAAGATGTTATTATGATAAATATAGATTTATTGAGAAATACCTGCTGGAATTTAATTCTTTGTTTTTATTTTGTGTGTTGGCATAGTACACAATAAGTGGAGGAAATGCAAACCACCTGTATTGGTGAAAATACATTGGCATGGAAAATCCCTTTAAATGCAGTCACCTTATTTTTTTGTTTGTTCTAGAAATGTTTATTGCACAACTCAGAATGGCATTTATATTACTCACACTTGTGATGGTAAATTACATCCTAATATTTGTCTTTTTGGGAAAAGTATAACACTATATAAATTTTGAGAAATCAATTGTCATTTTCAAACAAGGTTAGATCAGGATCTGAAGACCCTCGAGCAGAGGCATGGCATCCAGCGCTGGTGCAACGACAACCCTGCCTTCATAACCCACCTGGCAGTGATGAAGGGAAAGCAGCAGGTGGCACTCATCCAAAAGCTGTGGTCACATGCTGTTGAGTACACCTTTTTTTTGGACATGTCCAAAAAGTATTCAGGTAAGGAACTCATAACATTGTTTACATATGAACGCAAAACATATCTAAAATTATAAGCCCTCATTCAAACATTCACAGACAGTTAAGAATTAAAATAATTGATTAGAGCAAGTGCATTAGACACTGTGACTCGTTAGACAGGCATGCACCTTTTCAGCTGATCAGCTGATTTCCTCTTTTTTGACCTCCCATGTGTGCCATTGAAAATACAAAAACACTTTACAAAGTCTGGGAAAAATTTGAATTTCCTCTTTTTTTGTGGTTTCCCAGTTGCATGCCTGGGTAGATAAACTCCAATTCTGCTTCATATTGTTACCCGATAATACCATACTAAATCATGTTGAGTCAAAGCATGACTGTAATCATATCCCTTTAAAGATCAATGTTGTTATTGATTTCGACCATACAGCTTATTTGATCGATCGCTTGACACAAACAGGGACCCAAGCTTAATTCTTTGATTAGAAAGGCTTTCATGAATTACTTTTCCAAATGTCATTGATTGCTGTACAGAGGGACAGTCTGTGGCCACCAGACTAAGTAAGCAGATACGGAAGTCTTCCAAAGCTTTGAGGAAACTGGTATCTGCTTACAACAGCTGTGACTTCACTACACCACCGTCGTCAACATCCCACAAAGATGTGATTGACTTGACTTCACAGCTGTACACAAACTTGACGGTGACAAAACAGGTAGAATGAGGTTTTAGTACTTTGTTTAGTTTGATTGTTTGCTGTTTGATTTACCTCGGTTTTGAATTTGTTAAGTGTTGTTTTGTGTTATTTTGATTCTTTCATTTTTATCCCCTGGCTTTTTAAACCAAAAGGGTGATATTGTGATCGTTTCTTCCTTCTGTGCGTTTGTATGCCTAGTGCGTGAGTATGTAAACACAGGCAATCACGGACTAGGGACAAAAGAGTAGGGACACAAATAAAGGGTCCACGATTGACCGTTAGTGCAAGATTGAAATTCGTGTACAAAACCAATGAGAGCTGTTGCTAAAAGTTACAGGACAGACAAAGGAATGAGGATAAGGGACAATGGGGGTCCGCGATTGCTGGTGTTTACAAATATGTGTGTGTCTGTATGTGTTATATTTTGGTTTTGTTTACTGTTTAGTGCTGTCATAAAATAAGTCTGTCTTCAAGCTCAACCAAACTTGGTGACAATAATAGTTGGGTGAAGGAGGGCTTCAGATGACCTGAGACATTTGAGTTCAGATTTCATCTAGGAGTTATACATGTGTATGAGGTCATTGGTTATGACGTTTTGGTTAGGTCAACTGAAAAGTGCTGTCATGTGAACTGTTGGACTTCAGTCTCAACCAACTGAAAAGTTAACTGAAAAGTGTGCATACTAACCAACTCTATAAATACTGCCTGTGCCAGTGTGCCTTGGTGATGAGCAAATTTCAGTTACAGTATTTCTGTCATTTTGAATAAACTTGGAAACTATGCAAGTATAATGATTGAGTTTTTGGGAGGTATTCTTGTCTCCTGCTACTAACAAAATTTTAATCTGCAGAAACCACTTTGTCCAGTACTTTCCTCTGGCCCTACTCTTTACACTTCAATGTGTTCTTTCAGATGGAAATTGGTCATGCATATTCTGCATATTACCAAATTCAGAGAGCTGACACATGTGTCATGTTAGTCGCTCTCAAACATGCACAGAGCCATGCATAATATATGGACATGTGTCCCAAAAATATTCATATCAATGCATCACTGATTCCCCTCTTCCATTTCTTTTTCCTTGGATTGAAAGGGTAGCACACCCATTCCCTCCTCAACACGGCGAAGAGCTGTCGATCTCATCAATTTGAGTGACTGGGCCAAGGAGGAGACTGCACTGGTTGAGAAGGAAATGGCTCGAGTTCTCCAATCAGTGTCAGACCGACACAACCAGTTGGTGGCACTCGTGAAAGATCTGCGCTCAGCTGAGGCTGATAGGGCTGAGGGCCTGCTGTTTTTAGTTGGGAATGCCATCCAAGAGCAAGAACAGCTGCACCTCAATCTGGAAAAGTGTTTTTCAAAATATATTCCCATATCATCTTGCACCCCATTTTTCAGGTCTACCATACTTTCAGCAATTTCTCCAGAACTTTCACCATCAGATGAGACTCCACTGTCTTCAGATTCTTCATCTGATGAAAGTGAGGATGAAGCTGTTAGTGATTGATTTCTAAACTGAGCTGATATACTGACAACTCCACAGTGGTTTAAGACCCAGACATCGGGTCCAATTTTTATTTTTAATTTTAGTAAAAAAAACCTTCGATTGGAGTCTGAAAATCAAGTTTTTAGTATAAAAAAAACTATTTTCAAATTTAATGCACTGTTTTAGAGATATAACAATTGTTATGTACATTGATGTGTGAGTTAAATGAAATAAAGGATTCATATCTTGTTGAAATATAACGTGTTTGCCAAAGCATATAAAGGCTCGTTTTCAATTTTAATATTGCTTTTAATATTGCCCATCTCATACCCATTCGAATGGTGTATAGTATGATATGGACCAATTATTGGATGACACTGAAACAAAGCATTGAAAAAATCGACTAAAATGGAACAAAATGTAATATTTTCATACATTTACGATCGCACATTTTGAAGAGTACCTTCTAGTACCCACCGTAAAATGTCATAAATTGGTAATATTTTGAATGAGTGAACATTCCTTGTCAATATTAAATCGCGGAAAATTATCGGAAATGTTCCTTTTGGCCGTACAAGACGAATTTCGGAACGGTGTTTTCGACAGAAATTCGAAAGAAATATCGCCTCGTGCGCGAAATAGCGCCCTCTGTTGATACGCATGGTCAGCAAAATCGAGCAATGCTTCCCAGTTAGTTTGTACGTCCGCATCGCGTCGTGTTTGCATACAGAGAGGAGACTTTTGCGACGAAAGCGAAGTATTTCGTGCATTTACAATAAAGTACGCATATTTACTATCGATTGCATGGATTGTAGGGTAGGTTATTGAAGAAAATTTCGCAAAAACAATGACAGAGAAACGTGGTTTTCGATTTTTTTTTTTCTTGGACAATCGACACGGGTTGCAATTTATTTTTCGGGCAAAGGAAAACACAGGGGAAAAGTAAAGACCATCTCAGCCAACCAGACGTGTTTTCCCGACCCAGGGAAACCCGATATTCAAGGACTCTGCAACCAACTCCAGACCGGAGCTGTCATTGTGATTTAAACCAGACTTCTTCAGGATTAATTGAAAATAGAGATCTTAATAATTCTTAGAATATTTTTGTTGACATCGACGGCCGTCCATTCCTTTTTGTCCTGATGGAATGTGTACCGGAAAGAGGTCAAGAGAGAGCAAAACTTTCACAGATCGTGTCGAATATGTCGATAATTCTCCGTCTGGGTTCATCTACAGAATTTGTCACGCTTTGCAAAGACACAAGCAGGATGCTCCTAGAGAAGTTTCCAAGGTTCAGATTTACGTGGTCAGTGTACCAGCTTCTCGCACATAGTGCCGAGTTGGTCGCAGCGAACAAAAGCCATGGCCTGGGAACACTTTCCGAAGAGGCGCTTGAAAATAACCCAAAAAAAACATTCGGAAGTACAGGGAACAGCTATCCAGGAAAACCACACAAGAGGACAATCTAAGTGACGTATTTCATCGTCTTTGGTTAAAAGCAGATCCAGTACTCCGCAAGTTTCCTGTCCAAAGAGTGAACACCGAAGATGACCTGTTTAATTTCTCCTTCAATAAGTCACAAATAGTACCAGCAGGTATTCCATTCAATTCACGAAGATTGAATCAATCTAATACTCAACAACTGATTACTACATTCAGCATTTTATTATGAAAGGTTTTTAAAGGACGGTAGAAATATCTTGGGGAAAATTGATTACTATTTAAGTAGTATTTTGGGTCACAAACCAACACATAATGTAAAATAATACCACAAAATCACTACATTAGAACCGTAAATTTGCAACCTAGTATAATCTTTATTTCATCCAGTAAAACAAAAATTAACGAGAAAAAAATGTGTCAATACCGCGCCGGTAATAAGCCGTATGGACGTGGGAAAAATATGAATGCAGAAATTGTCGCAAGAGGGGGCTATGCATAAGTAGCGCCCTCTTTAGAATTTTGCTCCGGATTTTTGACAAAATTGGCGAGTTACGTTTTATATAATTTCCAACCTAGTTTTCTAAACCCAGAGATGGCTTTTGAACATGCTTCGTGTGTTTTATATGAATTTTGACCGTTTATTATCCTTAAATGTACCGATGTCTGGGTCACATATGGTTTTAAACCACTGTGAACTCATCCATTTGGTTGATGTTGTGATTTTGTTATGTTTGTGTTTTTTGGTTTTAAAGGTCACTTTTGGAAGTCTTTACGCCAACATTCCAAATTCTTGTCAAAATCAGTCATATTAACTAATACAGAATTTGACCTAGCTACGTTATGTTATTTACATTGAAACTGCTTGATATAATATTCTCATTTTAATCTACTTATGCATCAAAATGATCAAACATTGATAGCAGACTGTGTCGCCAAGAAATATGTTTAATGCAAGCCCGCATTACAGAAAACAGAGCATTTTCTTATTGGTCAGTATGTCAGGGCCAAAGTATGTCTTCAACGATGCATGCTTTCTTTGAAAACACAATTACCTTCTATGCTGCAAGATATATATATGTATATATATAATGATGCCCCCTATTTTTGTACCTGTCCAGTATGACCTTTTTGTAAATAAGAACAGGTTTAATTCGCTGTCCATTGATCACAGTAATGGTGTGTTTTGCTGAACATCAACATTAATCTTTATTGTGATACGTGGAATTTTGGGGTATTTTTTACCGTGTATATGTCTAAAAGTATAATGGGAATAGGCCTAGTACATGAATGATTTGGATGAATATTTTGTTAACAGGTAGCGTATACACGTACAATGTCCTTACAAGTGCGACATGCAGAGCTTTGTTGAAAATATGGGGCTCCCTTTGGGTTTGATGATTTTTTGTCTCGTCCTCGATTTGTATTTTGAAGTACATGTATATACATGTATAAGTTAACCTTCCCTTTACTATGATTGTCTATTTTTTACGAAGAAATTAGATGTTAGCAAAGCTTGATCCAATCCTTCCAAAATCTGTGGCCGCATTGTGCTAGGATTTATGTTTTCATGAAAAGAAATTTCACACAGAATATTCTCATATCAAATATGCAATGTTCTTATATCGAATATTCATTGAAAAAAATGAATAGGCCTTTTACATGAAACCATAAATACTAGCGCAATGCAGCCATACATTGTGGACGTTTTGGAAACACGGGTTATTTTGATTGAAATCATCAGTTGAACATTGTCTTTCCTATAAAGTAGACCTACAAGTACTTTCAGAAAGACTGCAAATGTGCAGTCTATTTTAATATTATTAAGTTCAGTTTTATATAGACCAAGTATGTTTTGTTTCAATTGAATTAGGTGTATTCATGCTGAACAGGAATCCTTCAATAAGCCAAGTCAACATTTCACTCATGCATGTGCAAACTCTCACAAACAATGCATTTTTGTTTGATAAATAAAGCATGTCCAAATGTTCCGTTGTTTAAGTTAATTCACTATAACAATTAAAACTATTTATTCTCAGATGTCAAATTCATCCCTCTGCTTATCTATATGTGATTCATTATATCCTGACTGGGTGTTGCAATTAAATTTAATAATGAAACAGAAACAATTGTTCTTGAGAAATCTGTTCATGAACACGTGTGTTGCTGATGTATTGGGTACATGTACATTTTCACCTTGTATGTACAACATTTTAACAGACATTTGGGTCAATGTTCACATATTCATTTACTCAACGTGAATATGATAATGTTAAACGTTTACGGAGTATTTCTTTAGCAAGTTAGGCATATACCCGTGCGGCTATTTTATATACGAAATGTAAATAATAATTGACTTAAAATTCTTAAAGTGTCTTAACCTCTTATTTATGTCATAATTCAAGTGAACAATGCCTGGCCTTCATTTCTTATAATTGTACTGCCTTTAATGTTAACAGCTTACAAGTATCAAACAATAAGGAATTTGGATTGATAAGTTGTCATTGCTTCGGTATCAAGCTTGGTCTTCATATGAAAACAAATGTCGGAATTTCTGAGATAGTTCTGTGAATGTGAATCTCGTAATCAGGTGGTTAGTGATGTAAAGATTTAAGGACAAATACTTAATATTACGTAGAAGTTGTTATCATTTTTTTTATTTGTGAAATCAAATGAAAAAGTGCATATTAAATAGACAAATAAGGTCATCCTTTTATAGAATTATAACAAAAACCTGGGACACTCTGAGCAAACGCAGGGTTTGGCCAACTTGGCCAGCATTAATGTCCGTATATTGGTTACTTGTAGTTACTTCTTGTGCGTGCATAGTGGAAGATAACATGGAATAAAACTACTCTGCATGAAGTGATACTGGTGAACATGGCCTTAGTTTTTTAAAGTTCATTAGGTCATCGCGTCCGTAACAGTAACTATAGGATTCCCCGTAAATCAGTGTATCTACTCGTGCAAAACTGTTATTGTCAGTTACAAACTGACAAAACGAGGGGACGGAAAATGTTGCGAACAAAACCAACCGAACATCAACAAATTTGGATTTGAGATATTCAACTGGGCATTTATTTTGCCTAGCTTGATCATGTGGTCCGTTAACTCATTTATTAATTGAAGTATATCTTGCGCACGAACAGGTACCCGTCCCTGATAATCGATGGTGCCCCAGTCGACTCTGTCAACAAAGACGATACAATTATTGACTTAATTACAGTTGAAAATTTAGAATTGAAGCTCGATCGACTACATAAATTAATTATGATTTGAACATTCCCCGCTTTCAGGCTGAGCCTTGGTTCGTTCATGGTTCGTTATTTGCCAAAGTATAGAAAGTTTGGCCATTAGGCCCTATGATAAGCGCTTAGCAGGGGCGGATCTGGGGCGTGGGGGTCAACCCCCCCCCCCCCTTCCATACAAAAAAAATGCAACTAAGGCCAAAAAAAAATATTCGGTCTCTGGTCAGACCAAAGTTCCGGAATTGACGCGGCCACGCGGCTTTTTTTTTTTCTTTTGCTTTTTTTTTTTTCTTTAAGCTTCGATTGTACAGACAAGGTGGGTACTATTTTGCTTTTTTGGTGTCCTCATGTACATTGGTGTCCTCCATAATTTGCCTTGGTGCTTTCGATCATTTGCCTTGGTGCAATTTCCCATTCCTTGGTGCTCTTTGGTAAAAAAATAATTGAGGAGGTGCGGAAATAGAGGGCGCTGTTGGAGCTACCGCGGAACATTTTGGGAAAAAAAGATCGACGCGCATGCTTAAAATCGACGCGCGCGCTGACCAGAGACCGACTTATTTTTTTTTTTTGGCCTAATAGAGAGAAAGAGAGACTTCAACTAGAGAGGAAAGGGAGGGATGGACAAAATTAATAGGGAAGTTCACGTTAGACCGTAGCCTAGCCTGCTATGATTAGTTGCACATAAGACTAAAAATTAAAAAGCGCCAGGACAGAAGAAAATGAGAGACAACGCTCGCGCGACCGGGAGGGGGATCGACGAGCGAGACGGGGTGGGCACGCGCGACGAGAAGAAAATGCACCCAAACCTATCGACCAGGGCGACACCCCCCCCCTCCTTCAGCCCTCACGTGTTTCGTCCCAAACATATAACAGTTTGATGTTATTGCTCAGGATAGCCGATTCAATGACTCCAAACTCCGAGTCGATGATATTTTGTTTAGGATAATCTTTGCCCCCCCCCCCCAAAAGAAAATGGTTAGATGGATACTCGACTGAGAGTGCACCACAGAGCATGTAAAATCTAAAATTGTCACGAACTTGTCACAACTATAAAAATCTATATACATGTTACCAAATATTAATTTTAATATCCTCCTATTTCCGTTCAAGAATCACTTTACGAAAGGACTGTTTACTGCCGAAGGCTTCTGTTCTGTTATTTCGTCGCGCGCCGGGGTTTGACAGAGCACTCACGCCTGTATGGCCGGCTGTATGCATAGTAATGACTGCCATACATTTACTATGTAAGAAAATAATGAATAAACAAATTAATAAATATATGAATAAATAAATAAATAGAATAAACACCGACTAAAAGGATGCCTGGTGACTTATAGGCCTAAGCATCAGTAACGAGAAACGCACAGACACTACGATAAACTCGCAACAGTCTAGTCTGATTCGTTATCGACAGTGAAAGCTTTTATCGTGACACCTGGAGAACTGATACGGGAAACATTAATCTCTTCGATGTAGCATGCCTTTCAAACCGTTTAGATAACAGAATTAAGGCTAGTTAGTTCATTAAGTAATGATTTTGGATGACAACGAAGTGTAAATTTGACAGAAACAGTAAAAAGACTTGCACAAGTTTGCTGTTACAGGGCGCCCTCTCGCACTGTGTTGTTAGAAAATAATTCAGCACAATTATTTTAATGCGATAAAAATACCAATTAAATATATCCTCTACTTTTTTTTCAGTATAATTGAGTTTATTTAACGGAGAAAATACCAGAGAAAACATAAGCGTTACAAACAAGTTTGATTTAATTACTTCATTTTTGGAAGAAAATTCCCCTCTGACGGAAACGAATCATGTTCCTATTGTGTCTTCCGAGTCTAGTTTCTCTTATCTGTGGCCTCAGTTCCAAATTATAGGTAAGGTGGATCGGAGATGTTTGCCAAGGATAAAAAGATGAATCGCCATGTCAAACGTTGATATTGAGTTGTTGTAATATTGGTACTTAGCTCGCAATAATTAACTAATGACTTATAAACAAATGTTTTTCGAATACGATGCCAAATTCATAATTTGCACCGCGCCGGGGACGCGTACGTCCGTCTTTATTATCTTATCTATACTTCATTTTCTTACTCGTAAACCGTGTAAAATCACGTCACGGGGTAATGTCTATTGTTAATGCTTAAGTTTTAGCCAAAAATGGCACTTTATGCAAAACAGGCATTGTGTTCAATTGGATAGGAAACTGTAATCGCACGCCGCCCCTAAAGCTTTCATAAACATTTACCGCCCACAGTATGTAAACTATAATATGTAAATTTTGCAGTCGGATAAAATCATGATCTCATTGTAAGCGAGTTTAACTTTTAAAGTGCCTTTTCTCACATGTTAAATGTGTTATTGGTGAAACCCTTTCTTATAACTTATTGGCTGTTCATTTTCACGTCCAATACGCGTAGGCCCCATATACTATTGTCTGACAATGACCAGCAGGAATTGCGACGGTGAACAGTGTCAATGGAAAATTGTTGTATAGCACACACTCCCCCCCCCCCCACACCTCTACATCCCCGGATGTGTCTACGTTGGAAAAAAAACATGTCCACCTCTCAGAACAGATGAAACTTGGGCACCCCGCCCTCATGACCCTACTCGCCCCCCCCCCCCCCCCCCCTGTTCCTGGTATGAGAATCACGACTGCGTCACTGGTCACTTTGTGTCTTTTTGTTCGACTTCATATAGGCCTAAGCAAAAATACAGACTACAGGAACTTAACAACTGAAATTTTTATTAGGTATAAATGTTGTTTAAATTTTGTATATTCAGAGAAAGCTGTATTGAATTACTATTTCATGTTAATCAGCATCCAGGACACGTTTCATTCAGCCATTGAAACTACTTGATGTCACAAACCGTACCAACGGTACCCATTCTCGGATTTGCCGAATTACTTCACTTAAAGAAAAAAACCCGGCATTTTTGGAAACAATGTTTTATTGTTTTCTTCGAAATGACACAGCATACCTGAAAGAAGCATGAATAGCCTGTGGCGACCGATTCAGTTGGATAGAATTATTGGAAATTGGCATTTAATGTATTCAGCTGGATCCGTACTCATTTTAAGCCGGAGTACCAGTGAGAGTGAGAGCTTCATCTCTCACACTACACCATGCAGTATGAAATTGTTATTGTTTAAAACCGGCAAATTTAGTGCCCTCATACCGTGCTGTCAATCAGTGTGACCGCTTTAAGTAGATTTTGTTTTTTATCAGTCACACCTCTGGCGAGTGGGCTCAAATTTTGAGTTAAGCAGAGTTTGAGTTAGAAAATGCATTTTCTTTGCATTAAATTTCCTTGTAGTAAATTCAAGTGCGGTTCTACGAGGGGGGGGGGGGCAAAAACAGAAGCATCTTTTGTCTTCCCCCCCCCAAAAAAAAATCCATAAAAAATGGCAGTAGAAAATGTTAAAAGGTGATGTCACAAGCGAACGGCCTGCCTCCTAAAAAAATAGTCGGGAGAAGGATTGTCCGCTCCCCATCGAAAATATGAAACGAGCCACACCCACTCCCCTGCCCACCGAGTGATTTTCTGAGTGTCCGGAGAAAAAAAAAGTTCTACATTTCGGCATGCCTACCTGCAAAATTTCTGGATCCACGAACGAACAGCAGGTATAGTGTAATGTACTCTAATGACGTGCACAATCACATGTGTCAATTTAACACCACCCCCCCCCCGAAAAAAAATAAGGAAAACAAAATATTTTTTAAGAAACGTATGATCAAACAGAATCGTGGTAGCAGGTTTTTGCTAAAGTTAGGATAATTTTGAAATGCAAATCTGGCCACCTTGGTCACGTGACAGGAAACTTTTTTTTCATCACCAGAACCATGCTGCGCAGCGCCGCGCCGCAGCCGGGCCACGGGCAACGGCCACCTGGCCGGCGGCGCGGTACCAACATACAGTACAGCTCAGCTCATCACGCGCGGCCGGTGATGGCATATCGTATTCTGAACATCGAAGTACACCTCTCATCAAGACCGTGTACTTGACTTGTTGCAGTCTTGGCGAAGCAATTCGCATAAAGTTTTACGAGAAAAAAAAGGAGCAGCCTTCAAGACGACACGGAGGTATGTATCCAGCCATGGTGACATTTAAGGGAACTTTAATTCAAGAACACTCTGTATACTAAGCAAATCGGCAAACGTCGAACATGTATTTATGCCGATCTCAGCTGTTCAAGGTGACGGAGAGGTGTGGAGGTGCACCAGTTGTGAAGCTTAGACATTGGAGCTACTGCTTGATGTATATTCCTTGCTCTATGGACTGTGTAGTTGTGAACGGATTTTTTTTTTAATGCCCTCTATTTTGTGATTGAACAACATATAAGGAAGTTAGAAAAAAAAATGCAATTTTAATATTAATATATATGCTAACAAACTTATCAATGTTTTTTCCTGTGTTTTTCAGAAGTTTAAAAGTAGGCCCATGGAGCATCAGGAAAAACTTGACAGGCTCTGGGATGAGGGCATGACAAACTATGGGACAGCCGAGGCTAAAAGAAAGGTTGCATTGGCCATCGAAAGAACTGGTTTGACTGCGAAGCAAGTGAAGGTATCAATATTTTCATCCTTCTCAACCAATTGCGGTGTAGATTAATTTATGCCAGTGTTTCATTTATTAAGTCATCAAGTTTCCAAATTAAACAGAAGGTCTGTGTTGCCAAATATTTTTACAGCACAGAGCAAGAAGAAGTGCCACATGCATGACATGTTAACAGTTAGGCCTATTAAGTGTTTTTGAAACAATTAACTTTCTGTTTATATAGCGTTGGATAGACAATAAACGCAGGACAAACCATCGAAAGGATGGCAAGCAGAGGGTCTTACCCCTGCGCAAAAGAAGATGCAGTGGCTACAACATCTTCATGAAGAAGTTTATAGGCTCAAAAGGTAAGATTTGTCTACTTAATTGTTCTCTTTGTGATACATGTAGAAAGAAACAGCATATTAAAGTGAAACATGATTTTTTTTTTAGTCCCCCAGAACCAGGAGTTAAGTTGGTATGGTTGTTTATCCTTGTGGCCTTGCTCCCACTGAAGAAACATCTAGGGCTATATATTTCCTGTTTATTCAGTAGCAGGGTTCATTATTGGCCACTCTTAAAATGCAACATGTAATGTCACAATGGCCACTATATCCACATTGTTGATATTAATTAGTAAATTGCCAACAGGTCACTTTTCAAATACTTTCTGGTATGTAAAAATCATGTACTTTAATCAGTCTTTTTTTCTTCTAGTTATTAAATAACAAAATGGGGATATATAAATCAATCAGCATTTTACAAGAACACACACTGCATACATGTGTGTAACCGGTAAAACATTTTAAATTACGTTTTTGGCACCCTTTTATTGTTTTCCATCTTTTCTAAAAGTCTGTCCTGAATATTTTTTAACAACTATTTCATAATAGAATACTCCATGGAATTAGTTTTGAATCCATTTAAATTTGTTTTATTTCTTGAGCTTAATTGTCCAAGTGTCAGTAATGTAGTTGGTTTTTGTTTTGGTTGGTTTCATTGTTGGATCATCCTAGGACGTACCTCTTGTGGAAAATAATAGATACTTTGGGCTCTCAGTGTGTTATCCACATTCCAATCCCCTGCTAAAACAATTACCTGATCCATATCCACTGGCACAGTCATTCATGGGTTTTTCTCTACACTGTGTCCCTTTTCTATCAGCCTCATGTTATTCATTATCCTCGTGTGGTTTGCCCAGGAATGTCAGGCACTGCAATCCTAAACCAGGCCTGTGATTATAAATTTTGTTTTAGCCACTGACCTTGCAGAACTCATGTCTCTTTCTTCTTATATTTTGTTGTCCTGTGGTACAACTGCCCATGAAAAAAAAACCCACAGTATTCAATATAAAAATGAACCTGCAAATGCACATAAAAACGGTTCCTCAACTATATTTCTGTATGTGATGGGTCTGTTGGTTGGGGGCTTTTTGGCAGCTTAAAATAACATAAGGCGAAGTAAAAAAAAAAACATGTTTAGCGTCCCCGCCCGCTTCCTTTTTAGAGGCCGCCTCCTTTTTTTTTTTTTTTTTTTTTTAAAGACAAAAATTGATAAATTTTAACGATCTCTGACGAAAGAAATCGTATTTTTAGACTTTTATACCGTGTATAAAGCTGTGGAAATAGTCAATGAGTCCAAGTGGCGGCCATTTTGAAAAAAGCTGGTAACCATCTTGAAAAATAGCCCGGCCGCGTTGTCTTGAAAAATGTGTCGGGCGGCCATTTTGAAAAAAAAAAAAAAAAAAAGGGCCTCCTCCTTCCTTTTTGTCAAAGAGGCAGGGCGCTAAACATGTTTTCTTTTTTTATTTTGCCTAATGCATAATAATTATTTTATAACCACCATTCTATTTGCTTATAAAGGTGCCACGGCTCTTAACAGGGCACAGATGATGCAGCAAGGTGTGCAGGAGTGGCGGGGGTTGGATGAGGAAAATCGAATGCTCTACAACAAAGAGGCTGACAATCAGAATCAGTTACCCCAGCAAACCACAACCCTTGGAGAATCAGGGTTTCGAAGCTTTGCCAACAATCTTGGCCATGAAGTTTCTAACATGGTGAGATTAAAAATGGTGTTTATGTAATGCAATTCACATTTTAAATTTTACTGTAACTAAGTGATGAAAGAATACAACTTGAAAGGAATCATGCAGTAATGCAGTACACAAAATAAGATAGATGATACTATTGATAGCACCGACTCATTTTTGCCTTTTAAAATACATGATATTTTGTACTAGGATTTCATTGCTTATCATCTTTCCCGCTGTAATTTCTGGTTAATCCATGGCAGACAACAATAAGAAAACAATTCAAGAAATATTGTTTCGATTCTGGATATAAACAAATTTTACAGTAGATAATATATTCATTACATGTACAAGGCCAAAACATAATAGTTCTGCTTCGGGTTACATGCATTTGAAAAGAGGGTAGGTGGGTAGAGATTTTTTTTCCTTTTTTTTTGGACGATTATATGGCGGCGTCTGCCTGTATATAGGCCAGGGTAAAAGGTAGTTATTGATGGTTTTAGTTGTTGTTTTGTTTCATTTTTGTCCATAAAAAGATGGGCTGTCAGAATAGGGTAGGTAGGCAAACCGAGAAGCAGAAGTACTTTTTTTGGGACCTTATATGTGTGCATTTATGTCAGCAAGTATCAAGATAACCTAAAAGTCAACTAGTCAGTCAACTGAAACTTATCCCTTCCTACAGGTGGTTGTCATTCGATCAGTAACAAACTCCCTCAGGGAAAAATCTTGACATACATATCTTAGAAAGATTGAAATTTTGTTTAATCCAAGCACTGACCAAAAAAAAAACCAAAAACAAAAAACAAAAAAACCACCAAAACTTAAGAATTATAAGTTCAATATATTGTGTAGTCTTATCAGAGGGGATCCACGACACTCTTTTTATTTCACAATTTCATATTATTGTGTCTTTCAAAGGTTACTTCTGTGTACTAGATTGCTCACTTGTGTTTTAACAGAGCACTCATTTTGTCTTCAAATTTGTTGCTTATTTTGTTGGACATTTATGCGCAGTGTGCAAGAGTTGATGGCTTGGACTGGGTACTGGTGTGCACTAGTGCATCTTTAGGGATCTCTACAAAAAAAAAAGTGCATGGCAGTGATGTTGGTGTCGATCTTGCCACTTCCACAAATTTTGCGTCCAAATTTTGTGCTTCCAGTGGATTTAGTGGAGGTGTGTATTGTAAAGTTTGAGTAAACGTACATCTAACAGGGGTCTTCAACCAAACATCAATCAAACTATAACTAAGGAAACATCATGTCTATATTATTAATAAAGATCCTTTCAAAATGTTGACACCTTGAAATTGATTAAGTCATGTATAATGCTGGGGGAAAAATCATTGCAAAAAAATGTTTTTGATCTCAAAATGAATACAACTTGATACACCAATGAATGCTGTCCCACTCATCTGGGGAAAAAATACTGGAATTAATCTATGCCATCAGAAGTTATGCATGTTTTAATACAAGATTTGATACCTGTCCATTGATGCCATTGGAAGCTATTAAGCTGAGTGAGATTTAGACATTACACACAAGTTAAATGCAAATGGGATTGCTAAACAAATAGCAATGTACATGTACGTATTCCTTCGTTACTTTTATGAACATTCGTGATTTTGTTTTACAAATGATATAAAAAAGGATGATATATCCCCAAAAACTGGTTCATGAAACCTTACTTTTTAACTGACATTAGAGGAGATATAACATTGCAACACAAAAAGGGAGTTACATGTATATATTTTCATCATGTTGATGGTCTCCTTTCAATTTGTTCTAACACCTAGTTAACAAGTCCAGCACCGTTACTGAAGACATATCACAGCTCAGGGTTAAAGTGCAGCAGCTCTTCAATCAGAAATACAGTAAGTTGGAATGTGGAAAACAAGTGGGGAGTGGACTGGCTAACTGCAATTTTTGTCGTATTACACGACATTTTAAATATAGACCACACACGGGTACTTTATGTGCCACATTTGGTGGTAAAAGAGTATATTTCGATTAAGCCCCCCAAAAAATCTCCAGTTTCTGGTATGGAACTTGCCAAAAAGACGCACGGCAACGCCTTTTTTTTTTTTTTTACCTGTTTTTTTTGCTTTAAATGTCGGCTGATGACTGCAAATGGTGCCAGACTTAACTTAGTGCAAAATATGGGAGTCCAGAGAGGCCACATGTTAACAATTATTCTCCATCATAACCCCATCTAAAAACATGTTAAAATTGTGCAGCAGCAGGATTCCAGTTAAACCAGTGAGTTTGGCGGTTTTGAGACATCATCTTTCATAGACAAAAAAACTTTTTTTTTTTGCCGAAGCGCATGGCTACGGCGACTTTTTTTTTGGCCTTATATTATATTGACAAAAAAAATGGTTTCTTTAATACTACAGGGGATGCAACATTGGGCAAAAAGAGCCAGATGAGCTACAAACTGCTGGAGGCTGGGCAGATAGAATGCACAGGGCTGCCGATGCCCTTGAAGAGGCCTGGGGCCTATGGGAGAGAGGCCCTCAAAAAAATCATTGAGGCAGAACCATCTATCAAATTCACAGGTGAAAACACATCTCTATCTTTAGATGCACTTTCATCATGCTTGTTTGTGAAGCTCATTTCCAAAATATCCCATACTTGCTGACCGAAAGCTAAATAACCAGTTCTTCAGTAAAAACGTCATACATGTGCGCACACTTCCGATTGCTACTATTACATGAACACTCAAGTTGCGTTAACTTCCAGTTCCAATGCTACTTAACAACGTGAAGTGGGCATGATTTATACTGAGGTGACATCACACGAATGAACCAGATAGAACTTGTCTTGTTTTAGTGCATGTAACATAGGTGAATGTGCAATGCAATTGCAATACATTTAAGAAGTGAAACCCCCCCCCCTCGAGGTTGTCAGTTTTAATTATTAGTCCCAAGATTTGATTCTGGTGATACATGAACTAAGTGGCCTATTTTCGAAAAGTGAGGCCCCCCCCCTCCTGCCAAATCCTGTGTGCCCCACTGCATTTATGCACATTTACATTGTAATGTGCTTCAACCCGAAATGTGCTTCAAATGAAAACAATCACTGAATAATCAAAGCTTTACATCTTTGCTATTTTTTAATACTAGTGTCTGCCCAGCCTCCCTCCACGTTGGATGATGGCCCATCTGGCCAGCTTAATGCTCAACCAACAAACAGCAGTAAGTAGGCCTATGTTTTTGTGACGTGGAATATTTCTTTGAGCTCATACAGTGCATATCAGCAAAAGGATTGTGGATACTATGTGATTATTTTTTCATTAAACTCCAAGTACTTTGAAAGTCCATTTTTGGAGCAATGGTCAACTTTTGATCTAAACCAAATGTTGCAGAAGTGGCCAAACTGAGAGTAAGTGAAATGCGTTGAACAGAGGATTTTGTTCAATGTTGTCGACTTGAGTTGCTGCATTTGAATT
This sequence comes from Patiria miniata, assembly GCF_015706575.1. Taxonomy (NCBI): domain Eukaryota; kingdom Metazoa; phylum Echinodermata; class Asteroidea; order Valvatida; family Asterinidae; genus Patiria; species Patiria miniata. The sequence goes on from NW_024037057.1 coordinate 3,939,849, forward strand.
GAGTTTAACAGTCAAGCCTTCATTTGCTTTGTTCTTAGTCCTAAATTTGAGAGTACATGCAAGGACATTTGAATTGCTCTTTAATGTTGGATTATTGACAATTAAACTCATGTAAATAATAAAACAGATCCGTTTAGGTTGAAGCAAAACACATCCAATTCTTGCTGACTACAGGCTCATATAGAATCGTGAATGAATGAGCCCTGCCAATCAGCACGTGCTTGACCACAAAATGGACTTGTGGTACGAATTTGTCTTGTGTAAAAGTGTTACACTGAATAATCAAATCTTTACATCTTTGCTATTTTTTAATACTAGTGTCTGCCCAGCCTCCCTCCACGTTGGATGATGGCCCATCTGGCCAGCTTAATGCTCAACCAACAAACAGCAGTAAGTAGGCCTTTGTTTTTGTGATGTGTAAAACATTACTCCAGCTCAGTGCATATCAGCAAAAGGATTGTGGATACTGTGTGTGGTTTTTGTCTTTTTAGTAAACTCCAAGTACTTTGAAAGTTCATTTTTGGAGAAATGGTCAACTTTTGATCTAAACCAAATGTTGCAGAAGTGGCCAAACTGAGAGTAAGTGAAATGCGTTGAACAGAGGATTTTGTTCAATGTTGTCGACTTGAGTCGCTGCATTTGAATTGAGTTTGACAGTCAAGCCTTCATTTGCTTTGTTCTTAGTCCTGAATTTGAGAGTACATGCAAGGACATTTGAATTGCTCTTTAATGTTGGATTATTGACAATTACACTCATGTAAATAATAAAACAGATCCGTTTAGGTTGAAGCAAAACACATCCAATTCTTGCTGACTACAGGGTCATATAGAATCGTAAATGATGAGCCCTGCCAATCAGCACGTGCTTGACCACAAAATGGACTTGTGGTACGAATTTGTCTTGTGTAAAAGTGTTACACTGAATAATCCAATCTTTACATCTTTGCTATTTTTTAATACTAGTGTCTGCCCAGCCTCCCTCCACGTTGGATGATGGCCCATCTGGCCAGCTTAATGCTCAACCAACAAACAGCAGTAAGTAGGCCTATGTTTTTGACATTATCACCAATTTTATGAAAGGGCCTATTTAGAGAGTTCCGCCACTTTTCATGGTGAAATCTGTTTTTGTTCCCACCTGTCTTGATTTGCAACCATAGCCTGACAAATGACACCACATAAACCACAATCGAAAAGTGGCGCAATTCTCCAAATAGACCCTTTCACAAAATTGGTCACTGCTCAGTCAACCGTGAATGTTATAACATGAGCAGGGTGTCATTTTAAAGAGGAGATTGATCCCTAACAGAGGATATCTCCCTTTGATTCACATGTGCCCTACTTCTCTTCCAATTAGCAAAAAATATCTCTGTTTCGTTTTTTTATCCACCCTGTATAGTGAAACTCACAAAGCAAATACCCTGATGTACATGTTCATTTTCTAATTTGTGTTCAGATATGACATTTGAGGTGTTGTATCATAGATAAAATGATGTCAGAGAAGTGTCATTAGAAATTTACAATACATAATAAGCTAAGACAGATTCCAATAGATTGACTTGTGATTTAATTGAGTTGTGAAAATTTGCCCTATCAATTACTTGATTGTATTTCCAGTAGTTTACCCCTCTTTTAACATAAGTTGTACCTCATTTTATTTCTTGTTTTTTTAATGTAATTTCCGTGGTATTTTATGTAATGCGCCTTCGATCATTTTTATGTAGACCACGCAATATAAATTTTAATTTATTATTATTATTTTTATTATTACTTCGAGTTTGTCACAATTTTGTTGTCTCCAACAGATGTGCATGTAGAAACACCAAGTGACTTGACATTGCTTCAACACATGGTTGAGCAAAATGCCACAGGTATGCTTACAATCCCGCTTTTTTATGTAATATATCTTGGGTTGGTTTGAAATTGCTTTGTGTTATACAGTACAAGTTGAATTGGAAAGTAATGGTTTTTAATATTACTGTCAACGTAAAAAGCTTACTGTAATGAACCACACGGGGTACTGTAGAACATTGCACAGTTGTTTGGATTGCAGATGATATAGAAACAAACTTTATAGGTGCATATTAAACATCTGATTAAGAACCGATTGAGCATTGCAAACATCAAAAAAGAAAAAGAATTACCTAATTATTATGGAACAAGTTGCTGGACTGTTAAAAAATGAGTCTAAAGCATCATGTACAATCATGGCACCTGGTGTGCTGACATTTTCAAGAAAAGTGGCATTTTTGTATCAATTTACAATGCTGTTCAGCCAACCCAGTTTTTTTTTTATTCGAATATTGCCCCCAATTTACCATTTATGTTTAGTCTGAATTTTGATGAACGGGTGTATGTTCATGTAAGTTGGACTGGTCCCCTGACCTAGTTACAATTCCATAATGTCTATAAATTGCTCCAATTCAATTTCAGTGGGGTCCAGGAAGCAGACTACAAGAAAACAATGGTTTTTACTGGTTTTCTGGCATCTGCAAACACAAAACTTCAAATAAGTCAGTGTAACAATAAAATAGTAACCCCAAATCTATCCATTTCTGAAAAATTACACCCAGAGCAAATGTTGTTTATAAAACTGTATGCATTTCTTTTAAAGGGAATGTACATCATTGGCTTTTGCTATAATTATCAGAAATTGACTATTTGAGAGGTTAGTATAATAGATCAAATATTGTTAAACTTACATGTTTGAAATTTTGCGTCCAAAAATGCTGGAAAAAACCAAGAAACACAAAAGTGTTCAAGTAGTCTGGTTCCCTGACTCAACTAAAGATGAAATGGATCAATTTATAGATGCTGGAAAATTGTAATGTAAGGAAACCAGTCTAGCTGGCCTGCATCTGTTCATAAACATGTAACCAATAGCAAACATAATTTTGCCTGAAAAAAAAAGTAGTGGAAAAATAGTTAGGTTTTTCCAACGGTAGTCGGCCAACCACCGTTGGAAATGATACAAAAATACCACTTTTCCGGAAAATGACTTCACACCTGGTGCCATAATTTTACAGGATGCTTAAGACTGTCATTTACCAACATCCTAGTACACATGTAAGGTATGTCGTAAGAATTTGGTAGTTTTGTTTTTCGATGTTTGCAAATGTTGTATATTCCCTTTAATCATAAGCCAAACATAAAATGGCGGCTCTTCATGTGCAACTCTTTTCTTTCCCCTTTTAATACACAGATTCAGATGAATATGAAGTGGAGTGTTTGACGGAAAGAAAAAAACTAAGAGGCAAAATATACTACCTAGTAAAATGGAAGGGTTTTACTGAGCAGACATGGGAACCAGCAGGCAATGTCTCATACCAGCTGCGTAGCAACTTTAGTAAGAAATAGAAACGATAAAGGGGGGGGGGGGCCAAGACAATGTATTTTCAGTGATACTTCCTTTCTTTCATTTAAATTTTAAAACCTTTTCCCCCATTTGAATTGAATTGTTAACTGGAGCTACCATTATTTTTTCTTGATAAAAAGAGAACTTGATCCATGTCATAATTATCGTTTAAGAAGTCTTTCACTTCTAGAGATTGCTCATTGACACAAATTCACCAAACTTCAGAAAATGTTAGTCAGTCTAAGTCCAAAAAGAAAAAAAAAAAGGTTTTGGATCATATGGTGCTTGTAGCTTGTGCAGTGTAAAACAAATAATAACAAAAATATTAAATAAATAAAATGCAACGAAAAGTAATAAGTGCCCCTAAATGCTAAATTGCTTTTCTTTTATGTTCAATGACATACAGGTGTAATGTAATCTGTACCTCTGGCGATATTAAATATACCTTCTATGAAATACTAATAAAAGAACAGCTGCAACTGCTACGCAGCTGGTATGAGACATTGCATGCTGGTTCCAATGCATGCCATGTTTGAACAACAGTACAGTCTGAGCTAGGTGCATTCCGATCACGAGCCGCATGGGCATCAGTGTGCATTCGCCACATCTTCATGTATACATGTACATCTCAATTGGAGATGCCTGGTGATGTAGGCTGACATTCATGTTCTTCATATGGGAGAAATGCACCTAGGCACCAGCTGCATTTCTACATATCTGTTGTTTATTTTATCATTTGTAATTTTATCATTTGTAATTTGTACTATTTTTCTCTCTTTATTGGTATTATGTTTTTTTCTGAGTAAATTGGATTTATTGTGTTTCAGCGCCTTGACCACCTTAATACATGTGTAGGTATGGCGCTTCAGATCCGTCAGAATAACTTACGTGCTGAAATATAGCAGGTTTTTTTCACCGAACATTGGGCCTCCATAAAACTGTAAAAATGGGGGGGGGGGGGGGGGGGGGGAAGCTGGTTGTCAACACAAATAATCAATTCAAAATCGAAGGGGGGGGGGGCTGGTGCAATATTTTGAATTAAAGGTGCTGTTGAAAACATACGATCATGCACACTGTATCACTTAATAGTGTACACTTTAATACATTAATTTTTAGTATCAGAGCGAGGGGGGTGGGTTCCAAATTTTTGTCACTATAATTATACAAATTAGGTTCTTTTTGAGTCGGGGGGGGGGGATTGATCCCCAAACAACCCCCCCCCCCCCCCCCCCCCGGATCCATGCTTAGTGTGGGTCGGGTTCATGAAATATAACTGATTTGTAATGGATTATGCAAAGCTTCATCAAATTATTGATATCAACGTAGTTTAGTCACTTACTATGAATGTCCTGTATACATGTTTTCCAGAACCTTTTTTTCTTCAAAATTAAATGTATTTGAAAATATTATTGCAACATAAAGCCGTTATTTGTTTACTTGTTTGTATGTATGTTATTTTTCCAGCTTTTATCTGATCTACATGTAGGTGTTACTCATGTGAAAAAGGCAAACATTAAACAGTTTGAAAAGTTTCATCATCAAATTATTAAAATAACGTAGTTGAGTCATTTAAATGAATGTACATGTACATGTATACATGTTTTTCCAAAACCTTTCTTTTTTTCATAAATTAAACATGTTTGAAAATACTATTGCAACTTATTGCACTTGCATTATGTTTTCGCTTGTTTTTTTTTGTATTTTTGTCACTTTTATCTGATATACAGTGTATGTATGTATGTATGCCTAAATAAATAAACACAACCATAATTGAATCCTATAAAAATGGGCAGTTTTTGTTATTCTTTTGCTATTTGTGCAAGAACCAATTTCGGGGTTGTGTGTATTGCCTGGAGAATGGCGTTTTTACCTACATACAATTACGTGGCCGTACGTAGCTAGTGTAGGCCTGTAATGGTAATAAAACTGGGCTAGTATTACATTAGTCTTGACCAAGGCTATCAGCTTGTTCCCATACGAGCTTGTTCCGGCTACCGCACACCGCGCGCACCGCGACACACTAGTTTTATTGTTAGCCTCAATGACCCTTGCGTGTGCTTTGTGTGCATGTATGTACCTCCCACACACATTTCCGCAAACAGCCGTACAGTAAGTCGAGGCGGAGGATAGCCTTGACGCAACTGTGTAGGCCCAATATGATAATTAGTACGCGCTATGGTAAACAGTCTTCTCTCATGGTACGACATACAATTCGTAAGTACGTGTGAAATACATATGTCGTACGTATAAGATATATGTTGCACATGGTACGAATTCAGAGAGAGATTTTTTTTACCATGCCCCTGTATGACAGTTTCGTATCCATCCCAAAGTCAATATTAAATAGCTTGTTTCTTGCAGTTAATTCATACGGGTGTGACATGACTTATAGATATGAGTTTTCCTGCATGATTCGATGAAATGAATACAATTTGACCTGGGTCCGAATTGACCTGTTCCCTACATTCGCTGTCGGCAGAATGTCACGGGGTAGCAGCGTGATAATGTACGCTGTTACACCGACAATAAATGTCGGCAGCTACATGTATGACTGTCCCATTCGCAATACATTGGAAATATATCATCATTTTGAACAAGTGTTCATTCATGTAGCGGCATATTTCATTTGTTTGGAATGAAACTGGAGAAATGGTTTAAAATGGGATTGAAAATTGAAATACCTGGACATTTATTTTTGAGTGAACATTCGTGGCGTATACAGTAATTTGCAGGCTACATGAAAAAAAGGCATGAATATGTATGTCGCGGGTCCAAGTTTACGGGCTTTGATTGGATATTGTGTAATATATGCGCATCAGAAATATTCGGCCGAATTCGGCCGAAAAAATAAAGAAACACATAGAATTTGCCACGGTTGCGTCAAGGCTTTCCTCTGCCTCAATTTACTGTACGGCTGTTTGCGGAAGTATGTATGGGAGGTACATACACGCACACAAAGCACACGCAAGGGTCGTTGAGGCTAACAGTATACTAGTGTGTCGCGGCGCGCACGATGTGCGGTAGCCGGAACAAGCTCGTACATGTATGGGAACAAGCTGGTAATTACATTGGTGATCATGTATCTACTACGGTACTGGTTTATATAAGGCCAAAAAAAAAACAAGTTCTGCTTCTGATTACATGGCACTTGAAAACAGGGTAGATGTACATGTAGGTAGGGATCTTTTTGGTGCAATTTTTTTTGTGTACGAATAAATGGAGGCATCTGCATGTATGTGCGAGTAATCAAGAAAAATATGATTTTGGGTGTTTTTTTCTCACTTTCCCCATACAAAAATAGGGTAGGGGCTGGCAGAATAGGGTACATGAACATGTAGGTAGGGAAACCAGAAGCAGAACTTTTTTTTTATGGTTGGCCTAACACTGAACAAATTCCACATTGTATTGGACATACATATAGTTTGAGACATTAAGAACGTACAGGAATGTCAGATTAGGCGTAAAGGGCAGGGTTTTGAATTGTTGAGGGAAATTGGATAGTAAAATGGCAATGACGACGACAAAATGCAACACGAAAATAAAGATGGCAATCACCGCGCAATGTACCATAACGCGTTAGGCGCGATGAATCATGCGACACCAACCGTTGTAATTTCTACCCCTTATTTTGAGAGAAGTAGCTCTCGAGAGTCACCATAATTGACGCAGAAATGCTTGCAACGCACGCGTGTTGTCAAACGCAAATTGAATGCGAGTGCGTCAAAACATACATTGTATCCTCATCATTTTAGGGGGTCTCACGATACATGATGTATGCTTTAAAAAGGTAATTTTTTAGTAGAACAAAACAACCTTGCCTCTAATTTGATCAAACCTAAACAGGCACCCTACACTACACAATTGCCCTAACAAACAGGATGCAGTAGGCCTACTGCATTGAAATTATAAAGGCAACAGGACAACTTGTAGTCGTACTTGAACCAACTCGTCGTACGCAAGACAAGCGAGACAACTCTGACGTCTGTACGTGAACTAGCCCCATAAATGTGGCCTAGTATTTACTGGACTGCCTCCGTAAACATAGGCCACACATCCACATGTACAAAAACGTGTCGACTTTGCCAAATTTTGATTTTCACATTTAGACTTACTTTGTAGGTTTTTTTTGCTTTAGAAGCATTCTCACCCTCTATATAGCCTAATCAGAAAGTGCTGCCTTTTTCAGATGTCCATTTTTCGTGAAATTTCCAGATACATTTGCACACGTTTGCGTATCAAAATTTCAACATGAAATTTCACAAAAATTAGACATCTGAAAAAGGCAGCACTTTCTGATTAGCCTATATATAGAGGGTGAGAATGTTTCTAAAGCAAAAAAAACCTACAAAGTAAGCCTAAATGTGAAAATCAAAATTTGGCAAAATCGACACGATTTTGTACATGTGGATGTGTGGCCTATGTTTACGGAGGCAGTCCAGTAAATAGGCCACATTTATGGGGCTATACATGAACCAACTAAACTTGTACTACTCACTACTAGGCCCCTTAGTTGTACGCCAGCCAACTCGTACACTGGCCAAAATTAAATTCATGCCATTTGGTAAGAATGATACTGGGCCACCTCTCAGACTCAGACCTCCTGCATGATTTCTGGGACTGGGCTAGACCCGTGAACGTGGCGTTGTACTTGTAGTTTAAAAGCCACGTCCGACGTCCACGGGTCTAGGACTGGGCCAGTACACAAAAGGTTCAATTAGACCTAGGGCAGTGTTTCTTCATCAGATTTACAACTGTTTTGGTACAAATTTCAGGTCATATTAAGGAATATCAGTGGTGGCCCAGTATGAAATTCTTTCCCATACGAGTTGTCCTGTGTACGAGTTGGTCGCGTACGAGTTGGTCCGCGTACGGTGTTCATGTACGACTAGAAGTTACGAGTTGATCTGTTTTCGTAAACGTCACACTATAGTGTACGAATCCACACTCCCCGTCTCGTCTACCATCAACTGCTGGTGCTACACATTTCCAAAAAGTAGTGAATGAATTCATGCCATTCTCTCCAAGTCCATTCTCATAACTTTAGTCTTTGTTAGAAATGCTTTGCATGCTTTTTCGCATGTACAACCCGATCATCAGCACAGTACGAAAGAGGCACACAGCGGCCATGATGGAAAGCGCCACCGATCGACAGACCCATGCACATTATATTTGCACGGTGCGCGTACGTACGTACCGCGGCGTGCGGCCCGCCCCCGCGCCTGAGCTGCATGCGATGTATGCCTCGTTTATTAACGTGTCCCTTTGTATTACATGATACGGTAATATATAACGGTCATGTTTATAACATGGCGTATAACGTCCTCAAGCCTCACTTATTAACAACGGTGGCTAGTTGAATCGGGTGATATCGGGTGGTTTCGGAAGACTACAAGGGTGTTAGCCGAGACGACACTGCAAGCATACATATGGCATACAGAAATAGACCAATACGGGGCCAATGCTTGCAAGTGAAATATAATCAACCACTTACAGATGCTGTGTGTCATTCATTTCACTTAGTGAAATGCGTGTGTGCATTTGTTTGTTGGAAAACTATTTCGGATGTCTTATCTTGAAAACATACTGATTTGGGATAGAAGTTTAAAGGCCTCAGGGTCATCGGGGACATAGGATTAAACGTTTACAGGTGTTGATGTGAACATTCTCCATGAGCACAGTCGCTTAGGTCTTTTTTGTCGTTCATGATGTGTTGACGGATTCGTGATGACTGCGACGTAGGAAGAAAATGTGTCTGTAATTTTGCGACCCGGTTCCGAAAACAATTTCATTTTCTTTTTATTCAATGTTGCAAGACATTTATCTGTCCTCATTATTTTCAGGTAGAAATACATTTAACATGTTTTGCTGGAAACTAAGTTTTACTCAGGCTATGAATGTAATTCTGTTCCTCTTTCAGGCATTATTCAATCTATGTATTTTGCATTTCTGTTTTGACATCCGGCGAAACGATTAAAAACAATGAACATGACACAGCAAAGCCCGCTCTCGTAAGGCCTGGTATAGCGAACATCGTCAATACCTGCTACTGAACGAGAAAAAGAGGTCTATGCAAAATTGTCTTGTGGGGGAGAGGGTGTAGTATCCCAACACCCACTGCATGCATAATAATTGTGAAGCCTCATGGGCCTTTTCAGGCCATTATTCGTGTTTGCCCTCTAATTACACCCTGTATAAAAAAAAATGATAATAAGCCATACGATTTTGCAGTGTAGGCCTACTTCCTAAAACGCAACAAATTTGGAATATTGTGGATAGGTCCCTGAAGTTATGAAGATCGGAGAGGGCAACTGACACAAAGTATATGGAGAGTCGAGGGCATTCGGAGTATTTTCTAACACAATTTGAAATGTTCCTAAGTCCCAGATTTATGTCTTTTAACATTTTTCTAAAATGACTCACTTTCATTGATTTATCATATGATGAAAAAAAATGGCGTCATGATGCAATATTCTCTACGCCTAGAACCAGACTATAATATTCCCCCGAAATAGTCACTGCACATTAGAGCCTGTCCGTAAAAAATGTCGCTTACTAAAAGAAAGCCTTCATTTTTCGAAATCTATTACCTTTGTCTCGCAGTTTTACTTCTTGGTTTGCGGGTATTTAATGATGATGATGTCTTTCTCTCATGGGAGTGGTAATGAGACGACAGTTTCCTGTATGGAAGCACAGAAAGAAATGCCTCCTTCCTACGCCTGCTGACTTTAGTCTTCCTGCTGACGAGTTTGGTATTGGAGTGGTCGTACACGACGGCTGTCGTCTTAATGTAGGCATCCAAATCCTGAATGGTCTTTTGCGGCATCTTGGTAGTCGAATGGTGGTGAAGGAAGATGTGAGGATTCACTCACAGACGACAGGAAAACCAGCTAATGCTTCCATGCACTGGCCTTCAGTGCGCTACTGCCATGGATTGTATGTTAATCAGCTACACGCCCTATAAGTACTGTTAATATTAACAGCCAGCTGGCTACAGATGCGCAAGCTCGTTTTGGTCGTGAACCCTAGCAAGGTAGCACAAACTACACCTGACCTGGTCTTGTTTCAACTGGTTTGTACACGAAGAGGCAGGACACCAGATCCTGTTTTTATCTAATGGGCTTTTTCCAAACCACGGACTCGTCTCAAGTTGCTGCTCCGTCTCTGACTTGAGAATCATAGCTTTTGATGTCACAACACGTTGGAAATGTGCATAATATTGGCATCGCGTCATAAGATTTAATGCTAAGTATGCTGTTAATATTAACAGCCAGGCTACAGATATATGTATGCGCGTATTTCTCGTTTTGTTATGAACCCTGGCAAGTTAGCACAGACTACACCTGACCTGGTCTTATTTCAACTGGTTTGTACACGACGAGGCAGGACACCAGATCCTGTATTTATCGATTAGGGGTTTTCCAAACCACGGATTTGTCTCCAGTTTCTGCATCGTCTCTGACTTGAAAAGATTGTTTTGGAATAATGTCAAAACTCCTTGGAAATGTTTAAAATATTGGCTTCGCTTAGAATAAGATTTAGTGTTGCTGCAGCAGAACAAGGGCCTGGATTGAGCCGGTTTCCACTTAGTCAGGGGCCTCAAACTCTCCCGAAACCAAAACCGAAGCCGTGCACTGGAAACCTACTTGTAATTGGTTTTATCTAGCCAAGCGCTACAGACTTTGTACAAATTCGCATAAACGCCGTGAACACTTCACTTTTGGACTTTGGAACATGGCGTGAATAATCAAACCCCCATATTTAACAATATTGACATTGTGAGAACACACATACGAATGCTGCTTTTACACGAACGACAAACATACAGCATGACCAGGAACTATACCTGTATTTAAAAAAAAAAAAAAAGTCTGGCGGCCATCCATAGAATCTGTATGGAGTGGCATATGCGTAGCCAGGGAAGGGGGGGGGGGGAGGAGTAAGGGGGTATTCCCCCTATTATTTTTTTAAAGAGTGTCCTTTTTCATTCAAATGCCCTTTTTCATCAATGAATACCCCCCCCCAAAAAAAAAAATTGTAAAGAGTGCCCTTTTTTTGGTAAGAAGTGCCCTTTTCCTTAACAAGTGCCCTTTAAAAAAAAAAAAAAATAAGTGTTGGCTTTGTGGTGCCATATGCCGTTCACGGGTGCCTTTTTTAATTTAATGCCCGGTTTGCCCTGATAAGCACCATAATATCGTCGGTTTCGAGCAGCCCCATAGATAGATGGTACCAGCGGCCCCCCTCCCCCCCCCCCCCCCCCCCCCACACACACTTTCTGATGTTATGGAGGCGAAGAGTCCGGAGAAAAAAAAATGTGTCTACATTTCATCACAGATGTGCAAATGCCCTTCTCAAAACAAATTCCCCCCCGCCCCCAATAAAAATGACCGTGCTACGCCACTGACTGGGGAGTTATTTTCTTGTTTTCAAATGGTGATAGCTGCATGACTAGTTCTAGGTTTGTTCTGGCGTTGTTCACTTTAGTGGTTATATCTCCTAGGTGGTATTGGTTAATCACACCCCAATCAAATGTGCATTTGTAGGGAGGACGTTGCGTCCCTATTTTTTTTTATATGTATCGGTGGCAATTTAACTGGTCTGCACCCTTCAACTATTGTTTTCCCTTTGACCGCCTTTAAAGCAAATACAAACGAGTTTAAATTGCTTTTGCTTTCATATTCAGGCCTTTATTTACCAATTACTTATTTTAGACAAGTCCAAATGATTCACATACATTACCAATATATTGCAAATGTATTAAATCTCTTGTTTTCATCAGGATCAAAATTCAAAAACAAATCTCAACACTCTTCACTATGAATAAAGGTTACTCAAACATTATTGAAAGTTCAATGTTCTCAAGGTGCAAACATTGATCACTGGCATTTGTTGCACTCAAGGATGTTTTCTTTTCAAATGAGTACGGTTTTCTTTCATTTTCGACGGTGTAATTCCTTTTAAAATTCTGAACAGTAACTGAAAAAAAATGAAGGCTATTTTTTTTCATTAGCGAGTGTCCAAAAATCGTATTGTTTTTTTTTCTCAACATTAGGCTTAGTTTCTTATGAACTACAGGCAGCTAAAACCCAAACTTCAGAAATTGTGGGTTTTTATATTAAACTTTCACCAATTCGGTGTCTTAAGGCTTGGGGCTTTTGGCAAAATAACGAAATTTTGAGTATTTTTCTCCATAAGACAGCATTTTACATTATTGCAATAATGCATCTGTTTTAACTTTTCTAACGTTGTCAACGTAAGCATAACATGAACACCCACAAAGAGGAATGGCGGGTAGTGGCCGCATTATAGAGGTACGTATGTGTGTCTGTCTATACATGTTTATAATTTTCTCATTAGACAGGTTTTCTGTGCCCACTTTAATAATTAAATACCGGGACACCATTTGAATGGTATGCACACATTGCAATAAGTGAGATACCTTTCTTAGGCATTCAGAATCATAAGCTCATTTGATGGCACAATACAAAACGTATAAAGAAAACATGACCACTTCAAAGTTTCAGTTCGATTTTTCGTACAAAGTTAGGCTAAACAAACATGTACAAAGTTCGGTTAAGAAAAGATATACAAGTTATGCACAAGACAAACATATATATACGAGATATACCGCATGGCACATTAACAGGAAAATCTTGAGCTTGCTAACTGATTGCATACACGCTTATTAATATGTACACTTTCAAAATTAAAGTTCAATTTCTCATACAAAGTTGGTTTAAACAAAGATGTGTACAAGGTATAAAGAGCATGACACTTTCTTAGGAAGATAGTGAGCTGATTGCATGCGATACTCCCATTGCTCCCCAGAATAATATTCTCATATATTCCATTTTAGCAAAATCTTTACCAGGCCTACAAATATAATATAATATATAATCAACGGCGACATCACCCGGTGATTAGAGATGATACATTAGTTTATTCAACTGGATGTATTTCTATTTGGCTGTTCACCAAAGAGATATTGGCCATTCAAATTATCGTGTTATACATTGCGTTCAAACAAGATGACTGGATTCAACACAATATTTGTTTTTTTATTTATTTTTTTCCACAATAACTTGTATTGTGACCTCGAGACTGATTCGATCCAAAAGGCTGAACAATGCATCATCTACTTGTGGTTGTGTATATGATATCCCTCGGATTGCCAATCATGAAATAAAGTCAAAATCAACTCCACTACCACATGCCACAGGTATATGTTTCTAATCTTTTTTTTTCTGTCAGTGCAAATCAGCCCAATTTCGGCCTACTAACATATTTCATTAGTTTTAGACTGGGAGCCCATGTTTTTGCAGAGCCACAATCATTTCCCTTAAGGCTGAGGGATTCTAGGGTTGGCAGTTGACTTACTGCTGCAGCAAGGTGTTCAATGTTAGTACCCTTCAATGGGCAATTTGTTAATCGTAACTCTTCCAGGTGAGTTAGATTTGGTAATGGTTCGGTCCATAAATCCGCGGAACCACCCAGATCATCAATGCCCCAATGGAACAAACTGACCAAATCTCTTCGATTATTGAATGACTCTTAAACATTTCCGTCATATCCTCACCAGTAAGTGAGAACCGTCTAATGCTCAAATGTATGCATTTTTTGCATGGCTGAACACGATACTCGCGTAAAGAGAAACTACCGAAAATACAAACCAACAAATTGCCACGCGACTGACTGATTTCGAGGTATATTTCACTTCAAAATTGTCAATGTAGCAAACGCTCATATCAAGATTCTTTAAACACAACGTGATCACCCACCGAGAGGAATGGCAGAAAGTGGCCGCATTATACAGGTTAGTTATACTGTCTGTACATGAGTAATATAGTTGGGCTTTGGAGAACGGTCGCATTACACAGGTTGCCTCTGCCGACTTCATCAAATACACACATTGAATGGTATGTTATCATTTCTATCCATGAGACTTTCTCAGTCATTTAAAATCAGTCCCACAAATAATCAGTTGAGGTAAGGCCGTAATGTGGCATAATACAAGCGGTACACACTAGATGTACAATTTCAAAGTCTCTTACAAAACTACGGTAATTAAAGATATGTACAAACAATCTTATCGAGGCCTACGAAAATAGTAATTCACCGGCGAAATAACACGATGATTTGAGATGTATACATTTGTTTAACAGGGTGTATTTCTATAAGGCTGTTTACCAATGAGGTTTTTTCCCATTTGACCAGCCCCAGCCTCTCTTTCACTGTTACTGTATCATATTCAATCGATTCTTTATATTTTTGCACTGAATATATTAATACATTTGATGTGTAATTCTGATCGAACTGGATGCTGTTCCAGACGTTTATGAAATTAAGTCTTTGTCGACAATATTAAGACAGTTTTATTCTGAAGTTAAACATTTTCCACACGGTTCACATTTCTTACACGCAACAGAACCGATGTAAATAAGCTGTCTTCGATTCTGTTATGATGCCATTTACACGATTAAAGCCTGCATGGGATTAAACTCTCAATTAAACTGGTGTGAAATTGTCACAATGTCCGTGCGCGTTGGATATTTATTACTGTTAAATCTGTGAAGCGGGAACAAAATATTCAACACGAATACAAAGGAGAGCGGCGAATTATGCTTTACGATCCCCTTCCCAGAAATTATCAGTGGTCCACTTTTCCTGGTTAGAAACTGAAGAGAGTTCTGAAGTGTGGAATGACATGCACTTAGTGTGTCTTTATGCATGCTCAAAGTGATCCGCTCCGTCACCTAGCCCGTCCATTTTAAGCATATTTGAGATATTTTTTTGCGAGTAATGGAAACAGAAATTCCTAAATATTGGTAAAAAAAAACATTTCTCCCAGAACATATTACATCCGATTATCTGGCATCCCCCCCCCCCTCAGCTCTGACTACAATTTTGTTTGTTTATATAAATACATTAAAGATAATGTAAACCCCCCCCCCCTGTTGTGTCAATTCTCAGCTTGGTTCTGGATTCAACAGAATGTTCCGTTTCCTGGGTTTCTCACCATAACTTGTGACTCGCTCAAGTTACTGGCTACCTTGGCATTATATACACTGTAGTAAATCTCAGCGCAGACACAAATCTAGTCATCCTCCGAAGATTCATCAGGCTCGTTATCAACTGCACTTCCCCATGTCTCATCAAACTCAAAAAGAACTTCCCATGTCTTATCTCCACTTCCCTCAACTCTACTTCCCCATGCCTCAGATATGTGTTTCTTATCTTGTTCTGTCAGTGCGCATCCGCCTAAAATCAGACTTCTGACATGTTTCATTTGTTTCAGACTGGGAGCCCATGTTTTTGCACAGCCACCCAAAGAACGATTTCCCACAAGGCTGAAGGATTTTAGGGTTGGCGTTCGACTTACTGCTGCAGCAATGTGTTCAATGTCAGTACTCTGCAGTGAGCCATTGATTATATTCAACTCCAGAAGTGCCGTCATGTTTTGTAAGGGTGGGGTCCAGATTTCGGCGGAACCACTTAGACCATCAATGTCACGAAGGATCAAACTGACCAAATCTGTGCGATTACTGAATGCCTGTAAAATATCCGCCATATCCTCGCCCGTTACTGAGAGCCTGTCCACGTCCAGCTGTATGCCATTATCGCATGGCTGAACACGACTCTCCTCACCGGAACTACCGAAATGACAATCCACCAGATGGCTCATGCGACTTACTGATTCAGCGATATATTTCATATCACGACTGTTCATGTAACAATCTTCCATAGAAAGCTTTTTGAGGTGAATCATCCTCTGTAAGCTAGCCCCCCACTTTCTGGCGTTACCCCCCAAGTCCCAATTTTGTGAGAGGTTAAGATCGGCCAAGTTTGGCATCTCCCCGACTGATGATGCAACATGTGGTATATCTTGTTCGTTCATGCCGCATGAGGACAAATCGAGTAATTTCAAGTGAATCATCGTCTGCAAACTAGCTGCCCACGTCCCGGCGTAACCACCCAAGTTCGAATTCCATGAAAGGTCAAGATTGGCCAGGTTTGGCATTTGACTTAATGCAGCAGCGAGTTTTTCAATGTCAGGGCTTTGCACTGAGCACTGCAATTCCCTAAGTTCCGTCATGTTTTGTAAGGGTGGGGTACATATGGTCCAGAAATCGAATCGTTCTTTACCACGATTGTAAGAAAGCCTTAAGCTGACTAAATCTCTCCGATGATTGAACAACTGTAAAATATTTGCCATGTCCTTGCCTGAGTCACAATAAATGTGCAGTTCTACACGTATGCCATTACCGCTGGGCTGAAGAGAACGTATTAAAACCACCGAAATCACAATTCACTAGATTCCCCATGTGAACAACTGAATCAGCGACGTATTTTACATCCCGATTGCTTAATCTACAACCTCTCACTTCAAGTTTCTCTAAGTGTATCATCTTCTGCAAGCTAGGCGCCCACGTTCTTGCTTTACCTCTCAATACCTCATTCCAGGAAAGGTTAAGACTGGCTAAGTTTGGCATCTCCCCAACCGATGATGCAATATGTGGTACATCTTGTTCATTTATGCCGCATAAAGATAAATCGAGTGATTTCAGGTGAATCATCGACTGCAAACTAGCCGCCCACGTTCCAGCGTTACCACCAAATCTCTCACTCCCAAGCTTAAGATCGGCCAGGTTTGGCATCGCTCGAACCGATGATGCAATATGTAGCATATCCTGTTCACTTATGCGACATCCCGATAAATCGAGTGATTTCAGGTGAATCATCCTCCGTAAACTAGCCGCCCACGTCCATGCCTTTCCACCGAGATCCACATTGCACAAAAAATCAAGATCGGCCAAGTTTGGCAGCTCCCCAATTGATAAAACAACGTGTGGTACATCTTGTTCATTTAAGTCGCAAAAAGATAAATCGAGTGATTTCAGGTGGCTCATCCTCTGCAAACTAGCTCCCCACAATCCGGCGTTACCACCCAAGTGCGAATTCTCTGAAAGCTTGAGAACGGCCAAGTTTGGCATTTCACTTACAGCCCCAGCGAGATGTACAATGTCAGTGCTTTGTAGAAAGCAATCACTTATACCTAACTCCCGAAGTTCCATCAGGTATCTTAAGAGTGGGGTCCACACGCCTGCGGAACCACCAAGACCACGAATGTTCTCTAGGTTCAAACTGACTAAATCTGTCCGATGACTGAATGGCTGTAATATATTCGTCATATCCTCGCTGGTAAGAGAGAACCCCTTAATGCTCAGGTGTATGCCATTACGCCATTTCCACACACGTAACACCCCATGATAACTACCGATATCACAATCCACCAGATTCTCCATGCAACTGACTGATTCAGCGACAAATTTAACTTCGCGACTGTGAATTTTACAATATCGTATTTGAAGCTTCTTTAGGTGAATCATCCTCTGCAAACTAGTCGTCCACCTTTGGACTTTACCAGCCACGTTCCCCCTCTGAGGGAGGCTAAGATCAGCCAAGTTTGGCATTTGACTCAATGCTGAAGCAAGGTGTTCAAAGTCAGCACTTTGTAAACAGCAAAAACTTAAATCTAACTCCCGAAGTTTCGTCAGGTTTTGTAAAGGTGGGGTCCATATACCTGCGTAACCATTCAGACCATCAATGTCAAAAAAATTCAAACTGAACAAGTCTCTCCTAATACTGAATGATTGAAGTATATTGGCTACATCACTAGCGGTCAGTGAGAACCTCTTAATGGTCAGTTGTATGCCATTACGCAATGGCTGTACATGAAACTCTTTAGAGTGACTACCTAAATCACAATTCATTAGATTTGGCATACGACTGACTGATTCAGCGATGCGTTGTAAATCACGACTGTTAATGCTACAATGTCTCATGTCAAGCTTGTTAAGGTGAATCATCGACTGCAAGCTAGCCGCCCACGTTCCTGCGTGACCACCCAAGTTCGAATTCTCTGAAATTTTGAGATTGGCCAAGTTTGGCATTTGACTTAATGCTGCAGCAAGGTGTTCAATGTCAGCGCTTTGCAGTGAGCAATCACTTAAATTCAACTTCCGAAGTTCCGTCAGGTTTTGTAAGGGTTGGCTCCAGATATCTGCGGAACCACCCAGACCATCGATGCCTTCAATGACCAAACTGACTAAATCTTTCCGATTACTGAACAACTGCAGAATAACCGACATATCCTCGCCAGTTAGTGAAGACCCAGTAATGATAAGTCGTATGCCATTACCGCATGGCTGTACATGATACGTTCCAAACAAACCGAGGTTACAATTTACCAGATTCCTCATGCGACTTACTGATTCAGCGATGTGTTTCACATCGCGACTTATAATGCCACAAAGACTCATATTGAGCTTCTCTAGGTGAATCATCCTTTGCAAACTAGCCGCCCACCTTTCTGCCTTACCACCCACGTCCTTATTGTATGAAAGTGTAAGAACGGCCAAGTTTGGCATTTGACTTACTGCGGCAGCAATGTGTTCGATGTCAGTGCTTTGCAGTGCGCATTGACCTAAATCCAACTCCTGAAGTTCCGTCATGTTTCGTAAGGGTGGGGTCCACATACCTGCAGAACCACCCAGACCATGATCACCATAAAGGATCATACTGACTAAATCTCTTCGATAACTGAATGACTGCAAAATATCCGCCATATGCTCGCCGGTTTGTGACAACCTGCTAATGCTCAACTGTATTCCCTTACCCATTGACTTTACACGCCACTCCCCAGCGGATCTACTACTGAAATCACAATCCACCAGATTCGCCATGCGACTCACCGATTGAGCGATGCTGTTTACATCGTGACCGTAAATGCAACAATCACTCAAGTCAAGTTTCTTTAGGTTAATCATCGACTGCAAACTAGCCGCCCATACCCACGTGCCAGCATTCCAATCATTTAAGTAATTGCCTGAAAGATTAAGATCGGCCAAGTTTGGCATCTCCCGAACAGATGATGCAATGTCTATTACATCGCGCGGGATTAAGCTACATCTGCGTAAACAGAGTGCTGTGAGGGATTTCATTCTGCGCAACTTGACCGCCCAGTCTTTCTGTCCTGCAACTGTTGGTAAAAATAAACGTTCCAAATGATCGCCACCATTGAGTGAACAATTATTAAAATGCAATACGCGCAGATTGTTCATTCTGTTCAAACGTGAAAGTACGACATCACTCAATCTTGAAAGGTCACACCCAGTAAATATGACTTCATGTACTTCTGAGAGCTCTGTCTGCTCGGCAACATGATGCAGCAACCACGCGAGTGAGTTCATTGAGTCATTGCTATAGTTATCTATCCGCATAGATTCAGTGAAAAACGACTCGATGAAATCAACTGATAACACATCACTTGGCTGACATTCAAAGTAGCAATGTACGGCCAACTTCCCCACTTCACCGTGATGTGGATTCTCGTGCATGTTTTGCAAAATACGCCTTGTGCATTGTTGATTGTCGCCACAGCAGAAACGCAATATGTACTCAAAATTCCTAGGATCGTTCGACATTTTATCAAGAATCTCTTGAAATTCCTCATCGTCTTTCCCTAAAAGACTCTGACAGTACATAGCTGCGCAGTACTCTTGAAGAGTCTTATGAATGAACTGCACGTTATTGTGCGTGTCAAGCCAATTCATGACCCTCTGACTAGTGACAATACCCGCTTGTATTGCTTTATCAAGTACACTCTTCTCAAACTCTCCCTCTTGAAATGAAAGTCTTTGTTCTGGAGAAACAAGCCCTTTTAATGCAGTTTTGCCGATTGCAATTAGTACTTCCGATATTGCTTCTTCTGATATTTCAGGCATTTTTCTTCGAAATATGTATCTAACTGCCTGACTGAACAATCTTGATAAAGTTTCGGGTAGCTTTGACTTTTCCCTCCATAATACGCACATCAGCAGAAGAAACATGGGACTTTTTGACAAATCAGACAGCACATCCGATGACTGAATCCTATCAAGAAGTCCCTCAGCCATATTAAGCTTTTCAGAGAAAAACCTTTTCACATACTGCCCAATATCTTCCTTCCTCAATCCCAAAACTTTCACATGGGTGAAAGGTTTGGAAATGAGTGATTTGCTTGCCAATTTAGCAAAGTGTGAGGTGCGTGTTGTTACAACTACAAAACATTTTTTGCCAAATTTTCGATTGAGCATTCTTAGAATGGACCCAAATTTCTCTGGTTCCAGGTTAGTTGTCCCGAATTCATCAAAACCATCTATCAGAATGAGCACACTACTACCATTGTCTTTAATAAATGCTTCCAAATCATGCTTGTTAACCTTTGTGTCATCTGATAAAAGTTGGTCAAACACTGAATCAACAAGATCCGACGTTTGTTCGAGAGCGGACATTTTTAATACAAACAAAAGTGGAAACTCTCCAAGTGCAACACCTGTAGCCCAGTCGTATGCCATTTTGTCAATAATGGTTGACTTCCCCATCCCAGCTGACCCACACAAAATGGCGCGTTTAATCACATTCCCGTCTTTAGTTTTAACGAGGAAAATGTCCCCATACTCTTTAACAAACCCCTCTATGTCATCCTGGTCACCCTGTTCTAATTGTAACTCTGTATATATGTCCGTAATATGTTTCATGTCGTCATCGACCCAGGGTATTAACTGAACGTAACTACCTGTGGTAGTATACCGGTCTTTCAATTCACTCCTGCACTGACTAGCAGCATCACTCGGACTGGATTTAGCTCTTCCCATCTCGGCTATTAAAAGAAAAGATGCAACATTACTTGTGTATCTTGCAGCGGCACAGGCGTAACAAAAATAAATGATGCACTTAAATCCAGCGTCCCCACCCCTCCGTTATTAAACCAGAATTCCTTTGAAGCAAATGTATACAATCGCACTTCATGTTTTTGATTTTCCTATGACCCCTTTTAGCCGTTTTTTCCCAAACCATATTATCAATTAGTGGCACAATTGGCGTCTCCGTCACTTTTTGTAGCCGAATATTTAAAAATGTATTATATTCTAGTTAAACCCCATATAATACACTTTATTTGCAAATTGCCATTTTTCTTGTAATACAAACAGTATTTTTAGACATCGAAAATAATCCCACGTTCATCGAAAAATGTATTTTAAGTGTCGATAATGTAAGGACCGGGAACAAGTCTACTTGTTGCCCCAAATAGAATTAAAGTAGTTGTTGGAGTACAGTGGCGTAGCATCTGGGGTGGGTAAGGTGGTTATTACTCCCCCTGGAGAGTTTTAAGAATTTTTTGTCCACGAGTTGTCTTTATATTTATCGTCCCATGAACGCAGCAATTGTGCCAGCACGAAGAACACTGACTATTAAATTGCCCAATAGTTCCCATGGTCGTCCGCTTTGCACATGGCCCCAATAGGAAATGGTGTCCAGTCCCCCTCCCCCCCATTCTTTTATTTTATTTTACGGAGGTCGGGTTACCAAGAAAAAGAACAATGTGCCCTTTGTGTACGTCTACAATGCCACCCCCCCCCCCCCAATCAAAATGACCTTGCTACGCACCTTTTTTGTCTTTTAATTATAGCATTTGAAAAAATATCTATAGCATTTTAGTGGAGAAGCAGCGAACATTTATTGGGCACGGACAGTATATCTTGAAAACAATTTTCGACTTTATGATAGAGGAAAACAGAGAAAATAGCAAGCGAGAGAAGATACGATATACTGGAATCTGCGTATTATTATTTACCTGGACTGCTTTCTGGCATAGCCACGTTCTGAATGATGGTGAAAGTAGGATCATTTACAGGTCCCAGGAAGGTCGGATTATTTGCACCGCCAATATGCATGGAATCCACTGAAACGTGTTGCACTTGCACGGGTCCACATCTGAGTACAGCAGCTGATGGGGATGAGGCTCCTAGTTGGAGTCCTACAGGTGCGATGTCTTGAACTGAACTTGGACTCTGCATTATCTGTCCGACTTGTGATGTCGTTTCCCTGACCAAACTCTGTTGTATCTCTGAATGATTTCTTGGAGCAACATCCACTTGCCCATGACTTGGATTTTGGTGTGTTAACCTTTTCAGTCCATGATCCTCGGATGATTGCATCCTCTCTTTCTGAATACTCGGCTCTGTGCCGCCTGCCTCTTGCTGGTTTTGTATTTGTCCCTCAGATGATGTAGTTCCTTTCAGCTGGCGTTGTTCTTTAGCCTCTCTCACTTCTTCCTCTGGTTCAGGTTTGGCTTCATGACTTACTTCCTCCTGACTCAGTCTATGGTCCCCAGTTGATGTAGTCCCCTTCTGCTTGCTCTGTTCCTTATCCCCTTCTACTAAAACGTCTTTTTGTAGTTTATCTCGATGACCAACATACTCCTGTTTCGGACAAAGTCCATCAGATGATGAAGTCCCTTCCTGCGTTTTCCGTGATTCATGAAACCCAGCCCTTTGGTTTTCTGCCTGCCTACTGTGTTCATCCCCCATCTGCTCATGTCCTAATTTTTGCCCTCTTGCCTTCTTCCTTTTCGGCAATAATGAGAGAACAGACCTTTTTAAACGATTTTTAAATGAGGGTGATTGGGATGATGTCATTGAAACATTTTGGGAATTTTGTTCTCCGGCACCTGCAACTTGATTCTGTACCTCAGCCGTCTCTCGATGACCAACCTCCTCCTGACTCGGTCTCTGTTCCTCATCATGTCTTTGAAGATGGTCTTGTTCCTCCTGTCCCGGTCTCTGTCGATTACATGTTGTACTCCCTTTCTGCCTGCTCTCCTCTTTCTCTTGTACCTCTGATTGAAGTTTGTCTGGATGACCAACCTCCTCCTGACTCGGTCTCTGTTCCTCATCTGATGGTCTGATATGCTTCTGTATGCCATGCTCTTCAACAGCTCCTGGTTCTTGTCTGTGAAGTCGGCCGTGTACCTCGTGTCTCGGTCTCTGCTTCTCAGATGCTGTACTCCCTTTCTGCTTGCTCTCCTCTTCCACTTGTACCTCTGATTGAGGTTTGTCGCGATGAATAACTTCCTCCTGTCCTGGTCTCTGGTCCTCCGATGATGTCAACCCTTTCTGCTTGCTTTGTTCTCGGGCCCCTCCCACTTGTACCTCTGATTGAGGTTTGCCTCGATGAACAACTTCCTCCTGTCCTGGATTCTGGTCCTCCGATGATGTAGTCCCTTTCTGTTTGCTTTGTTCTTTAGCCCCTCCCACTTGAACCTCTTGCTTAGGTTTGTCTCTGTGACCGACCATATGTCTCTGGTCTTCAGATGACGTAGCCACCTTTTGCTTGCTCTGTTCTTTAGCCCCTCCCAATTGTACCTCTAGATGAGGCTTGTCTCGAGGACCAAGTTGTTTCATCCTCTGTTGCTCATCTGATGGAATCATTAAGACCAAATCAGCACGCCCGATTGAATTTAATGCATCTCGCAAACGTTGGAATCCTTCTTCTCGATTTGTTTGCTTTCTCCACCAAGAAAGTAGCATCTGTAGGCTCCTTTCTTTGTTGTCTTGGGAGTTGGTTTGGATTTGCTTGATTTCTGCCTCTTCAAATTCCAGTAATTTCGCCATTTCTTCCCAAGATGATTCAGTATTCGAAGCCAAGTCCCGAAAGAACTGGTCATCAACAATTTGTTTGTCTGCGAAACAAAAAGAAACCTTTTCGTCAGTGTGTAACTGAAAGCATCAATGTCAATGAGTGTTTCTCTTGTGAGAATAACATCGGAGGTGGCTCAACACAATTTAAACTACAAGTACTTGCTATTCACCAGACTCACAAAACAGCAGAATGCAAGAGCGTGGATCCTGATCTGACAATTTGATATACCAGTACAAAGGCTTTCGCTAAAGTTGCTTAGGTCGTTCATTTTTGAGAAATGAATATAGATACTGAGGTTGATTTGGCATCCCGTCCTAAATTACGAGGGAAGCCCTCAGGTTTATCAACATCTCGAAAGGGTATATTTTTTCTTAATCATATACCTTTTAGTCCACCACCCAGTAGGCCATCAGTGCACAGACGGAGTGAGATGTTCCACAGTCGTGAAGTGTCAGCAAATTATGAAGCTGGAAAAAATAACACCCTGATGTTACACACAGTGCACTCTCTAAAAAAAAGAGTTGAACGATGCCATTTGGGTGGATGTGACTACACAACCTGGCTAAACAAAAGTTGTAAAATTAACTTTCATCCGGGTGCAATGAAATCATGTGAGACTGAATCGGTGGGGCTATATATAATCGTTGTTAATCTATTACTTGAGTGCTTAAGTGCCACTGCACTGACATCAGAAGCAGCACTGGTTTAATATGCACGACTAGTGTAATGTAAATCAGAAGAGGCTGACACTAAAACCCACAATGCATGGCCTTTAATTCGATGTAATGTAGATTGGGAATTTACCACATGGTTACTTTATAAAATATAGAGCTATCTTTACCTCAAAGTTACGAAGGTTTCTTCGGATGAACAGTCGCTGTTGTTGAGGCTGCACACCAATTTTCTCGCTTATTATCACCTTTAAGATCAAGACAGGTGTCTGTGGATCCACTAGCAAACACATTGTCTTTGGTTTTTGTGAACGGCGACTTTGGATGAAGACTTGCACATATCTGCAACTGTCAGAAAAGCAGTACTGCATGCTGAGGGTCTTTCAATTGTTTGAATTGACATATTAAAGGAACAAAGATAAAGACCATCAACTTTCACCGTAACCACACTCTACGCTATTATTAAAATGAGGAAATTTTGTTTTCCAAGGGAGTTGTCAAAAAAAAAAACCAACGAACTTTGATGCCTGTGTAATTCTTCAAACACGAGGTGCAATACGTATGCCAGTGTTTAATCATGTTTTACCTGATTAGCTGAGGTTTGTCTTGATCGTCAACTTGTTCCTTTTTCAGTTTCTCTTCCTCGGTTGATACCGCCCCATTTTGTTTGCTCTCCTCGTCTACTCCTGCATCTTGACGCCTTTCTGGCTCGGCTCCAGCTGCTTCGTCTCTTGATTCGCTCGTTACTGATGTAAAAAGGAAAATATAGCGATCATATTACCAAATGTTTTAAACTATCTCTACTGTTTTTGTGGTTTATTTTCTAAAGTTGGCAGTTTTTTTAACAATTAGGTATTTTTTTTAGTTGCTTATTTGTTTAAAGGGTCCGGTATGAGAGCGGGGTACCATATATTTTTATCCTTAAATTATAGCGTCTCATGTAAAGTTTCATCTCTAATTAATCCCTAAATGTATCTGCTTGTTTGCACATTAGCTCACCCGGTACATTTTGGGCAAAATCAGTCAACCCGATGGCCTCCAATGCTCGTCTCAGCTTCTGAACTGCTTCGTTGTGATCTGTCGTCTTTTCCCACCAAGTGAGTAGCACGTGACGGCTCTCGTCATTGCTGCCTTCGTTGGTGGTTTGGATGTCTGCAATCTCCGCTTCTTCGTATCCTAAGTGTTTGGCCAATTCCTTCCATGATGACTCGATTTTTGAGGACAAGTCCTTGAGGTACTCATCGTCAATGTTTGCTTTGTCTGTTAAAAAGAACTATTAACGTCAGTGAAACATTTTAAAACACGACCACCACGGTATAAGTTATCAACAACAAGTTTAACAGAAAGAAATCATGTTCTTTTTTTAAAAGCTCAAAGCTCAAATTTAGGTTTAAATGTGGAATTTTCTGCATTCAATCCGCCTGTCCAACTACCAGCTCCGACGAAGGCCTAGTCAGGCCCAAAATTTAGCGACAAAAATTCCTGGTGAGCACTGCTTGAACTTGTTTTCATCATATATTTTCAAATTGAGATTTTTTTCACCAGAACATTTATTCCTACCCTCTATCATTTACCTTTTGGTACATCGTCATCATTTGCGTCATCTAATGATAGACGAAAAGAGATCAGTTTATCCTTTTCAACGCCATTCTCCTCGAGTGTGAGCAAGTCACAAAGCTAACAAAGTGAAATCATGTAAAAAAAGGAAATTACAAAATCAGAGGAGAAAGAGAGATGATTTTAGTTGTGCATTGTTTAAACAGCCATCAAATTACGATCGTTGGAGCCTTGTTGGAAGGAATGGATACTGATTTTCTTCGGTTTGCAGGGGCTGCGGAACACTCGGGGAGGGGGTGGCGGGGGACCCCCCCCCCCCTCAGATTTACCCAAGTGCCCCTCTTGCGGACATAAATGTACCTCTTCGTGATGTCCCCAGTTGGAAAATATATAATCCCACAATGCGGACATTAGACTGGATATATATGAAATTGATACCGACCTGGACGTTTTCCCTGATGTACAGACGCTGATGTCGTGCCTCCACACCGATCTTCTTCTGGATTACCTCTTTCAGAGATGAGACGGATGTCTCGGGATGGAGTTCGAAATAAAGTGTCTTGGATTTATGTGGGATGGGAGTCCGGACAAAGACCTGCAGTTTCTGTTTTACGTCTTTGGCATTACTGTGAACAAAGGGGGGAATCCCGAGTAGTTTAAGAAATGCATTATTCTAAAATAGAATCATTGAATAATTCCTTTTGAAGCTATAGTCAAAGTACAACCACTGTCACGAGTCTCGTAAAAGTATTGCACAAGTTCACTCAACTTTGACACAAGTATCTGGAAAGAGTCAATGATTCAAAAAAATCCTTCGATATTCAGTTACAATTATGACCCTCATTTGAAATGAATAAATGTCATTGCTGTTTACCTCCGACTTTCATGTGTCTGTTTTGATTGTCTTCGGATCCATTGTGTCGATGGTCTCCTTGTTTCCAAGAAAAACCCGACTGGCGTCTACCACAGTAATCGTCGATAGTTCAGTAGCTTCTAGAAATGGTTTGGCGTGGCGAGCAAAGGAAAATACCTCCTTTTTTGCTCAGGTTTGTACGTTAAACCGACCACAGCAACTGCGAGGTCACATTAAATTACATTTGTGTGGCTGGAGTTTTCTTTCAGGAAGATGTTGTTAAGAAACAAACGCTCTTCTTTCAAAGGTTTACTTTTTGGTTTTCGCGTAATGAGAAGGCGGGTTGTCTGTACAGAATCACAGAGGAAAACGCCCTCTTCCCGAATCCAAATCCTGAATGGTCTTTCGCAGCATTTTGGTATTCGCCGAGTTGAAGG
This sequence comes from Patiria miniata, assembly GCF_015706575.1. Taxonomy (NCBI): domain Eukaryota; kingdom Metazoa; phylum Echinodermata; class Asteroidea; order Valvatida; family Asterinidae; genus Patiria; species Patiria miniata. Next base: position 3,967,239 of record NW_024037057.1, read on the forward strand.
AAGGTGTGAAATTCACTATCAGAGAGGAAAATTATCTAGAAGTTGTCTTTGTGCTGGGGTGCAATGCCCTACTGCGATGGATTGAATGTAAATCGGCTATACGCCCCTCTAAGTAAACACAATAGATAATATGAACTGTAACTCGAGATACGCATAACTATTTTCGTTTTGATAATGAACCCTTGCAAATTCACACACTACGTCTGAGCTGATCTTGTTTTTAATTGGTTTGTACATGACGAGGCGGGACACCAGATCATGGGTTTATCGCCGGTAGTTTACCAAATCACGGATTCATCCCCGGGTACGGCTTCGTCTCTGACTTTAGAATCATTCTTGGAGTTTGTAAAGTCACAACCAAATTGATATTCTTCACACGTTGGCTTCGTATGCAAAACATATTGAAATAGCAGCCAGTTACACAGTAAATAATTCATTTTACTTGCCTAAAGATTGTATGAGTTATTTTTTTTCACGTATTTATGTGCTATATATGTCTGTATTGGTGCCGTTTTTACATTAATGCTTTTTATGTGTTTGTAAATTTGCGTCAAAAGGCCACTAACTTGTCCACAATGGGATAATAAAGATTGATTTTATTGTACTGTATTGAAGCAGAATAAGGGCATGTACTGAGCCGGATTCCCCTAAGTTAGGGACCTCAAATTCTCCCGAAACGAAAACAGAACCGAAGCACGGGAAACCCAACTCTATTGGGCTTTATCTAGCCAGCGGCATCAGACTTTGTAAACATTCGCAAACGCCGTAAACACTTCAGTTTTGGACCTTTGATACATTGCGTGATATTTTAGATAACAGTCAGTAAGCATTAGGGGACAGATATTCATTTTTGGGGTACAATCTTTAAGATTGTCAGGCTACGGTAGCATGCCCTCAGAGCAGAAAAATCATTTCAATATATAATATATAAGCAACTCCAAAACCCTTTTGGGGGTACATTTGAATGGTTCACAACGCCTTTAAAAAAACTTTGCTTTTCCCGTGCTATTTTGGTATTCCATCCCGAATTTTGTTTTCATTGTTGTTTTTTTTTAAAGCAATACTGAAGTTTCAAATTAAATGCATTGCATAACGCATCGAAAAAAAAAAATGACATTTTGTTATGGAATAATTACGAAATTTTGACAATTTATCCGCGTTTCTACTTTTCATTCTTGCTCCAGAGGCTTGCAGACGTTCAATAGAGAAAAAGGAGTTCCTCTTAAAATACATGAAATTTACATGGAATTCTAAATGTGTAGAAGCTACTCAGCTGAGTAAGAACCACAAATTCAACGCAGGCATTCAAATACAAATTCGATTTTAATAATTTGAGTCAAGACTGAGCCATTATTGTTCCTGTCAGATTTGTATTTTGTATAATGAGAAACAAATCAAGTCTTATTTTTTTTAAGACGATTATGATTTTTGGCTGTTTACCTTTGCAAGTTTTCATCTATTAACGGAGGTATAAATACCTGCAAGGTTCAGGGGTAGGCCCTTTCATCAGTAGGTATCGGTAAATGATCAGTGGTGTGCAGGTGAATTTTGTGATAGTTCTTAAAAATTTAAGAGAAATAACGTTTGAGAGTATGCAAATTAAACGAAATTTTCACACATTTACAAGTCAATAACATGTAATTTATTCCTATGGTGTTTTTTTTTATTAAATAGGGCGAGCCACACTGTTGAAAATATTGGAACCCGGTTTTGACTCACCCTGTGTATGCTGCATCAACGTCGAGAAATTGTGCGTTTAGTGTATGGTGAAACTTTGAATGCAAATTTCAGAAACGTGTGGATAGTGTAGTTCAATTATATATATATATTAAAAGTCATTTCAATTTGAATTTTAGTTTTATTTATATTCTACTAAATTAAAAGATTCGGCCAAAACAATCACGATGCGAGTGTAGAAGAGGAGAATATTTTGCACCAGGTCATGCACTGGAGATTATGAAAAAAATGAAGGGTTGAGGAACCAGGTCCATCATGATCCAGGGGTACAGTATTAATGTGTCTATGTACTGGCATTCAATGCCTCATTGCGATGTATTGTATGTAAATCAGCTAGACGACCATCTAGGTAAATACACTTAAAGGGTACGTGCCACGAATGTTTCTAAGGAACAAATTTTGTGCAACTTTGTACCTCTCTGAAATGAATGAAAACTATTGGACATCCCTTTTTGGTTAATCTTCATTGAAAGTGTACATAAAACTCCAAACCTTTTCCATGCTTTTCTGGACAACTGAGGGCACTGTTGCTGTAATGTAATTTCGGGAAGACACAGTTCAGTTTAGGGTTTTCCATTCAAATTGTGAACCACAAATTTGCTAAAATAATTGCTCATTGCAAACATTTGTTTATTGGCTTACTGCCATGTACTGACGCAATAAAGAATCACCAAAGAAAAGAACATTTATGACAGCAATATGTCCACAATTTAAGATCTTTTTGAGCTGAAATGAATTCAACATTGACATTTCTGCTCAGAGAAACATCAAAGCTTTGCTCATGAATACGGAAATTTGCATTAGCATAAAAACTAAAAAAAAGGTACCAAATTTAAATAACCTTGAAAATTGCAAAACGGAAATTTAGAATAGGTTAAATGGGAGACAGAGGTGCGTTTTCAAGGATTGTATTAAAAGAATTATATTGCATGGGCCCTTTCCACTCATATCTCACAATGTGCGTATTTTTTTTCGCTTTGGTATGAAATGAACCCCGGCAAGGTTCCACAGACTTCACCTGATCTAATATTGGTTCAACTGGTTTGCACATGACGAGGCAGGACACCAGATCATGGGTTTATCTTTGGAGGTTTCGTTTACAGATGTGGCTTCTTCTCTGACTACATAATCATGTTAGCCTTCCTAGTGCCACCAGCGAGTGGATAGTCTTCAAACTTTGGCTTCCCGTTATTCGAATTTTTTTTTTCCGCTAAAGCAAAACCAGTGCATATACCGTTAGTCAGGGGCCTCAAACTATCCCGGAGCTAAATCAGAATGAAAGCTGAACACAAGAAACCCATTCATATTTGGCTTTATCTTGCCAGCAGCATCATACTACGTAAACAATCGTGTAATGCCGTAAACACTTCATCTTTTGGACCTTGGAATCATGGCGTGATTTTAGATAACAGGCCCTAGTCAGTGAGATTGTAGGGGCCCATATTCCTTTCTGAATTCAATCTTTCAACTCTCAGGTTTTCAGTAGCATGCACTCAGGGCATGAAATCATTCCAACATGCAGCCTCAAAAACCCTGTGGAAAATTTTGTAAAAACAATAGAAACAATAAATAGTCGCTCTCCCCGTGCTATTTTGGAGTTTCATAGCGATGATTTTTTTTAAAAAAATTTTTGTAACATAAAATTTGTTCACATTGCATATTATGCATCTAACAAAGAAAATCGAATTTTAGCATGAAATAATTGATCATAAATCGCGAATTATTTTCCGTCTGACCAGCACAAGAAAAAATAGAACAGACGCCCAAGTTAAAATCAATTGGTTGCTTTTAAGGTAAATTTAACTGTTTTGGGAGAAAAACAAGAGAAGAGGGTGCATAATTATATACACATTACCATGGGTTGAGGGCTAAGTAATGACTAATGCTTTATTAACCGTGTGTGGTTACAAATTCTCAATGTACGTCGTTGGGTATCGGGACAACGCTCGGCCTCATTCATTGGCCAGTTGTTTGGGGAGAATCGATGGTTACTGTTTCTTTGCAATGACTGTCATAATCGCCGGAATCACGCGACGTTGACGACGCGTCGGCCGCATTTGCCCCACGATCAGAGGGTAAAACGTGCTGGCTTACAACTACTGAAGAGTCCTAGAAGCACAAATCGGGGCCAGTTGAATGACGAAACTTTAAGTAAATGCTAGGAACTTGTACAAGAAGGTATAGTCAATGGTAAGGCAAATGAGTCAAGTATTCCATATCCGATGGTATGCTGTTTAGGGAATTAAAATCACCATCTGTATAAAATGGTTGAACAATTACCCAAAATTGAGACCAAAAAGGTGTTTAAACTGGCTCATGATGCCGTGATGGCTGGGTAGCTCAGCACAGCTAAACTCATCGATTGTCCGATTGCAAATTTCTTTTGGCCGAAGGTATACAGAGTGTCGCGCGACATATGTCTTTGTGAGTGGTATGTTTCCCGAGTGGAAGAAAGATCATTCGGCGTTGTTGACAAGTATTATTGCATTATAAATCCTCACTCTCCGACAAACAAATTTAAACGACTCTTCTTGGTCACCCGCTTGTTCTAAAGTTGTAGAAAAACCAACCAGGATCGCTTAAAAGTCTGCTACGATGATAGATATCATCTTCTTTAGTACAAATGATCAGGATATCTTATCCAGTTCAGGTATATATCAAAACCTTGGCTCCTATGAGAGTTTTAATGGTTAACATTTTCCAATGTGATTACAGTTAATTATTGTTAAATTTTGTAAAAAAAAAAGAATTGTTAAATTTTTATAAAAAGCATCACCTCCTTCTGTGATAAAAGCTATTCATACATGTACATATATATTTTGATCATTAAATTATTCAGGAACTGTTTAAAAAAATCATCCTGAATTGTGCGGTATAAATGTGTATATTAGGTGCGTTAAACTTTCTGTAATTATTAAATAGATCAACTTTAGCAAAACTGAAAAATAATACAGATCATTTCATATAAACACATGATATTTAACCCTAAAGGGGCCGGGGGCGGAATCCGCCCCCCCCCCCTCAACATTTTCCGTGATAGCCTCTAAAAAAATTTTTTTTTCGCAACCCGAGCTGTTATGACTTTTTAGCCTCGAGCTTTGCGCATCTTTTGATACCAAAAACATAAAAATCGGACCACGGGTTGCGCGTGTAGCGAAAAATTTTCCGGCGCTACGCGCCGTGAAAACTGAATTTTTGCATATACGTCGTGTACACAGAGCAGAATTGCCATTCGTACATATGAATAATTCATTAGCCATAATTCCAAAACTATTTGACCTATAGTCATGAAATTTCTTGGGTATGTTTAGGAAGAGTTGCTCTATGCATGTGCCGAGTTTCAAAATTTTTCGTCACTCGATGGCCGGGATCTTGGGGGGGGGGGCGGAATCCGTCCCCCCCCCCCCGGCTGAGAGATGGTCAAAATAACCCGGCCCCTTTAGGGTTAATAGACACAGTTTAAATCCACTGCTTCTTTAGGGGTTGTGATTGATGACATATCATGTGTGTCACTATGCCCTCTGAACATTTTAGTGTGGCTGTATTCCAATCTTATTTATTGGCCTCGAACTTTATATCTAGACTTTAACCTACGTGACGGACCACCCCATACTGAACACACTTTATTTAATTTTCTTGAAGTACTCGAAATTTAGAAAAGCAATCAAAACTAATTTCCTTTATTTATGTCGGAGTTGATTATAATTAGTCTCCTTCGATTAATATCTGAAGACTTTTAAACTTTGTAATCCAATTACTCTTCGATCTTCAATCTTCGTGGAAAGTCCTCGATCTGTAAATCATCTTCCCAATGTAAAAAACTTCCCTTACCCATTTCTTTTTCAGATCTAAAAAACTTGGAATAGTCTTCCATCATTCCTTAGTAGATATATTTTTTTCAATTTTATTTTTAAACGTACTATGAAGCACAATTCTCCCTAATTACTCTAAGTGATTATCGTACATCCAAACAAAGATTAAAACAGAATAATCAAGGTTGGTAACAAAGGCACGTTTGATGTTTCTCCAGATGGCTCCATTACCTAAGGTACGGTGAATTCGTTTTTGGAATCACAGATAACTAGTGCAATGACTACTCTGTCCTCTTCTTTGTAGTGTCTGTTCGTATTTTTTTCTGTGTCTTAAAGGGAATGTACATCATCGGCATTTGCTTTAATTTTCAGAAATGAACTATTTGAGGGGTTAGTATGATATATCAAATTATTGTTACACTGACATATTTGAAGTTTTGTGTTGGAAAATGCTGGAAAAACTAAGAAAAACAAAAATGTTCGAGTAGTCTGGTTCCCTGACTCCGCTGAAGATTAAATGGATTAATTTATAGATTCCGGAAAATTGTACCATAAGGGAACCAGTCTAGCTAGCCCGCACCAATTCAGAACATGCAACCAATAGCAAACAAAATTTGGACTGAAAAAAATGGTACACTTGAAGCATTAGTTGAAAAATAGTTAGGTTTTTCCAACGGTGGTCGGCCGACCACCGTTGGAAATGTATACAAAATTACCATTTTCTTGAAAGTGACTGCACACCAGGTGCCATAATTTGACAGGACGCTTTAGACTGCCATTTACCAACATCCTGTTGTGTATTTCGTAAAAACTTGGTAGTTTTATTTTTCGATGTCTGCAAATGTTGTATTTTCCCTTTAATCTTCACATTAAAGTTAACTAGTTTTTAGAATTATCATTCTATAACAAGTCCCATTGGGTTTCTGAATGATCCTCAACTTACAAATACAATTCGTGATGCTTCAAGCTTCCAATGATTATAGTTTAGTATTGCTATTAAGGAGGAAATAAGTTCAGCCTTAACCTGAAACCTAAAAATGCAGCATATTTCTTAAGCAGTCGTTCGGGCAACTGGTAGGATAAGACTAGTTTCAGCAAAAAAAAAGACGTTTGCAAATGACGCCACAATAAATGACAAGAGTTGAAATTTCACTGTGTAAAATTGTTTAAATATTGGTTGATGACAGTCGTTTTGAATATTAATTAGCTAGCAAGGGGTAAAGTAGAAGAGTAATGTTTTTATTTTCCAAATTTAAATTACTTTGAAATAATAGACAAAAGCTCATTCACTTCATGTGGAATAAATTTCTGTTTCGCGTTAAACGTAGAAGTTGAGAAAAACAAAATGTATTTTTTCCTGTACGCTTAATGCATATCTAGAAAGTAATATTACAGCGTTCAGCACGATTTGTGACAGTGAGGACCCCCCCCCATCTCCCTATACCGTCCACACACCTTACACCATTTTTACCTACCACATCCCCCTAGATTTCTGAAAAGAATTCTGGTAACACAATGACCAACACAAAAGAGGGGGGTTCCCTCTGTCACATATCAAGCTACATAAATTATGTCGAACCCAGTCGTCGATTTCTCAATTTGTTTAGCGTATTTACTTTACATATATTTTTTACATTTATTTTGTATCTGAAGGCACATACCGACTTCCTAGAATTCAAGTTATGCAACATCACCTGGAATATTTTTCTCGAGTCAAAAGCGCAACGAATACCGAATTACGAGGATTATCTCTGAGATATTCCGATGAGAGGCAGCAGCCAGCCTCGATGACTGGTATCAAATAATGTTTAGAGGAAAATAAATTGCAAAAGCATTAAATAATACAACTGCTCAACGATGTCCGTTAATGGACAGACACTCGATTTTACTGTTAACGCCTTCTGCTGGGAGTGACGCACAGTAGTTTGACCAGATTAACAGTAATGAACGTTTGGAATTATTGCCCAGCAAATGTCCCGATATTTGGGTAATGCAGAAAAACGCACCACGCAAAGCAGCAGTAAGCAGTTTTAGATATATTTATCAGTGTTGTATTCGAGGCCACAACCTTCGAGGCCGATGCCACAACCTCCGAGGCCAAGGCCGAGACCGAGGCCACAACCGCGAGGCCAAGGCCAAGGCCGAGGCCACCACCTCCGAGGCCAAGGCTGAGGCCGAGGCCAGCTATCAAAACACGTAATAAAATATAAATCACTAAAACAAGGCTAAGATTATGTTGGAATTTTAACATCTTTTTAGTTCAATTCACTGAGTTTTGGAGTGCCTGGCTTAAAAATTTACAGCTTGCAATGGGTTTCCTCTAGTAGGGAGTCCGGCGAATTTTTTTTTAAAGAAAGAAATCTCAAGTTTTGTATCACTGAAAGGAAATTACATAACAAAATCGATGGCGTTTGAATCAGGCTCATAGGTGTTTGCCATTTGGAGATACAACAATTTAAATGGCCAAATTTTGAGTTTCTATTCTGTAAGATTTACATCATTTACTTTTAGCATGTTTTATAAATCTTATTTTCAAAACCTATCGAAATGCTAAATATCATAGGAATCCCCATTAAATAAACAACAACTTGATTTTTTAAATCAGGTTTTTACCACTCATAACCAAAAAGTTACGGACCCCCCCCCCCCCCGACCTTCGCACTGTCCAGGCGCGCGTCGAGCAAACACCGCGATGCGACCAGACAAAGCCAGACGGCCCGCCGTTACGCACGGGCAAAGCATAGTTCCAATCCCGCTCCACACAACGGGATAAGTGTCCACGCATTATCACTGTTAAAACCGCGGTACCAGACAAGGTCTGGCAATGGCCAATCCCGCTCCAAACAAAACGGCAACACGGCATCACTCAGTTCATCAAAATGACCATGAATTCTCGGATCATCCGATTTGAATCCAATGGCTTCGAAGAATTTTAAGATCATGGTTAGAGGTAGGGAGTCCAGAGGTTTGGGCCGTATATCTGTAACCACGCAAAATTAGTCAATTTCAAAACGTGCTTATACATGTAATAAGTATCAACATGGCTCTAAAAATACCAAAAAAAGATCCTGGTACCACGAGGAATACTGAGTCCTATTACTAAAACATTCATTCAGAACTTTGCATTCATTTCGAGGGAAAAACGAATTCTGAAATCGCGCTTTCCGTATCGACCATTTGCGCCAAACATTACCGCGTGAGCCAGAACTTTCTTTAAATCACCTTGTAAAAATAAATCTACTTGATAAATCGTAATTGTTTTTATCATATCTTTATGAAAAAAAATGGTACGGACTAGTACTCTCGATCGTACCCAGAAAGTTCAGACTTTTACTGAAACAGTGGCCTATAAAAAGAAATGATTAAGCTTGCCGCACCTTGCCGCAAATCATTTTTAAAGGTCGGGTACAGAGGTGAAACGAGAAAATTGTGTACAACACTGCAACCCACGTATGTTTCAGCCGCTCATTTAGTTTGCGCGCATGCGCACTCAAAATATGAAATACTGATAATCAGCAAACATGGATGCCTGCGGTCACAGTTTGACCCACTGAAGTATCGGTCAACATCACGCTCGAAGAACTTTGATAAAGTTTTCTTTCCACGTGGACAGGAATTTAAGGCAATCAAAGTCACTTTTGCAAACCTTAGCGCAAAAAAAACAGAGAGTATTTGATGCATTTTTTTTGTTTTTCCGTGTCGTGTAGTACGAAAATATTGGGTCACAAATTCAAAACAGGCGACAGTTTAGGGGATAATTTTTCTGTTTTGCCGAGTAATTGTAAACTTGTCTTCACTGAAAAATGGTAAAAGATGCCATGGAAAGTGCGATGTTTAAATATCATTTAAGTCGGAAACCGTTTCAATGAGAAAAGTAAGGTCTCACGTTATACGTTTTTTTCGTTGAATGTAACGTTAGTGTGCACGTACCTGTACACAGACCCTGCGGGAATCTGGCCCGTAAACATGCCGGCTAGCCACGCGCCGCGCGCGGCGCTCCGTTTGTAATATTTCGACGCGTTGGCAAATAAATGTATACATTTAACTGAAACGATTTACAACTGACTGGTTCCCTGAAATGCAGTTAAGTACGATCACAGAGGGCACTGGGACCAGTGTATTTGTGCACGAAGCTTTCAAAATGGGTTTACTCGTAAAATGACGATTTTTATAAGCTACAGGTTTCCTTCTTACATCAGATCACCTGTAAAATGATAATAATCTATCATCCTTTCCGACGGTACTACGGCTGATCTAAGGTAAACCCGGCAAATTGTCAAAATGTGTAAACCAAACTCAAAAGCGAAAGATTTTTTTCCTTTTCATTTTGTACGTTTTTTGTCCATAATTATTGAGGTTTTTTTTATTTGAAAAGGTTTTTAGCGCCGTTACCACACTGTAGAAACAATTTATATCTTTGTTCACTTGGTCTACTGATAATTTTTGGTTTGAATCATCTTTTAAGTACGTTTCAGAAGGATACATTTTAAGACATGAAAACCAGACAATCGTTTAGTGCGTCGTCTGCTACCGCTCTTTGCAAGCCGACGACGCGGAGGAAACCATTGCGCATGCGTGAGAAGACGAACTAAATGCACGCACGGTCTATGGGGCTGAAACATACGTGAACCAGACTAGTCTACTACCACATGTTATTGTACGCAAATGGGATTGGTGCCAGACTTATGTAGTCTGACACGCAGTAACAGTTATAACGCTTGCACGCACGTGGAAAGCTGAAGCGCTGGCTAGGCGAAGATGCTACGTACGTGAGTACGTTCAATGCAACCATTTCCAGTTCATTCGTGCGTACATTGTATATGCGTTCGTTTCACGGAACCCACTGCGGCAGAATTTCGAGGGTTTGATACGGTAAAAATTAAAATTAATTAGAATAGAAAACACATCAAAATGGGCGGCCTCGAGCCGGCCTCGACCGATTCGCCGAGGCCGGAAGGCTCCGAGGCCAAGGCCGAGGCCTTCAACACTGATATTTATCCTAAGTTTTAGTTAATGTAGGATAATTACCCATCCAGACTCCAACCGGTCTTAAACATAGTGTTTTAAACCGGATACGCACACATTTATTACCTTATTAGTACTTGTCGTAAGCAAGCCAGTAGTCACCCAAATCAAGTTGGTTTATTTTGTATAAAGGTTTATGTTGTACCAGGTTGGTACAACTCTGTGGAATGTAAAATGGATTGGATAAGTGGACAATTGTAAACTTTTATCAAATATGTAAGCCGAAATTCCGAGATGATTTTATAACATACACAATGTGGCAAGACATCCAGGGAATGTTTTATTAATGAGAACGAGAAGAACACTTAAGAAGAAAAGTGTTTCTCTTGCGATTTTGAGATTATAATATAAGAATAAGAACAATCATTTAGGTCAGGCCTTTGTTATGATTGTAAAAGATGGTATACTGAATGCAACATGCTGGCAGTGAAAATTGGTTGTAATACGAAATACGAAAGAAAAGCTTGAAAGACAAGCTGATTTTCCGTTGAAAGTTAAATGATATTGAACCGATATCTTTATTTGTGGGCCTATCTCGGAGACACAAGGTTAGGGTCTTTAATTGTTTTCTTTATAAAGTTAGCCAACTTTATTTTTTATTGGAAAATGATCACAGAATACATTTGTGTAGACAAGAAATCTCATACCTTTTTGTCACAGGTTTACTTCTTGGTTTGCGGGTAATCAATGATGATGAAGTCTTTCTCTCATGGGAGTGGTAATGAGACGACGGTTTCCTGTATGGAAGCACAGAAAGAAACGCCTCCTTCCTACGCCTGCTGACTTTAGTCTTCCTGCTGACGAGTTTGGTGTTGGAGTGGTCGTACACGACGGCTGTTGCCTTAATGTAAGCATCCAAATCTTGAATCGTCTTTTGCGACATCTTCGGTATTTACCGTGTTGACTCACAGAAAGGAAAACCAACCAGACGTTGTAAGAAGTTGTCCATATGTACTGGCATTCAATGCCCTACTGCGATGGATTGTATGTAAATTAGCTATAGAACCTACGCCTCATAAGCAAACACACTTCACTGTAACTAAGATGTACTTATCGTTTCGGTAATGAACCATTGAAAGGTAGAGCAGACTACACTTGACCTTTATCTTTGGGGGTTTTCCAAACCACGAGTTCGTATCCAGCTGCAGCTTCGTCTCTGAAAATAATTTTGGATTTTTTTTCCTAATGTCAACAGCAAATGGATATTCTTCAAAGTTTGGCTTCGTATTATAATATGTTATGCTGTTGATGAAGCAGGACAAGGGCCCGGATTGAGGCTGATTCTCCTTAGTCAGGGGATTCAAACTCTCCCAAAGGCAAAACGGAACCGAAGCCGTGTACTGGAAACCCATGATTATTTGACTTTATCTAGAAAGGTAATCAGTAAACATAGGTGCCGTAAACACTTAAGTTTTGGACTTTTGGAACATTGTGTAAATAGATAAGCGGCCATGAAAAATATGGGCATTGTCAGACCGCACGTATGCTGCTTTATACATGGACGACAACCAGTACAGCCAGGTATTACCAGACACTATACAGCGACATGTATTTGTAGGACATGTCGGGAGAGCAGTTTATTAAAAGAAAAAATCAAAGAGGAATAACATTTTAGAAAAAAAACCTGTGTATCAGGTAAAACGTTTGGAAGACCGCAGTGGCATTAACAAAGTCAAAAAGACTGTGTCTCCAGGCCCGTGCTATATACAGTGGAAATGATCATAGGTAAAATAATATAAAATCAACGATTTCGAAGAAACATATTTTCTATCTTTTTTGAAATATTTATTACATTAGTGAAATTAGCGGTATATTCAGGGGACTATATAAATTATAGTCGACCATCTTGATTACGTCATATATACATGTTACCCCAAAGGGATTCTGAATAATTTGATCAGTGACCTATCCAGTGGTCGGCATTTGACATTTTTTTAGGGAAATCAAAATTTCACAACTGCCAATAATAGTAATCTCCTTCCCACATTACCGTCGAAGAGGGGTGGGGGGTTCAAAAGCATCCTACTTGAACAGCGCCTCCAATTGTCGGATGTTTTCACTACCGGTCCTTCCATCCCCATTTTAATTATGCGCCGGCCAAGTATTTTTATGAACGGCAAAAAAATTGGGGACCCTTTTCAAGAAACAAAAGTTCCAATTCTGCTTCCGTCCCGAACGCAAAACCTGGGCTGATTTCAAGAAATGCTGAGACGCGTCTTAAATCGCAACTTGTCCAAGGAACAATTGTATTTGTCCAAGGAACAATAAACGTAAAATGTGTTCAATGCGTCATAACTTTTTTTGCAACACGGTCGGACTCGTTTTAATATATCTGTCATAGGGTTGTCTTATCTCTAGACTTGGCCCAAGTCTGGGTTTTGTTTATCACCTTATGTCCTAAGATGAGTCGTAAGATAGGAAGAATCACGCTCTATCTGTGCGAATGGGCAAACAACGCTGATTGAGTGTTAAGAATGAATATTATGCATAGCTCATCGACTGTGCTCAAGCACAAGGCAGATTGACCAACTCTGGGTGTCTGAACTCACATGAAACAATCATTTACGTTGCCTTAATAGAGTTGTATTATGTTGATTTACAGTGTGACTGCACATGCGAGATGCTATTGTATAATTATAGGGGCAGAGAATATGAGGCGTGACCCCGGTTGGGCCCTACTGCTCCACATGGGGGTGGAGCAAGGCGGCCTAGAAGCTCTGCGCGTTAAGGTTGTTAACCATGCAGTAGTTATGAGTGCGTTTACTGAAAGACCACTCGTAACTCAGACTTTGGCCAAGTCTAACCGTTGAGTGCATGGGTGCTGTTGCACGGAGCTCATAGTCGTTTGCCGAACTTGGTTGTATTCGGGTGTCTGCAATGAACTGCGCCACGAGTGTCGGACAGTACTCATAGTTAGTTTCTGTGGGAGTCCGTGACATTGTAGGGCCCATGTCGTATCTTATCTATACTCCTCAAAACAAACGATGCATTGTCTGATGAAATCTCGGGAAGCTCCTGTTAATGATGGCGTTCTTGGAAAATATCTTTGGAGGCCAGACGCCCGTCTCGGCCAAACAGATTCCGGAGGCTGTGTGTCTTCTCTGCGAAAACTTCGTTTGCGATCTCTGGGGGAAAAAGGAAAGACAGATGAAAACAAGCAGACATAAACCCAATGATTGTTATCGCAGGAATTAAATTAGATTGGACATACACCGTGTCCGTCCATGCACAGATGGGATGTGAACCCCCACATAAATCGATGTTGTCGGCCGCATTGTCCTCCTGCCGGGAAAAGTATTGCGTCCATCGGCAAATTTGCAGGGGTGATCCATCGTCTGATCTAATGCCCATGACTGTCCGCTTTGAACAGCGCACCTTATAGGATCAGGAAGACACTTTTCGATTTTAAAGAGGCCAGGGTGACTGGGTGAAAAATCCTTTGTACCTTTCAACAGGCATGTCTTGTCGGCAAATTTGTAGTCACCCCCCCCCCCTCCCAATTTGCTCTTTTCACACTTCCGCCATGGGCATGCAGAGCCTCGATCTGGCAACTTTACACAATAAATATAGCCGGTTTAGTTATTCTCGTGTCGGGGTTCATCTCACTGAACCGGCTATTTTTATTGTGTAAAGTTGCCCAGATCCAGGCTGTGAATACCCAATGGCTGAGTTTGAAAAAAGTGGTATAGCGACGTCCTCCTGAAAGTTGCTCTATGTTGCAATGGAGTGGAGGCCTCATTTCGACTATGGCGATGGGCGTCAAGATTGCTTTCAGGGATGATAATGTTTTGAGGGATTTGATAACTAACAAAACTGTGAACAGAAATTTGTGAAAGTGGATGAATCGAACTTGAATTTGATGAATGCCTTGATCACTTGTGAGAGTAATTTTTTTTTTGTTTAAGAGGAAGATTTATTGTGTGTGCCTCGGGGCATTATGGTGTGCTCGTAGCCCAGGTTGGACGCCCAGACTTCATTGCATTCTCCCTCCGTACGTAGTGCAGTAGGGGAGTCCACCTGGGCTAGCTCTGTTCCCCTAGTAAGAAAAGAAAGGATATACTGCTCACGGTTAAAAATGTAAGCGCGAGTATACATAATTGATAAAGAGCGTCCCAGTATAATGTGGTGTCCACCCCCCCCCCTTTCGAATGTCCACGGCCGGGCAAATTCGGGCGTTTCATGTGCCACCTAGAGTTTGCCACGGAGAGTTCATTTTTCCTAGTGCGTTGTGGGAGATGGTCGACAAATTCGCAGCGCGGGACATTTGAAATTGTCCCGGTCAGTAGTTTCGTAAGCGTATGATTCGACTATAAATTTGGCTTTTCTTTTCTTTGTATCAATAAGGTGTTTTTGTAAGGCGGCTGAACGCTATACCTGACTTTATAACCACTAAGCTAAAGTTGTTTAATGACTCTCATTGAAATGGGCCTGGTTTTGTCGACCGTAATTTGAAAAACTGACTCTCCATGGCAAACTCTTACTAGCGCTCGGCATTGTAAATCGCCAAACCTGTAGGATTTGGTTCATCCCCCGCCCCCCCCCCCCCCCCCCCCCACACACTCGCCAGTACAAATTTACGTCACTGGCCGTCCTTGCACTCGCGTGGTCACGATTCTAATCATGCCACCGGCTGACGTTAATGTGACATTGTATTATAATGGTATTATTCCCTCGACTAAGCGTAAGTACAAGAAAAAATGCATTTTCCCAAGCTAGCTAAAGGAGCTGAATTTGAATCAGACAAACAACTTTCCCTCGTAAATATGTTGTAAACGGGTCTGTAGTTTGATATAAATATAATGAGGTGGTGGAAACTTGCTAGAATTTTACTCAATCAGCGCGATATGTCAGTGCCGGCCGAAAGACGAGCGACACGAAACAATTGATGAGACAGAATAAGGACGAGTTTGGAATATAAAGGTTAATTGCTCGCACTGACTCTGAATAGTCAACTGCTCCGTACATAAGAATGATTGTTGAAAAGAATTACGTAACAGCATTCATGTGTATAGCGCTATGCTGGTGCGTCTTTCGTGCAGCTATGAAACACAAAGTAACTCTCCCACTGCGGAGGTAAGGATTATGTTTAAACGCAAAGAGAAAAGCACCTACTGAAACAGCCTAGTTGTTAAGCTGTCTGACAGCGGACCCAGGGTTAGGGGTTCGAATCCGCTTGGTGTCATTTTTTTTGGGGTTTCGATGCCCGCAGTTTTGTCATTTAAGAGTATTTATTTCCCGTCGTCATTTACCAACAGCAGTTAGCTCGGTCGGTCGGTAAGCTGACTCACAAGTTGGGACTGTCTGCGAAGTCCAGGTTGGCATCTGCGTATAGGTACGGGGTTCTTTTGCTGACTCGGCAGCAAGGCTTAGGGTGCCACCTCGTTTCCTCCCTTTATGGTGCCTGACTTTCAAGTTACATGGATGGACAGGGAAGGAGGTGTGGTGGGCCGGGTACCGAGTCCCGGAAGAGTTCTATATGGAAGTCGGTAAGGGGCTCATTGAGTTAGGGTCATAAGTCCGACTCCTGAAGACTTGGCCATCGCCACATAACTTTTTGTTTTATTTTATTTCTTTCCTATCGGAGGACAAATGCAAGAATGATTATGTTTTTATATTGAAAGCTTGTACTGTAAATCGTTTGAAATTAATTTTAAATACAAAATTCAATCCAGCTATGTTTTTTGTCTTTATTTTCTTGTCGCAAAACTGCATGTACATACTCAGTACGTTTGCGCAAACCTTATTCAGGCCAGTTCCCTAATCCCAGACTGCGAGGGGGGGGGGGGGGGTCTATAAATCCTATATTGTGGAATTTTGTATATGCGAGCGCGAAGCCCTGAAGGCTTGGGTTACGGAAACGATTAAGAGCCCCGGGTAATTTTTGGATTGCAAATGCTCTGTGCCGCAAATATCAAAAATGTAGCTTGACTCTCTATCGAAATATGCCTGCCCTCGTTATTTTGAGTCGTCACTAATAAGAATCAGCTCAATTCGTAACTGTGCGAGCGAGCACGTTCTTGTGTTTTGCACAGCTCTAGCTGTCAACCCCCATAATTATGAAGCGACTTCGCGCGGCAGCTTGTGCCGACGTGACAGAATGTACAAACTTTTGCCATGGGTTTCAGAACCTGATTTTAGCTACGCGGAGTTTTTGAGCAGCGCCGGCAGCGGTGTTTATTATTTACATTCTCCACTTTGTTCTTATTCCCTTTTCCTTTCCCCTTCCTTCTCCATTCTTCGGAACACTGGTGCCTAGGGCCTACGAAACACTTAATCCGGGCCTGGCTACCGTGCTGTAGACCAGGCCATATCTGATGTATTATGTCGGAGACTTCCGTGCCCTAATAGACCGCTTGCAGACGCGTTCGATAATCGACGCGCGAAGGCGCGCGACGCCATGTTGTGGGACAGGCGTATATCAATTCACGCAAATTTTGTCCCATAACATGGCGTCGCTCACCTTAGCGCGTCAATTATCGAACGCGTCTGCAAGCGGTCTATTGAGGACGAAGCAGCAGCGTGTCCATCTTTTGATGTCGGGGGGGGGGGGGGGAACCGCACATCCGCGCCGAAATGTAGACATGTTTTTTTTTCTCCGGACACTTGCCCTCCGCAAGTCAAAAAGCGGGGGGGGGGGGGGGGGGGGACCCATCTTCCAAATGGGGGCGGTCTTCAAAACTGACCATTACTATGCATACTGCATATTATATGGACGTTATCAAGGCGCATTGTTATGGTTGTTGAGCGGGTTTTCTTTGGAGGGATTGATGTCAGAAGAACTCTATAAACATTTATTAAAATCATTGGTGAAAAAAAATGACGACACAATCCGCCAACGGGGGAAAAGTCCCCCCCCCCCCCCCCCGCTGGACACACGACTGGTACGAAGACTTTTCAACTACATTGATGTGATTGGCAGAGACACCCGATGTTAAATTGAACATCTTCCGTACATAATTAGGGATAAAGGCACCTGAAGTGGCGTTGTGAACGAGATCTCGCTGTCGACTGCGATGATGATGATGAATAATAAAAGAAAGGTTCTACTGCTCACGGTGACCGAGTGCTGGTTTGCCGATGTCACGGAGGGCTTCATCCAGCTCGGTGAGCGCTAGACCCTCCTTGGCCTCGCTGTCCAACCATCGCTCCAGGTCCAGCACACATCGTCCCGTGATGTCCCGGATGTGCTGGAGACGACTCCTCGCTGGCAGTGACTGCCGACGCTCGTAAAGAACGGACAACAGTTTACGACATTCTGTCAAAGATTTGGCATTAAAAATTGGTTTGAAAAGCACCATTTACAGCAGGCAAACGCATGCAGTGCCAAATTAAAAACAGGGAAGGGGTTGCTCTACACCACATTTTACAAGGGGCGCTGTTCATGATACGGATGTAGCTTAGGGCCTCCATCTTATACCGTCAATTGACCGGTTCCGCAATTTGACCAGTTCCGCAATTTCGGGAAAACTAGCTCTCGTTTTCAGGAAGACAAAACGCCAAGGACTTAAACTTTGGTACTGATGGAAAGGTTATTCAAAGCACCGACCTCTACAAAATGTCCTGGCAAATTTCTCTTTCAAACGATCGCAGAAAACTATTAATATCATAAAGTAGGTGAGTAATTTGCGCAAATTTATAGATAGGTAGCTTCCTGTGAAAGCTCGTTTTTTTTCGCCACAAGACGCTTCAGACGATTTGCGATTGCGGAACCAGTCAAACGACTGTACTGGCGGCGTCTAAACCTTACAATAAAATACACATTATTTTAAAACGCCTGGTTTTGTAGTGCTATTATATACATTGTGGTTGTTGGGTAGGTAAAATAAATCTCAAAATACGTTTTTTGTTTGTTTTCCTACCACGACAAAAATGTGCAGGGGATGATCCAATAGCCCTATCTGCCTAACTTGCATGTTTCTAAAATCTAAAATCTAATCTGACCTTCATCAGACAGCTCACTCGACAAGATGTTCAACTCATTGTCGTTTATAACACTGGCGGAGCAGATTGTGCAAAAGATGATGACAGTACTTGCGAGAAGCATTCCTAGATGACATTCCATTGGTTTCAGTTGTATCCTGATCTATGAGTTCGAGTTCTTCAAATTGGAGCCGACCACTAACATTGGACATCTTTAACTGAGCTTGCGCAACATTTAGTATTGTATGAATGCTTGTACGTATTCGTAGTTTAAACATTTTAACTGATTGCGTGAGCAAACGCGTAACGCCGGCGCAAAGCGCATTCGACGCCAAACGCGCCGACACGCTGACGCGCATGGCACCAGCTACAAATTCAAGTCAGATTGATTTGCTCCGCATAAAATCAAAACGTATGCAAGCACGTCATAATTCTGAGTCTAGGGTGGAGACTCAGCAGGATTCGCCATTATAAATAAATTGGCATAACCATGTGACTCATAAAGGATGCAGAGTGCAAAGTGCAGCGACTAAAAACTCTAATATTACCCCAAAGATCGTTCAATCTATTTAGTACTTGCTTTTTAAGTTGATCGCTGTTGTGAATGTGCACGAACGAGTTGTGTTATGAATGTACTTACTTCGAGTGTTTTTTTCTAATAGGGCGTTGTGATTGTGTAATCTTTCTTGTAGCCTTTTGTCGGTCTCGTGTGGGTCGCCATGTTGCTGAGAAGTGACTGGCCTTTCGCCGACCATTCGTCATATTTTTGAGATAATGGTGGCTCGTTTCTCACCCATCAAATAATTGTATATAATGGAAGACGATATTTAGATGCTGTTGGTGTGTTTTCGTGAGTATTTCGCGTCATTTGAGCGAGTTATTTGAAGTTGTTTTCTCGCACCGTGTCACTGTATGGTTTCACGTGACATGATGCACATGCCTCTCCAACGTGCAATAATAGCAATACGTGGCAAATACCAGACTGCTTCCATATTGTGAGCCACACATCAATGCATGCAATATCTCGTTGAAAATCGTGTTTCCTAAATACGAAGTTATGCGGGGTTTTTTTTCTAGATTTTAAATTCGGAGGATGTCTTGTACTGTTGGCCCTCATTGATCTGGGCACATTATTTTGGGGGTTACTACGACCATAGCCCCTTAATGTGTCTCCAGTACTGGGGTGCCTACGTATTTAGAGTCACACACTATACTAGTCTCGTGCATATCCTTGTTAAATCTCCTGAAAAAGTTGTGCTCCCTCTTTACAGGATAGCTATAGACATATTAAGGCGTAGAGACTTTGATTTTTCCAGCATGCTTTTAACCAGGTGAGTAGCTTCCGAAGGGTATACAAAGGGGGAAAAAACAGTCTAACTTCAGGAAACACAGCTTTTCATGGAATTTAGCATACATTACTATGTGGTTGCAATACGGAAGAAGTTCAGTATTTGAGACACATTCACGGGGCTAAGGGAAGACAACAGACTGTGACCGGATCCGCCTCCTTATTGGCAAATATGAAAAACAGATGAGAAATTGATTACGATTACGTTATGAGGAATATTGAATATTCCTAAAATTATTTACACTAAGGAATAATTTAACAACGTGTGCTGAAGCTGTGCTTTGCAATAGTTATATTTCATGGTGTATCCTTGATTGTGCATATCAAGTTGGGGGGGGGGGGGGGGTGGTGTGGGGTCACAGACTCTGCGTGCTGAAACAACAATTTACTTTATAACAACAATTCCGAGGGGGAGGGGCATGGAAATGCGGCCCCCTCTTTACTCTACTTCTTTTTGCTTTTGCAGAAAAAATATCTGTTTTCTTGGAGAATCATAATTGGGAATCAGTTGGCTCAGGGGTTCTTTCCTCGCCTTCCACCGCTGTGACCCGGGTTCGATTCCCACCGGGCCAATATGTGGATTGGGTTTTCAGTCCCTGCCTGATTCTGTGATTTTTTTTTATTGATAAAGAATATCAATAGGTGTTTTCCTCCCACCTACGAAAAAACATTGACTTCTCTCTACAGGTTTGTTCAGGCTTAGGAGCAAGTGTGCTCAGGGTGCTATTGAAGATTTCTTGGTTTCCTTACCAGATAACAAAATTACTGATAATTAGTATGATAATATAAAAGGGTCTAAGCACTGTGGCCGGACCTGAAGCTGCTCTGTTTTGGAAAGAAGTGGAGGTTTTTTTTTTCAAAATTATGGTGGGCTTCAATGACAAGCTTGAGATTGGAGGTTAACTTAAGAAGAACTCCCCCAAAGAAAAAAAAATAAGAAAAAAGAAGGAAAAGAAAGAAGGTAAACCAAGGTTTTAATTTAATATCTTATCTGCCCTGCAGTGGTGTGGGCTGTGGTGGCCATTTTTTTTCTAAAGAGAGGGATAATTAGGATACAATTGATAGATATATGATTTGTTTTTACTGTAATACCCCTTTACTATTATTTTTTAAAGCAAATACAAACGAGATGATTTTTTTTTCTTTTCCACAGTAACACTTTATGTGTCATTTACTTATTTCAGTCCAAAATGATTAATATAAAATACCAAATCATTTATTTTCATTATGATCAATATAAAAACAGTGAACCCAAACATCACTGAAAGACAAACTTTCTCGAAATGAAAACATTGCCTACTGCCAATTAAATTAAATGCAAATTATTTTTCTGTTTTAAACGTTCATTGGATGGTGAATAGCATGATTCCTTTCAAGAGTTTGAGTAACCGAGTCACTGACAAATTGCGACTATTTCTTCTTTTTTTTCAAACACGAGTGTCTAGACAAATCTTGCTGTTTTCTATAATTAGGCTTGGTTTTAGTTTTTGGAAACTAGAGCAACTAAAATCCACACTGGAGAATTAGTTGTTGTTCTTATATTAAGTATCACCAATAAGGTGTCATGTTGTTTTCTATAATTAGGCTTGTTTAGTTCTTGGAAACTACAAGTAACTAAAATCCACACTGAATAATTAGTTGTTGTTCTTATATAAAGTATCACCATTTAGGTGTCTTATTTCATGTTGTTTTCTATAATTAGGCTTGGTTTGGTTCTTGGAAACTACAAGCAACTAAAGTCCACACAAAAGAATTAGTTGTGTTTCTTATATAAAGTATCACCATTTAGGTGTCTTAATTCATGTTGTTTTCTATAATTAGACTTGGTTTAGTTCTTGGAAACTACAAGCAACTAAAATCCATACCGAAGAATTAGTAATTGTTCTTATATGAAGTACTACAAATTAGGTGTCTTAAGGGCCCATGACAATACCTTTACTTGGGAACATATTTTGTGCATTTTTGCTAATCCTCTTAAATGTATAACAAATATTTGTCAACCCCCCCCCCTTTCAATTGAAAAGTGCACTCCTTTAAACATTTAAAATTCCCGTTGCTTTTCCTGTCAAATGAAGGCGCTGTTGCTGTGATGTCATTTCAGGAAGACACTGTTCAGTTCAGCTGTTTTCTGTCAAACTTGTCAACTCAAAAGTGTATCCTTGAAAGCATTTGTGAGTAAACTTTTCTCAATGGCCTGATGTCATTTACTGAAACAACGAATCACCAAAGAACAGATAATTATATACGAAAGCAAAATATCAAAAAATCTGCCAAATTTGTGTCCTGAAATAGCTGTAGCATTAAGGCTTCTGCCTGAAATGACATCACACATTTGATCATGAATTATTCCAATTTCCATGAGCTACTGCAATAAAGCAATAACATTACATATGCCTTTTTTAAGGCAAAATTGCAATTCCAGTATTTTTTTCTCCACAAGTCATCATTTGACGTTAATTAAATATTTATTTGTGTTAAATTTCTTAGTGTTGTCTACGTACACATAACGTGTGCATCCACTAAGAGGAATGGACTGACGTGGCCGCATTATACAGGTACGTATGTATGTCTGTCTATACATGTTTACAATTGGTCTCATTGGACAGGTTTTCTGTGCCCACCTTAATAATTAAATACCGGTACAACATTTGAATGGTATTTAAGCATTTAAATAAATGAGAGACCTTTTTTAGACATTCAGAATCAGTCACATAAAATATACGGTTTATGATAAACTATTTTGATGGCACAATATAAATCGTTAAAAAAAATGTACACTTCAAAGTTTCAGTTCGATTTCTCGTACAAAGTTAGGCTAAACAAACATATGTACAAAGTTGGGTTAAGAAAAGATACATACAAGATACAAACATCGTGGCTCATTGTCAGAAATATCTTTAGCTTTCTAACTAATTGCGCTCCATAATTATGTACACTTTCAAAATTACAGTTCGATTTCTCATGCAAAGTTGGTTACACAAAGTCATAAAAAACACATTTTTCAGGAAGATCGTGGGCTGATTGCATGCCATACTCTCATTGTTCCCCGGATTAATATTCTTATATATTCCATTTTAGAAATATATATTTACCCTACAAAAATAATATTTCAAAGGCAACATCACCCGTTGATCAGAGGTAGCACATGAATTTATTGAACTGGATGTATTTCTATTTGGCTGTTCACTAGCGAGGGTTTGTCAATTTATGATCGTGTATATACATTGCGTTCATACAATGCATTTAACACAATACACCGTTTCTTAGGTGTTTTTTTTTCACAATAACTTGTGTTGTTACTTCGAGACTGATCTGAACATTGCATCATATACTTGTGCTTTAGTATATGATATATTTGGGAATGCACATCATATAATAGAGTCAAAACAAACTCCACTTCCCCATGCCTCAGATATGTGTTTCTTATCTTCTTCTGTCAGTGCACATCCGCCCAATTTCAGGCTACTGACAACCCGTTTCATTTGTTTCAGACTGGGAGCCCATGTTTTTGCGCAGCCACCCAAAGAACGATTGCTCGCAAGGCTGAGGGATTCTACAGTTAAAATGTGACTTATTGCTGCAGCAATGGGTTCAATGTCAGTACTTTGCAGTGAGCAGTTGATTAAATCCAACTCCCGAAGTTCCGTCATGTATTGTAAGGGTGGGGTCCAGATACCTGCGGAACCACCCAACCCATTAGTGCCAAAAAGGAACAACTTCACCAAATCTCTCCGATTACTGAATGTCTGTAGAATATCCGCCATATCCTCACCCGTTACTGAAAGTCTCTCCATGCTCAGCTGCATGCCATTATCGCATGACTGTACACGTCGAATCCTACTGAAATCCCAATCCACCAGATTCACCATCTGGCCTACTGATTTAGCGATATATTTCACATCGCAACAGTGAATGTCACAACGTCCCATAGAAAGCTTTTTCAGCTGCATCATCGATTGCAAACTAGCCGCCCACGTTTCGGCATTACCACCGAATTTCAAATTCCGTGAAAGGTTAAGATCAGCCAAGTTTGGTATTTCACTTAATGCGGCAGCAATGTGTTCAATGTCGGTGCTTTGCAGTGAACAATCACTTAAATCCAACTCCTGAAGTTCTGTCATGTTTTGCAAGGGTGGGGTCCAGATACCTGCAGAACCACCCAGACCATGAATGCCATCAAGGATCAAACTGACTAAATCTCTCCGATTGCTACATGACTGTAATATATCCGCCATATCCTCGCCGGTTAGTGAGAACCCGGCAATGCTCAGTCGTATGCCATTACCCCATGCCTGTACACACCACTTCTCGGAGTAACTACTGAAATCACAATCAACTAGGTTCTGCATGCAACCTACTGACGTAGCGATATATTTCATATCTCGACTCATGAGGTTGCAATTTCTCATAGCAAGCTTCTTTAGGTGAATCATCGACTGCAAACTTGCCGCCCACGTCCCAGCGTTACCAGCCAAGAGTACATTGTCTGAAAGGTTCAGATCGGCCAAATTTTGCATTTCCCCGACCGATTGTACAATATGTGGTATATCATGTTCATTAATTTCACATGAAGATAAATCGAGTGATTTCAGGTGAATCATCCTCTGCAAACTTGCCGCCCACGTACTGGCGGTACCACCCAATGTCCTATTTTGTGAAAGGTTAACATTGGCCAAGTGTGGCAATTGACTTACTGCTGCAGCAAGGTATTCAATGTCAGTGCTCTGCAGTAAACAATAAATCAAATCCAAGTCCCAAAGTTCCGTCATGTTTTGTAAGGGTGGGGTCCATAATTCTGCGGAACCACCCAAACCATAAATGTCAAGAAGGATCAAACTGCCCAAATCTCTCCGCTTACTGAATGACTGTAAAATATCCGCCATACCCTCGCCCGTTAATACTGAGAGACTCTGAATGCTCAGCAGTATGCCATTAACGCATGGCTGAACACGACACTCCTCAGCGGACCCATCGCGACTGTAAATGCCAGAGTTTCTCATCAAAAAGTGAGAAACACTGATGTCAATCATCCTCTCAAAACTAGCCGCCCACGTTCTTACGATACGACTCAAGTCCCAGTCGCTTGAAAGGTTAAGATCGCTCAAGTTCGGCATCTCCCCAACAGATGAAGCTATATGTGGAAGATCTTGTTCAATTATGGCACATTTCGATAAATTGAGTGATTTCAGGTGAATCATCTTACGCAAACTAGCCGCCCACGTCTTGGCGTTACCACCCAATTCCTCATTGCGTGAAATGTTAAGATCGGCCAAGTTCGGCATCTCCCCAACTGTTGCTGCAATGTGTGATAGATCTTGTCCATTTAAGTCGCATTTCCATAAATCGAGTGATTTCAGGTGAATCATTTTCAGCAAAGAAGCCGTCCACGTTCCTGCGTGACCAGCCAATCCCTCATTCCATGAAAGGCTAAGATGGGCCAAGTTGGGCATGTCCCCAACTGATGATGCAATATGTGATAGATCTTGTTCATTTATGTCGCATTTCCATAAATCGAGTGATTTCAGGTGAATCATCTTCTGCAAACAAGCCGCCCACGTTCCTGCTTGACCACCCAATCCCTTATTGAATGAAAGGCTCAGATGGGCCAAGTTGGGCATGTCCCCAACTGATGATGCAATATGTGATAGATCTTGTTCATTTATGTCGCATTTCCATAAATCGAGTGATTTCAGGTGAATCATCTTCTGCAAAAAAGCCGCCCGCGTTCCTGCGTAAACACCTAATCCCTCATTGCCTGAAATGCTAAGATGGACCAAGTTGGGCATGTCCCCAACAGATGATGCAACATGTGATAGATATTGTTCATTTATGTCGCATCCCCATAAATCAAGTGATTTCAGGTGAATCATCTTACGCAAACTAGCCGCCCACGCCTTGGCGTTACCACCCAATCCCTTATTGCGTGAAAGGTTAAGATCGGCCAAGTTCGGCATCTCCCCAACTGATGATGCAATGTGTGATAGATCTTGTCCATTTATGTCGCATTTCCATAAATCGAGTGATTTCAGGTGAATCATCATCTGCAAACAAGCCGCCCACGTTCCTGCGTGACCACCCAATCCCTCATTGCCTGAAAGGCTAAGATGGGCCAAGTTGGGCATTTCCCCAATTGATGATGCAATATGTGATAGATCTTGTTCATTAATGTCGCATTCCCATAAATCGAGTGATTTCAGGTGAATCATCTTCTGCAAACAAGCCGCCCACGTTCCTGCGTGACCACCCAATCCCTCATTGCCTGAAAGGCTAAGATGGGCCAAGTTGGGCATGTCCCGAACTGATGATGCAATATGTGATAGATCTTGTTCATTGATGTCGCATTTCCATAAATCGAGTGATTTCAGGTGAATCATCTTCTGCAAACAAGCCGCCCACGTCCCTGCGTGACCACCCAATCCCTCATTGCATGAAAGACTAAGATGGGCCAAGTTGGGCATGTCCCCAACTGATGATGCAATATGTGAAAGATCTTGTTCATTGATGTCGCATTCCCATAAATCGAGTGATTTCAGGTGAATCATCTTCTGCAAACAAGCCGCCCACGTTCCTGCGTGACCACCCAATCCCTCATTGCCTGAAAGGCTAAGACAGGCCAAGTTGGACATGTCCCCAACTGATGATGCAATATGTGATAGATCTTGTTCATTTATGTCGCATTCAAGTGAATCCAGGTGAATCATCTTCTTCAAACAAGCCGCCCACGTTCCTGCGTGACCACCCAAGTTCGAATTCTTTGAAATGTTGAGATCGGTCAGGTTTGGCATTTGACGTAATGATGCAGCAAGGTGTTCAATGTCAGTGCTTTGCAGTGAGCAATTACTTAACTCTAAGTCCTGAAGTTCCGTCAGGTTTTGCAAGAGTGGGGTCCAGATACCTGCAGAACCACCCAGACCACAAATGCCATGAATAGTCAATCCGACTAAATCGCTCCGATTATTGAATGGCTGCAGTACATCCGCCAAATCCTGGACAGTGAGTGAGAACCCCTTAAGGCTCAACTCTATGCCATTACTTCTTGACTCTACACGCCACACTTCAGGGTAACTACTAAAATCACAATCCACCAGATTCCGCATGCGACTTGCCGATTCAGCGATATATTTCAAATCGCAACTATAAAGGCTACACTTGCTCATGTCAAGTTCCTTTAAGTGAATCATCGACTGCAAACTAGTCGCCCACGTTTCAGCATTACCACCCAATCTCTCATTGCGTGAGAGGTTAAGATCGGCTAAGTTGGGCATGTCCCCAACTGATGATGCAATATGTGATAGATCTTGTTCATTGATGTCGCATTCATATAAATATAGTGATTTCAGGTGAATCATCTGCTGCAAACAAGCCGCCCACGTTCCTGCGTGACCACCCAATCCCTCATTGCCTGAAAGGCTAAGATGGGCCAAGTTGGGCATGTTCCCAACTGATGATGCAATATGTGATAGATCTTGTTCATTGATGTCGCATTCCCATAAATCGAGTGATTTCAGGTAAATCATCTTCTGCAAACAAGCCGCCCACGTTCCTGCGCGACCACCCAAGTTCGAATTCTTTGGAATGAAGAGATCGCTTAGGTTTGGCATTTGACGTAATGATGAAGCAAGGTGTTCAATGTCAGTGCTTTGCAGTGAGCAATCACTTAACTCTAACTCCTGAAGTTGCGTCAGGTTTAGCAAGAGTGGGGTCCAGATACCTGCAGAACCACCCAGACCACAAATGCCATGAATAGTCAATCCGACTAAATCGCTCCGATTATTGAATGGCTGCAGTACATCCACCAAATTCTGGACAGTGAGTGAGAACCTCTTGATGCTCAACTCTATGCCATTACTCGTTGACTGTACACGCCACACTTCAGGGTAACTACTGAAATCACAATCCACCAGATTCCGCATGCGACTTACTGATTCATCGATATATTTCAAATCGCGACTGTTAATGGTACAATGACTCATGTCAAGCTTCTTTAAATGAATCATCGACTGCAAACTAGTCGCCCACGTTTCAGCGTTACTACCCAATCTCTTATTGCGTGAGAGGTTAAGATCGGCTAAGTTGGGCATCTTTCCAACTGATGATGCAATATGTGGCATATCCTGTTCATTGATGCCACATTCCGATAAACGGAGTTTTTTAAGGTGCAACATCCTCTGCAAACAAGCCGCCCACGTTCCTGCGTGACCACCCAAGTTCGAATTCTTTGAAATGTTGAGATCGGTCAGGTTTGGCATTTGACGTAATATTGCAGCAAGGTGTTCAATGTCAGTGCTTAGCAGTGAGCAATCACTTAACTCTAACTCCTGAAGTTCCGTCAGGTTTTGCAAAAGTGGGGTCCAGATACCAGCAGAACCACCCAGACCGTAAATGACATCAAGGGACAATCTGAATAACTTTCTGCGATTAGTGAATGACTGCAGTACATCCGCCAAATCCTTGGCTGTAAGTGAGAACCTCTTGATGCTCAATTCTATGCCATTACTCCATGACCGTACACGCCACACTTTACGGTAACTACTGAAATCACAATCCACCAGATTCCGCATGCGACTTACAGATTTAGCGATATATTTCAAATCGCGACTGTTAATGGTACAATGACTCATGTCAAGCTTCTTTAAGTGAATCATCGACTGCAAACTAGCCGCCCACGTTTCAGCGTTACCAGCCAATCTTTCATTGCGTGAGATGTTAAGATCGGCTAAGTTGGGCATATTTTTAACCGATGATGCAATATGTGGCATATCCTGTTCATTGATGCCACATTCCGATAAATGAAGTGATTTAAGGTGCAACATCCTCTGCAAACAAGCCGCCCACGTTTCTGCGTGACCACCGAAGTTCGAATTCTTTCGAATGAAGAGATCGCTCAGGTTTGGCATTTGACGTAATGATGCAGCAAGGTGTTCAATGTCAGTGCTTTGCAGTGAGCAATCACTTAACTCTAACTCCTGAAGTTGCGTCAGGTTTTGCAAGAGTGGGGTCCAGATACTTGCAGAACCACCCAGACCGTGAATGCCATCAAGGGACAATCTGAATAACTTTCTGCGATTAGTGAATGACTGCAGTACATCCGCCAAATCCTTGGCAGTAAGTGAGAACCTCTCGATGCTCAACTCTATGCCATTACTCCATGACCGTACACGCCACACTTTACGGAAAATACTGAAATCACAATCCACCAGATTCCGCATGCGACTTACTGATTCAGCGATATATTTCAAATCGCAACTGTTAATGCTACAATTACTCATGTCAAGCTTATGTAAGTGAATCATCGACTGCAAATTAGTCGCCCACGTTTCAGCGTTACCACCCAAGTTCGAATTCTTTGAAATGTTGAGAATGGTCAGGTTTGGCATTTGACGTAATGATGCAGCAAGGTGTTCAATGTCAGTGCTTTGCAGTGAGCAATTACTTAACTCTAAGTCCTGAAGTTCCGTCAGGTTTTGCAAGAGTGGGGTCCAGATACCTGCAGAACCACCCAGACCACAAATGCCATGAATAGTCAATCCGACTAAATCGCTCCGATTATTGAATGGCTGCAGTACATCCGCCAAATCCTTGACAGTGAGTGAGAACCCCTTAAGGCTCAACCCTATGCCATTTGTCCTTGACTGTACACGCCACACTTCAGAGTCACTACTAAAATCACAATCCACCAGATTCCGCATGCGACTTGCTGATTCAGCGATATATTTCAAATCGCGACTATAAAGGCTACACTCGCTCATGTCAAGCTTCTTTAAGTGAATCATCGACTGCATACTAGTCGCCCACGTTTCAGCATTACCACCCAATCTCTCATTGCGTGAGAGGTTAAGATCGGCTAAGTTGGGCATGTCCCCAACTGATGATGCAATATGTGATAGATCTTGTTCATTGATGTCGCATTCATATAAATATAGTGATTTCAGGTGAATCATCTGCTGCAAACAAGCCGCCCACGTTCCTGCGTGACCACCCAATCCCTCATTGCCTGAAAGGCTAAGATGGGCCAAGTTGGGCATGTTCCCAACTGATGATGCAATATGTGATAGATCTTGTTCATTGATGTCGCATTCCCATAAATCGAGTGATTTCAGGTAAATCATCTTCTGCAAACAAGCCGCCCACGTTCCTGCGCGACCACCCAAGTTCGAATTCTTTGGAATGAAGAGATCGCTTAGGTTTGGCATTTGACGTAATGATGAAGCAAGGTGTTCAATGTCAGTGCTTTGCAGTGAGCAATCACTTAACTCTAACTCCTGAAGTTGCGTCAGGTTTAGCAAGAGTGGGGTCCAGATACCTGCAGAACCACCCAGACCACAAATGCCATGAATAGTCAATCCGACTAAATCGCTCCGATTATTGAATGGCTGCAGTACATCCACCAAATTCTGGACAGTGAGTGAGAACCTCTTGATGCTCAACTCTATGCCATTACTCGTTGACTGTACACGCCACACTTCAGGGTAACTACTGAAATCACAATCCACCAGATTCCGCATGCGACTTACTGATTCATCGATATATTTCAAATCGCGACTGTTAATGGTACAATGACTCATGTCAAGCTTCTTTAAATGAATCATCGACTGCAAACTAGTCGCCCACGTTTCAGCGTTACTACCCAATCTCTTATTGCGTGAGAGGTTAAGATCGGCTAAGTTGGGCATCTTTCCAACTGATGATGCAATATGTGGCATATCCTGTTCATTGATGCCACATTCCGATAAACGGAGTTTTTTAAGGTGCAACATCCTCTGCAAACAAGCCGCCCACGTTCCTGCGTGACCACCCAAGTTCGAATTCTCTGAAATGTTGAGATCGGTCAGGTTTGGCATTTGACGTAATATTGCAGCAAGGTGTTCAATGTCAGTGCTTAGCAGTGAGCAATCACTTAACTCTAACTCCTGAAGTTCCGTCAGGTTTTGCAAAAGTGGGGTCCAGATACCAGCAGAACCACCCAGACCGTAAATGACATCAAGGGACAATCTGAATAACTTTCTGCGATTAGTGAATGACTGCAGTACATCCGCCAAATCCTTGGCTGTAAGTGAGAACCTCTTGATGCTCAACTCTATGCCATGACCCCATGAATGTACACGCCACATTTTTTTGAAACTATTTAAATTACAATCCACCAGATTCCGCATGCGACTTGCTGATTCAGCGATATATTTCAAATCGCGACTGTTAATGCTACAAAGCATTATGTAAAGCGTCTTTAAGTGAATCATCGACTGCAAACTAGCCGCCCACGTTTCGGCGTTACCACCCAATCCCTTATTGTCAATAAGGAAAAAAGTGGTTAAGTTTGGCAACTCCCCCGCCGCTGACGTAATATGTTGCATATCTTGATCATTTATGCCACATTTTGATAAATCGAGTTTTTCCAGGTGCATCATCCTCTGCAAACTAGCCGCCCACGTCCCGGCGTTACCACCTAATCCCTTATTGCCTGAAAGATCAAGATCGGCCAAGTTTGGCAAATTCCCAACCGATGATGCAATGTCTACTGCATCACGCGAGTCTAAGCAACATTCATTCAAACAAAGTGTCGCCAGGTTTTTCATCCCTCGCAAGTGGACTGCCCAGTCTTTGGCTGAGCCGCCCAAATTATTTCCTCCAAGGTTTATTTCAATCAAGTTACCTCCATTACGAAATGATGACAACAGTTTATTAGCAATGCTTCCAGTTAGTGCGCACTCTTCGAAATGCAATACGCGCACGTTTCTCATTGGGATAAAATGCGAAGCTACGACTTCACTCAACCTTGACAGGTTACACTCCAGTAAGTGGAGTTCACTTACTTTATCGAAGTAATCTACTTCCGATAACTCTGTCTGCTCGGCAACATGCTGCAGCAACCACACGAACGAGTTAACGGTGTCGTTTCCTCTTAAATCTATGACTCCAGTAAAAAAAGACTCAATGAAATCTACTGATAACAAATCTTTTGCTTGGCTTTCAAAGTAGCAATTTAAGCCCAATTTCTCCATATCCTCATGATACTCAATCCTGCTTTCGATATCCTTATCATGCAGATTCCTCTCGTGCAGCATCCGCAATACATGCCGTGTGCATTGTTCATTGTCGCCACAGCAGAAGCGCAACAAGTTCTCAAAATTCATAGGATCTCCAAGTTTATCAAGAATCTTCTGAAATTCCCCACCGCCTTTGCTTAAAAGACTCTGAAAGTACATAGCAGCGCAATACTCTTGAAGTGTCTTATGAATAAACTGCACGTTATTATGTGTGTCAAGCCAATTCATGACCCGCTGGCCAGTGAGAATACCCGCTTGTTTTGCTTCATCAAGTGCACTCTTCTCAAACTCTCCCTCTTGAAATGATAGTCTTTGTTCTGGAGAAACAAGCCCTTTTAATGCAGTTTTGCCGATTGCAATTAGTACTTTCGATATTGCTTCTTCTGATATTTCAGGCATTTTTCTTCGAAATATGTATCTAATTGCCTGACTGAACAATCTTGATAAAGTTTCGGGTAGCTTTGACTTTTCCCTCCATAATAAGCACATCAGCAGAAGAAACATGGGACTTTTTGACAAATCAGACAGTACATCTGATGACTGAATCCTATCAAGAAGTCCCTCAGCTATATCAAGCTTTTCAGAGAAAAACCTTCTCACATACTGCCCAATATCTTCCTCCCTCAATCCCAAAACTTTCACATGGGTAAAAGGTTTGGAAATGAGTGATTTGCTTGCCAATTTAGCAAAGTGTGAGGTGCGTGTTGTTACAACTACAAAACATTCTTTGCCAAATTTTCGATTGAGCATTCTTAGAATGGACCCAAATTTCTCTGGTTCCAGGTTAGTTGTCCCGAATTCATCAAAACCATCTATCAGAATGAGCACACTACTTCCA
Source organism: Patiria miniata (assembly GCF_015706575.1). Lineage (NCBI taxonomy): Eukaryota > Metazoa > Echinodermata > Asteroidea > Valvatida > Asterinidae > Patiria > Patiria miniata. The sequence continues at coordinate 3,999,963 of NW_024037057.1, forward strand.
TTGTCTTTAATAAATGCTTCCAAATCACGCTTGTTAACCTTTGTGTCATCCGATAAAAGTTGGTCAAACACTGAATCAACAAGATCCGACTTTTGTTTGAGAGCGGACATTTTTAATACAAACAAAAGTGGAAACTCTCCGAGTGCAACACCTGTAGCCCAGTCGTATGCCATTTTGTCAATAATGGTTGACTTCCCCATCCCAGCTGACCCACACAAAATGGCGCGTTTAATTACATTCCCGTCTGTAGTTTTAACGAGGAAAATGTCCCCATACTCTTTAACAAACCCCTCTAAAGGCCTTTTCACACTGCACAGCCAATCCCCGGGAAATAAATCCCCGGGAAATTCCCGGGGATTTTTTACCCCACCAACACCCCAGCAACCATTCACACTAGACACATTTGATAACTCCCGGGGACACTATTTCCCGGGAATATGCACGATCGTTTCACACTCGCAATCAAACCCCGGGAATTGTGCAAAAGTTTTCAGGCGGACAGTCGGCTATTAATTTCGAGAAAACTTTCAGTTTCTCGTTGATGATGACGTTGAGAAATACGCATCGAGAATTGCTACCTAGCTATCCCCCGACGGACACGGAGCCGGCCCAGCGCCCGGCCAATTAACCCGCACTTCCGAGCCGGGCCGCACCGGCGAAGTACGATGAAATGTTCCCGCATGCATTGTCGGGAGCATGCCATAAAAACAAACAGGCCTCTTTTTACTACCAATCTTATCAAATTTTTATTTGTAGCAACGACTTTGCAATGTCAAAAAATCAACTTTTCCATCGCAATTTTCTTCGGAAAACATACGGCAATTCGCCTTGCGTCATATGGACGGATCATCCAATGATACCGTAACTAAAGGGGTGCTTTTAATACCCTTTTTAAAGTTTTACATCGTTTCTCGAATAAATTCTTAACACAAATTATATTGTGATGTTGAGGAGCTTCTTTTCTAACATTGAAATTTTTCGAACTTCATAAAGAGAATTTTGTATAATTTTGGAAATTCTGGTAAATATTCTTTAAAAAAAAAAGAATATGGGACACCCCTACAGTAAGATAAATGGTGTGATCCACATTGGTGACGCAGTACTGCAGCTCAGCACGTGCATCGAAGAAATTTTCATGGAAAATGCACATACGTTGTTGGATGACAGTTATCTGTTTTGGAGGATAAAAGTGGGTGAGATTTTTCAGGCGCAGCGTACGCAAAGTTGGGAGTCTTTCAGTTGGAAAATTATCATGGATAATGCCTACATGTTCGTTCAAACGTTGCTGGAAAATGGTTATGTTTTTGAGGATAAAAGTTACATTTCCAGGCGCTGCGAACTGAAGTTGTGAGTATTTCGGTCACGCGACAGCCCGATCGACAAACTGAACACCGTTTGCATTGCGATTTATTTCTAAAAGTTCGGAGCACTTGAATATTGTGTCGCAAAATGCGATCGATACAGGGGGGAAAAAAAGGTGGGGTAAGTTCAAACCCGCCGACGTTCACACTAGTTGCTTTTCCCCGGGAAATACGTAAAACCCCGGGGATTTCTCCTTTAACCCTACTCCCGAGCAGGGGTAAAAAATTCCCGGGGAAAAGCTTTTCCCCGGGAATTCCCCGGGGTTTATTTTGTAGTGTGAACAGACCGACCGAAATTCCCCGGCAATTTCCCGGGGAATTGCCGGGGAAATCGTCTAGTGTGAAAGCCCCTTATGTCATCCTGGTCACCCTGTTCGAATTGTAACTCTGTATATATGTCCCTAATATGTTTCATGTCGTCATCGACCCAGGGTATTAACTGAACGTAGCTACCTGTGGTAGTATACCAGTCTTTTAATTCACTCCTGCACTGATTAGCAGCATCACTCTGACTGGATTGCGCTCTTCCCATCTCGGCTGTTGACAGAAAAAAATGCATCATTAGTCGCCTATCTTGCAGAAGCGTGGCGTAAAAAAATCGAAATGGTGCACTTAAATTTACTGCCATTACCCCGTCCATCACTTAAAATTGTCAATAGAGGGGGTTGGAACAACTTTTATGCACCTCACTTCATTCTGTGTTTGCTAGTTTTCAACTTACACTAACAGTTCGTGGCACACTTTGCATCTCCGTCAATATTTTTGTCGCCAAATATAATTAAGCGTGTCAAATCCGTGCTTGTTTAATCTCGAAAAAAAATTATGCTTGAATTTTGTGGTTTTCTTGAAACACAAACTATAATTTTAGTTCTTAAAATCGCACGTTTATGTTGTAACTGCACACGATTTGAATTTCTTTAAGCCCTACTAAACCAACTTATCCGATTGCAATCAGTACTCTCGATATTACTTCTGATGACATTTTAGGCATCTTTCTTCGAAATATGTATCTAATTGCCTCACTGAACAATATTGATAAAGTATCGGGTAGTGTTGCTTTTTCCCTCCATAATAAGCACATTAGCAGAAGTAGCATGGGACTCCTTGCCAAATCAGAGAGGACATTCGATGACTGAATCCTATCAAGAAGTCCCTTAGCCACATCAAGCTTTGCAGGGAAAAACTTTCTCACATACTGCCCGATATCTTCCATCCTAAATCCAAGGACCTTCACATGGGTGAAAGGTTTCTCAATGAGTGATTTGCTTTTCAATTTAGCAAAGTGAGAGGGGCGTGTTGTTACAACTACAAAACATTCTTTGCAAATTTTTGATTGAGCATTCTAAGAATGGGACAAAATTTCTCTGGTTCGAGGTTGGTTGTCCCGAATTCATCAAAACCGTCTATGAGAATGAACACTCTTCTACCGTTGTTTTTAATGAATGCTTCCAAACCACCCTTATCTACTGCTGTATCATGTGCTAAAAGTTGATCAAACACTGAATCAACCAGTTTTGAATTGGATGACTCTAGATACACGTAGGCAGAAGCACATAGTTTTCTTCACAGTTAAAGTCATGTTTAACTTAGTTGACTGCCAATCAGTGAAGGCCAACACAGTAGTGAACACTCGTCACCAGGATTGTCTCACATTTAATCACCACTATGCTAGAATTCAAACCCTGAAAAACACACCTAGTCATGTCTTCCCCCGAATCCGGAGTGGTTTGCCATCGCATGTAAGGGACTCTCTATTAATTGATTCATTCACGATGTTTAACACCAGATTATCAACTCATTATTATGAGTGTTAAAACCTTGAGCTGGAAAAAGCACCCCCAAGTGTTTATCTCTTTTGATCTACTTTAATCTTTTTTAAAGTAATTTCATGTGTATATTTTTCCACTGCAAACTGCCATCATTCTTTTATTTCATTGTTATTATATTTTATTTTATTTTCCTCTATTGTGGTTCAGTTCATTTATTTATGTCTGAAATAATGTTGGTTTTCAGTCCTACTTTTCCGGTTGCTTATTACTGTATTTATTTTGTTATTGCTGCTTTTCTTGTTGCTTTTCTTCGTTGGATGGATTTTTTTGACGTAGTTTTTCTCGCATGTCAACTGCGATTAAGTATTTTTTACTTTTCTCTATCAGGTTTTTATTGCTTACTATTTATATTTACTTTTTATTTCATTCTAAATTATTTTGTTTACTGTATCAATCTTTCGTTCCGTGTTTTATGTTGTTGTGTGGTCTTGGTTTGGTTTGGTTTGGTTTGGTTTGGGTTGGGTTGGGTTGTTTTGGTTTGGTTTGATTTGGTTTGGTTTGGTTTGGTTTGGTTTGGTTTGGTTTGGTTTGGTTTGGTTTGGTTTGGTTTGGTTTGGTTTGGTTTGGTTTGGTTTGGTTTGGTTTGGTTTGGTTTGGTTTGGTTTGGTTCTTTGTTTGTTGGGGCGTTGGGGTTGGTATTTTTTTGTTTTTGTTTGTTTGTTTGTTTGTTTGTCTGTTTTTACCCAGTCTTGTATATTCTGCAGTTGTTAGGTTTTTACGCCAGCTATTTTTGCCTTTGCGAAAACTGTGGTCAGGGTTGTAACTGTTAATCTTTTGAATTTAATTATCATTTAAAGTATTATTTTTAAGACGGTCTTTTTTTTCATTGAATTGTATACCTATTTTTAAATATATTTTGTATGTTACATGTACCATTCAAGTTAGGATTGACAGGCTTTCGAGTCACAGTGTTTTATTATACTTTTGTCAATCCTGGCCAGCTTGGATTGGATTGTTTTTGTTTAGTTTTGTTTACTTTTGTGGATTGCTTGTTGTACCTTGTAATTTGGCCGAATAAATAATAATAATAATAATAATAAAAGTCAGACGTTTGATCAAGAGCGGAAATTTTCAAATTAAACAAAAGTGTGAACGTTTTGAGTGCAATACCCTTTGCCCAGTCGTATGCCATTTTGTCAATAATGGTTGACTTCCCCATCCCAGCTGACCCACACAAAAAAGGCGCGATTAATCACATTCCTGTCTCTTGTTTTAATGAGGAAAATGTCCCCATACTCCCCAACATCTCCCTCTATGTCACCCTGGTCACCCTTTTCTAATTGCAACTCTGTATATATATATATATCCCTTATATGTTTCATGTCGTCATCAACCCAGGGTATTAACTGAACGTAACTACCTGTGGTAGTATACCGGTCTTTTAATTCACTCCTGCACTGATCAACAGCATCACTCGGACTGGCTTGCGCTCTTCCCAACTCGGCTGTTGAAAGAAAAAATGCATCATTAGTCGCGTATCTTGCAGAAGCGTGGCGTAAAATAATCGCAATCACCCCGTCAAACTTTAAAAATTATCAATTGAGGGGATTGAAATAACTTTTTATGCAATCTAACTTTATTCTGTGGTTGCTAGTTTTCAACTTACACTAACCGTTCGTGGCACACTTTGCATCTCCGTCAATATTTTTGTCGCCGAATATAATTAAACGTGTCATATGCGTACTGGTTTAATCCCGAAAAATATTATGCTTCAATTCTGTGGTTTTCTTGAAACACAAACTATAATTTTAGTCCTTAAAATCGCACGTTCATGAAATAAATGCACACAATTTGGAATTTCTTTTTAGCCCGACAATACCCATGGTAAGTTTCAGTGTTTACAGATCGGATTTGTTGATAAAGAGCCTTTTTACGGAGGAGTTGCCCCCCCCCCCAAAAAAAAGAACACTGTTCTCACTTTTAATTTTAATCATAAGATGGAATTTTCGTTGGGGTGATGTATTTCAATATTAGGCTTTGCCCTTCACCGACGTATACTCAGTGTGTTGCCTCCCGGGTGAAAGTTTGAAAATGCACTCGGGTGGGCTCGAACCCATGACCTCCTGCTTCCTAGTGCAGACGTCTGACCACTCGACCACTGAGCTAACGTGATCGGTTGGCTGGTCCGAATTTGGTGTACATGTAGCAGCGGGTACCTCAATTAAACTGTTCGTAGGATGGAATTTGCGTCGGGTGATGTATATCAAGTTTTAATTTTGTTATTTTTTCCTCTAGCATTTTAATTCAAAATGACTTTGTGTAATTACATGCATTTACCTGGACTGCTATGTGCCATAGTCACGTTTTGAGTGATGTTCAAAGTTGGTTCATAAACAGGTCCCAAGAAGGTGGGATTATTTGTACCGCCAATATGCATGGACTCAACGGAAACTAGCTGCGCAGATCCATGTGAGAGCACTGCAGCTGGGCGAGATGCTGTTTGAAGTTGGAGGCCTACAGGTGCGATGTCTTGAGCTGAGCTTGGATCCTGCATCATCTGTTGGTCTTTGGGTGTCATTTCTCTGACCACTGTGTCTTTAATCTCTGAAGGATTTCTAGATGTAACACCCACTTGCCCATGGCATGGTGTCTGGTGTGTTGACCTTTGCTGTACTTGTTCCTCGGATGATTGCAAAATCGGTTCTGTACCGCCTGCCTCTGGCTGGTTTTGTCTCAGTCCCTCAGATGATGTAGACCCTTTCTGCTGGTGTTGTTCTTCATACCCCACCTGCTCTTGTCCTGATTTTTGTTCTTTTGACTGCTTTTTCCTTTTCGGTAATAATGTGCGAATGGACCTTTTAAGACGACTTTTAAATGACGCTGATTGAGATGATGTTATTGAAACATTTGGGTAATTCTGTTTTCCGACGCCTGCAACTTGAACATGTTCATCTGGTTTGTCTCGATGAACAACTTCCTTCTGACTCGGACTCTGTTCCTCATCAGATGGTCTCATCTGTTTCTGTCTGCCCTGTTCTTCAACAACTCCTTCTTCATGTCTCTGAAGGTGGTATTGTTCCTCGTGTCCCGGTCTCTGTCCCTCAGATGGTGTACTCCTTGTCTGCTTGCTATCCTCTTCCACTTGTACCTCTGATTGAGGTTTGTCTCGATGACCAGCTTTCTCTTGACTCAATATTTGTTCTTTATAGGATGGACTAATATGTTTCTGTCTGCCCTGTTCTCCAAAAACTCCTGATTCATGTCTGTGAAGTCGGTCGTGTACCTCGTGTCCCGGTCTCTGTCGATTAAATGTTGTACTCCCTTTCTCCTCTTCCTCCTCTTCTACTTTTACCTCTGATTGAGGTTTGTCTGGATGACCAACTTCCTCTTGACTCGGTCTCTGTTCCTCATCAGATGGTATAATATGTTTATGTCTGCCCTGTTCTTCAACAGCTCCTTGTTCATGTCTCTGAAGGTGGTCATGTTTCTCGTGTCCCGGTCTCTGTCCCTCGGATGCTGTACTCTCCTTCTGCTTGCCCTCCTCTTCCACTTGTACGTCTGATTGAGGTTTGTCAACAACTTCCTTCTGTCCTGGTCTCTGGTCTTCCGATGATGTAGTCCCTTTCAGTTTGCTTTCTTCTTTAGCCCCTCCCACTTGAACCTCTTGTTGAAGTTTTTCTTGATTACCAGCCACCCGTTCCGGTATCTGGTCATCAGATGATGTAGTCACTTTCTGCTTGCTCTGTTCTTTAGCCCCTCCCAATTGTACCTCTAGATGAGGCTTGTCTCGATGACCAAGTTGTTTTATCCTCTGTTGCTCATCTGATGGAATCATTAAGGCCAAATCAGCACGCCCGATTGAATTTAAAGCATCTCGCAAACGTTTGAATCCTTCCTCTCGATTTGTTTGCTTTCTCCACCAAGAAAGCAGCATCTGTAGGCTCCTTTCTTTGTTGTCTTGTGAGTTGGTTTGGATTTGCTTGATTTCAGCTTCTTCAAATCCCAATAGTTTTGCCAGTTCTTCCCAGGATGATTCAGTGCTCGAAGCCAAGTCCCGAAAGAACTGATCATCGACAGGGTGTTTGTCTGCCAAAACAAAAAGAAACCTTTTCGTCAGTATGTAACTGAAAGCATGTATTTGCCTTTTAAGATTGAAAGGCAATTATAACTTTAGACGATACATATGCTTTTGTTGAAAAAAAGCAAATAATTAATCTGATTTCATTCAGCCGCTTTAAATATCAATGTCAAAGATTTTTTTCTCTTTTGAGAATAACATTGGAGGTGGCGCAACACAATTTTAACTACAAGTACTTGCTATTCACCAGACTCTCAAAACAGCAGAATGCAAGAGCATTGTCATGATCTGACAATTTCATATACCAGTGCAAGGGCTTTGCTAAAATTGCTTAGGTCGTTCATTTTTGTGACATGCATATAGGTAGATGTGGCATCCCCTCCTTAATTACGAGGGAATAACGCCCTCAGGTTTATAACTATCTCGAAAGGGTATATTTTTTTCTTAAGCATATACCTTTTAGTCCTCCACCCAGTAGGCCATCAGTGCACAGACGGAGTGAGATGTTCTCGTCCTGATGAATTCCACAGTCGTGAAGTGTCAGCAAATTATGGAGCTGAAAAAAATAACATCCTGATGTTACACACAGTGCACTCTCTGAAACAAAGAGTTGAACGATGCCAGTTGGGTGGATGTGATTACACAACCTGGCTAAACAAAAGTTGTAAAATTAACTTTCATCCGGGTGCAATGAAATCATGTGAGACTGAATCGGTGGGGCTATATATAATCGTTGTTAATCTATTACTTGAGTGCTTAAGTGCCACTGCACCGACATCAGAAGCAGCACTGGTTTAATATGCACAATTAATGTAATGTGAATCAGAAGAGGCTGGCACTAAGACCCACAATGCATGGCCTTTAATTCGATGGAATGTAGATTGGGAATTTACCACATGGTTACTTTGTAAAATATAGAGCTATCATTACCTCAAAGTTACGAAAGTTTCTTCGGATGAACAGTCGCTGTTGTTGAGGCTGCACACCAATTTTCTCGCTTATTATCACTTTTAAGATCACGACAGGTGTCTCTGGATCCACTTGCAAACACATTATCTTTGGTTTTTGTGAACGGCGAGTTTGGATGAAGACTTGTACATATCTGCGACTGTCAAAAAAGCAGTACTTAATGCTAAGGGTTTTTCAATTGTTTGAATTGACATTTAAAGGAATAAAGGAAAATACCATCAACTATTACTGTAATCACTCTCTAGTCTACGCTATTATTGAAGTGAGGAAATTTTGTTTTCCAAGGGTGTTAAGTTGTCTAGAAAAACACCGAAATTTGATGCCTGTGTAATTCTTCAAACACGAGGTGTAGTACGAAACCAGCGTTTAATCATGTTTTACCTGACAAGCTGAGGTTTCTCTGGATCACACACTTGTTCCTTTTTCAGTTTCTCTTCTTCGGTTGATGCCGCTCCATTCTGTTTGCTCTCTTCGTCTGCTCCTGCATCTTGACGCATTTTTGGCTCAGGTCCAGCTGCTTCGTCTCTCAATTCGCTTGTTACTGAAGTGAAGAAGGCAAACAGAGTCAACATAATTTTATTGTTCACCAATTGTATGAAACTATCTCTACTGTTTTTTTTTTTAAACCATTAGCAGTTTGTAACAATTAGGCAGTTTTAATTGCTTATTTTTTTAAGTAGTTCGGTTTGAGAGCAGGGAACCATTTAAACAAATTGTATCCAAAAAATGTAGCTTATAGTGTAAAGTTTAGCCTTAAACCACTTCATATTTTTGCTTACCCGGTACATTTTTGGCCAAATCAGTCAACCCAATGGCCTCCAATGCTCGTCTCAGCTTCTGAGCTGCTTCGTCGTGATCTGTCGTCTTTTCCCACCAAGTGAGTAGCATGTGACGGCTCCCTTCAGTGCTGCCTTCGTTGGTGGTTTGGATGTCTGCGATCTCCGCTTCTTCACATCCTAAGCGTTTGGCCAATTCCTTCCATGATGATTCGATTTTTGAGGACAAGTCCTTGAGGTACTCATCGTCAATGCTGGATTTGTCTGTCAACAGAAAGGGTAACTTCAGTAAAACATTTTCAAATACGACCACCACGGTTTTATAGGTTATCCACAACAGGTTCAACAGAAAGAGACTCTTGTTCTTTGTTAAAAGCTCAAATTTGGGTCTGAATGTTGAATTTTCTGCATTTACCGACAGTTCAACTCCCAGCTCCGATGAAGGCCTAGTCAGGCCCAAAATTTAGCGACAAAAATTCCTGGTGAGCACTGCTTGAACTTGTTTTCATCATCTCAATTTGAAAATATTATTTTCAAATTGAGATTTTTTTTTTACCAGAACATTTATTCCTAACCTCTATCGATTACCTTTTGGTACATCGTTGTCATTTGCATCATCTAATGATAGCCGAAGAGAGATGAGTTCATCCTTGTCAACGCCATTCTCCTCGAGTGTGAGCAAGTCACAGAGCTAACAAAGTGAATCATGTAAAAAAGTAAATTACACACTCAGAGTAGAAAGAGAGATGATTTCAGTTGTGCATTGTTAAACAGCCATCAAATTACGTTCGTTTAAGCCTAGTTGGAAGGAATGGATACTGATTTTCTTCGGGTTGCAGGGGCAGCGGAACACGCGGGGAGGGGGTGGCGGGGGAACACCCCCCCCCCCCCCCTCAGACTTACCTAAGTGCCCCTCTTGCGGACATAAATGTACCCCTTCGTGATGCCCCCAGTTGGAAAATATATAATCCCACAATGCGAACATTAGATTTGGATATATTTGAAATTGATACCGACCTGGACGTTTTCCCTGATGTACAGACGCTGATGTCGTGCCTCCACACCGATCTTCTTCTGGATTGTTTTTTTGAGAGATGAGACGGATGTCTCAGGATGGAGTTCGAAATAAAGTGTCTTGGATCTATGTGAGGATGGAGTCTGGACAAAGACCTGCAGTTTCTGTTTTACGTCTTTGGTGTTACTGTGAAAATAGGGGGAAATCCCGAGTAGTTTTAGAAATGCATTATTCTTAAATAGAATGGGATCAGTGAATAATTTATTTCGAAGCTATAGCCAAAGTTACATCCACTGTCACGAGTCTCGCAAAATTAGAAGAATTGCACAAGTTCACTCAACTTTTACACAAGTAGCTGGAAAGAGTCAATGATTCAAACAAATCCTTCGATATTAACTTACAATTATAACCCTCATTTTAAATGAATAATGTCATTGCTGTTTACCTCTGACTTTCATGTGTCTGCGTTGATTGTCTTCGAGTCCATCGTTTCGATGGTCTCCTCTTTGCACAGCAATCATCCGATGACGTTTTCCTGTAATGCAGTACAGACAGGAAAGCTTGTTTCCTCCTTGGTTTGACTTTAGTCCTCCTGCTGATGAGTTTGGCGTTGGAGTGGTCGTACACGACGGCTGTTGCCTTAATGTATGCATTCAACTGCTGAACTGTCTTTTGCGCCATCTTGGTAGAGATCAGCACGAGTTAAAGATTTCTTACTGAAAGAATAGAAAAAACAAATCAAGTTAAAACCAGTGAAATACTATCCATCGGTTCTAAGGAGCTGTACATATAAGCCATTTCACGAATACCGCAATCTTTAAATTTGTGTTCAGGGGGCAATTCATCATAGCAACGCGTCCCATCACATCGAGGATACTACGATGTACATCGAGGATAGTGACTTCGAATACCAGGTGAGTTGACTTGAGACTGCGCAGCTTATGATGGACTTGTAACTGACTTGTGATGGACTTGTGATGGACCTGTGATGGACTTGGGATAGACTTGTGATGGACTTGTGATGGACTTGTGATGGACTTGGGATGGACTTGGGATGGACTTGTGATGAACTTGTGATGGACTTGTGATGGACTTATGATGAACCAAGGATGGACTTGTGATGGACTTGGGATGGACTTGGGATGGACTTGGGTTGGACATGGGATGTACTTGCGATGGACTTGGGATGGACTTGTGATGGACTTGTGATGAACTTGTGATGGACTTGTGATGGACTTATGATGAACCAAGGATGGACTTGTGATGGACTTGGGTTGGACTTGGGATGGACTTGTGATGGACTTGTGATGGACTTGTAAAGGACTTGTGATGGACTTGGGATAGACTCGGGATGGACTTGTGATGGACTTGGGATAGACTTGGAATAGACTTGGGATGGACTTGTAATATGTTTGTAATGGACTTGTGATGGACTTGGGATGGACTTGGGATGGACTTGGGTTGGACTTGGGATGGGTTTGTGATGGACGTGTGATGGACTTGTGATGGACTTGTAAAGGACTTGTGATGCACTTGGGATGGACTCGGGATGGACTTGGGATGGACTTGTGATGGACTTGTGATGGACTTGTAATAGACTTGTGACGGACTTGGGACAGACTTGTTATGGACTTGGGATGGACTTGTGATAGACTTGGGGTGGACTCGGGATGGACTCGGGATGGACTTGTGATAGACTTGTGATGGACTTGTGATGGACTTGTGATGGGCTTTTGATAGACTTGTGATAGACTTGTGATGGGCTTGTGATGGACTTGTGATGGGCGTGTGATGGACTTGTGATGGGCTTGTGATGGACTTGTGATGGGCTTTTGATGGACTTCTGATGGACCTGTGATAGACTTGTGATGGTCTTATGGATACTTACAGGGACTCGAATACAACAATGCCAATATATGTTTATATGTGAGAAAAATCGAAATAACCCGTGTTGTAAATAAAATGCAAATTAAGACTGAACGTTTAGAAAACAAAAGAACAGTCTAATAAATCCGCTGGAAAGGTAACAATATTTTGGGTCGAATGAATCAAAATAAGGAAATGCTTGGAAGTACAAGCACAGAAAAACAATTATTCTGAGGAGTAAGCTCATTTATGAAAAGCAAATGTAATGAATCAATAAGCCTCTGTACTAATGACGTCACACTTTGATTATATGAGCACATTCCTATGGAGCCAGTGGGGGCCCACGGTCCACTGAGCACCATAGTAAAGTGCACATGTAAACAAACTGTGACTTCATTAGTACAGAGGCTTCTTCAAACAGATTTTTTTTTTACTGCTAGGCATTCACTATACTGTAGGCAGCAGATATGCGTCCTTACTGTTGGATCGATTGCACGGACGAGTGGTTGCCAACAATAGGCTCTCTTGTATGTGCACGAATTCGCACACACACGGGGTTTACATGTAGGGTAACCGAGTCCAAAACATCATGGTACAGGTGATGCATACAATGCTGTGATTACTTTGAGTTTTAAATTAAACTCAATTGATACAGAATATTTTCGACATTTGCAGAATACCGAAAGTAATTTCGCGAAAAATGTAAAACACAAGTGTCCTGTAGACTAAGTCACGGTTGCCGAAAAATATTTATTCATCCAGAAATAAACCGGACGCTTATTTCAGTTTGTCCAGTTCTGATTGCTGTTTGATAAAAACTTCTCCTTATTCCCCTGACTCCAAAATTGCACTTCTCAGATCTTTAAGTCACGAAACAGTTTTTTTTCTAGTGATGTAATTAATTATTAAAAAAGTGTATTACTTTTGCTGAATGTGATTGAAATAAAGTATATGGTATCAATAATATTTTACTTAACATATTTTATTATGATGTTACGCTGATAACATATCATATATGCAGCAAGTTTTAACGCAGAAGTGTTTTTGCTTCGTATTTTCAAGGTGGCTCCTGCCCAACCTCCAAAAATAATATTTTAACCAGTTAATGCTTCACATCGGAAGCATTCATTCCATTTAATTCATGCTCTCCAGTAAAAGCGTTCGCTTCATTTTTATTCATACAGGTGCAAGCGAACACTTTAAAATTGGCAGCAAAAGCAAATTCTAGTTTTTATTCATATGACACACTGAATGTCAAATCTACGACTTCTGTGACCACAGACGAAAGAGTGTCATCAAGCCCTCATGTATCGGGGGAAATGTTCTATTCAAAATGAAATGAAAACCTCACCTCGTGAGTGTGCACTTTGAAAAGAAAATGTATTACATTTTACACTGCAAAATAGTTTGTTCTATTATCTTTGGAAGTGCCTCATTACTGTCATTCTAAGTGTTGTTTCTGTGGTGTTACTTCAGGGAATAGACCATTCACGTTTTATGATTTAAGTTCACAAATTATGAATCATGTACATATTGAGAAAAAAAATGAAACAGTAATAACACGAAGTTGATACGGCAAAAAACCCAAATGCCGGCAATTTGTGGTGGGTAAACAGCTGTGACACCGAGGCCTCTGCCTCAACCTCGTTAGCATTGTATTATTTATTGGAAAACTCCCTTTCAATAGTGCTTGACATCATGCAAACTAGGTTGCCTCTGCCGTAATATGACATCATGGTTTTGCTCATGAATATGCAAACGTATTATCATGCAATAAAAACGGCCCCATGTCAATCAGGAAAGTCCACATTTTAAATACAATTGTAAAATTTAACACCGGTATGCATTTGAAGTATATGTACATGTACATACATTTTAGAAATGCATTTAGAAAATACAAAATTACATCATATCATGGTCATTAATTCAAACGCCACGTAAATCAGAAAATTCAACATTGGGTTTTGCCCTTCACTGCCGGTATTACATGAGCAATGTGCACTAGGAGTGTCCGAGTACAAATTCAGAACAAATCCCTTCGGGAGCAGTGTCCCCTATCCCCCCCCCCCCCATCCCATCCCATCCCCATCCCATCCCTTACCCCCCCCCCGCCGCCCACCCCCCCCCCCCCCCCCCCCCCGCATGGAAAGTTTTGGACATTTGCTCATCGCAACACTGCGTGTACACGCTCAGTATGTGTGCGCGTGCGTTGTTGAGACACCCAAACAGGCATATCTTTAAAACTGGGCAACGTACAAATCTGGGGTGATCAGAACATGAAAGAAGACATCTTCAGCTTTCTATAGGGATGAAATTTGTCAATGACAATGCTTGGCACATAACGACCATTTTAGTTTGAAAAGACACATCCACGCTTTGTGCTCCCATTCAATAGTGCACATCCACGAAGCGTAAACTAGTTTTTTTAGCACGCATGTCCTTGTGTTTTTTACCACAGCGTCATAACAAAAAGTTCAACAACCTTGGGGTGACGAGATTCATAAAGTTGATAAAATTCTCTAAATGCTGATATAAGAAACATGCTAATTGGATAATAAATTCCGACGACCATTTTGGCTTGAAAAAAGTATAGCCCGTCAGTGTTTTGATTAGTTAGCCCATGGTTAGCCCACAGTTTAGCCACCCACACACGCGCGCGCGCGTATTATATACATTGTATATAAATGCACGTGCCTATTGTGTAACGTGTGTTCTGTAGTGTGTGTATGCAGCACCCCGCGTATTTGAGCTTATGTCCGTTTGCCTATATTAACTTTTCATTATAACCCCAAACAGAAAACCTCTGTTTAAAACATTTAACTGTTATCTCTTTTTCGGTCAGTTTTCACGGCAAACTCGCACTCTAAACTTTGTAACGACAAATCCTCATCATGTCTTGTAAAGTTCTATCTCCATTCTACATATACCAGACTTGGTGAGAGTACTTTATCCACACTACATTATTCAGAAGAAACAGATAATTACGACTGCACGACGGCGATAGAAGAAAAAAAGAAACAGCTTGGAAAAATCACGAACCATTGACGGATATGATGCTGCAATTGCAATTTACCCAATTTACGCCCAGTTTTGATATTTCAGCATACGGATTTTGGGAATTCCCCTGATGTAATACTACTATTAGTACATTTTAACAATGGGGGCACCGTCACACTGCGCGTGCGCTGTACTGCTCTGTAAACTTGACTGGTTCTCGGGCCCTCCATTATCGATTGTAACTTCAAACAGAGCGGGAACCAGTCTACCTGTTCACCTCTTCGTCGTTATGGTCCAACAGACTCATTGACCTGATTGTTGCACAGACTGCAAGCACTCGTAATAGTGAAATATTCTTTATCAGTAATACTTACTGCCGCTTTAGAGCGGCAAAATGAGTTGATGTGAAAGGTATTCTTGAGATATAACCATCTAAATTGTTTGAGCCATAAATGACCTTGACATTAGACCGCCGGATCCAAAAAAATATGGCCAGTAAGTGCAGAAAGTAATTTCGTGAAAAAAACATCCTTTAAAATCGTGGCTCCTGGTGTGCTGACATTTTCCAGAAAACCTGTATTTTTCCAACGCTGGTCGGCCGACCAGCGTTGGAGCAAACTGGCTTTTTTTCAAAAAATGTTCTTAATTTTTCATATTTAGTTATTCTGACTTTTCTTTGCAATTGATTACACGCCTCTGACGGGGTACAAGCCTGCTAGACTGATTCTCTGATCTTACAATTCCCCAAAGTGTATTAATTGCTCCGTTTCATCTTAAGTGGGGTCGGGGAACCAAACTACAAGAACATGATAGAATTTCTTGGTTTTTCCAGCATCTACAAGCCCAAAACGTGAAACAAGTCAGTTGACCAATATTTTCTATAACATATTAATCCTCCAAATCCATTTGTTTCTGAAAATTGAAGCAAAAGCAAATGTTGTACATTCCCTTTAACATCTGAAGCATTCGTTCCACTTTTTCATACTTTCCAGTAAAAGCGTTTCCTTCATTTGTATTCATACAGATGCGAGTACTTACAAATTGGTAGCAAAAGCAAATTCTAGTTTTTATTCATGTGGCCTACTGACTCAAATCTATGGTCTGCGATCCGACTCGAAAGAGTGTCATCCAGTACTCATATATCGGCGAAAATGAAACGAAACCTCACCATTTCACATGAGAGCGGACTTTCAAAAGAAAATGTATTAGGCCTACATTCTCACTTCAAAATAGTGTACAAGTATGTTTGCTTTATTCTCTTTGGAAGTGCCTCATGCTATGACTGTCATTCTAAGTGTCGTTTCTGTGATGTAACTTCAGGAAATAGACCGTTCAAGTTTTATGATTTAAGTTCACACATTATGAATCCGTGATGTAGCTCATAAAAACATCCAACTGTCATGTACAGATTGAGAAAAAAAAGTAATAACAAAAAGTGGATACGGCCAAAAAACACCATGCCAGCAATTAATTTATCTGAAAACTCTTTTACAATAGTAGTGACATCACGGTTTTGCTCATAAATATGCAAACTGGTATAAATGTGCAGTCAAAACGGCTCTGACATCCATCCGGAAAGTCCAAATTTTAAATAAAAATATAAAATTTAACACAAGTTTCCATTCGAAGTACATGTATACACTTTAAGACATGCATTTAGAAAGTACACAATTACATCATATCATGTACATTTCTTTCAAACGCCACGTAAATCAGAAAATTCAACATTGGGTTTTGCCCTTCACTGCCGTCATTACATGAGCACTGTGTACTCAGAGTTATCAGAGTGTTAATTCAGAAAAACAAATTCCTTCAGGAGCAGTGTCCCCCACCCCAAACTGAAATACCCCTGCTCATACCTTGTACATGTTATCTCTCTTTCGGTCAGTTTCACGGCAAACGTGCACTCTACACTTTGTGACGACAAATCCTCATCATGTCTTGTAAAGTTCCATCTCCATTACACCTCTACCAGACTTGATGAGTTTACTTCATCCACATTACATTATTCAGAACAAACAACCAATTATAACTGCACGATGACGATCGAAGAAGAGAAGAAACAGTCTTGGAAAAATCACAAAATCGTAGACAGATATGATGTTGCAAGTGCAGCGTGACCTATTTTACGCCCAGCTTCATATTTCCGCATACCGATTTTGGAATTCCCCTGATGTAATACTGCTATTAATATAATTTAACAATTGGGCAACGTCACAGTGCGCCTGCGTTGTACCACCCTGTAAACTTGACTGGTTCCCGGGCACTCCATCATCGATTTTGACTTCGAACGCAGCGGAAACCAGTGAACCAGTTAACCCCCTCGTCGCTACGGTTCAACAGACTCGGCCTGATTGTGGCACAGCCTGCAACTATAACTATAATTATAACTTACAACATTTATGGTGCGCTTTCCACCATGTTTCAAAGCGCAACAATAATAGTCTTCATCAGTAATACTTTCTGTTACTTTTTTTTGGGGGGGGGGTGAGTTGATATGCAAGGCAGTTCTATATATATATTGTAAAAACAATTTCTATTCTTTGAACCATAAAGACAATTACCTTAGACCAATGGGCAAAAAAAATAAAACAAAAAAATACAAGACCAACCAAAATACAAATCAATATGCCAAGTTCTTATTAGATATTATGGTTTTTTTTTATTGTTTTAACCAATAAGTATCAATGTTTATTGATATTTGGGGACTTAATTGTTAGGCTCCCAGGGACCTAAATACCCAACTGACAAGTTTGAAGTTGATATACTAATAGTAATTCTAAAGATATTCTGCTGATCCACTTCATTTGTTTGAACCATAATGACCTTCACCTCTGAACTATCTGCTTAAAACCAAAGGGAATTCTGGGGCATCCCGAGACTAATTCCTACACTAACTTTGAAGTTGATATCAACAGTTATTCTGAGATCATTTCTATTTTTTTTAACCATTATGACCCTGCCCTTTGAGTCATGCAATCTTTTCGGTTTCGTCGGCTGGGCATTAAATTATTATTTTTATGAGTGTGTTTTTGTTAACCGACATTAATACATTTCAATTCTAAATACATTTTCCTTGCCAACACAATTAGCTGGCCGGACATTTCGGTCTTTAACAACCTGCCTCAGAGGCAAATGACAGTGGTTCAAAAAACAAACATGCAGGGGACACACCAGCATGCAATGGTGGAAGTATATAGAAACACAAAAGAGGGATTAAACAGCTAGGGGATGGGCCAAGGGAGTTTAGCAGCAGGTGAAGATCGAAGGGAATTGGGCAGGAAGGAACGGGGGGGGGTGGGGTTAAGAAGGGAGGGATGATGCAGCTCAGCTGGGGGACAGAGGAATGTGGTAAGCATGAAGTGTTAGCGCATTAAATTTGAATTGTGATAATTAACTGGATTACCATTTCTGCCTATGGGACAAAATAAGTGGTATATAAAATAATAATAATTTCAACTTTGCCCCCTGTAAAAAAAAAACACCCCGAAAGTTTAGAAAACAAATAAAATTACAGTCTCAGAAAACATCTCTTTCACTTGGATCTCATTGTCTACAAACAAAATTGTAACATCTTATGACTTGATCAGTAACGAAAGTGTGCCATCCAGCTCTCATGTTTGGAGAAATCGAAAAAGACACTTAATCCCTCTTCTTACATGAGGGCTCAATTTCGAAGAAAGATTAAATAACTGCAACCAATGTAAGTAACTGCAACTACACTGCAAATATTGTGTAATGTAAAAAAGGTTTATTACTTTTTGAAGTAAAAAAAATATTTTGCCATTCAAAATGATTCATGGTATTCCAGTCAATTGAGGGCGCCGTTACTGTGATGTCACTTGAGGGCATACATCAGGTAAGTCGAAATCAATGTGAAATAAGTGATATTTAACCTAAAATTGAATTTCTGTTTAGTTTAAATTTCTCGAAGCTAACCGAGAAATATTTTTTTGAAATTCCTTCAGAAGCACAGTGTCTCACTTATCCCCCCCCCCCCCACCCGACCTTCCCTGAACTGATATACCCCTGCTTATAACTTTTACCTGTTATCTCTCTTTCGGTTCAGTCTCATGGCAAAACTGCACTCTGCACTTTGTAACAACAAATCCTCATCAAGGTTTGTAAAATTCCCATCTCCATTCTACCCGCACCAGACTTGGCGAGTTCACTTCATCCAAAGTATATTATTCATTAGAAGAAAGGAATGATCAAGTCTGCACGATGGAGGTCGAAGAAGGGAAGAAACAGGCATGGGAAAATCACGAAATCGTGGACGTATATAATGCTGCAAGTGCAACGGCCAAGGTGAATACTTCCGCATACCGATGTTATAGAATATATTGTAATGCTAATCGGTTAACAAAAGGGGCAACGTCACAGTGCCCGTGCGCTGTATCGGCCTTTCAACTAGACTGGTTCCCCGGCCCTCCTTGATCGATTATGACCTCCAACGGAGCGGGAACCAGCCTACCTGTCACCTCGTTGCCGTAGCAGCCAAACGGAGTCACTGACCTTGGTTATGGCACAGACTGCAAACTCAGCTCACATAGTCAGTATTACCGTCGTTATCAGTAAAACGTTCTACTCCTTTGGGGGGGAGCAATAAATCGCAGTAATGAACCGCGCATATTAACTGGTGGAATGTTGATAATATGACCGCGGATCGTCCAATCAAGTTTCCACTCTCATGTAGACGACTTTAATCAAAACTCTTAATATGGATGGAGGGTTACGAAATGTGTATTTAGATTGACAAGTAATCATAATAACTGGGAATGAAGTTGACAAATACTTGATAAGTACTAAAATGTTCCAACACCCCATTTCAACAAGCAAATACTGTATCAACGACAAAGACGTCAAAACGTGGCTACAGTTTAATTAAAAGTTTATTTCGAGACCAAAATGGATGTCCGTCAACTGATATATTAAACAAGTACATCTGTTTTAACAATAACTCCCAGATTCTCGGGAGATAAAAAGCTGGGTGTGACAAATAAAAAGACGCATTTCTAATCAAATGAAAATCAACTATTTTTGGTGATTTTGAGCAAACCGGATAAACCATTTTTTACACTTTGCTATTCGCGTCTGATATAATTGGGAGGAAAATAATATTTTTTCCCCACAATCAACAAAAAGTTACAAACAAATAATCAGACGTGTAAAAAGTACACGCCCAATATGTTAACATCAATACATGTTTTACTGAAACTCTAAAAATAATTCCAGTATTTCGTAGTTAAAGCAATCACAGATATCGCCCATATATCACATCATCTAACCTTGCTGAGCGATTTTGGATGATCTACAGACTCAATCATGACTCAACTTTCACGTGGTTTGTGCTTCATATTTAGTTATCATCTCGTTTGTCCCCTTAAAAACATTGAATATGGATGGAGTTGAGCGATTGATACAAAAGTATTAAAAACTTGTGTAAATGAAAATAATTTATGATCACTATCAAACAAGTCATATGATAAATATAATGTCATGTTCAATACCGGTACGTGTAAAAGTAGCAAGGCATACAGACATTTTACGATATATACAGACACAGTGTTTGTGTTTTCAAGAAAGCATAAATTTCAACTCTGACACAGCTCCCTTGAAATCTTTGAAGAATCTTCATCACTAGTAACAGCTTAAAAAAAATCAATCTCAGCTTCTCTTTAATATCGATGTATAACAAACTTGGTGTTAACCCAATAAAATCTGACTTATTCCGAAGTGAAAATGAGACATCTGAGTGACATAAGATGCACACAAAACAAATGGTTGAAAAGTAAATGTGGATCTTTAACAGTAACTGTTTCAGAAAACAATTTGGTATCATCAATATTAAATATCTGATAAAAGTATTAAATTATATAACTTACGAGGTGAAGCCACAGGTAAACATGACGCACATTTTGCGCCTCCAAAAGACTGGCTGCAATATGGGTATGCATGTACTGTCAAAAGGAGTTGACTACTAATACATTTAATACCGACCGTATTTATCAGGTTTTTATATATTTCAATCCAAGAAACTTTTCTCAGATTTGTCGCACACAAAAATTAACGGTTGTGATAAACTCATGAGGTACAATATAAAAAGGTAAAAATATGTACACTTTAAACTTGCAGTTCCATTTCTAATAAAAAAAAAATATTGGGCAGCAGAATGATATGTACAAGTTATAAACAGCATGAACCATTTTTAGGAAAATCTTGAGCTTCGTTACTGATTCCATGTCATACTCTCATTGCGCCACAGATAAATATTCTAATATATTCCATACTGAGCTAATTAATTAAATAGTTACCAGAGTTGCAAAAAAGTCAGCGGCGACATGACCGCTCCTTTGACATCTCCGTAGAATTTTCATCACTTGTAACAGTTGAAAAAAAATCAGCGTCGGCTTCTCTTCATAATCGATTTCTAACAAAACCTGGTGTTAACCAAACAAAATCTGACTAGTTCTGAAGTAAAAATGAACAACACAATTGGTTACTATAACAAAAAATGTGGAACTTTAACAGTAAATATTTCAGAAAACATATTTGGCATCATGAATATTAAATATCTGATAAAAGTATTAAATTATATAACTTACGAGGTGAAGCCACAGGTAAACATGACGCACATTTTGCGCCTCCAAAAGACTGGCTGCAATATGGGTATGCATGTACTGTCAAAAGGAGTTGACTACTAATACATTTAATACCGACCGTATTTATCAGGTTTTTATATTTTTCAATCCAAGAAACTTTTCTCAGATTTGACGCACACAAAAATTAACGGTTGTGATAAACTCATGAGGTACAATATAAAAAGGTAAAAATATGTACACTTTAAACTTGCAGTTCCATTTCTAATAAAAAAAAAATATTGGGCAGCAGAATGATATGTACAAGTTATAAACAGCATGAACCATTTTTAGGAAAATCTTGAGCTTCGTTACTGATTCCATGTCATACTCTCATTGCGTCACAGATAAATATTCTAATATATTCCATACTGAGCTAATTAATTAAATAGTTACCAGAGTTGCAAAAAAGTCAGCGGCGACATGACCGCTCCTTTGACATCTCCGTAGAATTTTCATCACTTGTAACAGTTGAAAAAAAATCAGCGTCGGCTTCTCTTCATAATCGATTTCTAACAAAACCTGGTGTTAACCAAACAAAATCTGACTAGTTCTGAGGTAAAAATGAACAACACAATTGGTTACTATAACAGAAAATGTGGAACTTTAACAGTAAATATTTCAGAAAACATATTTGGCATCATGAATATTAAATATCTGATAAAAGTATTAAATTATATAACTTACGAGGCGAAGGCACAGGTAAACATGACATGCGCGGTTTACGCATCAAAATGACTGGGTGCAATGGGTATACTGTCAAAGAGAGTTGACTAATAATACATTGAAGACCGACCGCATTAATCAGTCGGCCTCTGTCCAATAAATAAAAATACACATTGAATGGTTTGTAAATATTTAAATCAGAGAGACTTTTTTCAGTTATGTAGAATCAGTCGCATACCAAAATAAACGGTTGTGGTATTAAAACATTTAAAAGGTAAAAATGTGTACACTTCAAACTTGCAGTCCGATTTCTCATGAAAAAAGAAATGGGTGACAGAAAAGATATGTACAAGATATAAACAGCATGAACCATTATCAGGAAAATCCTGAGCTTCGTTACTGATTCCATGTCATACTCTCATTGCGACACAGATGAATATTCTAATATATTCCCCGCGAGTTTCAATAATATAATTGACATCGCTCGTACACAATGACTGGATCCAATAGAGTGCTTCGTTTCCTGGGATTGTTTGATCGATTCAAGTGACTCATCGTTTCCGTGACTATGACTCCAATTGGATGACGTGTGACCCCGGACCTTACTCGTGACTTGCAGCCTGACTCGATCCATGTGATTCGTGAATTGACCCAGGCATCGATTCAAGTGACTCGTATCCGTGACTCTGACTCCAACTAGATTACGTGTGATTTGGGACCTTACTCGTGACTTGGAGCCTGACTCGATCCAGGTGATTCGTGAATTGACCCAGGGATCGATTCAAGTGACTCGTATCCGTGACTCTGACTCCAACTAGATTACGTGTGACTCGGGACCTTACTCGTGACTTGGAGACTGACTCGATACAGGTGATTCGTGACTTGGCCCAGGGATCGATTCAAGTGACTCCTATCTGTGACTCTGACTCAAACTAGATTACGTGGGACTTGGGGTTTACTTGAATTACAGACGTGAGTTCGAGACTGACTCGAAGCAAATGACGTTTAAATTGCATCATATACTCGTGCGCATTCATCTTATAGGTTATTTGGGCATGCGCATAACAGATCTCAGCGCAGTATATACATTGGACATCTAGTCATCTTCAGAAGACTCAAAATCAACTCCACTTCCCCATGCCTCAGATATATGCTTCTTATCTTCTTTTGTCAGTGCACATCCGCCCAATTTCAGGCTACTTACATGTTTCATCTGATTCAGGCAGCGAGCCCATGTTTGTGCAAAGCCTCTCAAAGAATCATTTCCCACAAGGCTGAGGGATTCTACGGTTGGCATTCGACTTACTGCTGCAGCAATGTGTTCAATGTCAGTGCTCTGCAGTGAGCAACGAATTAAATTCAGCTCCCGAAGTTCTGTCATGTTTTGTAAGGGTGGGGTCCATATTTCTGCGGAACCACCCAACCCATCAATGTTACGAAGGATCAAACTGACCAAATCTCTCCGCTTACTGAATGACTGTAAAATATCCGCCATACCCTCGCCCGTTAATACTGAGAGACTCTGAATGCCCAGCTGTATGCCATTATCGCATGGCTGAACATGACACTCCTCAGCGGACCCATCGCGACTGTAAATCCCACACTTTCTCATCAAACGATAAGAAACGCTGATTTTAATCATCCTCTGAAAACTAGCCGGCCACGTTCTTACGATACGACTCAAGTCCCATTTTCTTGAAAGGTTTAGATCGGTCAGGTTTGGCATCTCCCCAACAGATGAAGCTATATGTGGAAGATCTTGTTCATTTATGGCACATTTCGATAAATTTAGTGAGTTCAGGTGAATCATCTTCCGCAAACTAGCCGCCCACGTCTTGGCGTTACCACCCAATTCCTCATTGCGTGAAAGGTTAAGATCGGCCAAGTTTGGCATCTCCCCAACTGATGATGCAATGTGTGATAGATCTTGTCCATTTATGTCGCATTTCCATAAATCAAGTGATTTCAGGTGAATCATCTTCTGCAAACAAGCCGCCCACGTTCCTGCGTGACCACCCAATCCCTCATTCCATGAAAGGCTAAGATGGGCCAAGTTGGGCATGTCCCCAACTGATGATGCAATGTGTGATATATTTTGTTGATTTATGTCGCATTCCCATAAGTCGAGTGATTTCAGGTGAATCATCTTCTGCAAACAAGCCGACCACGTTCCTGCGTGACCACCCAATCCTTCATTGAATGAAAGGCTAAGATGAGCCAAGTTGGGCATCTCCCCAACTGATGATGCAATGTGTGATAGATCTTGTCCATTGATGTCGCATTCCCATAAATCGAGTGATTTCAGGTGAATCATCTTCTGCAAACAAGCCGCCCACGTTCCTGCGTGACCACCCAATCCCTCATTAAATGAAAGGCTTACATGGGCCAAGTTGGGCATGTCCCCAACTGATGATGCAATATGTGATAGATCTTGTTCATTTATGTCGCATTCCCATAAATCGAGTGATTTCAGGTGAATCATCTTCAGCAAAAAAGCCGCCCACGTTCCTGCGCGACAACCCAATCTCTCATTGCCTGAAAGGCTAAGATGGGCCAAGTTGGGCATGTCCCCAACTGATGATGCAATGTGTGATAGATCTTGTTCATTTATGTCGCATTCCCATAAGTCGAGTGATTTTAGGTGAATCATCCTCTGCAAACTAGCCGCCCACGTTCCTGCGCTACCACCCAATGCCTTATTGAATGAAAGGTTAAGATTGGCCAAGTTTGGCATCTCCCCAACCGATGATGCAATATGTGGTATATCTTGTTCATTTATGCAACATTCCGATAAATCGAGTGATTTAAGTTGCATCATCCCCTGCAAACCAGACACCCAGGTTCCCACATTACCACCCAAGATACCATTCTGTGGAAGGTTGAGATTGGCCAAGTTAGGAACTTGACCTAATGCTGCAGCAATGTGTTCAATGTCAGCGATTTGCAGTGAGCAATCCCTTATTTCTAACTCCTGAAGTTCCGTCAGGTTTTGCAAGAGTGGGGTCCAGATACTTGCTGAACCATCCAGACCGTAAATGCCATCAAGGGACAATCTGAATAACTTTCTGCGATTAGTGAATGACTGCAGTACATCCGCCAAATCCTTGGCAGTAAGTGAGAACCTCTCGATGCTCATCTCTATGCCATTACCCAATGACTGTACACGCCACACCTCGGGGTAACTACTGAAATCACAATCCACCAGATTCCGCATGGGACTTACTGATTCAGCGATATATTTCAAATCGCGACTGTTAATGCTACAATTACTCATGTCAAGCTTCTTTAAATGAATCATCGACTGCAAACTAGCCGCCCACGTTTCGGCGTTCCCACCCAAGTTACCATTCTTTGAAAGGTTGAGATTGGCCAAGTTTGGTACTTGACCTAATGCTGCAGCAAGGTGTTCAATGTCAGCGATTTGCAGTGAGCAATCCCTTAATTCTAACTCCTGAAGTTCCGTCAGGTTTTGCAAGAGTGGGGTCCAGATACTTGCTGAACCATCCAGACCGTAAATGCCATCAAGGGACAATCTGAATAACTTTCTGCGATTAGTGAATGACTGCAGTACATCCGCCAAATCCTTGGCAGTAACTGAGAACTCCTTGATGCTCAACGCTATGCCATTACCCAATGACTGTACACGCCACTTCTCAATAAAACTACCGAAATCACAATTCACCAGATTCCGCATGCGACTTACTGATTCAGCGATATATTTAAAATCACGACTGTTAATGCTACAATAACTCATGTTAAGGTACTTTAAGTGAATCATCGACTGCAAACTAGCCGCCCACGTTCCGGCGTTACCACCCAACCCCTCATTGCCTGAAAGGTCAAGATTGGCCAAGTTTTGCATCTCCCCAACCGATAATATAATATGTGGCATATCTTGTTCATTTATTCCACATTTTGATAACTCGAGTGATTTCAGGTGCATCATCCTCTGCAAACTAGCCGCCCACGTTCCGGCGTTACCACCCAATCCATTATTGCCTGAAAGATAAAGATAGGCCAAGTTCGGCATCTCCCCCACTGATGAAGCAATATGTGGCATATCTTGTTCATTTATGCCACATTCCGATAAATCGAGTGATTTAAGGTGAATCATTTTCAGCAAAGAAGCCGCCCACGTTCCTGAATGACCACCCAATCCCTCATTATACGAAAGGCTAAGATGTGCCAAGTTGGGCATGTCCCCAACTGATGATGCAATATGTGATAGATCTTGTTCATTTATGTCGCATCCCCATAAATCGAGTGATTTCAGGTGAATCATCTTCTGCAAACAAGCCGCCCACGTTCCTGCGTGACCACCCAATCCCTCATTCCATGAAAGGCTAAGATGGGCCAAATTGGGCATGTCCCCAACTGATGATGCAATGTGTGATAGATCTTGTTCATTTATGTCGCATCCCCTTAAATCGAGTGATTTCAGGTGAAACATCTTCTGCAAAAAAGCCGCCCACGTTCCTGTGTGACCACCCAATCCCTCATTCCATGAGAGGCTAAGATGGGCCAAGTTGGGCATGTCCCCAACTGATGATGCAATGTGTGATAGATCTTGTTCATTGATGTCGCATTCAAATAAATCGAGTGATTTCAGGTGAATCATCTTCTGCAAACAAGCCGCCCACGTTCCTGCGTGACCACCCAATCCCTCCTTGCTTGAAAGGCTAAGATGGGCCAAGTTGGGCATGTCCCCAACTGATGATGCAATGTGTGATATATCTTGTTCACTGATGTCGCATTCCCATAAATCGAGTGATTTCAGGTGAATCATCTTCTGCAAACAAGCCGCCCGCGTTCCTGCGTGACCACCCAATCCCTCATTGCCTGAAAGGCTAAGATGGGCCAAGTTGGGCATGTCCCCAACCGATGATGCAATATGTGATAGATCTTGTCCATTTATGTCGCATTTCCATAAATTGAGTGATATCAGGTGGTTCATCTGCTGCAAAGAAGCCGCCCACGTTCCTGCGTGACCACCCAATCCCTCATTGCCTGAAAGGCTAAGATGGGCCAAGTTGGGCATGTCCCCAACTGATGATGCAATATGTGATAGATCTTGTCCATTAATGTCGCATCTCCATAAATCAAGTGATTTCAGGTGAATCATCTTCTGCAAACAAGCCGCCCACGTTCCTGCGTGACCACCCAATCCCTCATTCCATGAAAGGCTAAGATGGGCCAAGTTGGGCATTTCCCCAACTGATGATGCAATATGTGATAGATCTTGTCCATTTATGTCGCATTTCCATAAATCAAGTGATTTCAGGTGAATCATCTTCTGCAAACAAGCCGCCCACGTTCCTGCGTGACCACCCAAGTTACCATTCTTTGAAAGGATGAGATCGGCCAAGTTTGGTACTTGACCTAATGCTGCAGCAAGGTGTTCAATGTCAGCGATTTGCAGTGAGCAATCCCTTAATTCTAACTCCTGAAGTTCCGTCAGGTTTTGCAAGAGTGGGGTCCAGATACTTGCTGAACCACCCAGACCGTTAATGCCAACAAGGGACAATTTGAGTAACTTTCTGCGATTAGTGAATGACTGCAGTACATCCGCAAAATCCTTGGCAGTAACTGACAACTCCTTGATGATCAACGCTATGCCAGTATTCAATGACTGTACACGCCACTTCTCAATGAAACTACCGAAATCACAATCCACCAGATTCCGCATGCGACTTACTGATTCAGCGATATATTTAAAATCACGACTGTTAATGCTACAATAACTCATGTTAAGGTACTTTAAGTGAATCATCGACTGCAAACTAGCCGCCCACGTTCCGGCGTTACCACCCAACCCCTCATTGCCTGAAAGGTCAAGATTGGCCAAGTTTTGCATCTCCCCAACCGATAATATAATATGTGGCATATCTTGTTCATTTATTCCACATTTTGATAAATCAAGTGATTTCAGGTGCATCATCCTCTGCAAACTAGCTGCCCACGTTCCGGCGTTACCACCCAATCCATTATTGCCTGAAAGATAAAGATAGGCCAAGTTCGGCATCTCCCCCACTGATGAAGCAATATGTGGCATATCTTGTTCATTTATGCAACACTCCGATAAATCGAGTGATTTAAGGTGCATCATCCTCTGCAAACTAACCTTCCACGTTCCTACGTCACCACCCAAGCTCGAATTCTTTGAAAGGTTGAGATAGGCCAAGTTTGGTACTTGACCAAATGCTGCAGCAAGGTGTTCAATGTCAGCGCTTTGCAATGAGCAATCCCTTAAATCTAACTTCTGTAGTTCCGTCAGGTTTTGCAAGAGTGGAGTCCAGATACTTGCGGAACCACCCAAACCGCAAATGCCATCAATGTTTAATCTGACTAAATCTCTCCGATTATTGAATGAATGTAATACATCCACCAAATCTTTGACAGTGGTGAGTGAGAACTTCGTGATGCTCAACTCTATGCCATTACGCAATGACTGTACACGCCACACCTCAGGGTAAGTACCGAAATCACAATCCACCAATTTCCGCATGTGACTTACTGATTCAGCGATATATTTCAAATCGCGTTTGTTAATGCTACAATATCTCATGTTAAGCTTCTTTAAGTAAATCATCGACTGCAAACTAGCCGCCCACGTCCCGGCGTTACCACCCAACCCCTCATTGCCTGAAAGGTCAAGATTGGCTAAGTTTGGCATCTCCCCAACCGATGATGTAATATGTGGCATATCTTGTTCATTTATGCCACATTTTGGTAAATTGAGTGATTTAAGGTGCATCATCCTTTGCAAACTAGCCGCCCACGTTCCGGCGTTACCACCAAATCCATTATTGCCTGAAAGATTAAGATCGGCCAAGTTCGGCATCTCCCCCACCGATGAAGCAATATGTGGCATATCTTGTTCATTTATGCCACATTCCGATAAATTGAGTGATTTCAGGTGCATCATCCTCCGTAAACTAGCCACCCACGTTCCGGCGTTACCACCCAATCCCTCATTGCCTGAAAGATCAAGATCGGCCAAGTTTGGCATCTCCCCAACCGATGATGTAATATGTGGCATATCTTGTTCATTTATGCCACATTTTGATAAATTGAGTGATTTAAGGTGCATCATCCTCTGCAAACTAGCCGCCCACGTTCCGGCGTTACCACCCAATCCATTATTGCCTGAAAGATTAAGATCGGCCAAGTTCGGCATCTCCACCACCGATGAAGCAATATGTGGCATATCTTGTTCATTTATGCCACACTCCGATAAATCGAGTGATTTAAGGTGCATCATCCTCTGCAAACTAACCTTCCACGTTCCTACGTCACCACCCAAGCTCGAATTCTTTGAAAGGTTGAGATAGGCCAAGTTTGGTACTTGACCAAATGCTGCAGCAAGGTGTTCAATGTCAGCGCTTTGCAATGAGCAATCCCTTAAATCTAACTTCTGTAGTTCCGTCAGGTTTTGCAAGAGTGGAGTCCAGATACTTGCGGAACCACCCAGACCGCAAATGCCATCAATGTTTAATCTGACTAAATCTCTCCGATTATTGAATGAATGTAATACATCCGCCAAATCTTTGACAGTGATGAGTGAGAACTTCGTGATGCTCAACTCTATGCCATTACGCAATGACTGTACACGCCACACCTCAGGGTAAGTACCGAAATCACAATCCACCAGATTCCGCATGTGACTTACTGATTCAGCGATATATTTCAAATCGCGATTGTTAATGCTACAATATCTCATGTCAAGCTTCTTTACGTGAATCATCGACTGCAAACTAGCTGCCCACGTTCCGGCGTTACCACCCAACCCCTCATTGCCTGAAAGGTCAAGATTGGCCAAGTTTGGCATCTCCCCAACCGATGATGTAATATGTGGCATATCTTGTTCATTTATGCCACATTTTGATAAATTGAGTGATTTAAGGTGCATCATCCTCTGCAAACTAGCCGCCCACGTTCCGGCGTTACCACCAAATCCGTTATTGCCTGAAAGATTAAGATCGGCCAAGTTCGGCATCTCCACCACCGATGAAGCAATATGTGGCATATCTTGTTCATTTATGCCACATTCCGATAAATTGAGTGATTTAAGGTGCATCATCCTCTGTAAACAAGCCACCCACGTTCCGGCGTTACCACACAATCCCTTATTGTCTGAAAGATCAAGATCGGCCAAGTTCGGCATCTCCCCAACCGATGATGTAATATGTGGCATATTTTGTTCATTTATGCCACATTTTGATAAATTGAGTGATTTAAGGTGCATCATCCTCTGCAAACTAGCCGCCCACGTTCCGGCGTTACCACCCAATCCATTATTGCCTGAAAGATAAAGATAGGCCAAGTTCGGCATCTCCCCCACTGATGAAGCAATATGTGGCATATCTTGTTCATTTATGCCACATTCCGATAAATCGAGTGATTTAAGGTGCATCATCCTCTGCAAACTAACCTTCCACGTTCCTACGTCACCACCCAAGCTCGAATTCTTTGAAAGGTTGAGATAGGCCAAGTTTGGTACTTGAGCAAATGCTGCAGCAAGGTGTTCAATGTCAGCGCTTTGCAAAGAGCAATCACTTAAATCTAACTTCTGTAGTTCCGTCAGGTTTTGCAAGAGTGGAGTCCAGATACTTGCGGAACCACCCAGACCGCAAATGCCATCAATGTTTAATCTGACTAAATCTCTCCGATTATTGAATGAATGTAATACATCCGCCAAATCTTTGACAGTGATGAGTGAGAACTTCGTGATGCTCAACTTTACGCCATTACGCAATGACTGTACACTCCACACCTCAGGGTAACTACCGAATTCACAATCAACAAGATTCCGCATGCGACTTACTGATTCAGCGATATATTTCAAATCGCGATTGTTAATGCTACAATATCTCATGTCAAGCTTTTTTATGTGAATCATCGACTGCAAACTAGCCGCCCACGTCCCGGCGTTACCACCCAACCCCTCATTGCCTGAAAGGTCAAGATTGGCCAAGTTTGGCATCTTCCCAACCGATGATGTAATATATGGCATATCTTGTTCATTTATGCCACATTTTGATAAATTGAGTGATTTAAGGTGCATCATCCGCTGCAAAGTAGCCGCCCACGTTCCGGCGTTACCACCCAATCCATTATTGCCTGAAAGATTAAGATCGGCCAAGTTCGGCATCTCCCCCACCGATGAAGCAATATGTGGCATATCTTGTTCATTTATGCCACATTCCGATAAATCGAGTGATTTCAGGTGCATCAACCTCTGTAAACTAGCCGCCCACGTTCCGGCGTTACCACCCAATCCCTCATTGAATGAAAGATTAAGATCGGCCAAGTTCGGCATCTCCCCAACCGATGATGTAATATGTGGCATATCTTGTTCATTTATGCCACATTTTGATAAATTGAGTGATTTAAGGTGAATCATCTTCTGCAAACTAGCCGCCCACGTCTTGGCGTTACCACCCAATTCCTTATTGCCTAAAAGATCAAGATCGGCAAAATTTGGCACATTCCCAACCGATGATGCAATGTCTACTGCATCACAAGGGTCTAAGCAACATTTATTCAAACGAAGTGTCGCGAGGTATTTCATCCCTCGCAAGTGGACCGTCCAGTCTTTGGCTGAGCCGCCTAGATTATTTTCTCCAAGGCTTATTTCAGTCAAGTTACCTCCATAACGAAATGATGACAAAAGTTTATTAGCATTACTACCAGTTAGTGAGCAATCATCAAAATGCAATACGCGCAAGTTTTTCATTGTTGGCAACTGCAAAGCTACGACTTCACTAGACCTTGACAGGTTACCCGCCTCTAAGTGAATTTTACTTACTTTATCGAAGTAATCTACTTCCGATAACTCTGTCCGCTCAACAACACGCTGCAGCAACCACACAAACGAGTTTACGCTGTCGTTTCCATTTAACTCTATGTCTCCAGTCAAAAAAGGCTCAGTGAAATCTACTGATAACAAACCTCTTGCTTGACTTTCAAAGTAGCAATTTAAGGCCAATTCCTTCACTGGCTTGCGTTCGAAAGCCTTATCACTATGCAGATTCTTCTTGTGCAGCATCCGCAATACATACCGTGTGCATTCTTGATTGTCGCCGCAGCAGAAGCGCAACATGTACTCAAAATTCCAAGGATCTCCAAGTTTATCAAGAATCTTTTGCAATTCCCCACCGCCTTTGCTTAAAAGACTCTGACAGTACATAGCTGCGCAGTACTCTTGAATTGTCTTATGAATAAACTGTACGTTATTGTGCGTACCGCGCCACTTAATGACCCTCTGGCTGGTGAGAATACCCGCTTGTATTGCTTTGTCAAGTGCACTCTTCTCAAACTCTCCCTCTTGAAATGAAAGCCTTTGCTCTGGGGAAATAAGCCCTTCTAAAGCAACTTTGCCATTCGCAATCACCACTTCCGATATAGCTTCTTCTGATAATTCAGCCATTTTTCTTCGAAATATGTATCTAATTGCCTCACTGAACAATCTTGATAGAGTATCGGGTAGTGTTTCCTCTTCCCTCCATATCAGGCATATTAGCAGGAGTATCATAGGGCTCCTTGCTAAATCAGACAGGACATCCGATGACTGAATCCTATCAAGAAGTCTCTCAGCCTCATCAAGCTTTGCAGGGAAAAATTTTCTCACATACTGCCCAATATCTTCCATCCTAAATCCCAAAACACTCACATGGGTGAAAGGTTTCTCAATGAGTGATTTGCTTTTCAATTTAGCAAAGTGAGAGGGGCGTGTTGTTACAACTACAAAACATTCTTTACCAAATTTTCGATTGAGCATTCTTAGAATGGACCCAAATTTCTCTGGTTCGATGTTAGTTGTCCCGAATTCATCAAAACCATCTATCAGAATGAGCACTCTACTACCATTGTCTTTAATGAATGCTTCCATTCCGTCCTTATCTACAGCTGTATCATCTGCTAAAAGTTGACCAAACACTGACTCAACAAGCTCCGACGTTTGTTTGAGAGCGGACATTTTCAAGACAAACACAAGTGAAAACTGTGTGAGTGCAACACCTGTAGCCCAGTCGTAGGCCATTTTGTCAATAATGGTTGACTTCCCCATCCCAGCTGACCCACACAAAATGGCGCGTTTAATCACTTTCCCGTATTTTGTTTTTATGAGGAAAATGTCCCCATACTCCTCAACATCGCCCTGTATGTCATCCTGATCACTCTTTTCTAATTGCAACTCTGTATATATATCCATAATATGTTTCATGTCGTCATCGACCCAGGGTATTAACTGAACGTAGCTACCTTTGGTAGTATACCGGTCTTTTAATTCACTCCTGCACTGATCAGCTGCAGCATCACTCGGACTGGATTGTGCTCTTCCCGTCTCGACTGTTGAAAGAAAAAAAAGAAACATTACTCATGTATCTTGCACCGGTACCATGGCGTAAACCACCGCCCTCACCCCTCTCCGACAAAATTAATTGTACTTCAAATTTCTGCCTTGTTTTGCAATGGCAAATTATTTAAGACATCGAGAAAAATCCCACGTTTATGGAATATTTACTTCACAAAATTGGAATTTCTTTTTATCCCAACAACCCATGTAAAATCATCTCCAGCTTGAGATGATCGGTTCCTGCCACCTGTAAGTGTCGATAATGGAGGGACTAATCTGGATTTGATAGCACGCAAATTAAACCTGGAGTGCGGAGGATTGCAGTGGCCCGAAACAAGAAGTAATATATATAGTTTTTGTTTTTAATTATTTTTAATTATCAAACCCTAGCATTTTAGTTAAAAATGTGTTGGGAGAAAAACATTTACTTTATTGAAAAACACAATTTAAGACTTCATGACAGAGAGGGAAAAACAATGGAATGAAACTAGCAAGCGAGAGAATGATACGACTATTTGGACTCTGAGTAAATTACATGTATTTACCTCGACTACTTTGTGTCAAAGTAACGTTTTGAGTGATGTTCAAAGTTGGCTCATAAACAGGTCCCAAGAAGGTCGGATTATTTGCACCGCCAATATGCACGGAATCCACTGATACGTGTTGCACAGGTCCACAATGGGGTACAGCAGGTGACAGGGATGAGGTTTGCAGTTGTAGTCCTACAGGTGCGATATCTTGAACTGGGCTTGGACTCTGAATTATCTGTTGGTCTTGTGACGTTCTTTCTATGATCACTGTCTCTTGTATCTCTGAAGGATTTCTTGGTGCAACACCCTCTTGTTTCTGATGTGTTGACCATTTTAGTCCCTGGTCCTCGGATGATTGCAACATCTGAACGCTCGGATCTCTTCCGGCTGCTTCTTGCTGGCTTCGTGATGACTCTTGCTGTTTTTGTTTTTGTCCCTCCGACGATGTAGTCCCTTTCTGCTTACTCTGTTCCTTGGTCCCTCCCTCTTCTACATTAAGTTCAGCTTTGTCTCGATAGTTAACTTCCTCCTGCTTCGGTCTCTGGTCTTTAGATGATGTAGTCTCTTCATAATTGCTCTGTTGTTTGGCCCCTCGCACTTGAATCTTTGGTCGAGGTTTGCCTCGAAGACACTCTAATTGCCCATGCCTCGGTTCAGGTTCTCCAGATGACGTCATCCCCTTTTGAGCGGTTTTCTCGAATTGCCCCAGCTTCTGTTTTTTCTGTAGGAGCCCCTGACTCGGACTATGTTCCTCATTAGACGGTCTTGCCCGCTTCTGCCTGTCCTGGTCTTTAACAACTATTCCCTGTCCCGGTGTCTGAGGTTTGCTTTGCTCAGCAACGTCCTCCTGTCTTTGTCTCTGGCCCTCAGATGATGAAGTTTCTTTCTGTTGTTTTCGTTTCTTAGCCCCTCCCATTTGTGACGTTTTCTTACGTTTGTCTCGGTGACCAACTTCCCTCTGTTTTGGTGTTTGGTCTTCAAATGATGTAGTTCCTTTTTCTTTGCTCTGTTCTTTAGCCCCTCCCTCGTTAACCTCTGGTTGAGGTTTACCTCTTTGTTCCTCCTGTTTCGGCTCCTGTTGCTCAGTAATCATTAAGGCAAGATCAGCATGACCGGTTGAATATAACGCATCTGTCAAACTCTGAAATCCTTCCTCGCGATTTGTTTGCTTTCTCCACCAAGAAAGCAGCATCTGTAGGCTCCTTTCTCTGTTTTCTTGGGAGGTGGTTTGGATTTCCTTGATTTCTGCTTCTTCAAATCCTAGTAATTTTGCCAATTCTTCCCAGAAAGATACAATTTTCGAAGCCAAGACGCAAAAGAGCCGACCATCAAGAGGGTGTTTGTCTGCCGAACAGAAATAAACTTTTTCTTCAGTTTGTAATTATTAGTATGAACTTGTTGCTGCCTAGCTAATTATTAATCGGATTTACTTCAGACGATTTAACTATCAGTGCGGATCTTATTTTTCTGGTGTGGAATTACATGGAATGAGGCGGTGCAGAACATTAGATAGACTCCATTACGAATTGGTGTCATTGCTACTCACAAGACTTAAAAACAGTTTTACGCCTGAGCATCGATAACGTTTTAACACTTTCACTTTCCAAGAAGATTTCTAAAAATTTGCTTAGGTCGCATTGTCGTGAGGCAAATCTAGTTAGAGAAGCGGATGTGTCAACCCCAGCTTAATCGTCAGGGTCTAACGCCCGTGGATTCTTTTAAGGTAATGTAGCATTTACCTTTTGGTCCACCGCCCAGTAGGCCATCAGTAGACAGACGAAGTGAGATGTTCTCGTCCTGATGAATACCGCAGTCGTTGAGTGTCAGCAAGTTACATAGCTGGAAAAATGCAAGATCCTTAAATATAATAAACACTCTTTGGAAAGGTCCAATTGATTTAAAGAGCCAATGGCATGATTTTTACTCGGGAGCATATCTTATGAAACATTCATTTCTTCTCATATGAATAAACATTTATTTGACATACCTTTTGGTTAATTTAATTGAGAAGGTCACTTCTTTAAACATTTAAAACAAATTCTTTCCTTTTTTCCTGACAAACGATGGCGCTGTTGTTGTGATGTCATTTCCGAAAGACACTGGTTCAGTTTTTTCTGTTCAAATAATTGTGCACTTTGCACTTTGAAAACATTGGCGAAAAAGTTTGCTAATAAGCACACTTATAGATTGTAACATTGAAGTTTCTGCTTGAAATGACATCACACTTTTGCTCATAAATATGCAAATTTAGATGAGAATAAAAACGAACAAGGGCACCAATTGCGGGGGGGGGGGGGGGGGCGCAGAGGGGGCAGCTTGCCCCCTCCCCCGGCTGATGTTTGTATTTATATATTTCATTTTTGTTTTAGTAACCATATCTATAAATGGTATAGAGAAGTCTGACATGAACGAGAAACAAAGAAAGGCTAATTGGGACACAACGATGCATTTACAACGACTGAATTAAAAAACAATATCTTACATGGGCCCAATAAGGATACACCTAACCTTTTTCCGGTTCATTTTTATCGTACGACTACATCGGTAGGGCTCACACCAACAACTTGGTTTTTTTTTTTCATAATCGTTTATCATTTTTTGAACTTAAGTGTTTGAACTCCATTTTACCGACATAAGAAGCAGCCCTTTTAAATGTCCACGGCTGATATTGAATCATAACAGGTTGTCACTAAAACCCCCAATGCAAGGTCTTTAATTGGATGGAATGCATATTGGTACTTTTTAACATGTTACACTTTGTAAAATACGGAGCAAGTTATACCTCAAAGTTACGAAAGTGTCTTCGGATGAACAGTCGCTGTTGTTGAGGCTGCACACCCATTTTCTCGCTTATTATCATTTTTAAGATCAATACAGGTGTCTCTGGATCCACTTGCAAACACATTATCTTTCGTTTTTGTGTACGGAGACTTCGGATGAAGACTTGCACATATCTGCGACTATCAAAAAAAAAAACAGTACTGCATGCTAAGGGTCACTCAATCGTTTGAATTGACATATTAAAGGAATAAAGGTAAAGACCATCAACTATTACTGTAACCACACTCTATACGCTATTATTAAAGTGAAGAAATTGTGTTTTCTAAGGGAGTTAAGTTGTCTAAAAAACCACCGAAATTTGATGCCTGTGTAATTCTTCAAACGCAAGGTTCAATACGTATGCCAGCGTTTAATCGTGTTTTACCTGATTAGCTGAGGTTTGTCTTGATCGTCAACTTGTTCCCTTTTCAGTTTCTTTTCCTCGGTTGATGCCGCCCCCTGTTGTTTGCTCTCCTCGTCAACTCCTGCATCTTGACACCTTTCTGGCTCGGCTCCAGCTGATTCGTCTCTTGATTCGTTCATTACTGATGTAAAAAGGGAAAAAGAGTGATCATATTACCATATTTTTAAAACTATCTCTACTGTTTTGGTGGTTTGTTTTCTAAAATTAACAGGTTTTTAACAATTAGGTTTTTTTTTTAGTTAATTATTTGTTTAAAGAGTCCGGTAGGAGAGCAGGGTACCCTATAATTTTTTATCCTTAAATTATAGTGCCTAATGTACAGTTTCATCTCTAATCACTCCTTAAATGTATCTGCTTGTTTGCATTTTAGCTCACCCGGTACATTTTGGGCAAAATCAGTCAATCCGATGGCCTCCAATGCTCGTCTCAGCTTCTGAGCTGCTTCGTCACGATCCGTCGTCTTTTTCCACCAAGTGAGTAGCATGTGACGGCTCTCTTCAGTGCTGCCTTCGTCGGCGGTTTGGATGTCTGCAATTTCCACTTCTTCATATCCTAAGTGTTTGGCCAATTCCTTCCACGATGATTCAATTTTCGGGGACAAGCCCTTGAGGTACTCATCGTCAATAGCGGATTTGCCTGCCAAAAGAATTTTAAATATTGCCTTTAGTGAAACCACAGGCGTATATGGTGTCAACGTATAGCAGTTAACCTGTATTATTAACTACAGCCGCAACGAAAAGATACTTTCGTTCTTTATAAACAGCTCAACTAAAGATAGCAAAAACTCCCTAGCAGGTCGTTTGTTCACTTGAACATAATTAGTTTCCCGAACTTGGTCATTTACCTTTTGATACCTTGTTTTTCACATTTTCTTCTTCGGCTGATGCCGCCCCGTTTTGTTTGTTCTCCTCGTCAACTCCTGCATCTTGAAGCCTTACTGATTCGGGTCCTGCTGCTTCGTCTCTCGATTTGCTCGTTACTGATGTAAGAAGGAAAACAGAGTGACCATCATTTTATTGTTTACCAATTGTTTTTCATATTGTCTTTACTGTTTTGTTTTACATTCAACGAGGCCGTTTTAATTGCTCAGGCCTATTTATTTGTTTAAAGAGCTAAGTATGAGTATCATACCCATATTTTTTGTTCTGAAAATACATCGTCTAAAGTTAAATGCACTCAGAAATCACTTTTGAATAATTGAAAACTGTTTGTTCACATTAATTTAGCTCACCC
Source organism: Patiria miniata (assembly GCF_015706575.1). Taxonomy (NCBI): domain Eukaryota; kingdom Metazoa; phylum Echinodermata; class Asteroidea; order Valvatida; family Asterinidae; genus Patiria; species Patiria miniata. The sequence continues at coordinate 4,038,461 of NW_024037057.1, forward strand.
GGTACATTTTGGGCCAAATCAGTTAACCCGATGGCCTCCAATGCTCGTCTCAGATTCTGAGCTGCTTCGTCGCGATCTGTCATCTTTTCCCACCAAGTGAGTAGCATGTGACGGCTCTCTTCAGTGCTGCCTTCGTTGGTGGTTTGGATGTCTGCAATTTCCGCTTCTTCATATTCTAGGTGTTTAGCCAATTCCTTCCATGATGATTCAATTATCGATGACAAGTCCTTGAGGTACGCTTCATCGATAGTGGCTTTGTCTGCCAAAATGAATGTTAAGTTTTAGTCAACTTTTTTTTTTCAAATGCTTTCACCACGGTTTAAGTTATATGGTAGCAGTTAACTTATGTACTACAGCTGCAGCAAACTAGACTCTTGTTTTTTAATAATAGCTCAAATTTAGATTGTTTGTTTACTTGAACATTTATTCCTAACCTCTTTCATTTACCTTTTGGTACATCGTCGTCATCCGGATCTTCTATGGGCAGCTCGAGAGAGATGATTTCATTTTTGTCGACACCATTCTCCTCAAGTGTGAGCAAGTCACAGAGCTAACAAAGTAAATAATGTAAATTACTTGATCAGGAGAAACAAGGAGGATATAAGAAGTTAATCATTCAAACTTCCAGCAAATTACGTTCGTTGAAACCTTTCATAGTGTGGAGGGAAGGGCTGTGATTTTTTGAAAGTACTGTTTAAAACGTGAAAAGAATATGAGATCTTGCATTCTACATATACCCTTTCTAAAATACCACAATGCGAAACTCTAGGTGTTGATATTTCAAATTGAACAAATTATCCGTACCGGTATTATTAATGACGGTATACCTACCTGGAAGATTTCCCTGATGTACAGACGCTGATATCGTGCCTCAACTCCGATCTTCTTTTGGATTACCTCTTTTAGAGATGAGACGGATGTCTCGGGATGGAGTTCGAAATAAAGTGTCTTGGGTTTTTGTCGGAGGGGAGTACGGACAAAGACCTGCAGTTTCTGTTTTACGTCTTTGGTATTGCTGTGAAAATAGGGAGAAATCATGTGTAGTTTTAGAAATGCGTTATTCTAAAATAGAACGGGATCTGTGAACTATTCACTTGGCAGCTATAGTCAAAGTAACGTCCACTGTCACGAGTCTATGAAAAGTATTGCACAAGTTCACTCAATTTTTACACAAGTAGCTGGAAAGAATCAAAGATTCAACAAATCCTTCGACATTAAGTAACAATTATGACCCTCATTTGAAATGAATAACTGTCGTTTCTGTATACCTCTGACTTTCATGTGTCTGCTTTGATTGTCTTTGGATCCATCGTTTCGATGGTCTCCTTTTCCCAAGAAAAAAACGACTGGTGTCTAGCACAGTAATCGTCGATAGTTCAGTAGTTTCTAGAAATGGTTTGGCGTGACGACCAAAGTATAATATCTCCTTTTGTGCTCAAGTGTGTACATTAAACTGACCACAACAACTACGAGGTCACATTAAATTACATTTGTGTGGCTAGAGTTTTCTTTCAGGAAGATGTTTTAAGAACAAAAAAGCTCTCCTTCAAAGGTTTACTTTTTGGTTTTTGCGTAATGAGAAGGCGGGTTGTCTGTACAGGATCACAGAGAAAAACGCCCTCTTCCTGAATCCAAATCCTGAATGGTCTTTCGCAGCATTTTGGTATTTGCCGAGTTGAAGTAAGGTGTGAAGTTCAATCGCAGAGAGGGAAATTATCTGCTGGCGTTCAATGCCCTACTGCGATGGATTGTATGTAAATCAGCTATACGCCCCTCTAAGTAAACACACTTCTAGATAATATTAACTGTAACTCGAGATAAGCATACCTAATTTCTTTTTGATAATGAAGCCTAGCAAGGTACGTAGTACAGACTACACCTGATGTGGTCTTGTTTCAACTGGTTTGTACATGACGAGGTGGGACACCAGATCATGGGCTTATATTAAGTGGTTTACCAAACCACGTATTCATCCCCGGTACGGCTTCGTCTCTGAATGACAGATTCATTCTTGGAGATTGAAATGTCACAACCAAACGGATATTCTTCAAACTTTGGCTTCGTATGCAAAACATATAGAAATAACAAACGGGTACACAGTAAATAATATATGTTACTTGCTTAAAGATTATATGAGTTAATTGCTTAAAGATTGTAAAAGTGTATTTGTGCCGTTCTTACATTCATGTTTTTTTTATGTGTTTGTACATTTGCGTAAAAAGGCCATTAACTTGTCCACAATGGGATATTAATTAAAGTTTGATTTTATTGAATTGTATTGAAGCAGAACAAGGGCCTGTACGGAGTTGGATTCCCCTAAGTAAGGGACCTCGAATTCTCCCGAAGCGAAAACAGAACCGAAGCACTGGAAACCCAACTCTATTGGGCTTTATCTAGCCAGCGGCATCAGACTTTGTAAACAATCGCAGAAACGCCGTAAACACTTCAGTTTTGGACCTTCGATACATGGCGTGATATTTTAGATAACAGTCATTAAGCACTAGGGGACACATATTCATTATTAGGGTACAATCTTTAAGACTCTCAGGTTACGGTAGGATGCCCTCAGAGCAGAAAGTTATTCCAATATATAAAGCTAATCCAAAACCCTTTGTTGGGTAAATGTGGGTTGTTTATAACGCCTTTTAAAATGTTGCTTTTTCTGTGCTGTTTTGGTATTCCATCCCGAATTTTGTTTTCATTGCTTATTTTCATTAATACAGAAGTTTCAAATTGGAGGCATTGCATATAGCGCATCGAAAGAAAAAAGTGACATTTTGTCATGGAATAATTACAAAATTTTGACAATTTAGCCGTGTTTCTTTTCAAGTGATTTTTGTTCCAGTGGCTTTTAGAGGTTCAATAGAGAAAATCAAAGTGGTTCCTCTTAAAAAACACAAAAGCACTGCGGGGGATATAATTATGTTTTTTTTAATTATAATATTAATTTATTTTATTGTGAAAGAAGCTATTAAACTTCTTTAATTAATGGTATTTTTACAGTGTTTTTACACAGAACATGGCGTCGTTATAGCGCCCTCACTCGCTCAACACGGCCGATTCTATGTCAACTACACTTTATATGGCCGATTCTTTATATTTGTCAACTACACTTTCTGACCCATTCTTTATATTCGTCAGCTACACTTAATATAGCCGATACATTATATTTGTCAACGACACTTTATGTGGCCGATTCTTTATATTTGTCAACTACACTTTATGGCTGTTTCTTTATGTTTGTCAACTACACTTTATACAACCGATTTTTTCCTTTCTCAACTACACTTTGTATGACCGATTTGTGTTTTTTATTTGTAAACTACTCGTTATATGGCCGATTCTTTATATTTAACAAAGACACTTTATATGGCCGATTCTTTGTAGTTGTAATCAACACTTTATATGGTCGATTTTTTTATATTTACAGGAATTCAAATACGAATTCGATTTTAATAATGTGAGTCAAGAATGAGCCACTATTTTTTTCTCTTAGATTTTGTATTTTGTATAATGAGGAACAAATCAAGTTTTTTTTCATGACGATTGTGATTTTTGGCTGTTTACCTTTGCAGGTTTTCATCTATTAATTGAGGTAGAAATACCTGCGTGGTTCAAGGGTAGGCCCATTCATCAGTAGGTTTCGGTAAATGATCAGTCGTGGGCAGGTGAATTGTGTGATAGTTCTATTAATTTAAGAGAAATAACTTAGAAATAGAGTTATGCAAACTAAACGAAATTTTCACATTTACTAGTCAATAACATGTAATTTATTTCTATGTTATTTTTTATTAAATAGGTTGAGTCACACTGTTGAAAATATTTTAACCATTTTGATTCACACTGATTGAGATTTCTGCTCGGAATGACATCAAAGTTTTGCTCATCAATATAGGTATTAAGTGTGCCCTAGCAAGGTAGCACAGATTACACCTGATCTGGTCTTGTTTCAACCGGTTAGTACATGACAAGGCGGGACACCAGATCATGGGTTCATCTTTGTTTTGTTTTTTCAAACCACGGATAAGTTTACAGATGTGGCTTCTTCTCCGACTACACTAATCACTCCTAACCTTTCCTATGCCACCAGCGGGTGGATAGTCTTCAAACTTTGGCTTCCTGTTATTCGATTTAAAGTTGCTAAAGCAAAACCAGTGCATACTGAGCCTGATTCCCGTTAGTCCGGGGCTCCGAACTCTCCCGAAGCTCAAACGGCCGCGGAACGGAAGCCGAGCGCGGGAATACCCAATTATATTTGGCTTATCTAACCAGCAGCATCAGACTATGTAAACATTCGTATAAACGCCGTAAACACTTTAGCTTTTGGACCCTGGAAACATGGCGTGATTTTAGATAAATGCCCTAGTCAGTGAGCCTGTAATGGCCCATTATTATTTATGGGTACAATCGCTTCAACTTTCAGGTTTTCGGCTGCATGCACTCATGGCATTTAATCATTCCAAAAAAGTTTTAACAACCCTTCTCGCATTAATACTCTGGCATATATCAAAAGTGGTATATATCAAAATCGCTTCTATGAGAGTTTCAAAATATTCCAATGTCATTACAGTTAATTATTGTTTATGAAAATGCATTACCTCCTTTTCTGATAAAAAATTCCTTTATTTTAAGTAATCATACACGAATCCATTTTGATCACGTGGTTCTTCAGGAACTGTTTCAAGATATTGCAGAGTTGTAAACACAACCACAGTTTTAAAGTTCTGTCCACGGATCACAAATAGGGTAGTGTTCTTGCAGTAAAACGAAAACAAATCATATGGTTGTCTATATTCTCAGGCCCAGATTAAGTGTTTCGTAGGCCCTAGGCACCAGTGTTCCGAAGAATGGAGAAGTAAGGGGAAAGGAAGAGGGAATAAGAACAAAGTGGAGAATGTAAATAATAAACACCGCTGCTTAAAACTGCGCGAAGATAAAATCAGGTTCTGAAACCCATGGCAAAAGATTGTAAATTCTGTCATGTCGGCACAAGCTGCCGCGCGAAGTCGCTTCATATACGGGGGTTGACAGCTCAGCTGTGCAAAACATAAGCACGTGCTCGCTCGCACACATATGAATTGAGCTGATTCTTATTTAGTGACGACTCAAAATAACGATGGCATATTTCGAAAGACAGTCAAGCTACAATTTTGATATTTGCGCCAAAGAGCATCTGCAATCCAAACATTTCCCAGGGCTCTTAAGCACCCCCGGACCCCACGCCTTCAGGGCTTCGTGCTCGCATATAAAAAAATCACTATAGGATTTAAAGACACCCCCCCCCCCCCGCAGTCTGGGAACAGGCCTGTACAAAGTATGCGCAAAGGTACTGATCATGTACATGCAGTTTTGCGACAATGAAACAAAAAAACATTGCTGGATTTTGTATTTTCGAGCATTATAAAATATTAATTTCAAACGATGACAGTACAAGCCTTCAATGTATTAATCATTCTTGCAATTGTCCTCCGATAGAAAGAAAGAAAATAAAACAAAAAGTTATGTGGCGATGGCCAAGTCTTCAGGAGTCGGGAGGTTGATTGGGGATGACCAAATCACAAAATTTCAAATGTCCCACGCTGCAAATTTGTTGACCACAATGCACCAGGAAAAACTCTTGGTGGCACATGAAACGCCCGAATTGCCCGGCCGTGGACATTCGAAAGGGGGAGGGGGGGGGGGGGGGGGGGGCTGGACACCATATTATACTGGGACGCTCTTTATCAATTATGACTATACTCGCGCTTACATTTTCAAAAGCTTTTGTACTTTGTTTCTTCACTTTCCAGTGCTATTTAAGTACATTTTAGTTGCCGGGACGTTCGGATAATACCTCAAAATCCACATTGTTTTCACTGCACAAAAAAGTGGATGATTTAAAAGCCCATCCCCCGGTCAAAAAGTATAAGGGGCATATACCCCCACCTCACCACCACGGGAATTACGCCCCTGATGACGGCGCACGCAGCCGGCCAACGAGCCTGCAACTCGCACGGTCTTTTTTTTTCGTGTCCGGGTTGCCATACGCCTTGATTCAAATCTACGGTCATGAAAAGGCCTTTGAGATGAAACAAAGCAAAACCATGAACCTTTTTGCGACTGAACGATCTAATTTGGGGTCGTATTGTGTACTTAACAAGCGAGTATAATTTTTACTAACACCTGCACATTTAATACGCCTATCGGCGGCGGCGGAACGTTTTTAAAACTGGGGGCATCACCAAAAAGAGACATTTGCTCAGAATAAGGCACCTTCCGATGGTGTGAAAGTGGAGAAAATTGTGAAACAATTTTCGTTCACATTGCAAGGAATACATATTCCCTATAGCAAAATTTACTTCCAACATTGATATACACTTTTAAAAATGTTTGCATTACATTTTAAAAGTGTGAGGAGCACTATTATTTCTTAACGAGCCAGTTTTCCATTTTGAGAGGGGCACAATTTTTTTCATTGCGAGAGGGGTCATTCGTGTTTTCGAGGGATACTTTTCCAGCTCGAGAAGGTTCACAAATTTGTTAATGCACGGGGCATTTTTGTTTTTGAGAGGCACTTTTGCTTTACAAGAGAGGAGATCATTTTTAAACACCATCATAATGCTTTCATGTGCGTTTAAGGCCAGTTTTATTTTTATCTTGAGTGGGTACATTTGTAACCAAATGTGGCAAAATGAGGAATGTCTCCCAAAACCATGTGATGAGTAATCAACGCCTGAAGTTGGATACACTAGGAAAATCATGTAATAAGAACCGGAAAATGTCCCTGTCTAAAAATACACATTATAAAAATCTGTGACTACAGATTAGGCCTATTGAGAGTGGGGGTACAAGGACGGATCTAGAACACACTTTTTTTTGGGGGGGGGCTGTACAAATCAAGCCAGGCCAAACTGGTATAGGTCCTAGCACAAATTCTCGAGGACGTCATTCGCTTCTCAAAGTGGGGGTGGTACGTACATGGGTATCTTGATCAGTACTAATTGTGCGAGTGCTAAGCCTAAGCGGGCGCGCGGGGTTCGGGGCCTCGCTTATGGGCCGGCCCCTGGATTCTCGGCGCCCTGTGGTGCGATCTGAGGCAATTTCTGACGACTGCCGAAGTTTTAGCACAAGATCATCATTTAAACATCTTTTTCGAGTTTTTCGAGTCAAATCAGCTGTTCTGAGCTATAAAATCAAATGTAGGCTACATTTTTTTATTCGGGGACAAAAAACGTTGGGGAACGACATCAGTCCTCCCGTTCCCCACCGATCGACGCATTTGGTTGGCACCGTGTTTCAGAACGACAGACTTTACACGTACATTTTATACGTAGGGCCAATGCATACATGCTGTACAGCGTCAGTTGGTGAAATCGAAAATTCTGAGAGAGACCCTCAAACGTTTTCAAAAACTGGGTGAACGTTATTGAAGGTCGAGGCGTGTTTCTGTGGACTTGGGCAAGTCCACACAGTGTTTCTCCATTTCTGGAAAACAGGTTTGAGAGCATTTTTTGGTTAGGTTTATCCGTGGCAAAATGAAGAGAAACACTACAGGGAATCATAGAAAAAAATTAATTGTGTGGGTGAACGTATTAACACTGCCTTATGGGGTATCAGAACAATGGGAGGTACCCAACAAGGAATGTCCACCAACTTGCGGGTGTTTTGGTACCCAACAAGTTTTTTTCACGAAATAGATACATTGATTTTATTCATAAACTAGGAATTTCCAAGGTGGGTTGATATGTTGCAAATGCAAGAGTTTTAGAAAAGGGATAATAAGTCCAAATTTCAGCCCAGGATATTAATTCTGGTTAAAATATGAGCATTTTCACATTTATAGTGTGCGACATTGCAGTTTTAGTACACAAGAACAAAGGAAGTTTCCCATTTCTATTCCTATGTAAGCGTGCCTGCGTGTGTGTGTGTGTGTGGGTAGGCGTTACATTCACTGTGTGGACTTCCGAACAAAAGAGGTCCACATAAACCAACGTTGTGTGGACTTGGGCAAGTCCACACTGTGTTTCCCCATTTCTGGAAAACAGGTTTAGAGGCATTTGTGGGTTAGGTTTATCTGTGGCAAAATGAAGAGAAACACTAAAGGGGATCATAGAAAAAAATGGATTGAAAGAGTTTTCACAGTTCGAGAAAAATGAGGTTTTTTTTTCACTGGTTTTTCTTAACTACACGAAACCAAGGGAGTGTCCATACTTGGTATGTAACGTAAACATGTCTGGATAGGCCTATGTGTTTTATGGCACACTGCGGTATTTTCGTAGCCCCCCCCCCCCAGTTTCCGTAGGCCCCCAAATTGTTCGTAGGCCCCAACATTTTTAGTAGGCCCTTGGCAAAGTGCATACTCTGCCTATTGGGTAATCTGGGCCTGTATATTCTGGCATTCGATGAACTACTGCGATGAATTGTATGCAAATCAGCTGTACGCCCCTCTAAGTAAACACACTTAACTGTGAGTCGTGATGCGATTGTTTTCGTCTTGGTTTTTAAATGAACCCTTTGCAAGGTACGGTAGCACAGACTACACCTGACCTGGTCTTATTTTAACAGGGTTTGAACATGACGATGCAGGACACCAGATCATGGGTTTATCTTTGGGGGCTTCGCAATCTCTCCCGAAGCCAAAACGGAACGGAATCCGTGCACTGGAAACCCACTTATGTTTGTCTTTATCTAGCCAGCGGCATCAGACTTTGCAAATATTGCAAAAGCCGTAAACACTTCAGTTCTTGGACCTTGGAAACATGGCGTGATTTTAGATAATAGGCTCTAGTCAGGGAACTTGTAGGGTCCCATTTTTATTTCTGGGTACAATCTTTCAAACTCTCAGGTTTTCAGTAGCATGCACTCTGTGCATGAAATCATTCCAAAAAGCAGCCTCAAAAACACTCTTTTTGTCGGGCAAATTTTGTTAAAACAATAAATGCTTCAACGCCTTTATTTTTCAAAGTCGCTCTCCCCGTGCTATTTCCTAGTTTCACGGCGAATTATTTTTTTTAGCAAAATGAAATGTGTTTACTTTGCATAACGTATCTAACAAAGAAAACCGAGTTTAAGCATGAAATAATCATTTACCAAATTGCAAATTATATTCTGCCTGACATCATTAAAAAAATAGAATAGACGCCCACATTGAAACAAACGATTGCCTTCAAAACAAATATTATTGTTTCGGGGAAAAAATAAAACAAGAGCAGAGTGCATAATTATGTACACATCACCGTGGGGTTTGAGAACTAAGTAACACTATTAGTCCAGCGGATATGTGAAAAAAATTGTGCACTTTTGCATACAAGCGTGAAACTTGGCACAGATGTTTATATTCATGCAAGAAAATGTTTTAGATGTGGAGCTATCGCCAATTTTACCCTTTTAGGGGCGTGGCATCTATTTAAAAAAAAGGGGGCGGGACTTGTCGTGCCCTCAGTGAAAACGGTTTTTCCCACTTGTTACAAAAGCAGGAAACTTCACAAAGACATAATTATATAGATAATTAGTGTTTTCCAGATTCGCAGCCACCACAAAAGTACGTTTTTGGGGGGCATGGCAGTCATTAACAGAAAAGGGGGGTAATTATTATGCCCAATTTGGAAAACATACTGTGCCCATACTTCATGAACGAATCAAACGTCCTACAGACGTTTAAATTCATGAGAAAATTTTTTCCAGATGTGGAGCCATCTCGAACACACCCTTTTAGGGGCGTAGCAACCATATCAGAAAACAAGAAGGAGGGGTTTTATTTATGCCCACCCTGGAAATATTGTTCCCACATTCATAGAGAAATGGAACTTTCCTCAGACATTGACATTCATGAGAAAAAAAATTCCAGATGTGGAGCCATCGCGAACACACCCTTTTAGGGGCGTGGCAGCCATATTGATTAAAAGGGGGGCGGGGTTCTCATTATGCCCAACATGGGAAAAATGTGCCCACATCTCATAAACGAATGAAGCTTTTTCCCACAGACATTAATACTCACGACAAAAAAAATCACACGTGGAGCCATCGTAAACACACCCTTTTAGGGGCGTGGCAGCCATAATAAAGTGGGGGGGGTAGTCATGATGCTCCTATAAAAGAAAGTTGTGCCTACCTTTCATAAATGGATTAAATTCCACTCGGAAAATATATTCATAAAAATCTTCTTTTTTTTTTTAATGTGAAGCCATCACAAACCTACCCTTTTAAAGGCGCGGCATCCATTTGTGAAATGGGGGGGGACTCAAATCACAACGTGGAAAATTTTGACCGCGTTTCATATAATAAAATCCACTTCAGATAGCTGTTCAATGTGTTGGAGTAGGGCCGCCTTTATAGTTGGAAGTTACTGTTGGCAAACCCTTTGTTTTCTTACACTATGCATTCTTGCCTCATCTATATCAACTGCAGCAATATCTGAATTGGGGTATAAACTGGGGTACCTCAGTTAGTCCTGGAAGGACTAGTGTTACTTCTTCAAATACATTTTTTTCCCTGCCTTTTTTTCTGACAGACCAAAAGGCATATGCAGTGTGGCACCTGTATAAAGTATAACATTTTTTTAATAGATTTGGTCGGGGTAAAAAAAAAACACTCATCAGAGCTTGATATACCATTTTTAAGAGAACAGAGGTGTTGTGTGGTGGGGGTACACAGATTCATTGAATGTGAAGTCATAGTGGACGTGTCCACCACTTTGTGAGGCGAGTACATTTCGTGTTGTTACCCAATCTGCTCTCAATGCGGCGCAACGGGTAGGAGGTAGGGGGATTTTACACTCCTCCCCCCCGTGAAAAAAAGGATTTCCATGTCCCTTAAATGTTAAAAGTTAGAGTTTAGGGCTGCCATTGTGCTGTGTATTTGTAATGATGAAATCACTCTGGAATTTAGATGTGCATGATAATATAGGTGCACACATAAGTACACACATATATAAGTACACACATTGAACCCTATAACTGGGGTTAGCCTACCGGTACTTACCCATGCTCTTTGGTGTAAGTCAATGTATTACCAAATAATATAGGGTATGGGCCAATCAACATTATAAGAAACCAACAACAAAATATAAAAATTTCAATTGTGGGCACAGTGAGCAGGCCCCTCACATCTCTAAAAGGATGAGTTTGCTGTGGCTCTACATATGAATTTATTATCTTGCACCAAGTTTGTGTGAAGTTTAGTCATTTATGAATGTTCGATGGTGGGCAAATGATAAGTAGCACCCCCCATTTTTTTTTTAATAGATGCCATGCATCTAAAAGGATAAGTTTGTGATGGCTTCAAATTAAAAAAAGAAGGAAAGATTTTCATGAATATATTGTCCGTGTGGAGTTTAATCCATTAATGAAAGGTAGGCATGACTTTCTTTTATAGGGGCATCATGACTATCCCCCCATTTTACTTTGGCTGCCACGCCCCTAAAAGGGTGTGTTTACGATGGCTTCACTAGTGACTTTTTTTTTCTCGTTTTCATTCGTTTATGAGATGTGGGCACAATTTTTGCCATGTTTGGCATAATAAGAACCCCGCCCGCCCCTTTTTTTTCAATATGGCTGCCACGCCCCTGTAAGGGTGTGTTCGAGATGGCTTTACATCTGGAATTGTTTTTCTCATGAATGTCAATGTCTGTGGAAAGTTCCATTTCTCTATGAGTGTGGGAACAATATTTCCAGGGTGGGCATAATGAAAACCGCGCCCCCTTTTTTTTCTTATATGGTTGCCACGCCCCTAAAAGGGTGTGTTCGAGATGGCTCCACATCTGGAATTTTTTCTCATGAATATAATCGTCTGTAGGACGTTTTATTCGTTTATGAAATATGGGCACAATGTTTTCCAAATTGGGCATAATAATAACCCCCCCTTTTTTCTTTTAATGGCTGCCACGCCCCCAAAAAGGTACTTTTGTGGTGGCTGCGAATCTCGAAAACACTAATTATCTATATATTATGTCATTGTAAAGTTTCCTGCTTTTGTAACAAGTGGGGAAAACCATTTTCACTGCGGGCACGACAACTTCCGCCCCCCCCCTTTTTTTAAATGGATGCCAATGGATGCCCTAAAAGGGTAAATTTGCGATGGCTCCACATCTAAAACATTTTCTTGCATGAATATAAACATTTGTGCCAAGTTTCACGCTTTTATGCAAAAGTGCACAATTCATCGATATGTTGTCACATATCCGCTTGACCATATATTAACCGTGTATGGTTACAAATTCTCGATGTACGTCGTTGGGGATCGGGACAACGCTCGACCTCATTCATTGGTCAGTTGTTTGAGAAAAATAGGTGGTTTCTTGTTTGCGATGACGACGTGTTGGCCGTAGTTGGCACGCATGCTCAGAAGGTAAAACGTGCTGACTTACAACTACTGAAGACTACCGGAGGCAGAAAACAGGGCTAGTTGAATGACACAACTTTGAGACAAGTTGATGGACGAAACTTGTACAAGAAGGAATAGTAAAAAAAATAGTAGGGCAAATGAGTCAAGCATTCATTATCTGATGGCATGCTATTTAGGGAATTAAAATCACCATCTGTAGAAAATTGTCAAACAATTACCCCAAATTTAGACCCCAAAAAGTGTGCTCAAACTGGCTCATAACGCCGTGATGGCCGGGCAACTCAGCACAACTAAAACCACCACCGAAAATTCCTTTTGGCTGAGCGTATACAGATTGACGTGCGACATAACTCTTTGTAAGTGGTATATTCCCGAGCCGAAGAAAGATCTTTCGGCGCTGTTGACAGTTACGTCGTGTGCCAAGGAAAAGGACGTTAGCAGCCCAGGCACAAAAAAAAAACACTTGTGGAGATAATTGAATTGAAAGGTTTTGTGCTCCCATTTCTAAATGAAAAATCACATCAGGCTGAAATTTGGGCTCATTTAGGTCGTTCATAATTAATCGTTTTGTGCATTTTTATATCGAAATATTACTTAATTTTGAAGTAACTTAAATACTAACTCTCCGACAAACACGTTTCAACAACTCTTCTCGGTCACTCAGCTTTTCTATAGTTTTAGGAAAAAACAACCAGAATCGTTCAAAAGTCTGCTACGATGATAGATAACATCTTCTTTAGTACATATGCTCAGGATGGCTTATCCAGTACAGGAATATATCAAAACCTTGGCTCCTATGATCAACATATTCCAAAGTGATTACAGTTAATTATTGTTTAGTTTATGAAAGGTATTACCTCCTTTCTCTGATAAGAAGTTGATTTCTTTTATATAGCTGACAGTAGCCTGACACACATCCATTTTGATCATGAGATTCTTCAGAAAGTGTTTCAAAATATTCACCCTAAAGTCTAAGGCATAAACGTGTTTATTAAGTGCGTTAAATCTTAAATAAATCATTTTTAGCGTTACTAAAACCGAAAATATGTCAATCGTTCCATCTTAACAAAATCATATTTAATAGACACATTCTAAGTCCACTACTATCGTATGGAGGTGTTTGATACTTTATTATGTGTTTCAGAATGCCCTCTGAACACTTTAGTATGGCTAAAGTATTCCAATCTTATATATTGGCCTCGAACTTTATATCTAGACTAACCAACGTGACGAATCGAAAAGTGAATTTAGTTTACACTGTTCAGAACTCTAACAGATTAACAGAAGGAGACCATTTTAATCAGCTAAATAAAAGGAACTTGGTATTGATTGCTTTCCTAAAGTATTCTTAGAAAATTTAATTAAGTGTGTTCTCTTTAGAATTAGTTCGCAAGGATTCTAAAAGGTCGTTTCCAGAGGTTTTCGATCTTCAATCTTCGTGGATAGTCCTCGATCTGCAAATCATCTTTCCAAATTTAGAACTTCCTTCACCCATTGTGTTAAAGTCCCCTAAAACTCCTTTACCTATTGTGTTAAGGTCCCCTAAACGTGGAAAAGTCTTCTATCAATCCGTCAACAGATATTTTTTATGAAGCCCAATTCTCTCAAAAACCTTTAATCATTCCCGTAATCTAAACAAACAAAACAAACTATCGCCGTTGGTAAAAAAGAAAGAAAAGAAGGCATGTGTGATGACTTTCGATGACTGGTATCACATAATTTGAAGAGGGAGAGTCATTTTGTGAAGCATTAAAGGGAAGATACGAAATGATCAAATTATCACGGAATACCTTACTGAATTGTTAGGGAATGACAGTCTAAAGCATCCTGTAAAATCGTGGCCCCTGGTGTGCTGACATTTTCAACAAAAAGTGTATTTTTCCAACGCTGGTCGGCCGACCAGCGTTGGAAAAAAACTGGCTTTTTTCAAAAACTGTACCTAATTTTTTTCATATCGCATTTTCTTTGCAATTGATTACACACCGGTGAAGAGGTACAAGCCTGCTAGACTGATTCTTCGACCTAACAATTCCCCAAAGTCTATAAATTGATCCGTTTCATCTTAAGTGGGGTCATGGAGCTAGACTACAAGAACATGACTGGTTTTCTTGGTTTTTTCAGCATCTACAAGCCCAAAACATGAAACAAGTCAGTTTAACAATATTTGCTATGTCAAGCTAATCCTCCAAAACCAGTGTTTTCTAAAAAATTGCAACAAAAGCAAATGTTGTACATTCCCTTTAAGTGATAAAACTGCTCAACGATGTCTGTTAATGGACAGTCACTCTCTTTTACTGTTAACGCCTTCTGCTGGGAGTGACGCACAGCAGTTTGACCCGATTAACAGTAATGTACTTTTGGAATTATTGCCCAGCAATTGTCCTGATATTCGGATAATGCACAAAAACGCACCACGCAAAGCAGCAGTAAGCAGTTTTAGATTGTAATTTTACAACAATAAAGGTACCGTACAATAAAATTGTTGGACAGAAGGAACAAAATCATATTCTTGCTGAATGTTGTTGCCCGGCCAAAACACATATTTATTCCCATTTATCAATACCTTTTCGGTCTAAAAACCAAAACAAGTAAAAAACTAGACGTTGCCAACCATTTTGGTCAACAATTTTACTGCACGTTTTATGAAACACCCATCTGACCACTGTGGCAAACATTGCAACAAAACAACAAAAACAACGAGACGTTTCAAGCGGATTAATGCCTCATCGTTGGACCTGCGCTGTTTTTCTAGAGAGATGTATTAACATGTACAGCACTGACGAGAGGTCTACAAGCAGACATTTTAAATTTCAATACATTTCATTTGACTTTGCTTTTAAATTTCGTAAGTATATTGTTAATTATTGGGAAATAATAATAAAACCTTTTTGGGAAATAAAGCATCATCTCCTATTGTGTTTCCGAATGCTGGTCATTTCATGCATTGGTGGGACTGCCGGAGGCCAATCTCTTGGGGAGGGCCAATCCCGGAGATGTGACATCGAGATAAGGTCTCTAAGATTTTACATACATGTGTTTGAAGAGCTCGATTTTTCTATTAGGTAGATCTGTTACGAAGTCTCTTACCTTTCTTTCGCAGGTTTACTTCTTGGTTTGCGGGATGATGAAGTCTTTCTCTCATGGGAGTGGTAATCAGACGACGGTTTCCTGTATGGAAGCACAGAAAGAAACGCCTCCTTCCTACGCCTGCTGACTTTAGTCTTCCTGCTGACGAGTTTGGTGTTGGAGTGGTCGTACACGACGGCTGTTGCCTTAATGTAGGCATCCAAATCCTGAATGGTCTTTTGCGGCATCTTGATATTTACCGCTTTGATGTTGGAAGAAAGATGTGAAGATTCACTCACAGAAAGTAAAATCAACTGGTAATTGTCCACGTACTCAACTGGCGTTTGATGCCCTACTGCGATGTATTATATTTATATAGGCTGTACAATTATGTACACAATTATGATATTATCTGTAACTCGTGATCCTCATAATTATTTTCTTTTTGATAATGAACTATGGCAAGGTAGTACAGACTACACTTGACCTGGTATTATTTCAATTGGTTTGTAAATGACGAGGCAGGACACCAGATCAGGGTTTATCTTTTGGGTATTTCCAAACCACGGCGTCATCCCAGGCTACGGCTTCGTCTCTGACTTCACAATTACTCTTGCAACTCTTAATTTCAAACCAAATAGATATTCTTAGAACTTTGGTTTCGTATTATAACATTTTATGTTGCTGAATTAGAACAAGAGCCTGGATTGAACCTTGATCCCCATAAGCTTTATGCCTCAAACTCCCGAAGCCAATATGGAACGGAAGCCGTGCATTGGAAACCCACAGTTATTTGGCTTTATCTGGCAGACTTCATCAGACTTTGTAAACATTTGCATAAGTGACGTAAACACTTCAAATTTGGACTTTCGGAAAATTGAGTAAATAAATATATTAGTGCCCATGTATTGCAGGGGCAAATCCGGGAATTTTTTTGCAGGAGATTGGGGGTTGGGGTCTCCTTGAAAATCGTGTTTCCTGAATTTGAAGTCTAGAGTGTTCCTTTTTCAAATATAGATTACAAATTCAGGAACAACTTTTCAGGAAATGTTGCATTTATTGTTATGTGGCTCACAGTGTGGAGGAAGTCCTGTAGGCCCTCATCTATCTAAGGCACATTATTTATGGGGCTACTGCGACAATATCGCCTTAATGTCTCTCCAATACTGGGTTGCCTCCGTTTTTAGAGTCACACACTACTAACCACATGCATATCAATGTTAAATCTCCAGAAAAGTTGTGTTCCCTGGTTTCTTTTTGCAGGATAGCTAGGCATAAAGGTGTAGAGAATTTGATTTTTCCAGTTTGCTTTCAACCAGGTGAGCAGCTTCCGTAGTGTACAGTGGCGGCTTTGGGGGCACCCCCAAGTTTTCCCTCAACACTTTATCTATAAATAGATTAATTTTTATTAAGTTTATTTTCTTCGCTGTTAAGATTCATTTAAGTTGAAGATAGAGAGTGGAATCATTGGTTCTGTGGACATTATGTTGTGCCAGTGAAAGCATTATAAGCATTGGTACTTTGGTCGACAAAACACATCAGACATGCATTTATGCAGCCGTAGATAGTGTGCAGCCAACGTCTTTGTACATATGATTCTGGATATCACTAGATTTAATTTTGACTGTCCCCAAATATTTCCTATCCTCCAATTGTTCCCGCCCCCCAAGTTTATAGTCTGGCGCCACCACTGGGTGTATACAAAGTGGGGAAAAGCAGACTTGCTTCAAGAAACGCAACTTTCAGGGAATTTAGCATACATCGCTATGTGGTGACAATACGGAGGAGGTTCGATATGTGAGACACACTCACGGGGCTAAGGGCAGACAACAGACTGTGACCGGATCCGCCTCCTTATTGGCAAATATGAAAACCGGGATGAGAAATTGATCACGAAGAATTTGTGAGGAATATTGAGCATTCTTATCATTATTTACACCAAGGAATAATTTAGCAACGTGTGCTGGAGCTGTGCTTTGCAATAATCATATTTCATGGTGTATCCTTGATTGTGCATATCAAGTTTGGGGGGGGGGGTGGTGTGGGGTCACACAGACTCTGCGTGCTGAAACACCAATTTACTTTATAACAACAATTCCGAGGGGGGGGGGCATGGAAACGTGTCCCCCTTTTTACTCTACTTCTTTTTGCGTTTGCAGAAAAAAATCTGTTTTCTTGGAGTATCATAATTGGGCGTCAGGTTGGCGCAGGGGTTCTTTCCTCGCCTTCCACCGCAGTGACCCGGGTTCGATTCCCGCCCTGGCCAATATGTCGATTGGGTTTTCAGTCCCTGCCTGATTCCGTGATTTTTTTCTATTGATAAAGAATATCAATAGGTGTTTTCCTCCCACCTCCGAAAAAAACCCATTGACTTCTCTCTACAGGTTTGTTCAGGCTTAGGAGTAAGTGTGCTTAGGGTGCTATTGAGGACTTCTTGGTTTCCTTACCAGATAACATAAATACTGATAATTAATATGATGATATACAAGGGTCTAAGCACTGTGGCTGGACCTGAAGCTGCTCTGTTTTGCAATGCAGTGGAGGTTTTTTTTTCAAAATTGTGATGGGCTTCATGACAAGCTTGAGATTGAAGGTTAACTTAAGAAGAACTCCCCCAAAGAAAAAAAAAATAAGAAGAAAGAAAGAAAAAAAAAGGGTAAACCCAGGTTTTAATTTAATATCTTATCTTCCCTGCAGTGGTGTGGGATGTGGTGTCCTTTTTTCCAAAGAGAGGGATATTTAGGATATAATTGATATATATATGATTTGTTTTTACTGTAATACCCCTTTACTATTTTTCTTAAGCAAATACAAACGAGATGATTTTTTTTTCTTTTCCTCAATAACACTTTATGTGTCATTTACTTATTTCAGTCCAACATGATTAAGATAAAATACCGATGTATCAAATCTCCTATTGTCGTTATGATCAATATAAAAACAGTGAACCCAAACATCACTGAAAGACAAGCTTTTTTTAAATGCAAACTTTGCTTTATATACTGCCAATTGTACTGACTGCCAATTATTTTCTGTTTTAAACATTCCTCTGATGTTGAACAGTATGATTCCTTTCAAGAGTGTGAGTAACCGAGTCTCTGACAAATGGCGACTATTTCTCTTTTTTTCAAATACGATTATCCAGACAAATCATGCTTTTATTTCTATAATTAAGCTTGGTTTAGTTTTTGGAAAATACAAGCAACTAAAATCCACACCGACACATTATTTGTGTTTCTTATATAAAGCATCACCAATAAGGTGTCTAAGATCATGTTGTTTTCTTTATTTGGGCTTGGTTTAGTTCTTGGAAACTACAAGCAACTAAAATCCATACCGAAGAACTAGTTATTGTTCTTATATGAAGTACCACCAATTAGGTGTCGTAAGGGCCCATGACAATAACTTTACTTTGGAACATATTTTGTACATTTTTGCTCATCCTCTTAAATGTATAACAATTATTTGGCACCCTGCCCCTTTTCAATTGAAAAGTGCACTCCTTTGAACATTTTGAATTCCCGGTGCTTTTCCAGTCAAATGAAGGCGCTGTTGCTGTGATGTCATTTCAGGAAGACACTATTCAGTTCAGCTGTTTTCTGTCAAACTTGTGAACCCAAAAGTTTATCCTTGAAAACATTTGTGAGTAAACTTTGCTCAATGGCCTGATGTCATTTGCTGACACAACGAATCACCAAAGAACAGATGATTATATACGAAAGCAAAATATCAAAAAATCTGCCATTTTTTGTCCTGAAATAGCTGTAACATTAAGGTTTCTGCCTGAAGTGACATCACACATTTGATCGTGAATTATTCAAATTTTCATGAGCTACTGCATTGACGCAATTACATTACATGTGCCTTTTAAGGCAACATTGCAATACAAGTAGTTTTTCTCCACAAGTCATCAACTTACGTTAATAAAATATTCTTTTGTGTTAAATTTCTTAGTGTTGTCTACGTACGCATAACGTGTGCACCCACTAAGAGGAATGGAGGGACGTGGCCGCATTATACAGGTACGTATGTCTGCATGGGATGTCTATACATGTTTACAATTGGTCTCATTAGACAGGTTTTTTGTACCCACCTTAATAATTAAATACCGGTACAACATTTGAATGGTATGTAAGCATTTAAATAAATGAAAGACCTTTCTTAGACATTCAGAGTCAGTCACATAAAATATACGGTTTATGATAAGCTATTTTGATGGCACAATATAAAACGTAAAAAAAACAAACTTTTACAATTCAAAGTTTTAGTTCGATTTCTCGTACAAAGTTAGGCTAAACAAACATATGTACAAAGTTGGGTTGAGAAAAGATACATACAAGATACAAACAGCGTGGCACATTGTCAGAAATATCTATAGCTTTCCAACTGATTGCATATACGCTCCTTAATTATGTACACTTTCAAAAATACAGTTCGATTTCTCATGCAAAGCTGGTAAACACAAAGGCATAAAAACCACATTTTTTCAGGAAGATCGTGGGCTGATAGCATGCCATACTCTTATTGTTCCCCGGATTAATATTCTTATATATTCCATTTTAGAAATGTATCTTTACCCTACAAAAATAATATTTCAAAGGCAACATCACCCGTTGATCACAGGTAGCACATGCATTTATTCAACTGGATGTATTTCTATTTGGCTGTTCACTAGCGAGGGTTTGCCAATTCATGATCGTTTAAATACATTGCGTTCATACAATACATTTAACACAACACGACCCACCGTTTCTTAGGAGTTTTTTTCACAATAACTTGTGTTGTTACTTCAAGACTGACCTGAACATTGCATCATATACTCGTGCTTTAGTATATGATATATTTGGGAATGTACATCATATGATAGAGTCAAAACAAACTCCACTTCCCCATGCCTCAGATATGTGTTTCTTATCTTCTTCTGTCAGTTCACATCCGCCCAATTTCAGGCTACTGACAACCCGTTTCATTTGTTTCAGACAGGGCGCCCATGTTTTTGCGCAGCCACCCAAAGAACGATTTCTCGCAAGGCTGAGGGATTCTACAGTTGAAATTTGACTTATTGCTGCAGCAATGGGTTCAATGTCAGTACTTTGCAGTGAGCAGTTGATTAAATCCAACTCCCGAAGTTCCGTCATGTATTGTAAGGGTGGGGTCCAGATACCTGCGGAACCACCCAACCCATTAGTGCCAAAAAGGAACAACTTCACCAAATCTCTCCGATTACTGAATGTCAGTAGAATATCCGCCATATCCTCACCCGTTACTGAAAGTCTCTCCATGCTCAGCTGCATGCCATTATCGCATGACTGTACACGTCGAATCCTACTGAAATCCCAATCCACCAGATTCACCATCTGGCCTACTGATTTAGCGATATATTTCACATCGCAACAGTGAATGTCACAACGTCTCATAGAAAGCTTTTTCAGCTGCATCATCGACTGCAAACTAGCCGCCCACGTTTCGGCATTACCACCGAATTTCAAATTCCGTGAAAGGTTAAGATCAGCCAAGTTTGGTATTTCACTTAATGCGGCAGCAATGTGTTCAATGTCGGTGCTTTGCAGTGAACAATCACTTAAATCCAACTCCTGAAGTTCTGTCATGTTTTGCAAGGGTGGGGTCCAGATACCTGCAGAACCACCCAGACCATGAATGCCTTCAAGGATCAAACTGACTAAATCTCTCCGATTGCTACATGACTGTAATATATCCGCCATATCCTCGCCGGTTAGTGAGAACCCGGCAATGCTCAGTCGTATGCCATTACCCCATGCCTGTACACACCACTTCTCGGAGTCACTACTGAAATCACAATCAACTAGGTTCTGCATGCAACCTACTGACGTAGCGATATATTTCATATCTCGACTCATGAGGTTGCAATTTCTCATAGCAAGCTTCTTTAGGTGAATCATCGACTGCAAACTTGCCGCCCACGTCCCAGCGTTACCAGCCAAGAGTACATTGTCTGAAAGGTTCAGATCGGCCAAATTTTGCATTTCCCCGACCGATGATACAATATGTGGTATATCTTGCTCATTAATTTCACATGAAGATAAATCGAGTGATTTCAGGTGAATCATCCTCTGCAAACTTGCCGCCCACGCACTGGCGGTACCACCCAATGTCCTATTTTGTGAAAGGTTAACATTGGCCAAGTTTGGCAATTGACTTACTGCTGCAGCAAGGTATTCAATGTCAGTGCTCTGCAGTAAACAATAAATCAAATCCAAGTCCCAAAGTTCCGTCATGTTTTGTAAGGGTGGGGTCCATAATTCTGCGGAACCACCCAAACCATAAATGTCAAGAAGGATCAACCTGACCAAATCTCTCCGATTACTGAATGACTGTAAAATATCCGCCATACCCTCGCCCGTTAATACTGAGAGACTCTGAATGCTCAGCAGTATGCCATTAACGCACGGCTGAACACGACACTCCTCAGCGGACCCATCGCGACTGTAAATGCCAGAATTTCTCATCAAAAAGTGAGAAACACTGATGTCAATCATCCTCTCAAAACTAGCCGGCCACGTTCTTACGATACGATTCAAGTCCCAGTCGCTTGAAAGGTTAAGATCGCTCAAGTTCGGCATCTCCCCAACAGATGAAGCTATATGTGGAAGATCTTGTTCAATTATAGCACATTTCGATAAATTGAGTGATTTCAGGTGAATCATCTTACGCAAACTAGCCGCCCACGTCTTGGCGTTACCACCCAATTCCTCATTGCGTGAAAGGTTAAGATCGGCCAAGTTCGGCATCTCCCCAACTGTTGCTGCAATGTGTGATAGATCTTGTCCATTTAAGTCGCATTTCCATAAATCGAGTGATTTCAGGTGAATCATCTTCTGCAAACAAGCCGCCCACGTTCCTGCTTGACCACCCAATCCCTTATTGAATGAAAGGCTGAGATGGGCCAAGTTGGGCATGTCCCCAACTGATGATGCAATATGTGATAGATCTTGTTCATTTATGTCGCATTTCCATAAATCGAGTGATTTCAGGTGAATCATCTTCTGCAAAAAAGCCGCCCGCGTTCCTGCGTGACCACCCAATCCCTCATTGCCTGAAAGGCTAAGATGGACCAAGTTGGGCATGTCCCCAACTGATGATGCAATATGTGATAGATCTTGTTCATTTATGTCGCATTTCCATAAATCGAGTGATTTCAGGTGAATCATCTTCTGCAAACAAGCCGCCCACGTTCCTGCTTGACCACCCAATCCCTTATTGAATGAAAGGCTGAGATGGGCCAAGTTGGGCATGTCCCCAACTGATGATGCAATATGTGATAGATCTTGTTCATTTATGTCGCATTTCCATAAATCGAGTGATTTCAGGTGAATCATCTTCTGCAAAAAAGCCGCCCGCGTTCCTGCGTGACCACCCAATCCCTCATTGCCTGAAAGGCTAAGATGGACCAAGTTGGGCGTGTCCCCAACCGATGATGCAATGTGTGATAGATCTTGTTCATTTATGTCGCATTCCAATAAATCAAGTGATTTCAGGTGAATCATCTTACGCAAACTAGCCGCCCACGTCTTGGCGTTACCACCCAATTCCTCATTGCGTGAAAGGTTAAGATCGGCCAAGTTCGGCATCTCCCCAACTGATGATGCAATGTGTGATAGATCTTGTCCATTTATGTCGCATTTCCATAAATCAAGTGATTTCAGGTGAATCATCATCTGCAAACAAGCCGCCCACGTTCCTGCGTGACCACCCAATCCCTCATTGCCTGAAAGGCTAAGATGGGCCAAGTTGGGCATGTCCCCAACTGATGATGCAATATGTGATAGATCTTGTTCATTGATGTCGCATTCCCATAAATTGAGTGATTTCAGGTGAATCATCTTCTGCAAACAAGCCGCCCACGTTCCTGCGTGACCACCCAATCCCTCATTGAATGAAAGGCTAAGACAGGCCAAGTTGGACATGTCCCCAACTGATGATGCAATATGTGATAGATCTTGTTCATTGATGTCGCATTCCCATAAATCGAGTGATTTCAGGTGAATCATCTTCTGCAAACAAGCCGCCCACGTTCCTGCGTGACCACCCAAGTTCGAATTCCCTGAAATGTTGAGATCGGTCAGGTTTGGCATTTGACGTAATGATGCAGCAAGGTGTTCAATGTCAGTGCTTTGCAGTGAGCAATCACTTAACTTTAACTCCTGAAGTTCCGTCAGGTTTTGCAAGAGTGGGGTCCAGATACCTGCAGAACCACCCAGACCACAAATGCCACGAATAGTCAATCCGACTAAATCGCTGCGATTATTGAATGGCTGCAGTACATCCGCCAAATCCTTGACAGAGAGTGAGAACCCCTTAATGCTCAACTCTATGCCATTACTCCATGACTGTACACGCCACACTTCAGGGTAACTACTGAAATCATAATCCACCAGATTCCGCATGCGACTTACTGATTCAGCGATATATTTCAAATCACGACTGTAAATGCTACAGTGTTTCATGTCAAGCTTCTTTAAGTGAATCATCGACTGCAAACTAGTCGCCCACGTTTCAGCGTTACCACCCAATCTCTCATTGCGTGAGAGGTTAAGATCGGTTAAGTTGGGCATCTCCACAACTGATGATGCGATATATGGTATGTCTTGTCCATTGACGCCACATTCCGATAAATCGAGTGATTTCAGGTGAATCATCTTCTGCAAACAAGCCGCCCACGTTCCTGCGTGACCACCCAAGTTCAAATTCTCTGGATTGTTGAGATCGGTCAGGTTTGGCATTTGACGTAATAACGCAGGGTGTTCAATGTCAGTGCTTTGCAGTGAGCAATCACTTAACTCTAACTCCTGAAGTTCCGTCAGGATTTGCAAGAGTTGGTTCCAGATACCTGCAGAACCACCCAGACCACAAATGCCATGAATAGTCAATCCGACTAAATCGCTGCGATTATTGAATGGCTGCAGTACATCCGCCAAATCCTTGACAGAGAGTGAGAACCCCTTAATGCTCAACTCTATGCCATTACTCCATGACTGTACACGCCACACTTCAGGGTAACTACTGAAATCATAATCCACCAGATTCTGCATGCGACTTACTGATTCAGCGATATATTTCAAATCGCGACTGTAAATGCTACAGTGTTTCATGTCAAGCTTCTTTAAGTGAATCATCGACTGCAAACTAGTCGCCCACGTTTCAGCGTTACCACCCAATCTCTCATTGCGTGAGAGGTTAAGATCGGTTAAGTTGGGCATCTCCACAACTGATGATGCGATATATGGTATATCTTGTCCATTGACGCCACATTCCGATAAATCGAGTGATTTCAGGTGAGTCATCTTCTGCAAACAAGCCGCCCACGTTCCTGCGTGACCACCCAAGTTCAAATTCTCTGGATTGTTGAGATCGGTCAGGTTTGGCATTTGACGTAATAACGCAAGGTGTTCAATGTCAGTGCTTTGCAGTGAGCAATCACTTAACTCTAACTCCTGAAGTTCCGTCAGGTTTTGCAAGAGTGGGTTCCAGATAACTGCAGAACCACCCAGACCACAAATGTCATGAATAGTCAATCCGACTAAATCGCTGCGATTATTGAATGGCTGCAGTACATCCGCCAAATCCTTGACAGTGAGTGAGAACATCTTGATGCTCAACGCTATGCCATTACCCAATGACCGTACACGCCACTCCTCAAAGAAACTACTGAAATCACAATCCACCAGATTCCGCATGCGACTTGCTGATTCAGCGATATATTTCAAATCGCGACTGTAAATGCTACAGTGTTTCATGTCAAGCTTCTTTAAGTGAATCATCGACTGCAAACTAGCCGCCCACGTTTCAGCGTGACCACCCAATCCCTTATTGCCTGAAAGGTTAAGATCGGCCAAGTTTGGCATCTCCCCAATTGATGATGCAATGTCTACTACGTCACGCGGGCCTAAGCGACATCCATGTAAACTGAGTTTTTCGAGGCATTTCATCCCTTGCAACTGGACCGCCCAGTCTTTTGCCGAGCCTCCTAAATTACTCATTCCAAGGCTTATTTCAGTCAAGTTGCCTCCATTACGAAATGATGACAAAAGTGTATTAACATTGCTCCCAGTTAGTGTGCATTTATCGAAATCCAATACGCGCAAATTTTTCATTGTGGTTAAATGCAAAGCTACGACTTCACTCAACCTTGATAGGTTACACGCCTTTAGATGAATTTCACTTACTTTAGCGAGGTAATCTACCCCCGAGAGCTCTGTTTGCTGGGCAACATGCTGCAGCAACCACAAGAACGAGTTTACGCTGTCGTTTCCACTTAACTCTATGTCTCCAATAAAAAAAGACTCAATGAAATCTAATGATAACAAATCTCTTGCTTGACTTTCAAAGTAGCAATTTAAGGCCAATTTCTTCACTGGCTTGCGTTTGATATGCTTATCTTGCAGATTCTTCTCGTGCAGCATCCGCAATACATGCCGTGTGCATTGTTCATTGTCGCCACAGCAGAAGCGCAACAAGTTCTCAAAATTCATAGGATCTCCAAGTCTATCAAGAATATCCTGAAATTCCCCATCCCCTTTGTTTAAAAGACTCTGACAGTACATAGCTGCGCAGTACTCTTGAATTGTCTTATGAATAAACAGCACGTTATTGTGCGTGTCAAGCCAATTCATGACCCGCTGGCTAGTCAGAATACCCGCTTGTATTGCTTTATCAAGTGCACTCTTTTCAAACTCTCCCTCTTGAAATGAAAGCCTTTGTTCTGGGGAAACAAGCCCTTTTAATGCAGTTTTGCCGATTGCAATTAGTACTTTCGATATTGCTTCTTCTGATATTTCAGGCATTTTTCTTCGAAATATGTATCTAATTGCCTGACTGAACAATCTTGATAGAGTTTCGGGTAGCTTTGACTTTTCCCTCCATAATAAGCACATCAGCAGAAGAAACATGGGACTTTTTGACAAATCAGACAGCACATCTGATGACTGAATCCTATCAAGAAGTCTCTCAGCTATATCAAACTTTTCAGAGAAAAACTTTCTCACATACTGCCTTACATCTTCCCTCCTAAATCCCAAAACTTTCACATGGGTGAAGGGTTTGGAAATGAGTGATTTGCTTGCCAATTTAGCAAAGTGTGAGGTGCGTGTTGTTACAACTACAAAACATTCTTTGCCAAATTTTCGATTGAGCATTCTTAGAACGGATCCAAATTTCTCTGGTTCGATGTTAGTTGTCCCGAATTCATCAAAACCATCTATTAGAATGAGCACACTACTACCATTGTCTTTAATAAATGCTTCCAAATCACGCTTGTTAACATTTGTGTCATCTGATAAAAGTTGGTCAAACACTGAGTCAACAAGATCCGACATTTGTTTGAGAGCGGACATTTTCAATACAAACAAAAGTGGAAACTCTCCGAGTGCAACACCTGTAGCCCAGTCGTATGCCATTTTGTCAATAATGGTTGACTTGCCCATCCCAGCTGACCCACACAGAATGGCGCGCCTAATCACATTCCCATCTTTTGTTTCAACGAGAAAAATATCCCCATACTCCCCAACATCGCCCTGTATGTCATCCTGGTCATCCTTTTCTAATTGCAGCTCTGTATATATATCTCTAATATGTTTCATGTCGTCATCGACCCAGGGGATTAACTGAACGTAACTACCTGTTGTAGTATACAGAGTTTTTAATTCACTCCTGCACTGATCAGCTGCAGCATCACTCGGACTGGATTGCGCTCCTTTCATCTCGGCTGTTAAAAGAAAAGAGCGAATATCATGTGTGTAGTTGCAGCGGTTGGGAATGGGTTAATGTTTTTTTCTTCATGTGGAAGTTTCGTACAGATATTTTAATGGCTTGATTTGTCTTTTTTATTTGTAAAACCTGAATTTTAAGCATTGTAAAATGTAAGTGTACAATTTGCCAAATTATCTTAAATGACTGAGCATACCTGATGCGCCCCGAACCAAATCGTTCCTGCCTGAATCAATCAGAGCCTTCTCCAACGTCCGCCATGCTTCTGTGTAATTGTCCTGCTTTCTCCACCATGTGCTTAACATCTCAAAGCACTGCCTTACAACATCGTTGGAATGATTAGCCTTGATTATATTAATATCTTCTTTAGAAAAATCCAAGTTTAAGGCCAATTCTTCCCAATGTGTTCCAATCCTCTGAGATTGATTCCAAGTGGATCTGTCGTCGGGTAGAGTATCTGTTAATAAAAAAAAGTCATTTCACTATGAATAAAGCGCGTACAGTTTAATTTGCAGCCATAATTATTTTACGAATTTTTGTTTTGAAATGGACTGCACTCATATTATATGGATATCCATATGGAACGGTTTTGCGTTCCAACGCAAGATACGAGCATAGCAAAAGTCACGAAACGTACCTTTAGATGGTTGTGCTGTTGACAATCTCTCTTTGCAAAAGTACTACATTGTATTTTGATTTCTATGGAATTGTTCTTCGCTAGTTTTGAACTCATATAAAGATAAGAATAATAATGTTTACTTTAGCTTATTGACTTTGAATGAGACATCGACAAAATCCACTTATATTTATTTAAAATAATAATTACCTCAAACATAATTTTTATAACATATTTGGTAAATTGAAAATATTTTAGTTGATAACTTGGGCAGGAGAAAACGAGCAAATTTGTTCAAGAGCACGAACAAATACAGTGCACCTTTAACACAAGTTGAGGGCAAAAAGAAACGATAATGCACAGTGGTTTAAGACCCAGACATTCAAAAAAAAAATCCCTAATATTATGCCTTAATTTAGTTAAGTTGTATCTGATGAGTTAATTTATAGCAGATAAAAATATTTTTTTCCAACATCTTTACCGTTTATATCATTTGGCTACAAATATAATCAACCGGAAAAGTCGCGCAATGCATCGTTGTGCCGAAGAAATCAACTTTGTAAGCAGTCCTCAGCTGGGATTTTACGTAAAACGCTGTCGCTGGCGACACAGTGAACAGCGCCCTCTATTGTTGAGATTTGTCTAGCGTGATCGCTGTGTTGGGCTCGGTGTCGTCGCTTGCACTTCGGAAATCTGTGTAAGAAGGTTCAAATCTCGGGGCTCGTGTGGGATTTACAGTAAACCATTATTGAAGAAATTGAGCTGTTAATGGTTTTCTTTTTCATGGAAAATGTAGATAGAATTAGAGATGAAAGATTATATTTTTCGCACAACGTTTTGGTGTAGGCCCACACTGGGCGCGGTTAGCCAAACGACAACATCATGTTCCTGGTGTTTGTAATTGTAATAAAATGTCTTAGGCCCGGCAAGGCCAGGAAAACCATTAAACACCATTTCAACCAACCAAACGTGTTTTCCCCACGGAAGCCAGATACTTTCAAGGACTGATTTGTTGATAATAACGTCCAGCCACAACTCCTGACCAGAGCTGTCATTGTGATGTAAAGCATCGACAATGACTTAAATGTAAACACTTAGATCATAATATTTTCTGATAATTTTATGATTATTTTTCTGCATGACTTTTCTGAAACCAAGCCCTTACGTCCCCCATTTTCTTCATATGACAAGGACTCCTCCACTCAATCTGTTCCATTAATTTGGCAACGGAAAAGAAGATCGCACAATCAAATACGCCACCCTCTAAATGAGACGTGGAATAAATATCTAAAGAGAAGGGTCGGCCGGAAGAAGAGGCCGGATTATATAAGAACTAATAATAGACTACAACCAACATAGGAGAAGGTTACATAAACTGAACATTTCTAAGCGATTAAGTAAATGAAAGGAAAATTAGATATGAGCCGAATTTAATAGATCACCACCGCAGCTACTCTCTCAAAAACCAACCAGATTTTCTTTTTATGAACATTTTGTAAGTTTTGAAAAAGAGCCGTTTGTCAAAAACAAATGCTTGACACTTTATCAATTACTGTTGCGGAGGCTATGGATTTCACAATTATATTATGTCAGAAGGGGATGAAGCTGAGGTTCTCAAAGCTGAGCATGATCGCCCGAGAATTAATCCTCTAGATGAAGTGGAACCACGCCAGCAGCAGCAGAACTGGCGCGATATTAGATGAATAGAGGACAGCCATTTTTGTAAGAGCAGTGGCCCAATATATGATTTTATCGGTTTTCACAAATAAGTCTCCAGAATTACAGGTTTTCTCTTAGCGAGAAGGAACAAATACCAGCTGCACCACTTAAGAGCACCATTTTCGGATTTCCACGGTAAAACACAACAGAAAATAATAGTAAGATTAATGATAACATTTTGCAAATAAATAGCCTTATCACAGGGAATATATTATTAAATTAATAACAAAGAAATCACCTTGAAAACTTGCATTTGCAAGCTGGCTTAATCTTTATTTAACATAGTAAATCCAAAAATAACAACAACAAAATGTTTGGCTTCCGTGCCGGTACGGTGATGAGAAGCGATATGGTCGTGTAATAATCATTAATGCAAAAATCGTCAAAAGAGGGCGCCATTCATAAATAGCGCCCTCTTTTGAAATTTAGCTCCAATTTTTGACAATTTCGGTGAGTTACGTTTTTAGATAATAGCCAACCTAGTTTTCTGGACCCAGAGATGGTATTTAAACATGCTTGATGTATTTTATAGGACATTTGACTGTTTAAAGTCCTGGAATATACTGATGTCTGGGTCACATATGGTTAAACCACTGTGTAATGGCAAGCGGGAGAAGGATAAAACATATGTTGGGTTCTTTGTAAATATTTACCTGATCTGCAATCAGTCTCCGTAACTCCCACTTGTACAGGTGGGAAAGGTTTGTTTCGACGAGCATGTTCCTCCTGTCCCGGTCCCTGTCCCTCAGATGATTTAGTTCTTTTCTCCTTGCTCTGTTCTTTAGCCCCTTCCACTCGAACCGCTGGTTTAGGTTTGTCTCGATGAGCAACTTCCTCCTGTCTCGGTCTCTGCCTCTCAGCTGATGTTGTCCCATTCTCCTTGTCCTGTTCTTTAGACCCTCCCACTTGAACCTGTAGTTTAGGTTTGTCTCGATGAGCAGCTTCCTGCTGACGCGGTCTCTGTCTCTCAGATGGTGTTGTCCCTTTCTCTATACCCTGTTCTTTAGCCCCTCCTGCTTGTACAGATGGTCCAGGTGTGTCTCGATGCCCAACTTCCTCCTGTTTCATTCTCTGCTGCTCTTCAGAAGGAATAATTAAAGCTAGCTCAGCCCGCCCGATTGAATGTAACGCATCTCTTAAACTCTGAAATCCTTCCTCGCGATTTGTTTGATTTCTCCACCAAGAAAGCAGCATCTCTAGGCTCCATTTTTTGTTTTCTTTGAAGGTGGTTTTGAATTGTCTGATTTCTGCTTCTTTATATCCCAGGAATTTGGCCAATGTTTCCCAGCATGATTCAGTTTTCGAAGCCAAGTCCCGAAAGAGTTGATCATCAACAGTGTGTTTGTCTGCCAAACAAAAATAAACCTTTTCGTAAGTACATGAGTATGTGATTGGTTGCTGCCTTTTTGGATTTAAAGGCAATGAAATTTAGATTTTACCATTTGGTTGAAGTAAAAGCTAATTTTAATCAGATGTATTTTAAATATCTGTGACATT
Organism: Patiria miniata; assembly: GCF_015706575.1. Taxonomy (NCBI): domain Eukaryota; kingdom Metazoa; phylum Echinodermata; class Asteroidea; order Valvatida; family Asterinidae; genus Patiria; species Patiria miniata. Next base: position 4,069,425 of record NW_024037057.1, read on the forward strand.
TTTTTTATTGATTTAATTATATTTTGGCAGGGGGTCGGACATGCTGGGAAATGGTGAGAAGTTGAAGGAGGAGGCGTTACAGCACATTAATTAAAGTCGCTCTTTAACTACAAGTACTTGTTTCACTGCTTACGTGCTAGTATGATCATGTTTTTCCCCACATGAGGCTTAAGATTATTGGGTGGTTTGTTGGGTGCATATATATTGTAGTCATACAACTTTATTACAGCTTTGCAAGTATTACAGCTTTGCATTCAAAGACCGGTTTTGCAAACACTGTTGCGCATGCGTCTAATTTTCATATCATTTGCATATCAGATCGCGCCCATTTCTCTTCGTTTTCTGTACTATAACACACAGTACACTCTTTGAAACAAAGGGTTTAACGGTGCCAGTCTGGTGGTTGGGATAACACAACCGGGCAAAAAGTTGTAATTTTTATTTTTTTTTGTGGTATAATTAAATCGTGAGACTAAAGCGGTGGGCCTAAAACCAACTCTTTTTATAATCGTTGTCTATCTATTACTTAAGTGCTAAAGTACCACTGTACCGACATCAGAAGAAGCACTGTTTTCAAATACACGACTGATTTAATGTGAATCAGAAGAGGTTGTCACTAAAAACCGCAATGCATGGCCTTTAATTCGTAAGAATGTTGATTGAAAATTAACACCATGGTTACTTTGTAAAATCTGGAGTCATCTTTACCTCAAAGTTACGAAAGTTTCTTCGGATGTACAGTCGCTGTTGTTGAGGCTGGACACTGATTTTCTCGCTTATTATCTGTTTTAAGGTAGAGCTGCGTGTCTCTGGGTCCATTTGCAAACACAGTGTCGTAGGTTTATGTGACAGGTGACTTCGGATGAAGACCTGCACATATCTGAAACTGTCAGAATGGAGGATTTGCATTGTTTTTATATATTTAACTGACATGTTAAAGTTAATAGGTGAAGGTAAAGTTCATCAATTATTAATGGAAAAATGCCTGTGCACTGCTTATAATGTGAGGAGATACGATTGTTTTTAAAAGGGCATTAATAAACAATGACAGATTTGATGAGCTTTATTTACTGAGGTAATTTTTCAACCCGGTCTACAGTGTGAACAGTCGTCCAGCGTCCAATGATGTTTTACCTGACAAGCTGAGGTTTGTCTTGATCAGAAACTTGTTCCTTTTTTAGTTTCTCTTCCTCAGTTGATGAAACCCCGTTTTGTTTGCTCTCCTCTTCAACTTCCGCATCTTGTTGCCTTTCTGGCTTGGGTCCAGCTGCTTTGTCGCTCGATTCGCTCGTTACTGTTACAGATAGGAAACCGAGTGCGTCATATTGTTTACAAACTGTGTGAACTAATGTGTTTAACATTGCTAACATTTGCATTGTTTTCTAATGACTTATTAATTTGTCGTAACATGAGTTTTTTTGAGGTCCTGAAAACAAAGCGTCTGATACAAAGTCAGGTTTTCACTAATAGCTCACCTGGTACATTTTCAGTCAACCCGATGGTCTCTAATGCTCGCCTCAGCTTCTGAGCTGCTTCGTCGCGATCTGTCGTCTTTTCCAACCAAGTGAGAAGCATGTGACGGCTCTCTTCAGCGCTGCCTTTGTTGGTGGTTTGGATGTTTGCAATTTCCGCTTCTTCATATCCTAGATGTTTAGCTACTTCCTTCCATGATGATTCAATTTTCGGAGACAAGACCTTGAGGTACTCATCATCAATGGCGGCCTTGTCTGCCAAAAGAATTTTAAAGTGTGCCTTCAGTGAAACATTTTCTATTGCCCACAGGGGTATATGGTATCAACGTATAGCAGTTAACTTATATTATTAACTACAGCCGCAACAAAGACAGACATTCGTTCATCATAAACAGCTCAACTAAAGATAGCAAAATCTCCATAGAAGGTAGTTTGTTCACCTGAACATAAATCGTTTCCCGAACTTGGTCATTTACCTTTTGGTACCTCGTCGTTTTTAAGTTCCTCTTCCTCGGTTGATGCCGCCCCGTTTTGTTTGCTCTCCTCGTCAACTCCTGCATCTTGACGCCTTTCTGGCTTGGGTCCTGCTGCTTCGTCTCTCGATTTGCTCATTACTGATGTAAGAAGGAAAACAGAGTGACCATCATGTTATTGTTTATTATATAACTGACATACAGATCCTAGTCATTTGATTGGTGGAACTCACATCACGTGGCATTCGTTATTGCTCTCATTCATGTCACGGCTCAAAAAGTACTATCCGCCCATGGGGAATGGGAAATACTATTCAACAGTTAGGATCATGACGCGGTATTTGTGTGCAAATGCATGCTGGTGTGCATGTTCAGCGTTGCGCGTAGCGCGTATTGTTCCAAAGAGCCAGCGCTACAGCGTTGGGTTCAAACATTTTCGTGAAGGGGTGGTTTGGAAGAGACAAATACATTTTTCTCCAGGTTTGTATTGAAATAAAAGTTCAAATATATCAAATGACAAGGATCTATATGTCAGTTATATAAAACAAATACTGAGTGGCTTTAAATTGTGACATGGGAGGAATATTATCGCTCGGTAATATCTGGACTTTTCCATTTCACTCGGCTTCGCCTCGTAAAATGGAAAAGTCCAGATTTTACCTTGCGATAATATTCCTCCCATTCCACGCTGAGCCACTCAATATTTGTATACCAAATGTGTTTAAACTGTCTTTAGTGTTTTGTTTGACATACAACGAGGCCGTTTTAATTGCTAGGGCCTATTTATTTGTTTAAAGAGCTAAGTATGAGTGCCATACCCATATTTTTTGTTCTGAAAATACATCGTCTCAATCTAAATGCAGTTAGAAAGCACTTTTGAATAATAGAAAACTGTTTGTTCACATTAATTTAGCTCACCTGGTACATTTTTGGCCAAATCAGTCAACCCGATGGCCTCCAGTGCTCGTCTCAGATTCTGAGCTGCTTCATCGCGATCTGTCGTCTTTTCCCACCAAGTGAGTAGCATGTGACGGCTCCCTTCAGTGCTGCCTTCGTTGGTGGTTTGGATGTCTGCAATTTCCGCTTCTTCATATCCTAGGTGTTTAGCCAATTCCTTCCATGATGATTCAATTTTCGATGACAAGTCCTTGAGGTACGCTTCATCGATAGTGGCTTTGTCTGCCAAAATGAATGTTAAGTTTTAGTCAACATTTTTCAAATGCTTTCACCACGGTTTAAGTTATATCGTACCAGTTAACTTATGTACTACAGCTGCAGCAAACTAGACTCTTGTTCTTTAATAATAGCTAAAATTTAGATTGTTTGTTTACTTGAACATTTATTCCTAACCTCTTTCATTTACCTTTTGGTACATCATCGTCATTCGGATCTTCTATGGGCAGCTCGAGAGAGATGATTTCATTTTTGTCGACACCATTCTCCTCAAGTGTGAGCAAGTCACAGAGCTAACAAAGTGAATAATGTAAGAAAGTAAATTACTTGATCAGGAGAAACAAGGAGGATATAAGATGTTAATCATTCAAACTTCCAGCAAATTACGCTCGTTGAAGCCTTTCATAGTGTGGAGGGAAGGGCTGTGATTTTTTGAAAGTACTGTTTAAAACGTGAAAAGAATATGAGATCTTGCATTCTACATATACCCTTTCTAAAATACCACAATGCGAAACTCTAGGTGTTGATATTTCAAATTGAACAAATTATCCGTACCGGTATTATTAATGACGGTATACCTACCTGGAAGATTTCCCTGATGTACAGACGCTGATATCGTGCCTCAACACCGATCTTCTTTTGGATTACCTCTTTTAGAGATAAGACGGATGTCTCGGGATGGAGTTCGTAATAAAGTGTCTTGGGTTTTTGTCGGAGGGGAGTCCGGACAAAGACCTGCAGTTTCTGTTTTACGTCTTTGGTATTGCTGTGAAAATAGGGAGAAATCATGTGTAGTTTTAGAAATGCGTTATTCTAAAATAGAACGGGATCTGTGAACTATTCACTTGGAAACTATAGTCAAAGTAACGTCCACTGTCACGAGTCTATGAAAAGTATTGCACAAGTTCAATCATGTTTTACACAAGTAGCTGGAAAGAGTCAAAGATTCAACAAATCCTTTGACATTAAGTTACAATTATGACCCTCATTTGAAATGAATAACTGTCGTTTCTGTATACCTCTGAATTTCATGTGTCTGCTTTGATTGTCTTTGGATCCATCGTTTCGATGGTCTCCTTTTCCCAAGAAAAACCGGACTGGCGTCTAGCACAGTAATCGTCGATAGGTCAGTAGTTTCTAGAAATGGTTTGGCGTGACGAGCAAAGGAAAATATCTCCTTTTGTGCTCGAGTGTGTACAATAAACCGACCACAACAACTACGAGGTCACATTAAATTACATTTGTGTGGCTAGAGTTTTCTTTCAGGAAGATGTTTTAAGAAAAAAAAAGCTCTTCCTTCAAAGGTTTACTTTTTGGTTTTTGCCTAATGAGAAGGCGGGTTGTCTGTACAGAATCACAGAGAAAAACGCCCTCTTCCTGAATCCAAATCCTGAATGGTCTTTCGCAGCATTTTGGTATTTGCCGAGTTGAAGTAAGGTGTGAAGTTCACTCGCAGAGAGGGAAATTATCTAGAAGTTGTCCATGTGCTGGCGTTCAATGCCCTACTGCGATGGATTGTATGTAAATCAGCTATACGCCCCTCTAAGTAAACACACTTCTAGATAATATTAATTGTAACTCGATGTAAGCATACCTATTTTCGTTTTGATAATGAAGCCTACCAAGGTACGTAGCACAGACTACACCTGATGTGGTCTTGTTTCAACTGGTTTGTACATGACGAGGCGGGACACCAGATCATGTGTTTATATTAAGTGGTTTACCAAACCACGTATTCATCCCCGGTACGGCTTCGTCTCTGAATGACAGAATCATTCTTGGAGATTGTAATGTCACAACCAAACGGATATTCTTCAAACGTTGGTTTCATATGCAAAACATATAGAAATAACAAACGGGTACACAGTAAATAATATATGTTACTTGCTTAAAGATTATATGAGTTAATTGCTTAAAGATTGTAAAAGTGTATTTGTGCCGTTCTTACATTCATGTTTTTTATGTGTTTGTACATTTGCGTAAAAAGGCCATTAACTTGTCCACAATGGGATATTAATAAAAATTTGATTTTATTGAATTGTATTGAAGCAGAACAAGGGCCTGTACGGAGCCGGATTCCCCTAAGTAAGGGACCTCGAATTCTCCCGAAGCGAAAACAGAACCGAAGCACGGGAAACCCAACTCTATTGGGTTTTATCTAGCCAGCGGCATCAGACTTTGTAAACAATCGCAGAAACGCCGTAAACACTTCAGTTTGGACCTTTGATACATGGCGTCATATTTTAGATAACAGTCATTAAGCACTAGGGGACACATATTCATTATTAGGGTACAATCTTTAAGACTCTCAGGTTACGGTAGCATGCCCTCAGAGCAGAAAAATATTCCAATATTTAAAGCTACTCCAAAGCCCTTTGTTGGGTAAATGTGAGTGGTTTAACGCCTTTTAAAATGTTGTTTTTCCCAGGCTATTTAGGCATTCCATCCCGAGTTTTATTTTCATTGCTTATATTTATTGGCAATACAGAAGTTTGAAGTTGGAGGCATTGCATATAGCGAATCGAAAGAAAAAAAAAGGACATTTTGTCATAGAATAATTACCAAATTATACACATATACACGTGATATGCCGATTCTTTATATTTGTCAAATACACTATGTATGGCCGATTTTATTTTATTCATTATGAAAGAAGCTATGAAACTTCTTGAATGAATGACAATTTTACAGTGGTTTTACACAGAACATGGCGTCGTTATAGCGCCCTCACTCGCTCAACACGGCCGATGCTTTGTCAAATACACTTTAAATGGCCTACACTTTATATGCCCAATTCCTTATATTTGTCAACTACACTTTATATGGCTGATTCTTTATATTTGAAAACTACACTTTATACGGCCGATTTTTAGTGTTTTTAAACTACACTTATATGGCTGATTCTTTGTATTTGTTATCTACACTTCATGTGGTCGATTTTTCATATTTACAGAAATTCAAATTCAAATTCGATTTTTATAATGTGAGTCAAGAATGAGCCATTATTTTTTTCTCTTAGATTTTGTATTGTGTATAATGAGGAACAAATCAAGTCTTTTTTCATGACGATTGTGATTTTTGGCGGTTTACCTTGGCAGGTTTCCATCTATTAATGGAGGTAGAAATACCTGCGTGGTTCAAGGGTATAGGCCCATTCATCAGTAGGTTTCGGTAAATGATCAGTCGTGGGCAGGTGAATTTTGTAATAGTTCTATTAATTTAAGAGAAATAACTAACAAATAGATTTATGCAAATTAAACGAAATTTTCACATTTACTGGTCAATAACATGTAATTTATTTCTATGCTATTTTTTATTAAATAGGTTGAGTCACACTCTTGAAAATCTTTTAACCATTTTGATTCACCCTGATTGAGATTTCTGCTCGGAATGACATCAAAGCTTTGCTCATCAATATAGAAATTTGCATTAGCATAAAAACTAAAAAGGCACCAAAATAACCTACAAAAAGGAAGAAAGGAAATTAAGGGAAAAAAATGGGATACAAAGCTGCGTTTTCAAGGATTGCATTAAAAAAAATACATTGCATGGGCGCTTTAAAGGGAATATACATCATTTGCTTTAGCTGTAATTTTCAGAAATGGATGGAATTGGGGGGTTGGAAATATATAGCAAATATAAGTTACACTGACTTTTTTGAGGTTTTGGGTTCGAAAATGCTATAAAAACCAAGAAAAACAATCATTTTCCTGTAGTCTGGTTCCCTGGCTCCATTTAAGAAGAAACAGAGCAGTTTACAAATATTGGGGAATTGTAAGGTCAGGGAACCAGTCTAGCTGGCTTGTACCCGTTCATAGGTGTGTAATCGATTGCAAACAAGCGCGATGGTCAACTGGGGCCAGTATTTGAAAAAAAGCAAGTTTTTTCCAACGCTGATCGGCCGATCAGCGTTGGAAATTGATACAAAAATACCACTTTCCTTGAAAATGACAGTATACCAGGTGCCATGATTTTACAGGATGCTTTACACTGTCATTCACTAACAGTCCAGCAAGGTATTTCAAAATGATTTGATAATTTTATTTTTTGATGTTTGCAAATGTTGTATTTTCCCTTTAACTCTTAACTCGTGATGCGCATAATTATTTTCGTTCAGTTGGTATTAAGTGTGCCCTACCAAGGTAGCACAGATAACACCTGATCTGGGCTTGTTTCAGCCGGTTAGTACATGACAAGGCGGGACACCAGATCATGGGTTCATCTTTGGTTTTTTCAAACCACGGATTAGTTTACAGATGTGGCTTCTTCTCCGACAACATAATCACTTTTAACCTTTCCAATGCCATGCACCAGCGGGTGGATAGTCTTCAAACTTTGGCTTTATGTTATTTGATTTAAAGTTGCTAAAGCAAAACCAGTGCATACTGAGCCTGATTCCCGTTAGTCAGGGGCTTCGGACTCTCCCGAAGCTCAAACGGCCGCGGAACGGAAGCCGAGCGCGGGAATACCCAATTATATTTGGCGTATCTAACCCTCAGCATCGGACTATGTAAACATTCGTATAAACGCCGTAAACACTTCAGTTTTTGGACCTTGGAAACACGGCGTGATTTTAGATAATATGCCCTAGTCAGTGAGCCTGTAAGGGCCTATTATTATTTACGGGTACAATCTCTTCAACTTTCAGGTTTTCGGCAGCATGCACTCATGGCATTTAATCATTCCAAAAAAGTTTTAACAACCCTTCTCGCTTACTCTGGCATATATCAAAATCGCTTCTATGAGAGTTTTAAGGGTCAAAATATTCCAATGTCATTACAGTTAATTATTGTTTATGAAAATGCATTACCTCCCCTTCTGATAAAAAAAATCATTTCTTTTTTTTAAGTGATCATACACGAATCAATTTTGATCACGTGATTCTTCAGGAACTGTTTCAAGATATTGCAGAGTTGTAAACACAACCACAGTTTTGAAGTTCCGTCCACGGATCACAAAAAGGGTAGTGTTCTTGCAGTAAAACGAAAACAAATCATATGGTTGTCTATATGCTCAGGCCCAGATTAAGTGTTTCGTAGGCCCTAGGCACCAGTGTTCCGAAGAATGAAGAAGTAAGGGGAAAGGAAGAGGGAATATGTACGGAGCTTTTAAAGGGACATAGGTGAAAAAAAAAATTGAAAAAATCATCGTAAGAATGAAAAAAATCTGCGTTCGAACGAAAAAAATCTGCGTTCGAACGAAAAAAATCTGCGTTCGAACGAAAAAAATCTGCGTTCGAACGAAAAAAATCTGCGTTCGAACGAAAAAAATCTGCGTTCGAACGAAAAAAATCTGCGTTCGAACGAAAAAAATCTGCGTTCGAACGAAAAAAATCTGCGTTCGAACGAAAAAAATCTGCGTTCGAACGAAAAAAATCTGCGTTCGAACGAAAAAAATCTGCGTTCGAACGACAAAAAATCTGCGTTCGAACGAAAAAAATCTGCGTTCGAACGAAAAAAAATCTGCGTTCGAATGAAAAAAATCTGCGTTCGAACGAAAAAAATCTGCGTTCGAACGAAAAAAATCTGCGTTCGAACGAAAAAGCTGTTTGCTGTTTGCTGTAAGCTGTTTGCCCTCCCTGTGCTGCCCCACCACTTATGTGGGTGATTTGGTCATGTTTTTTCAGGTCCAACATGCATGACATATGTGCCCAATATAGGTCCGTGGCCCAAGTACAGGAATTTCAATAACTGGTCTTAAAGCAGTCTATGAGCTTTCAAACGGTCTTACTAGGGCTTGCTGTTAGTTGGTCATGACGTTTGACCATTGCAATGAAGTTCTAGCTAATTGTCCTTCTTTTTTTAAGAGTCCCTATCCTGTTACAATACTAGCTACAACCCCCCCCCCCACCCCATCAGTCCCACCCATTATGCTATGCTGAGGCAACACACTTATGAGACATTTTATAAAGTAATTTGCCTTTTTGGTTTCTTTTTATAAAGTGAGGCAAGTTCAAAAAAATAATTAAAAAAGGCTATATAATTATCTTTCAAGTTTTTCAGATAAAAAAATATAACTGGTCGTCATTGTGTTTTTTCAAAAATTTGTCTATCCACAAATCCTTTACAGTATAAATGTTCATTCCTAATCCTTGTAATAGTTCCAAACTTTAGAAGCGACTGACATGTATATATTGTTTGATCATTTCTGGCTTTCAATAAGCCTATTTTACTAGTCTAACACTTGTACATGTACATGTACTTTCTGCTTCCTCACTTTCAGATACGGGATTCACTAATTAGCTGATTCCTACTCATACTCATAGCAATTGACAAACATGTCGGGCTATTCTGATAGCCATGGCTAGCCCGACATGTTTTTTTGGTGGCCCATGGATAACCAGTTAAATGTGGAGAAACTGTTGCATTTACAAGAGCATGATATGAGTCACATCATGATTGATACGTTTTACATGTTTGGTACAACAGTTTTCAGGGCAAAGAATGTTTTGACCCACAAAAATCACCCACATAAGTGGTGGGCAGCACAGGGAGGGCAAACAGCTTACAGCAAACAGGAAACAGCTTTTTCGTTCGAACGCAGATTTTTTTTCGTTCGAACGCAGATTTTTTTCGTTCGAACGCAGATTTTTTTCGTTCGAACGCAGATTTTTTTCGTTCGAACGCAGATTTTTTTCGTTCGAACGCAGATTTTTTTTCGTTCGAACGCAGATTTTTTTCGTTCGAACGCAGATTTTTTTCGTTCGAACGCAGATTTTTTTCGTTCGAACGCAGATTTTTTTCGTTCGAACGCAGATTTTTTTCGTTCGAACGCAGATTTTTTTCGTTCGAACGCAGATTTTTTTCGTTCGAACGCAGATTTTTTTCGTTCGAACGCAGATTTTTTTCGTTCGAACGCAGATTTTTTTCATTCTTACGATGATTTTTTCAATTTTATTTTTTCACCTATGTCCCTTTAAAAGCTCCGTAAATATGAACAAAGTGGAGAATGTAAATAATAAACACCGCTGCTTAAAACTGCGCGAAGCTAAAATCAGGTTCTGAAACCCATGGCAAAAGATTGTACATTCTGTCATGTCGGCACAAGCTGCCGCGCGAAGTCGCTTCATATACGTGGGTTGACAGCTACAGTTGTGCAAAACACAAGCACGTGCTCGCTCGCACATATATGAATTGAGCTGATTCTTATTTAGTGACAACTAAAAAAAAGGGCATATTTCGACATAGAGTCAAGCTACAATTTTGATATTTGAGCAACAGAGCATCTGCAATCCAAAATTTTCACAGGGCTCTTATTTAAAGTATCCCCGGACCCCACGCCTTCAGGTCTTCGCGCTCGCATATAAAACATTTTACAAATATAGGATTTAAAGAACTCCTCCCCCCCCCCCCCTTGCTGTCTGGGATAAGGAAACAGGCCTGTACAAGGTATGCGCAAAGGTACTGATCATGTACATGCAGTTTTGCGACAATGATATAAAAAAGATTATAGCTGGATTTTGTATTTTCGAGCAATTTTAAAAAAATAATTTCGAACGATTACAGTAAAAGCTCTCAATATAACAAATTAATCATTCTTGCAATTGTCCTCCGATAGAAAAGAAAGAAAATAAAACAAAAAGTTATGTGGCGATGGCCAAGTCTTCAGAAGTCGGACTTATGACCCTAACTCAATAAGCCCCTTACCGACTTCCATATAGAACTCTTCCGGGACTCGGTACCCGGCCCACCACACCTCCTTCCCTGTATATCCATGTAACTCGAAAGTCAGGCATCATAAAGGGAGGAAATGAGGTGGCACCTTAAGCCTTGCTGCCGAGTCAGCAAAAGAACCCCGTACCTATACGCAGACGCCAACCTGGACTTCGCAGACAGTCCCAACTTGTGAGTCAGCTTACCAACCGACCGAGCTAACTGCTGTTGGTAAATGACGACGGGAAATTAATACTCTTAAATGACAGAACCGCGGGCATCGAAACCCAAAAAATGACACCAAGCGGGTTCGAACCCCTTTACCCCGGGTCCGCTGTCAGACAGCTTAACAAGTAGGCTGTTTCAGTAAGTGCTTTTCTCTTTGCGTTTAAAACATAATCCTTATTTCCGCATTGGGGGAGTTACTTTGTGTTTCATAGCTGCACGAAAGACGCATCAGCATCGCGCTATACACACAAATGCTGTTACGAAACTCTTTTCTACGATCACTTAAGTACCGAGCAGTTAACTATTCAGAATGACTACGAGCAATTAACCTTACCAAGCTCGTCCTTATTCTGTCTCATCATTATTGTTTCGCGTCGCGCGTCTTTCGGCCGGCACTGACATGTCGCGCTGATTGAGAGAAAGTCTAGCAAGTCTCCCCTACCTCATTAAATTAATCTATATCAAACTACTGACCCGTTTACAAATATTTACGAGGGAATTTTGTTTGTCTGATTTTAATTCAGATCCCTTAGCTAAATTCATCCTTGGAAATTAATCTTTTCTTGTACTTACGCTAGGGAATTAAGTCAAGAGAATGATGCCATTATTATACAATGTCACATTAACTTCAGCCGGTGGCATGATTAGAATCGTGACCACGCGAGTACAATGACGTCCAGTGGCGTAAATCTTTGCTGGCGAGTGGGGGGGGGGGGGGGGGGGGAGGTGATTGGGGATGACCAAAATCACAAAATTTGGGCAATTCACAATGCAGCGCACCACAAAGAGTTTGCCATGGAGAGTCAGTTTTTCAAATTACGGTCGACAAAAAAGGCCATTTGAATGAGTGTCATTAAACAACTTTAGCTAATTGGCTTTAAATTTGGGTATAGCGTTCTGCCGCCTTACTAAAAACACTATATTGATACAAAGAAAAGAAAAAGGCAAATTTATACTCGAATTATAGGCTTGCGAAACTACTGACCGGAAAAAAGTAACAATTTCAAATGTCCCGCACTGCAAATTTGTCGACCATCTCGCACAATGCACTAGGAAAAATGAACAAGCGAGTATTTAACAAGCGAGTATAATATTTACTAACACTTGCACATTAAATACGCCAATCGGCGGCGGCGGAACATTTTTAAAATTGGGGCATCACCAAAAAGAGGCATTTGCTCATAAAAAAGCAAGCTTCCGTCGGTGTGAAAGAGGAGAAAACTTTTAAACTATTTTCGTTCACATTGCAAGGAATACATGTAATTGTCATCCAGAGCAAAATTTACTTCCAATATTGATATACGCTTTTAAAAATGTTTGCATTACATTTTAAAAGCGTGAGGAGCACTATTATTTCCCATTTTTAGAGGGGTCATTCGTGTTTTCGAGGGATAGTTTTCCAGCTCGAGAAGGTTCTCAATTTTGTTAATGCGCGAGGCATTTGTGTTTTTGAGGGGCACTTTTGCTTTACAAGAGAGGAGATCATTTTTATACTCAATTATAATGCTTTCATGTGCGTTTGAGGACAGTTTTGTTTTCATCTCGAGGGGGCACATTTGTGACCTAATGTGGCAAAATGAGGAATGTCTCCCAAAACCATGTTATAAGTATTCAACGCCTTTTGGATAGACTAGGAAAATCATGTAAAACGAACTGGAAAAATGTACCCCCCCCCCAATTGTTCGTAGGCCCCCACATTTTTCGTAGGCCCTCGGCAAAGTGCCTTCTCTGCCTATTGGGTAATCCGGGCCTGTATATTCTGGCATTCAGTGAACTACTGCGATGGATTGTATGTAAATTAGCTGTACGCCCCTCTGAGCAAACACACTTAACTGTGACTCGTGATGCGATTGTTTTTGTTTTGGTATTTAAATGAACCCTTTGCGAGGTACGGTAGCACAGACTACACCTGACCTGGCCTTATTTTAATAGGGTTTGTACATGACGATGCAGGACACCAGATCATGGGTTTATCTTTGGGGGCTTCGCAATCTCTCCCGAAGCCAAAACGGAACGGAATCCGTGCATTGGAAACCCACTTATATTTAGCTTTATCTAGCCAGCGGCATCAGACTTTGTAAATATCGCAAAAGCCGTAAACAATTCAGTTTTTGGACCTTGGAAACATGGCGTGATTTTAGATAATATGCCCTAGTCAGTGAACTTGTAGGGTCCAATATTTATTTCTGGGTACAATCTTTCAAACTTTCATGTTTTCAGTAGCATGCACTCAGTGCATGAAATCATTCCAAAAAGCAGCCTCAAAAACACTCTTTTTGTGGGGCAAATTTTGTGAAACAATAAATGCTTCAACGCCTTTATTTTTCAAAGTCGCTCTCCCCGTGCTATTTCATAGTTTCACGGCGAATTATTTTTTTAGCAAAATGAAATGTGTTTACTTTGCATAACAACATAACAACGAAAATCGAGTTTAAGCATGAAATATTCATTTACCAAATTGTGTATTATAATTCTGCCTTACCACAAAAAAAATAGAATAGACGCCCACATTGAAATCAAACGATTGCCTTCAAAACAAATATAATTGTTTCGGGGAAAAAACAAGAACAGGGTGCAAAATTATGTACACATCACCGTGGGGTGTGAGAGATAAGTAACACTATGGTTACAAAGTCGCGATGTACGTCGTTGGGTATCGGGCAAACGCTCGGCCTCATTCATTGGTCAGTTGTTTGAGGAAAATACATGTAGATGGTTTCTTCTTCTTTGCGGTGACGTCGTGTCGGCCGCAGTTGCGTGGCACGCATGCTCAGAAGGTAAAACGTGCTTGCTGATTTACAACTACTGAAGACTACCGAAGGCGAAAAACAGGCCTAGTTATTTGACGAAACTTGTACAAGAAGGAATAGTTAAGAAAAAATGGTAGGGCAAATGAGTCAAGCATTGATTATCTGATGGCATGCTATTCACCATCTGAAGAAAATTCTCAAACAATTACCCAAAACTTGAGACCAAAACAAGTGTGCTCAAACTGGCTCATTAAGCCGTGATAGCCGGGCAGCTCAGCACAACTTAACCGCCGCCGAAAATTCCTTTTGGCTGAGCGTATACAGATTGACGTGCAACATAACTCTTTGTAAGTGGTATATTCCCGAGCCGAAGAAAGATCTTTCAGCGCTGTTGACAGTTGCGTCGTGTGCCAAGGAAAAGGACGTTAGCAGCCCAGGCACACAGAAAATCACTTTTGGAGATAATTGAATTGAAAGGTTTTGTGCTCCCATTTCTAAATAAAAAATCACATCAGGCTGAAATTTGGGCACATGAAGGTCGTTCATAATTAATTGTTTTGTGCATTTTTATATCGAAATATTACTTAATTTTGAAGTTATTTAAATACTAACTCTCCGACAAACACGTTTCAACAACTCTTTTTGCTCACTTAGCTTTTCTTTAGTTTTAGAAAAAAACAACCAGAATCGCTCAAAAGTCCGCTACGATGATAGATAACATCTTTTTTAGTACATATGTTCAGGATGGCTTATCCAGTACTTCAATATATCAAAACCTTGGCTCCTATGGTCAACATATTCCAAAGTGATTACTGTTAATTATTGTTTAGTTCTTGAAAGGTATTACCTCCTTTCTCTGATAAAAAAAAGATTTCTTTTTCATAGCTGATACCAGTGTTGGAGGTCTTGAGGCCGATTGTCATGGCCTCGGCCTCGACCTTGGCCTCGGAGGTGCAAAGGCCTCGGCCTTGGCCTCGGCCTCGGAGCCTTCCGGCCTCGGCGAATCGGTCGAGGCCGGCTCGATGCCGCCCATGTTGATGTGTTTTCTATTCTAATTAATTTCAATTTTTTACCGTATCAAACCCTCGAGATGATTCTGCCGCAGTGGGTCCCGTGAAACGAACGCATATACAATGTACGCACGAATGAACTGGAAATGGTTGCAATGAACGTACGTAGCATCTTCGCCTAGCTTGCGCTTCAGCTTTCCACGTGCGTGCAAGCGTTATAACTGTTAGGGCCCTGTCACACTTCTGCGTATCCTAATTCCTTATGAGTTGCGCATTGACATTTGTTTCATTCGCAGTCGTACGCTCAATACGCACCTCATATGCATCTCTATCGTTTTGTGTAGGTTTTATGTAAGCAGATATACGCATGGTACGGCCCAGTACGCAGGATAGTTTTGGGCATGCACAAAACTACGCTGCGTACCAGTGGCGTAGCCAGGAATTTTTCTGTGGGGGGGGGGGGGGGGGCTGGAAAATTTCATGAGGGGGGGGGGGGCGTCATGTAGGGGCGTCAATCGCTTCTCAAAAGTGGGGGGGGGGGACATACCTTGATCAGAACTGATGCGAGCGCGAAGCCCTTACGGCGTGGGGGTTCGGGGCCCGCTTAAGGGCCCCGAAAAAAATTGGATTCTCGATGCTCTGTGGTGTGATCTGAGGCAATTTCTTACCACTTTAACCAATAATTATCTTAGCACAAAAGATAATAATTTAAACATTATTTTCGAGTTTTTCTCAGCTAAAGGCATAAGATAATTTTTTGAACATTGTTTTCGAGGTGGGGGTCATTGAATCAGCTATCAGAATTCTGAGCTATAGACGTTGGGTTCGGGGCCCGCTTAAGGGCCACCAAAAAATTTGATTCCAAATGCTCTGTGGTGCTTTCTGAGGCAATTTCTGACCACTTTAACCAATATTTTCTAAGCAAAAGATACATTGTAGTACATAATAGGGCCCTGTAAATGAGACACGAGTTCAAAAATCTGGGGGGGGGGACATTTGATATTGTGTCCCCCACCCTTCAATAAGTGGGGGGGACCAGTCCCCCTGTCCCCCCAGGATTGACGCCCATGGCGTCATGTAGATCGATGATAATTTATTTAGAAACTCAAAATCTCAGTGGGGGGGGGGGGGGGGGGCAATGGAGGCGACAAGGTTTCATGGGGGGGGGCTGTCGCCCCCACGGCCCCCCGTGGCTACGCCACAGATTTCAAGGAATTTTAATTGGTCTTTTATTATTATTTAGCTTATATGAATGGAGGAAAAAGTTTGTGCATGGCCGATTCGCGTGATATCGCAGACTGAAACTCACGAACCACCTTTCTATAATACGTGTTCCGTGGTGTGAGCGAGCAGTGCAGTGGGTGTTAATATAATTATCATTATGCGCTATGTCACGCCAGTTGTCAGCTTACTTGTCCGCGGTTTCCGGTCGAAGGGTCGTTTCTCAGTGGTCATCATGTGGATCATTCGCGACTATTTAGATTTAGATCAATGATAATTTGTTTAGAAACTCTAAATCTCAGTGGCGGGGGGGGGTGACAAGGTTTCATGGGGGGGCGGTCGCCCCCCCACGCCCCCCCCCCCCCCCGGTGGCTACGCAACTGCTGCGTACGCTGTTACGCAGGTCATAAGTTATACATACGCAGCGCATCGGTCCAGCATCGGTCGAGTGCGTTACGAGTACGCTATGTGTTCGTGACGCACCCCGTCAACATTATGAGCAGCCTGTATTGGACGTATACATAGCATACTTGCAGCGCAGATGCAACGCACGCTAAACGGCGAGCGGGGGAAATGCGGCGGGAATACGCTCAGAAGTGTGTCAAGCATGCGGTCGGCATAAATCAGGTGCGTCCGGAATACGCTCGGCAAGCGCACTGCATACTGACCTATTCGCAGCCCGAAAAATAATGTTGTGCACTGCATACGCAACTCATACGCATCTCATACACAATGGATGCGATGAATTCGTTACTTGTACGCTAGATGTGCGTCGCACATAAGTTAAAGTGATCAAAACATTTCGACATTAATTGAGCGTACGGCTGCGTATTGAACATTTTGGATAAGGAACTCATAAGGAATTAGGATACGCAAAGGTGTGACAGGGGCTTTATCGCGTGCCAGACTACATAAGTCTGGCACCAATCCCATTTGCGTACAATAACTTGTGGTAGTAGACTAGTCTGGTTGCAGGTTGTACAAAATTTTCTCGTTTCGCCTCTGTACACCGACCTTTAAAAATGATTTGCGGCAAGGTGAGGCGAGCTTAATCATATCTTTTTATAGACCACTGTTTCAGTAAAAGTCTGAACTTTCTGGGTACGATCGAGTGTACTTGTCCGTACCATTTTATTTTCTCATAAAGATATGGAAAAACAATTACGATTTATCAAGTAGATTATATTTTTACACGGTGATTTAAATGAAAGTTCGGCTCACACGTTAATGTTTGGCGCAAATGGTCGATATGGAAAGCGCGATTTGAGAATTCGTTTTTCCATCCAAATGAATGCAAAGTTCGGAATGAATGTTTTAATAATAGGAGTCAGTATTCCTCGTGGTACCAGGATACTTTTTTGTATTTTTAGAGCCATGTTGATACTTATTACATGTATAAGCACGGTTTGAAATTGACTAATTTTGCCTGGTTACAGCTATACGGCCAAAACCTCTGGACTCCCTACCTCTTACCATGATCTTAAAATTCTTCGAAGCCATTGGATTAAAATCGGATGATCCGAGAATTCATGGTCATTTTGATGAACTGAGTGATATCATGCACGCATGTTCCGTGTCGCCGTGTTGTTTGGAGCGGGATTGGCCATTGCCAGACTTTCTCTGGTACCGCGGTATTAACAGTGATACATGCGTGGACACTAATCCCGTTGTGTGGAGCGGGATTGGAACTATGCTTTGCCCGTGCGTAACGGCGGGACGTCTGGCATTGTCTGGTCGCATCGCGGTGTTTGCTCGGCACGCGCCTGGACAGTGCGAAGGTCGGGGGGGGGGGGGGTCGTAACTTTTTGGTTATGAGTGGTAAAAATTCCGATTCCAAAATCAAGTTGTTGTTTATTTAATGGGGATTTCTATGATATGAAACATTTTGATAGGTTTTGAAAATAAGATTTATAAAACATGCTAAAAGTAAATGATGTAAATCTTACAGAATAGAAACTCAAAATTTGGCCATTTAAATTGTTGTATCTCCAAAGGGCAAACACCTATGAGCCTGATTCAAACGCCATTAATTTGGTTGTGTAAAAAGCTTGAGATTTCTTTCTTTAAAAAATAAAATTCGCCGGACTCCCTTCAAGAGGAAACCCATTGCAAGCTGTAAATTTGGAAGCCGGGCACTCCAAAACTCAGTGAATTCAACTAAAAAGATGTTAAAACTCCAACATAATCTTAGCCTTGTTTTAGTGATTTATATTTTATTACGCGGTTGTGGCCTCGGCCTCGGCCTTGGCCTTGGAGGTTGTGGCCTCGGCCTTCGCCTCGGCCTCGGAGGTTGTGGCCTCGACAACAACACTGGCTGACACACATCCATTTTGATCATGAGATTCGTCAGAAAGTGTTTCAAAATATTCACCCTGAAGGGTTAGGATGTGCTGGGGTGGTTTGGAGAACTGAGCAGCTCCATTCCCACTGAAGTGCCCCATTGTATAGCACGGCGTCTCAACATTAGCCTCTCCTATCCAAATCCTACTGCCTGGCTTCTCGTGCAAACTCCTGTTTCTACTGAATGGCAGAGGGTGTCAGCGAGTTCTGGCGCTATAACCAGTTGCTTCGGGTAGGTGGAGCTCGTCAACCTTGGTTGGAAGTCCGCCTAGGAGAAGGACAACTCTGATTTCAAACCCGGGTAGGTGGAGCTCGTAAGCCTAGGTCGGCGATCTGCCTAGGGGAAGGACAACTCTGATTCCAAACCCGGGAAGGTGGAGCTCGTTAGCTATGCCATAAAATAGTGGGCACGGCTCATGCCCGGTGCTGAGGTACCAAGAGCGGATGAGGGAAATCTATCCCAAACGGTCGAGCTGAGGCGTGACTTGCGTCTTGCAAAGTTGTTGCTGCATGCGGTGGTGATGGAGCGAAGGGCGGATGAGGGTCCTTGTTGACCCCAACGGCTGAGTCGGCCAGGAGGACGGCGACCCCTGGTTAGTATAGCATTGAAAGGAATGAAAATGACGCGAAACAAACCAAATCCTATACTTCCAGCGGCGGGAGTCCGCAGGAAAACAGCAGCTGGACGCGGCACTGGCCCTAATGGGCTACATGACGGCGGGTCTTTAAACCCTGACCATTCTGGGAGGGACCAGCCTGACTCCAGAGCCAAGACCACTGTGCAACTGTTGAAATGTAAGAGGAACCTCACCTTCTCAACATTCAACGCTTGTACTATACGGGAGATGTCTAGAGCTACGGCTAGCTGTAGCAGGAGATGTAGTGTAGATGTACTTGGCATACAGGAGCACAGACGTGTTCATCCTGACGAGGAGATCCGTTTCGACATGGTTAAAGGGGTGGATCTCATCACATCCTCTGCGTGGAGAAACCCAACCACCAGGGCTGCGGTAGGAGGAGTCGGACTACTGCTCAGCAGGCGGGCAAGGAAGGCACTCCAGAGTGTCAACTCTCTCAGTCCACGCGTCCTCGTCGCTACATTTGATGGCAACCCTGCCACCACAGTAGTAGTGGCCTCCTCACCCCACAACCACAGTGAGGAGGCTGATGTTGAACAGTTCTACCTGGATCTCCGAGCAGTAGCTGAACAGGTGCCTGTGCATCACTTCCTTACCTTTCTCGGCGACTTCAATGCCTGGATAGGGAGAGACGATGCACTCTTTACATACCATGATGAGACGAACCGGAACGGGGAACATTTGGTCAGCTTTATCGAGGAACACAATCTACTCGCGGCTAATACCATGTTCCAGAAACGGCCTAGCAAATTCTGGACCCACAAGGACAGAGCTTCTGATGACAAGTGTCAACTAAATTACATCTTGGTACGACGTAAATGGCGTAACAGTGTAGTTAACGCTGAAGCGTTCAGCACGTTTGAAACTGTCAATTCGGATCACCGGGTTGTATCAATGAAAGTGAAGCTCAGTCTTAGACGGCCGAAGGCAAGCAAACCTAAGGAGAGGGTAGACTGGAGAATGTTTTCGACGCACGCTGAACTTTAAGCCCAGTATACAGTGGAGGTCAAGAACCGATACCATATGCTGTTGAATGACGAGGGAGTAGAAGAGGACGGAGAGGAGGCAGAAGAAGGCGGGGAAGAGAGGGCAACAGCTCGCTACAAATTTTTTGTTGAAGCCAACCAGGAGGCCATGCAGAGCATGCCCAAGGTGAAGCAAAAGCGACGCTTGCGGCACTCGGAGCATCCGGACGTTGTCGCGGCACGGAGGACAGCTGACGACTGCCACAAACCCTCACACGCGAGAAAACAGACGTGCGGAAGGACGAGCTCAGAGCAGCTAAGTTACATCTGTTCCAAGTGTATGACAGGCTTAGGGATGGGGAGATTGACGAGAAGGTGAAGCAAATCGAGGAGGCTACTGGAGGGAAGCGACATGGCGTGGCGTGGAAGATAGTAAATGATATCACCGGACGGACGGAAGCTAAGTCGGGGCAGGTTAATGGCAACAGCCCACAGGACCGCATCAACACATGGCACACCCATTTCAAGTCCTTGCTTGGTCAACCTCCAACAGTCACGGACGAGGACGAGGGTATCGAGACCGTCCTACATGACGTAAACAATGATAATGAGGAGTTCACTATGAAGGATCTTGAGGAGGCGATTGCACCGCTTGAACTTGGCAAGAGTGCTGGTCCCAACGAAATCCCACCTGAGGTGCTGAAGTGTTGTGACCCCCGGGAAACAATACTGGGGTTTTGCAATGATGCGCTGATGGGTCGTGGAAAACCGGAACAATGGGCGTTGTTGCACATAATTCCTGTACCGAAGTCGGCCAGTTTAAACTCTCCTGACAACTATCGTGGCATAAGTCTTACATGTACCATTGCTAAAATCTACAATCTGCTCATACTCAACCGGATAAGAGGGGCCATTGATCCAAGACTAAGATACAACCAGAACGGCTTCAGACCAAAAAGGTCGACAGTGGCTCAAGTCTTCGCTCTCCGAAGAATCATTGAGGAGGTGAAGAACTTCAACCTCGGTGCTGTCATGACCTTCATCGATTTTAAGAAGGCTTTTGACTCTATTCACAGAGGCAAAATGACCAGCATCTTGAAGGCATATGGAGTTCCACCAAGGCTGTTGGCTGCCATTGAAGCTGTCTACTCAAAAACCACTGCCAGAGTTGTCACACCGGATGGTATCAGTGAAGAGTTTGAGCTGCTCGCAGGGGTGTTGCAGGGAGACACCTTAGCTCCCTTCCTTTTCATCATTGTCCTTGACTTTGCAATGAGGGGGGCGCTCAAGGATAACGAACACCTGGGCTTCACTATCACTCCTAGGAAGTCACGGAGAATCGGACTGGTGACACTCTCAGACCTCGACTTTGCCGATGACATAGCTCTTCTGTCGGATGAGATTGAAGCAGCGCAAGAGCTTCTCAGCCGAGTGGAGTCAGAATGCCAGAAAGTGGGGCTTCATCTCAATGCCAAGAAGACGGAATACATGGCGTTCTCGATCGGAGATCATGAGCCTCTTAAGACCATCAACGGTACCACACTAAAGCTAATGACGGACTTCAAATACTTGGGATCAAGGATGGAAAGCTCTGAGAAGGACATCAAAGTAAGAAAGGCTCTGGCGTGGAGAGCACTAAACGACATGGGAAAGATATGGGCATCTTCAATGCCCAAGCCCTTAAAGCTCAAATTCTTTCAAGCAACAGTGGAGACAATCCTCCTATATGGCTGTGAGGCATGTACTCTGAAAAAAACCATGGTTAAGAAACTGAATGGCACATACACCCGCATGTTGAGGAAGGTTCAGAACATTAGCTGGCAGGACCACGTCACCAATGTTCGGCTCTATGAAAAACTCCCTGCGCTCACGGAGAAGATCAAGGCGCGTAGGTTGCAGCTTGCTGGTCACTGCCACAGACACCCTGAGCTACCTGCTAGTAAGCTCGTGGCTTGGGAACCAACGCATGGCAGACGAGAGCCTGAACGCCCAAGGACAACTATGTTAATGACGTTGATGCAGGATGCAGGAGTCGAGACGAAGGAGGAGTTGGCCAGTTGCATGGAGTCAAGGGAGGTGTGGCGCGTCAGGCATCGTTCCCGCCTCAAGACGGCCTCACGGCAACGTCTCGAGCCGACTTGATAGATAGATGAAGTGTAAGGCGCGTTAAATCTTAAATAGATCATTTTTAGCGTTTCTAAAACCGAAAATATGTAAATCGTTTCATCTTAACAAAATTATATTTAAAAGACACATTCTAAGTCCACTACTTTCGTATGGAGGTGATTAATGCTTTATTATGTGTTTCAGAATGCCCTCTGAACACTTTAGTATGGCTAAAGTATTCCAATAATATTGGCCTCGAACTTTATATCTAGACTAACCAACTTGACAAACCTCCAGATACGACTTTTTAGAATCCTTGCGAACTAATTCTAAAGAGAACACACTTTATTTAATTTTCTTAAAATACTTTAACTTTAGGAAAGCAATCAATACCAAGTTCCTTTTATTTAGCTGATTAAAATGGTCTCCTTCTGTTAATCTGTTAACGTTCTGAACAGTGTATACCAAATTCACTTTTCGATCTTCAATCTTCGTGGATAGTCCTCGATCTGCAAAATCATCTTTCCAAATTTGGAACTTCCTTCACCCATTGTGTTAAGGTCCCCTGGAAAAGTCTTCTATCAATCCGTCAACAGATATTTTTTATGAAGCCCAATTCTCTCAAAAACCTTAAATCATTCTCGTATCTAAACAAACAAAACAAACTATCGCCGTTGGTTTAAAAGAAAAGAAAAGAAGGCATGTGTGATGACTTTCGATGACTGGTATCACATAATTTGAAGAGGGAGAGTCATTTTGTGAAGCGTTAAAGGGAAGATACAACATTTGCAAACATAAAAACACGAAATGATCAAATTATCACGGAATACCTTACTGAATTGTTAGGGAATGACAGTCTAAAGCATCCTGTAAAATCTTGGCTTCTGGTGTGCTGACATTTTCAACAAAAAGTGTATTTTTCCAACGCTGGTCGGCCGACCAGCGTTGGAACAAAACTGGCTTTTTTTCAAAAACTGTACCTAATTTTTCATATCGCATTTTCTTTGCAATTGATTACACACCGGTGAAGAGGTACAAGCCTGCTAGACTGATTCTTCGACCTAACAATTCCCCAAAGTCTATAAATTGATCCGTTTCATCTTAAGTGGGGTCAGGGAGCCAGACTACAAGAACATGACTGGTTTTCTTGGTTTTTCCAGCATCTACAAGCCCAAAACATGAAACAAGTCAGTTTAACAATATTTACTATGTCAAGCTCATCCTCCAAATCCAGTGTTTTCTGAAAATTGCAACAAAAGTAAATGTTGTACATTCCCTTTAAGTGATAAAACCGCTCAACGATGTCCGTTAATGGGCAGTTACTCTCTTTTACTGTTAACGCCTTCTGCTGCGAGTGACGCACAGCAGTTTGACCCGATTAACAGTAATGTACTTTTGGAATTATTGCCCAGCAAATGTCCTGATATTCGGGTATTGCAGAAAAACGCACCACGCAGAGCAGCAGTGAGCAGTTTTAGATTGTAATGTTACAACAATTTAGGTGCCGTACAATGAAATGTATATGCACAGAACGAACGAAATCATATTGTTGCCCAGCATCAGTTGGGCGACGAGTATTCGGCATTCACGGCTGAGGAGATTCGTGTGTGGGATGCATAAGATGATGAAAGTTTAGGGCTGCCCACACTTCCATTCTGAGAACGGATTTAATACACAGTCACCCACGCGCATCTCCCCCATACTTGGAGGACCCAAAAGAGTCTCAAGATGTAGAACTCCTTGCCTTCTGCTAAGAACTACACTGACTCCCACTGTCACCTAGATCGGCTCTTTCATGCTTTTCATCGCCGCCCCTCATACTTCCACTCCTCATAAATAAAGTAGACAAGGCAGTCCACTTCTGTGACCCTATGTTGGCGAAGTATGTAGCCAGAAGAGTGGCAGAAATTAGAGAGATATCTAAAGACAAGGTGTTATGCTTAACGCTGTAGAACACTGAAAGGGTATCAGGTATCCGGTTTGATTTTGTGCTGTAATCTCAAAGGCGAACCACTCAAGATAAATATATTCACATGTATTGTTTTGTAGCAAATCATTGCTGGCTCTCGGGATGAGCGAACGAAGAAGGCAAAAGGAATGTGTAAATGTATACAAACAAAAAGTGTGTTTAGTGTTCACTAAAACAAAATATCAGATGAGAACGAAGCCGAGTTTATATATGTATATATTTATATATGAGGTTCAAAAAAGAAATAGAACAAAACATCTGAAGAGAAAGAAGCCAAATTGTATGCATGCTCATAGGTTCCATAAAGAAATAAAACAGAACCACGGAAGAGAAGGAGCACATTTTTATATATGTATATATTTATGTAGGAATTCAAGAAAGAAATGGAACAAAATTTAAATTAGAAGAAAAAAAAACATGTTTTATGAATGTTAATTTATACAAGTTCAAGAAAGAAACAGACAATAGAAAATAGAAGTAGCCAACAAAATAAATAAGTCAATGAATAGTTGTGTGGCACTGTGGCACACATTGCAAAAAAAAATGACGAGACGTTTTAAGCAGATTGATGCCTCATCGTTGTACTTACGCTGTTATTCAAATGAGAGATGTATGAACATGTACACGCAGACATTTCAAATTTCAATACATTGCATTTAATTTTGCTTTTAAATTTCGTTAATATATTGTTAAATTATTGTTGCTATAGTGGGAATTGAAGCATCACCTCCCTTTGTGTTTCCGAATGCTGGTCATTGTATGCATTGGTGGGATTGCCAAAGGTCAATCTCTAGGAGGGCCAATCCCGGAGATGTGACATCGAGTTAAGGTCTCCAAAAACTTACATACGTGCTTTTAGAGAGCTGGAGTTTTCTTTTAGGAATATCCTTTACACTGTCTCTTACCTTTCATTTGCAGGTTTACTTCTTGGTTTGCGGGTAATCCATGATGATGATGATGTCTTTCTCTCATGGGAGTGGTAATGAGACGACGGTTTCCTGTATGGAAGCACAGAAAGAAACGCTTCCTTCCTACGCCTGCTGACTTTAGTCTTCCTGCTGACGAGTTTGGTGTTGGAGTGGTCGTACACGGCGGCTGTCGCCTTAATGTAGGCATCCAAATCCTGAATGGTCTTTTGCGGCATCTTGGTAGTCGGTTGGTGGTGAAGGAAGATGTGAGGATTCACTCACAGACGACAGGAAAACCAGTTAATGCTTCCATGTACTGGCCTTCAGTGCGCTACTGCCATGGATTGAATGTTAATCAGCTACACGCCCTATAAGTACTGTTAATATCAACAGCCAGGCTAGGCTGCAGATGCGCATACTTCGCGTTTTGGTAATGAACCCTGGGAAGGTAGCACAAACTACACCTTGTCTTGTTTCAACGGGTTTGTACACGAAGAGGCAGGTCACCAGATCCTGTTTTTATCTATTGGGCCTTTTCCAAACCACGGATTCGTCTCAAGCTGCTGCTCCGTCTCTAACTTGAAAATATTGTTTTGGAATAATGTCAAAACTCGCTGGAAATGTTTAAAATATTGGCTTTGCTTATAATAGGATTGAATGTTGCTGCAGCAGAACAAGGGCCTGGATTGCGCCGGATTCCACTTAGCCAGGGGCCTCAAACTCTCCCGAAACCAAAACCGAAGCCGTACACTGGAAACCTACTTGTAATTGGTTTTATCTAGCCAAGTGCTACAGACTTTGTAAAAATTCGCATAAACGCCGTGAACACTTCACTTTTGGATTTTGGAGCAAGGCGTGAATAATCAAACCCCCATATTTAACAACATTGACATTGTGAGAACCAGTGGCGTAGCCAGGAATTTTTCAGTGGGGGGCGCTGGGGGGGTTGGACCATTTCATGGGGGGGGGGCGTCATGTAGGGGCGTCAATCGCTTCTCAAAAGAGGGGGGGGGGGGACATACCTTGATCAGAACTGACGCGAGCGCGAAGCCCTTACGGCGTGGGGGTTCGGGGCCCGCTTGAGGGCCCCGAAAAAAAATGGATTCTAGATGTTCTGTGGTGTAATCTGAAGCAATTTCTTACCACCTCCCTCCATGCTTTAACTAATATTTTCTTTGCAAAAGATAATTATTTGAACTTCGTTTTCGAGGTTGGAGTCACTGAATCAGCTATCTGTATTCTGAGCTATAGGCGTGGGGTTCGGGGCCCGCTTAAGGGCCCCGGAAAAAAAATGGATTCTCGATGCTCTGTGGTGTGATCTGAGGCAATTTTTTACCACTTTAACCAATTTTTTCTAAGCAAAAGATACATTGTAGTACATAATAGGGCCCTGTAAATGAGACACGAGTTCAAAAATCTGGGGGGGGGGGGGGTACATTTGATATTGTGTCCCCCACCCTTCAAAAAGTGTGTGTGTGGGGGGGGGGGGACCCAGTCCCCCTGTCCCCCCAGGATTGACGCCCATGGCGTCATGTAGATCAATGATAATTTTTTTAGAAACTCAAAATCTCAGTGGGGGGGGGGGGGGGGCGACTGGGGGGGCGACAAGGTTTCATAGGGGGAGGGGCTGTCGCTGTCGCTGTCGCTGTCGCCCCCACGCCCCCCCCCCCCACGCCACTGATTTTAAGGAATTTTAATTGGTCTATTATTATTATTTAGCTTATATGAATGGAGGACAAAGTTTGTGCGTGGCCGATTCGCGTGATATCGCTGACTGGAACTGTGTGACCCACGGACCCCCTGTCTATAATACGTGTTCCGTGGTGTGAGCGAGCAGTGCAGTGGGTGTTAATACGCATTTTAGATTATCATTATGCGCTATGTCACGCCGGTTGTCAGCTTACTGGTCCGTGGTCGCCGGTCGAAGGGTCGTTTCTCAGTGGTCATCATGTGGATTATTCGCGACTATTTAGATTTAGATCAATGATAATTTTTTTTTAGAAACTCAAAATCTCAGTGGGGGGGGGGCGACGGGGGGGGCGACAAGGTTTCATGGGGGCGGTCGCCCCCCACGCCCCCCCCCCTGGTGGCTACGCCACTGGTGTGAACACACATACGAATGCTGCTTTTACACGCACGACAAACATACAGCATGACCAGGAACTATACCTGTATTTGTATTAAAAAAAAGTCTGGTGGCCATCCATAGAATCTGAATGGAGTGGCATATTCGTAGCCGGGGGGGGGGGGAGTCAGGGGGTATTCCCCCTATTATCTTTTTAAGAGTGCCCTTTTTCATTCAAATGCCCTTTTTCATCAATGACTACCCCAACAAATTTGTAAAGAGGGCCTTTTTTTGGTAAGAAGTGCTCTTTTCCTTAACAAGTGCCCTTTAAAAAAAAAATAAGTGTTGCCCTTTTTGTGCCATATGCCGTTCACGGGTGCCTTTTTTTTTTAAATGTAATGCCCTGTTTGCCTTGATAAGCACCTTTAAATCGCGTCATAAGATTTAATGCTAAGTATGCTATTAATATTATTAGCCAGGCTACAGATATCTGTTTTCGCATACTTCTCGTTTTGGTAATGAACCCTAATAAGTGAGCACAGACTATACCCTACCTGGTCTTGTTTCAACGGGTTTGTACACGAAGAGGCAGGTCACCAGATCTTGTTTTTATCTAATGGGCTTTTTCCAAACCACGGACTCGTCTCAAGCTGCTGCTCCGTCTCTGACTTGAGAATCATAGCTTTTGATGTCACAACACGTTGGAAATGTGCATAATATTGGCATCGCGTCATAAGATGTAATGCTAAGTATGCTGTTAATATTAACAGCCAGGCTACAGATATATGTATGCGCGTATTTCTCGTTTTGTTATGAACCCTGGCAAGTGAGCACAGACTATACCTGACCTGGTCTTATTTCAACTGGTTTGTACATGACGAAGCAGGACACCAGATCCTGTATTTATCGATTAGGGGTTTTCCAAACCACGGATTTGTCTCCAGTTTTTGCATCGTCTCTGACTTGAAAATATTGTTTTGGAATAATGTCAAAACTCGTTGGAAATGTTTAAAATATTGGCTTCGCTTATAATAAGATTTAATGTTGTTGCAGCAGAACAAGGGCCTGGACTGAGCCGGATTCCACTTAGTCAGGGGCCTCAAACTCTCCCGAAACCAAAACCGAAGCCGAGCAATGGAAACCTACTTGTAATTGGTTTTATCTAGCCAAGTGCTACAGACTTTGTAAAAATTCGCATAAACGCCGTGAACACTTCACTTTTGGACTTTGGAACATGGCGTGAATAATCGAACCCCCATATTTAACAATATTGACATTGTGAGAACACACATACGAATGCTGCTTTTACACGAACGACAAACAGACAGCATGACCAGGAACTATACCTGTATTTGTTTAAAAAAAAAAGGCTGGCGGCCATCCATAAAATTTGTATGGAGTGGCATATGCGTAGCCGGGGGGGGGGGGGGGGAGTAAGGGGGTATTCCCCCTATTATTTTTTAAGGAGTGCCCTTCTTCATTCAAATCCCATTTTATCAATGAATACCTCCAAAAAATTGTAAAGAGTGCCCTTTTTTGGTAAGAAGTGGCCTTTTCCTTAACAAGTGCCCTTTAAAAAAAAAAAATAAGTGTTGCCCTTTTTGTGCCATATGCCGTTCACGGGTGCCTTTTTAATTTAATGCCCGGTTTGCCCTGATCATCACCATAATATCGTCGGTTTTGAACAGCCCCATTTATGGATGGTACAAGCGCCCCCCCCCCCCCCACACTTTCTGATGTTATGGAGGCGAAGAGTCCGGAACAAAACAATGTGTCTACATTTCATCACAGTGGTCGTACACGACGGCTGTCGTCTTAATGTTGGCATCCAAATCCTGAATGGTCTTTTGCGGCATCTTGGTAGTCGGTCGGTGGTGAAAAAAGGTGTGAGATTCACTCACAGACGAAAGAAAAACCAGCTAATGCTTCCATGTACTGGCCTTCAGTGCGCTTCTGCCATGGATTGTATATTAATCAGCTACACGCCCTATAAGTACTGTTAATATTAACAGCCAGGCTAGGCTGGAGATGCGCATACTTCTCGTTTTGGTAATGAACCCTGGGAAGGTAGCACAGACTACACCTGACCTTGTCTTGTTTCAACGGGTTTGTACACGAAGAGGCAGGTCACCAGATCCTGTTTTTATCTATTGGGCCTTTTCCAAACCACGGATTCGTCTCAAGCTGCTGCCCCGTCTCTAACTTGAAAATATTGTTTTGGAATAATGTCAAAACTCGTTGGAAATGTTTAAAATATTGGCTTTGCTTAGAATAAGATTTAATGTTGCTGCAGCAGAACAAGGGCCTGGATTGAGCCGGATTCCACTTAGTCAGGGGCCTCAAACTCTCCCGAAACCAAAACCGAAGCCGAGCAATGGAAACCTACTTGTAATTGGTTTTATCTAGCCAAGTGCTACAGACTTTGTACAAATTCGCATAAACGCCGTGAACACTTCACTTTTGGACTTTGGAAAATGGCGTGAATAATCAAACCCCCATATTTAACGATGTTGACATTGTGAGAACACACATACGAATGCTGCCTTTACACGAACGGCAAACATACAGCATGACCAGGAACTATACCTGTATTTGTTTTAAACAAAGTTTGGTGGCCATCCATAGAATCTGTATTGAGTGGCATATGCGTAGCCAGGGGGGGGGGGGGGTAAGGGGATATTCCCCAATTATTTTTTAAAGAGCGCCCTTTTTCATTTAAATGCCCTTTTTTTATAAATGAATACCCCAAAAAAAATTGTAAGGAGTGTCCTTTTTGGCTAAGAAGTGCCCTTTTCCTTAACAAGTGCCTTTTTAAAAAAAAAATAGTGTTTTGCCCTTTTGTGCCATATGCCGTTCACGGGTGCCTTTTTTTTAAATTTAATGCCCGGTTAGCCCTGATAAGCACCATAGCTTCACGTCATAAGATTTAATGATAAGTATGCTATTAATTTTAGCAGCCAGGCTACAGATATCTGTTTTCGCATACTTTTCGTTTTGGTAATGAACGCTAACAAGTGAGCACAGACTATACCTAACCTGGTCTTGTTTCAACAAGTTTGTACACGAAGAGGCAGGTCACCAGATCCTGTGTTTATCTATTTTTTCTTTTTTTCAAACCACGGATACAGCATGACCAGGAACTATACCTCTTTTTTTTTCTTTAAAAAAAAAAGGTCTGGCTGCCATCCATAGAGTCTGTATGGAGTGGCATATGCGTAGCCGGGGGGGGGGGGGGAGCACGGGGGAGCACGGGGGTATTCCTCCCTATTATTTCTTTAAAGAGTGCCCTTTTTCATTCAAATGCCCTTTTGTGGTAAGAAGTGCCCTTTTCTTTAACAAGTGCCCTTTAAAAAAAAAAATAAGTGTTGGCTTTTTTGTGCCATATGCCGTTCACGGGTGCCTTTTTTTAAATTTAATGCCCGGTTTGCCCTGATAAGCACCATAATATCGTCGGTTTTGAACAGCCCCATAGATAGATGGTACCAGCGGCCCCCACCCCCCCCCCCCCCCAACACACTTTCTGATGTTATGGAGGCGAAGAGTCCAGAGAAAAAAATGTGTCTACATTTCATCACAGATGTGCAAGTGCCCTTCTCAAAACCAATTCTCCCCCGCCCCAATAAAAATGACCATGCTACCCCACTGACTAGGGAGTTATTTTCTTGTTTTCAAATGGCGATAGCTGCATGACTTGTTCTAGGTTGTTATAGCGTTGTTCACTTTAGTGGTTATATATCCCAGGTGGTATTGGTTAATCACACCCCAATCAATTGTGCATTTGTAGGGAGGACGTTGTGTCCCTATTTTTTTTGTATATGTATCGGTGGCAATTTAACTGGTCTGCACCATTTAACTATTGTTTTCCCTTTGACAGCCTTTAAAGCAAATACAAACGAGTTCAAATTGCTTCTTCTTTCACATTCAGGCCTTTATTTGCCAATTACTTATTTTAGACAAGTCCAAATGATTCACATACATTACCAATATATAGCAAATTTTTTAAATCTCTTGTTTCCATCAGGATCAAAATACAAAAACAAATCTCAACACTCTTCACTATGCATAAAGGTTACCCAAACTTTATTGAAAGTTCAATGTTCTCAAAGTGCAAACATTGATCACTGGCATTTGTTGCACTCAAGGATGTTTTCTTTTCAAATGTGTACGGTTTTCTTTCATTGTCAACGGTGTAATTCCTTATAAAAGTTCTGAACAATAACTGAAAAAAAATGAAGGCCATTTGTTTTTCATTAGCGAGTGTCCAAAAATCGTATTGTTTTTTTTTCTCGACATTAGGCTTAGTTTCTTATGAACTACAGTCAGCTAAAACCCAAACTTCAGAAATTGTGGGTTTTTATATTAAACTATCACAAATTAGGTGTCTTAAGGCTTAGGGCTTTTGGCAAAATAACGAAATTTCGAGTATTTTTCTCCATAAGACAGCATTTAACATTATTGCAATATGCATCTGTTTTAACTTTTCTAACTTTGTCAACGTAAGCATAACGTGAACACCCACAAAGAGGAATGGCGGGTAGTGGCCGCATTATAGAAGTACGTATGTGTGTCTGTCTATACATGTTTATAATTGGTCTCATTAGACAGGTTTTCTGTGCCCACTTTAATAATTAAATACCGGGAGACCATTTGAATGGTATGCACAGATTGCAATATTTGTGACACCTTTCTAAGACATTCAGAATCAGTCACATAAAATATACGGTTATGATAAGCTCATTTGATGGCACAATACAAAACTTATTAAAAAAAAACAAGGCCACTTCAAGCCACTTCAGTTTCAGTTCGATTTCTCGTACAAAGTTAGGCTAAACAAACATGTACAAAGTTTAGTTAAGAAAAGATATACAAGTTATGCACAAGATAAACATATATATACGAGATATACCGCAGGGCACATTAACAGGAAAATCTTGAGCTTTCAAACTGATTGCATACACGCTTATTAATTTGTACACTTTCAAAATTAAAGTTCAATTTCTCATACAAAGTTGGTTTAAACAAAGATGTGTACCAGGTATAAAGAGCATGACACTTTCTTAGGAAGATAGTGAGCTGATTGCATGCGATACTCCCATTGCTCCCCAGAATAATATTCTCATATATTCCATTTTAGCAAAATCTTTACAAGGCCTACAAATATAATATAATATATAAATTCAACGGCGACATCACCCGGTGATTAGAGATGATACATTAGTTTATTCAACTGGATGTATTTCTATTTGGCTGTTAACCAAAGAGATATTGGCCATTCAAATTATCGTGTAATACATTACGTTCAAACAAGATGACTGGATTCAACACAATACTTGGTTTCTTATTTATTTTTTTCCACAATAACTTGTATTGTGACCTCGAGACTGATTCGATCCAAAAGGCTGAACAATGCATTATCTACTCGTGGTTGTGTATATGATATCCTTCGGATTGCCAATCATGAAATGAAGTCAAAATCAACTCCACTACCACATGCCACAGGTATATGTTTCTAATCTTTTTTCTGTCAGTGCAAATCAGCCCAATTTCGGCCTACTAACATATTTCATTAGTGTTAGACTGGGAGCCCATGTTTTTGCAGAGCCACAATCATTTCCCTTAAGGCTGAGGGATTCCAGGGTTGGCAGTTGACTTACTGCTGCAGCAAGGTGTTCAATGTTAGTACCCTTCAATGGGCAACTTGTTAATCGTAACTCTTCCAGGTGAGTTAGATTTGGTAATGGTTCGGTCCATAAATCCGCGGAACCACCCAGATCATCAATGCCCCAATGGAACAAACTGACCAAATCTCTTCGATTATTGAATGACTCTTAAACATTTCCGTCATATCCTCACCAGTAAGTGAGAACCGTCTAATGCTCAAATGTATGCATTTTTTGCATGGCTGAACACGATACTCGCGTAAAGAGAAACTACCGAAAATACAAACCAACAAATTGCCACGCGACTGACTGATTTCGAGGTATATTTCACTTCAAAATTGTCAATGTAGCAAACGCTCATATCAAGATTCTTTTAGCACAACGTGATCACCCACCGAGAGGAATGGCAGAAAGTGGCCGCATTATACAGGTAAGTTGTACTGTCTGTACACGAGTATATAGTTGGGCTTTGGAGAACGGTCGCGTTACACAGGTTGCCTCTGCCGACTTCATCAAATACACACATTGAATGGTATGTTATCATTTCTATCCATGAGACTTTTCTCAGTCATTTAAAATCAGTCCCACAAATAATCAGTTGAGATAAGGCCGTAATGTGGCATAATACAAGAGGTACACACACAAGATGTACAATTTCAAAGTTTCTTACAAAACTGCGGTAATTAAAGATATGTACAAACAATCTTTACGAGGCCTACGAAAATAGTAATTCACCGGCGAAATAACCAGGTGATTGAAGATGTATACATTTGTTTAACAGGGTGTATTCCTATTAGGCTGTTTACCAATGAGGTTTTTCCCATTTGACCAGCCCCAGCCTCTCTTTCACTGTTACTGTATCCTATTCAATCGATTCTTTATATTTTTGCACCGAGTATATTAATACATTTGATGTGTAATTCTGATTGAACTGGATGCTGTTCCAGACGTTTATGAAATTAAGTCTTTGTCGACAATATTAAAACAGTTTTATTCTGAAGTTAAACATTTTCCACACGATTCACATTTCTTACAAGCAACAGAACCGATGTAAATAAGCTGTCCTCGATTATGTTATGATGCCATTTACACTATTAAAGCCTGCATTGGATTAAACTCTCAATTAAACTGGTATGAAATTGTCACAATGTCCGTGCGCGTTGGATATTTATTACTGTTAAATCTGTGAAGCGGGAACAAAATATTCGACACGTACACAAAGGAGAGCGGCGAGTTATGCTTTACGATCCCCTTCCCAGAAATTATCAGTGGTCCACTTTCCCTTGTTAGAAACTGAAGAGAGTTTTGAAGTGTGGAATGACATGCACTTAGTGTGTCTTTATGCATGCTCAAAGTGATCCGCTCCGTCACCTATCCCGTCCATTTTAAGCATATTTGAGATATTTTTTGCGAGTCTTGTAAACAGAAATTCCTAAATATTGGTAAAAAAAAACAACATTTCTCCCAGAACATATTACATCCGAAAATCTTGCATCCGTTGCAAACGGACTTAAATATTTTGACTGATTAAGCTGCAGCAGGCGTGGATCCGGGGTGAGGTTTCTCCCCCCCCCCCCCTCAGCTCTGACTACAATTTTGTTTGTTAATATAAATACATTAAAGATAATGTGACCCCCCCCCCCTGTTGTGTCAATTCTCAGCTTGGTTCTGGATTCAACAGAAAGTTCCGTTTCCTGGGTTTCTCACGATAACTTGTGACTCGCTCAAGTTACTGGCTACTTGGGCATTATATACACTGTAGTAAATCTCAGCGCAGACACAAATTTAGTCATCCTCCGAAGATTCATCAGGCTCGTTATCAACTGCATTTCCCCATGTCTCATCAAACTCAAAAAGAACTTCCCATGTGTTATCTCCACTTCCCTCAACTCTACTTCCCCATGCCTCAGATATGTGTTTCTTATCTTGTTCTGTCATTGCGCATCCACCTAATATCAGACTTCTGACATGTTTCATTTGTATCAGACTGGGAGCCCATATTTTTGCACAGCCACCCAAAGAACGATTTCCCACAAGGCTGAAGGATTTTAGGGTTGGCGTTCGACTTACTGCTGCAGCAATGTGTTCAATGTCAGTACTCTGCAGTGAGCCATTTATTATATTCAACTCCAGAAGTGCCGTCATGTTTTGTAAGGGTGGGCTCCAGATTTCGGCGGAACCACAAAGACCATCAATGTCACGAAGGATCAAACTGACCAAATCTGTGCGATTACTGAATGACTGTAAAATATCCGCCATATCCTCGCCCGTTACTGAGAGCCTGTCCACGTCCAGCTGTATGCCATTATCGCATGGCTGAACACGACTCTCCTCACCGGAACTACCGAAATGACAATCCACCAGATGGCTCATGCGACTTACTGATTCAGCGATATATTTCATATCACGACTGTTCATGTAACAATCTTCCATAGAAAGCTTTTTGAGGTGAATCATCCTCTGTAAGCTAGCCGCCCACTTTCTGGCGTTACCACCCAATTTCCAATTTTGTGAGAGGTTAAGATCGGCCAAGTTTGGCATCTCCCCGACTGATGAAGCAACATGTGGTATATCTTGTTCGTTCATGCCGCATGAAGACAAATCGAGTGATTTCAAGTGAATCATCGTCTGCAAACTAGTTGCCCACGTCCCGGCGTAACCACCCAAGTTCGAATTCCATGAAAGGTTAAGATTGGCCAGGTTTGGCATTAGACTTAATGCAGCAGCGAGTTTTTCAATGTCAGGGCTTTGCACTGAGCACTGCAATTCCCTAAGCTCCGTCATGTTTTGTAAGGGTGGGGTACATATGGTCCAGAAATCGAATCGTCTTTTACCACGATTGTAAGAAAGCCTTAAGCTGACTAAATCTCTCCGATGATTGAACAACTGTAAAATATTTGTCATGTCCTTGCCTGAGTCACAATAAATGTTCAGTTCTACACGTATGCCATTACCGCTGGGCTGAATAGAGAACGTATTCAAACCTACGAAATCACAATTCACCTGATTCCCCATGTGAACAACTGATTCAGCGACGTATTTTACATCCCGATTGCTTAAGCTACAACAACTCAGTTCAAGTTTCTCTAGGTGTATCATCTTCTGCAAGCTAGGCGCCCACGTTCCTGCTTTACATCTCAATTCCTTATTGCATAAAAGGTTAAGCCTGGCTAAGTTTGGCATCTCCCCAACCGATGATGCAATATGTGGTACATCTTGTTCATTTATGCCGCATAAAGATAAATCGAGTGATTTCAGGTGAATCATTGACTGCAAACTAGCCGCCCACGTTACAGCGTTACCACCCAATCTCTCACTCCGTAGCTTAAGATCGGCCAGGTTTGGCATCGCTCGAACCGATGATGCAATATGTAGCATATCCTGTTCACTTATGCGACATCCCGATAAATCGAGTGATTTTAGGTGAATCATCCTCCGTAAACTAGCCGCCCACGTCCATGCCTTCCCACCGAGATCTGCATTGCACGAAAAATCAAGATCGGCCAAGTTTGGCAGCTCCCCAATTGATAAAACAACGTGTGGTATATCTTGTTCATTTATGTCGCAAAAAGATAAATCGAGTGATTTTAGGTGGATCATCCTCTGCAAACTAGCAGCCCACGATCCGGCGTTACCACACAAGTGCGAATTTTCTGAAAGCTTAAGAACAGCCAAGTTTGGCATTTGTCTTACAGCCCCAGCGAGATGTACAATGTCAGTGCTTTGTAGAAAGCAATCACTTATACCTAACTCCCGAAGTTCCATCAGGTATCTGAAGAGTGGAGTCCACACGCCTGCGGAACCACCAAGACAACGCATGTTCTTCAGGTTCAAACTGACTAAATCTGTCCGATGACTGAATAGCTGTAATATATCCTTCATATCCTCACCGGTAAGAGAGAACCCCTCAATGCTCAGTTGTATGCCAGTACGCCATTTCCCCACACGTAACACCCCAGGATAATCACCGAACTCACAATCCACCAGCTTCTCCATGCAACTGACTGATTCAGCGACAAATTTCACATCGCGACTGTGAATTTTACAATGTCTTATATCAAGCTTCTTCAGGTGAATCATCCTCTGCAAACTAGTCGTCCACCTTTGGACTTTACCAGCCACGTTCCACCTCTGAGGGAGGATAAGATCAACCAAGTTTGGCATTTGACTCAATGCTGAAGCAAGGTGTTCAAAGTCAGCACTTTGTAAACAGCAACAACTTAAATATAACTCCCGAAGTTTCGTCAGGTTTTGTAAAGGTGGGGTCCATATACCTGCGTAACCATCCAGACCATCCATGTCAAAAAATATCAAACTAAACAAGTCTCTCCTAATACTGAATGAGTGCAGTATATTGGCTAAATCACTAGCGGTTAGTGAGAACTTCTTAAGGGTCAGTTGTATGCCATTACGCCATGGCTGCACATGAAACTCTTCAGAGTAACTACCTAAAAAACAATTCACCAGATTTGGCATACGACTGACTGATTCAGCGATGCATTGTAAATCACGACTGTTAATGCTACAATATCTCATGTCAAGCTTGTTAAGGTGAATCATCGACTGCAAGCTAGCTGCCCACTTTCCGGCACTGCCACCCAAAGTCCGATTCTGTGAAAGGTTAAGGCTGGCCAAGTTTGGCATTTGACTTACTGCGGCAGCAAGGGGTTCAATGTCAGCGCTTTGCAGTGAGCAATCACTTAAATTCAACTTCCGAAGTTCCGTCAGGTTTTGTAAGGGTTGGGTCCAGATATCTGCTGAACCACCCAGACCATCGATACCAGTAATGATACAACTGACTAATTCTTTCCGATTACTGAACGACTGCAGAATAACCGACATATCCTCGCCAGTAAGTGAAGACCCAGTAATGATAAATTGTATGCCATTACCGCATGGCTGTACATTATACGTCCCAAACATGCCATTACTGCATGGCTGTACAAGATACGTCCCAAACAAACCGAAGCTACCCTCTACTAGATTCCTCATGCGACTTACTAATTCAGCGATGTGTTTGACATCGCGACTAATAATGCTACACTGACTCATGTAGAGCTTCTCTAGGTGAATCATCCTTTGCAAACTAACAGCCCACGTTTCTGCCTTACCACCCAGGTCCTTATTGTATGAAATG
Organism: Patiria miniata; assembly: GCF_015706575.1. NCBI lineage: Eukaryota > Metazoa > Echinodermata > Asteroidea > Valvatida > Asterinidae > Patiria > Patiria miniata. Next base: position 4,107,192 of record NW_024037057.1, read on the forward strand.
GTAAGAACGGCCAAGTTTGGCATTTGACTTACTGCGGCAGCAATGTGTTCGATGTCAGTGCTTTGCAGTGCGCATTGACCTAAATCCAACTCCTGAAGTTCCGTCATGTTTCGTAAGGGTGGGGTCCACATACCTGCAGAACCACCCAGACCATGATCACCATAAAGGATCATACTGACTAAATCTCTTCGATAACTGAATGACTGCAAAATATCCGCCATATGCTCGCCGGTTTGTGACAACCTGCTAATGCTCAACTGTATTCCCTTACCCATTGACTTTACACGCCACTCCCCAGCGGATCTACTACTGAAATCACAATCCACCAGATTCCCCATGCGACTCACCGATTGAGCGATGCTTTTTACATCGTGACCGTAAATGCAACAATCACTCAAGTCAAGTTTATTTAGGTGAATCATCGACTGCAAACTAGCCGCCCATACCCACGTGCCAGCATTCCAATCATTTAAGTAATTGCCTGAAAGATTAAGATCGGCCAAGTTTTGCATCTCCCGAACAGATGATACAATGTCTATTACATCGCGCGGGATTAAGCTACATCTGCGTAAACGGAGTGTTGTGAGGGATTTCATTCCGCGCAACTTGACCGCCCAGTCTTTCTGTCCTGCAACTGTTGGTGAAAGTAAACGTTCCAAATGAGTGAACAATTATTAAAATGCAATACGCGCAGATTGTTTATTTTGTTCAAACGTGAAAGTACGACATCACTCAATCTTGAAAGGTCACACCCAGTAAATATGACTTCATGTACTTCAGCAAGGTAATCTACTCCTGAGAGCTCTGTCTGCTCGGCAACATGTTGCAGCAACCACGCGAGTGAGTTCATTGAGTCGTTGCTATAGTTATCTACCCGCATAGATTCAGTGAAAAACGACTCGATGAAATCAACTGATAACAAATCACTTGGCTGACATTCAAAGTAGCAATGTACGGCCAATTTCCCCACTTCACCGTGATGTGGATTCTCGTGCATGTTTTGCAATATACGCCTTGTGCATTGTTGATTGTCGCCACTGCAGAAACGCAATATGTACTCAAAATTCCTAGGATCGTTCGACATTTTATCAAGAATCTTTTGAAATTCCCCATCGTCTTTCCCTAAAAGACTCTGACAGTACATAGCTGCGCAGTACCCTTGAAGGGTCTTATGAATGAACTGCACGTTATTGTGCGTGTCAAGCCAATTCTTGACCCGCTGGCTAGTGAGAATACCCGCTTGTATTGCTTTATCAAGTGCACTCTTCTCAAACTCTCCCTCTTGAAATGATAGTCTTTGTTCTGGGGAAACAAGCCCTTCTAATGCAATTTTCTAATGCAAAGTGTGAGGTGCGTGTTGTTACAACTACAAAACATTTTTTACCAAATTTTCGATTGAGCATTCTTAGAACGGACCCAAATTTCTCTGGTTAGAGGTTGGTTGTCCCGAATTCATCAAAACCATCTATCAGAATGAGCACACTACTACCATTGTATTTAATAAATGCTTTCAAATCACGCTTTTTAACCTTTGTGTCATCTGATAAAAGTCGATCAAACACAGAATCAACAAGTTCCGACGGTTGTTCGAGAGCGGACACGTTTAATACAAACAAAAGTGGAAACTCTCTGAGTGCAACACCTGTAGCCCAGTCGTATGCCATTTTGTCAATAATGGTTGACTTGCCCATCCCAGCTGACCCACACTGAATGGTGCGCCTAATCACATTCCCATCTTTTGATTTAACGAGAAAAATGTCCCGATATTCCCCAACATGCCCCTTTATGTCATTTTGGTCGCCCTTTTCTAATTGCAACTCTGTATATATATCCCTAATATGTTTCATGTCGTCATCGACCCAGGGGATTAACTGAACGTAACTACCTGTTGTAGTATACAGGTTTTTTAATTCACTCCTGCACTGATTAGCTGCAGCATCACTCGGACTGGATTGCGCTCCTTTCATCTCGGCTGTTAAAAGAAAAGAGCGAACATCAGGTGTGTAGTTGCAGCGGTTGAATGGGTTAATGTTTCTTTCTTAATGTGGAAGTTCCGCACAGGTATTTTAATGGCTCGATTTGTCTCCTTGTTTGTAAAACCTGAATTTTAAGCATTGTAAAATGTAAGTGTACAATTTGCCAAATTTTCTGAAATTACTGAACATACCTGATGCACCCTAAACCAAATCGTTCCTGCCTGAATCAATCAGAGCCTTCTCCAACGTCCGCCATGCTTCTGTGTAATTGTCCTGCTTTCTCCACCATGTGCTTAACATCTCAAAGCACTGCCTTACAACATTGTTAGAATGATTAGCCTCGATTATATTAATATCTTCTTTAGAAAAATCCAAGTTTAAGGCCAATTCTTCCCAATATGTTCCAATCCTCTTAGAATGATTCCAAGTGGATTTGTCGTCGGGTAGAGTGTCTGTTGATAAAAAAAAGTCATTTCACTATGAATAAAGCGCGTACAGTTTAATTTGCAGCCATAATTATTTTACGATTTTTTGTTTTGAAATGGACTGCACTTATATTATATGGATATCCATATGGAACGGTTTTGCGTTCCAACGCAAGATACGAGCATAGCGAAGGTCACGAAGCGTACCTTTAGATGGTTGTGTTGTTGACAATCTTTCTTTGCAAAAGTACTACATTGTATTTTGATTTCTATGGAATTGTTCTTCGCTAGTTTTGAACTCATATTAAGATAATAACAATAATGTCTGAGTATCACACGTATTCCACGGAGCCCAGACTCCTGTCTAACGTCTGATATATCAACGCATGCAGATTTATGCAACCTCAGCCAATCAGAGTCGACTTTTCTAAATCGTGACGTCATTTCTTTCCCAAATCAGGACTAAACGTTTAATTGGTCAATTCGAATGCAGTGTTTTGTGTTGCAAGTACAGCCGGGCGCGTTATTGCGTAACATTATATACAGAGCGCGTGATGCGGGGCTTTTTAATCATTTGTCTATTGTCAGGTGCTATAAAGTCGATAAAGAAATGGCGTTAAAACCCAAACTATGAATAAGCTACAGACCGAAGCGGACAGGACAGGAATTACCTTGTACTTCCAGTTCGTCCTGCATGAGTTGAACGGCCTCTGGCATATTTAGACGCTTGAAAGCCTCGAGAAGAAAGCCAATCGCAATCCGATCGAAAACGAGACGATCTGGTTTTACCAAGAAGTATAACGTCAATACTTCTTTTGCTGGATTAGGTTTTCCTTGGCGAAGGCTATCAATCAACTTGGTCCCCTCAGGTTGGCCGAATAGCTCCTCAGCTAGACGCATCCAGTTGCTTCGACCGTCACTTTTGCGATCCAGAAAGCGCAAAAGCTTCTGCACTGTTTCCCTGGATAGACTGCCGAGTCCGCCATCCATCTCTTCATCGGTTTTCTTTTTTAAAGCGAGTTTTAGCCCTTCCTTCAATGTCATGAAAATAAAAAAAAATCGGTGAATCATAAAAACGCAATGACAAAGCATCAGTCTCAAGGTAGCGTTTTGAAATACAGCACATATCAACATTCTTAAACCATTTGAACACCATCCTGTGACATCACACTGTATATTTGTTTTCTTTCCTCGCCATTATTGTGTATATATTTGCCCATATTAATAAATTCAACAAGTACAAAGGCCTTCGTTCAAGCAATAATGAGGATTCTTGGAGGGTGTTAAGTAGGTTAATTCACTCGGCAGCGAGCCATTCGTGGGTGATGAATGATCGCCCTCGGGCCCTTCTGAACCGCGAACGAAGCGCTCCTCCTTTATTAACTTTCACATAAAAACATGTTACCCTGCATGAAACGCAGATGCCAGCATTGGAAGACAGGATCTAATAGGGAAATGGTTTCTTTAAGTGATATTGTTTGGAATGGATTGGACATTGCGGTATAAAATGCTTCTCAACCTGTTTCTTTTTCAGAGAGGGTCAAACCTTGTGTGGACGTGTACAAGTCCACACAACGTATCTGAAAACTGATGTAAGTGGGCATCTTTTGTGAGGAAGTGCACGCAGTGAATGTAATGCTTGTACACACATACACACAACAAACACATTTTAATAAATAAAAAACAGCAAAAACATGGGAGTTACAGACGCCCAAAATAGGAAAAGCTACGTTTTCGTTAAAATAAAGCCAATCACAAGTCTAAAATTGCAAAGAGAAAAAAAACATTCAATGCGCTGAAAATCATGGACAGTACATTCTTACGATAACACCCTTAATTACAAAAGATGACGCGTGGGCGTATTCAAACGCATGTAATGACATTGAAGACATTTAGAATATATATATGCCAAAACGGACTCGGGGTACTGTTTACTAAAATGGGAATTTTTTTCTCATGCCCTTCTAGATGGCCAAAGAATCTCATACGTGTCTTTTAAAAGATTAGAAACAAATCTTACATGTTGGTAATTCAAATTGGATCGTTCCTTTCGACGCTCAGGAATTTCTGTTGGCGATGAACTTTTCTCCTGTGATAAAATAAGTATTATAGCGACCAATTACAATGATCAAACAAAAAGATATAAGTAAAATGATCTGTGACTAGGTACGGTAGATTTGTTTTATTTAACATTGTTCCTTGCAGAACAAATTGCAGTAATACACAAATAAAAACAGAAATTGTGGAAACATTATTAAACACTCTGTTTTAGTTACATACCCAAATTAAAGTGCGTTACAGTTTTCCTTAAGTGCCATTACGCTTACTTTTACATTCGTTGTTTAACTCAATTTGGACAATGCATTGTAGCTAAAAAAAAATTGACACCGGTTGCACGAGAAAATAAATCAGAATGTTATAACCTTACTTGCTTTGGTCTGACTGACAGACGAACTTTTTGTCCCTCCCAGCTCGAATCAGTCGAATCAGCTTTGAGTTGGTGAACAAAGCTATCGCATCCAGGTAATGACGTATCGGGTTGGCTTGAATCACTTGCTGTCGCTCCATGGTTGGTGTTTCGCGTGAAGTCAAAGGTCACAGAGTTTGTTGGAAACTGCCAAACAGCTGACTTCGAAATTGTTTGTTCCTACAACATAAGTGATTGTTACAGATGAAGTTTAATAATGATCCCTGCGACGAATAATAGCGTAATGTTGTGTGTACATGTGTTCTTTCTTGGAGCTAAACTGGGACATTCCCTTGTCTCCACCAGTCCTGGCTCCCCTAATAGAAATAACTGTAAGTTGACTTATAATCGGGTGGATTATGTGTGCAATCTTTAACGATTGGACCAAGGCACCACATTTGAAAAAATTGTTTGGGAAGGGTACATTATTTAGAAGAATAGAAAGGTAAATTTACATAACATTTTATAAGGTAGAAGGGAATGAATAATTATGAGAGCATCATGAGATCCAAAATAGCCACTATTACATCCTAAAAATGCACATGTTTACATTTCCCCCATTATATCATAAAGTAGTCTTGCCACACCGCAGTATTGAGGAGCTTCCATTCCACAGAGTTACTTATTGGCAAACTAATTTAACCTCAATAGACCTGTGCGGGAAACAATTGGGAAAATCGTAGCCCTTGTGGCATTAAGCACAAAAACTAAAGAAAAAAGTCCGGAATTGGGCTCAAATAGGGTTCAATGGAAGCTATTTTTGATTTTCATATGTCATTATAATAATCAAGTCACGTATATGCTTTAGAAAATGATATTCAAATAAGGATTCATACTTTACACAATTATGTGGATAAATAAAGTGACGCGGTGGCCATTTTGAACGCCCCTCACACCCCCCCCCTAAAAAAAATCAAGTATCATTCCTTCTGAATATCTTCTGAGGGGCTAGAAGAATCTAGCTTTCAACGTTTGGTGTTATGGGCCAGTTGGTAACGTTCTCGTCAAAAATTAAACCTAAGCAATCTGCTTATTTCAACCAACTCGATATAAACTGTTTATATTGTTTTAAAGTTCCTGTTCCGTATGCCGCAATCAGTTTGCAAAAGGTCATCATATTATTCGAATTTTTTTTAGTAACAACGCAGTCTCTGCTTGAGCATTTGCAAATTAACCATACACTTTTGAACAGAAATCAGTACGTGAAGAACTGTAATGATACCTTTGATGTTTGTTCTTCCATTTCCCAGCCAGTCTTCAATTTATCCACGTAAACGTTTACATCTCCCTGGTTGTGAAGGACATGCAAGTCCCTAGGCGCGTCCAGTGGCTTAGAGTCCAGATGGGTTTCATCGTCAAAGACTTTCTGTTTTGGGTCAAAATTAGATCATTATAATTCTAGTTAAGCGATGTCTTATAGTCGAATACGGCACCTGTAAAATGTCATTCATGTTCAATGCATTGCTGTTACATTTTCGTAACGTGAGTAACCGATTTTGTGCGTCTTGTTTATCATGCATAACACATTTTTCTGGATATCATCTTTGGTACTTAGGTAGGTCTAGGTCTACTCTATCTACCATGTGGATAACAGTTATAAAACCTTTTCAGTAAGGTAATTAAAGCCCAAGGAAACTCAAAAGTACATCAAAAATGTAACGTGAGTAACCGAGGAATTGCCCCGGAGTAGTATTTCGTCGTGGCACATTCATGTTTTATTGGCGATGCTCTTTGTCTACGTTAAGTTAAAATGGAAAATGACTTTGTTATGTCGAAATTGTCTGCCAGTTTAAAACATCCTTAAAAAAAGAGAGACACAAATCCAAATTAAAACAAAGGATTCTTTTGATCATTCTTGAAAAATCAACAAAGCGAAAGCAATTCTGCTTTACCTTCTTGGCCACCGAATCATTGTTCCAAATGTGAATCCGGGCAGCATAGCGTGCATTAGACGGATCAAAGAGGCTTCCAAATGCATTAGCCACCAATCGCTTAGCACTCGCCGCATTCGGTATGCCTGCCACTGCGTAAATGGTGAAATGCTTCAAGAGAAGGACGACCTTCTTGTCTCTCGAAAGAACCATCGCGCCATCACTCTTGGCATCTAGTCCCTGCCAGGTTTTAGGGGTTGCTTCATCAGTAAGGCACATATGAGTACTGAGCTCCCACTCGTTGTTGGCATGGTGGGGAAAGGAAAGCACCACATTGTCCAAGAACTCCAGACCTGTTGGGCCGCACTGGATCATCGGCGACAGAGCTACATAGGGAGGATCTAATCCATCAACAGGTGGCGCACTCGGGTCGACAAAGATGTAAACCTGTTAAATATAAATGCCAATAAAGCAAATATAAATGCCAATAAAGCCAAGTCCACAACATGTGCCCAGGGCAACGGCTACATGTAGTGTCAGCTGGACACTAGACTCTAAAAAAAAAAGAGGTTACGACGAGACTCAACGTAGCCGAACGGTGGTTACTCTGTCGGGATTTCGCGTGCGTTTTGATTGCGCCGCCAACAGTCGATCGCGCCACCATCACTCGATCACCTTTACTTCTAATTCATCTCTCTGGAGGATTGTTTTGAAATAGGAAAAAGTCTGAAATTTCCCACAGGAACGACCAAAAGCGCAAGTCCATTATTTTCTTACCGAACGAGTGATCGCGCGAATCCACCGATCGCGCCCAACATATGCATTGAAATCCTTACGACGTGAAACGCAGTGCTTGTAGAGACTATGGAGCGTTTGGTGGGATTCAGCTTCACCACGGACCATTTTGTCCGTGGTTTCGGTAACGATAAGTAAGCTGTCTCTTTTTCTTTATTTACATAGAAGTGAGCTAAAGTAGCCTTTATTAGTTTGACCAGAAGTGACTGGTGACGTTGAGGTTCGTGCAGCATTCAGTGTTACTGTTAGGCTTTTTGCTTTTAAACTGTTAAGGCTTAGAATACATACAACGGGAAATACTCTCGATCAGTAATTTAAGCCATTTCTCTGCTTGTTAAGTATCCCCCATGCACGTATATAATCTTAATGTATACGTATGCAATCATATGAAGTATATGTGTACCCAGAACAATATGAGACGAAGGGGTACGCCACCCTTTATCTCACTATACCCAATGCAAACCCCAGACTATTGTTACCTAACACATCCCCCTTAGATATCTCCCCCAAAAAATGAGAATCTATGAGAGCTGAATTGTTACGTAAACCCAGTAATTAGAATTGAAACAGTAGATAATTAGTGGCAATTTATTAGTAAAGATATGTGTCTTTTCGTGAAAACGAAAATTCAAGTTTCCTACGTTTTGGCCCTTTTTGTTCAATGTGACTTTGCCAGATGAAAGAGGCGCGCGTGAGTACCCGCGCACAGCTGAAAATGTAACAACTCAAGATATGTGGCTCTTCGTGAAAACGCAAAATGCGATTATCAAGATTTCTGCCCCATGCATTATTAATGTAATTTGGAAATTAATGATGTTTTGCTAACAGAAACATGTCAAAAGGGTTAAGTACAATGTTTCAAAGCAAAATAATGGAAAATATCGAAATCGAAGAATGGTAATTTTTGACATAATGTGGTTTTTCGTGTGAACGGTGACGAATTATGCGCATGCGAGGTACTTAATGTTTATGTTTAAAAGTCAACTCTTATTAAAGTGCCGAAGATATTTCCTTTCTCACCGGTTTGAGAGGGAGGGGTAAGCCTACAATAACAAACATATAAAACAAAGACTATACACAATCGTAAGTATACTGTGAAGGGTTACCACTGAATATGCCTGTAAAGTGGAAGCAGTTTGAAATAGCGCCCGATACCATTTAATTACGGCCTCCACATAATAGCCCCCTGCGGCCGGTTGCTTTATGTCATATTTTTCGATCTGACAAAAGTAACCCATGCTGCTTGCCAAGAAATTAACATGTAAACACGCAACTGTATGACATTTTCAGTGAAAAACTTTTCTAATTGCAGCTAAGAAGTACTAATTTTACCGTATGTCTTAATGTCATTACCATTTGGGGCTCTTTAGCAAGTGCACCGCGTGGAATGTACAGGTGGACATTGTACTCTTCCAGACCCAGCTTTCCGCCCTTTTCATTAAAATAAGCGATGGCGATGTATGGCAGCTTGAAAATGTATCCGAGTTTTTCAGTTTCGGGGAAATGTTCTGTCATTTTCTTAAACTCTTCCAACAATGTCTGCAGAAGGGTTGGATGAGAGGAGAAAGTTCCTGAAAATGGAGAAACAGACATTTAAAGATAAATTATTCAAAATTAGTTATAATTCCACGTTTATATTCCGTTTGAATAATATCCGGTGTGTTCAACACACTACAGGACAAAGACATACTGTACTTACATAGTCTTCATATAGTGGCACTCATACTCACTGAAACATCAAAGTGACATTTGCCGTGAAAAAAAGGCCCAACAACCGAGCTTAAATTTAAAATATGCAATTACAAAGCCCAATAAACCATCTTCACCACAAGCTAATTTTTTTTGTCATACATTTCAGGTATACATTCTTTAAAACTCTCAGGATCACCTATGGACACCTCAACAAGTCCACACAAATTAACTTGATGGCATTTTTCCAACACCCGTAGTGTTTCCATTTAGAATGCGCAAATGACAGCCATTTTTAAACATCTATCCTACATATTGTACACATATAAATTGACAAAATAATCGACGTTTGAGACATATATAATGCCACATTTTCTTGATAATTATTATTGAGTTTACCTGGGATGTTCGTGGCCAATTCTTGCATGTCTATCAGAGCCTTTTCCAACGTCTCCTTTGCTTCTATGTCACTTTCATACCTCCTCCACCAGGTGCTTAGCATCTCAAAGCACTGCTTTACAACACTGCATCCGTAATCACGCCGAATTGTTTCAATTTCTCCAGCTGTAAACTTCCATTGTTTCGCCAACACTTCCCAATACACCCCTATCTCCTCTGATTTCTCATACAAGTCCAAATCGTAAGATCCTGCGAATAAAAAAAAGTTAAGTGAATAATGAGTAAGGTGCACTTGCTTTCGAAACTAATATTACTTAATGACTGTCATAATGGAGGCATTTAAAGTTATTAATGACGTGTTTCAGTCAGTGCTATATTGAAAAACAGTATCTCGTTGACAGCATTTTCCTTTGCCAATTTTGCCTTCTAAAATACATGTATTTAGAGGTGGTGGTTCCATCCGAAATAAAAAGTTCTTGGCTGTAAGATTCAACTGAAAATTCTCTGCAAATATTGACCCTTGTTACAGCGTGCAATTAATATTATTCATGAATTAGGAAACGTCATCACACAATTTCGACACAAAAACTGCTTTACATCTCATTCTGCAATTCAAATCATAACAATAGGTGATTCCCAAAGTGACGACGAACATTTGCATTTCTACTTGCCTCTTGCGTTTCATTTCTTTATTACACTCAGTAAGGCTGCGTTACTATTTAAAAACTTTTACACATACTTTTTCGTCTTACATCAAAGTATTTGCGATTTGTGATTTGCCAAACTGTCTTCAGTTACCTGATGTCCCCTGAATCAAGTCTTTCCTGCCCGAGTCAATCAGAGCCTTCTCCAACGTCTGTCTTGCTTCTGTGTAATTGTTCTGCTTTCTCCACCATGTGCTTAACATCTCAAAGCACTGCCTTACAATATCGTTGGAATGATTAGCCTTAATTGTATCAATGTCTTCTTTGGCAAAGTTCAAGAGTAAGGCCAATTGTTCCCATTGTACTCTCAACTTCTCAGACAGATTCCAAACGGATATGTCCTTGGGTAGAGTATCTATAAATAAATAAAATGAATATATAACATGAATATGTAACCGTACTACATTACATTTGATTTTCCTAAGAACTTATTCTTCGGTAACTAGTTTTCAACTTATATGATCAGTTCGTGGCACACTTTGCGTCTCCGTCACGTTTTATGTCGAATGATTATAGATGTCCTGTCAGTGTTATTTTCTAGTGTAATAGATTTTCTAGTTTAGTACATTTTATCTTCAAATTTCATTCTTTGAAACCAGACAATACTTTATCTCGCCTTTAACTTGAATTAAGGTGAAATTTATTTCGTCAGTCAGAAGGACTGATTAAACACGATTTCAGAATAAAAAAATCATTTCTGAAAAAAAATTGTAAACTTTCCGGGACACTAGCGTAGCAGCCCACAGTGATGCCACGCTTTTCGCCGTGGAATCTAAAGTCTATGAAGCTACTGCCAACCACATGACATGTTTAATCAATTCATGCGTTTCATGCATGCACGCGTAAAAATAAGTTACCAGCCTGCAGAAGAACAATTTGCTTTCTGTTGCGTTTCAGTCACAATAAAGTGGAGACCGCCGCAGACCGAATATATTCGCGTCCAAAGTAATATAATATTTGAGTCAAAAAAATTTGCCAGATTTAAAAGTCTAATTTCCAAAGAGTGAGACTAGTAGGAAACAGACGATTTAGACTGAAAGTAACTTTAATGTTAGACTGAAATACTCCACAAATAATTCTAGTAGGACCTCGACTGAAACTCGATCCAGTCGATTGAATGAATTTCATCAAATTTCAATGAATCGCCCGGAGTGGATTTTCACTCAAGTAGTGTGAATTTCACTCTTTCTCTTTCGAAAAAGAGGCAATACATGTACTTTGGTTGAAGTAAAGGCAAATGCGCATATGATTTCCTCCAGACGCGCTAAATACCAGTGCCAATCTTGATATCTCTGGTGAAAAATTACACTCTATTAATTCGTAAGAGTAGTGTTTTTTTTTTTAGTGTAAATGACAAGTGAAACAAATTTAACTAGATATTAAAGAGTGAGTTTCTAGATCGTAAAATTGATAAAAATCCGCAATTGTATTTCCGCTCATTCGTGAACGATTGAATGATAAATGAAGCGTTTAACCAATCACAAGAGGTTTTTTTGCTGTTTCGGTGACACACGAAAACAGCTCTTGTTTTCATTAAGATTATTTTTTTTCTTTTTTTTTCTTTTTAGCTGTTTCGGTGACACACCGAAACAGCTCTTGTTTTCGTTAAGATTTTTTTTTGGGTGGGGGGGGGGGGGGCTTTTCCGCATAGTTGCGGAAAAGCCTTTCTTTTGGTTCTCATTTTTTTTCTTTCTTCTTCTTTTTATTCCCTGGCAAATCTCAAAGACATTGTACACGTTTCTTCCACCCCTCACCTTTGCCATTCATTTTTGTCATACATCATTCAAAGTCAGCATAGGCTTAGTCCTTATAGCATAGATGTGCCCCGAAGAGTGACGTCATCATGACGTCACCATGGGTCACGTGACGTCATCAAAAATGTGCATATTTTAAAGTCCTATATCTACAAAACTGTAAAGTCGATTGGGTTGAAACTCGGTATGTAGGTAGGCCGGGATGTGTTTTAGGTAAACATTGAGGTGACGTCATCATGACGTCATCGTGTGATTTGTATCGATTTTTAATGATTTTTTAAACATTGACAATTTTATTCCGCTTACAAAATCTAACAGTTTTATTTGTCTGATTGGCTTCAAACTTGGTACAGACTAAAAATAAAATAAAATGATATGCACCGCCAAATGACATCATGATTACGTCATCACGTAAAATCACTCTAAAATCAACAGTGAGAGATCTGATTTTGGTTGTTTTTTTCACGGGGATTGATAGAATAATTCATGGTCTTCATTTCTGATATAACGTGCAAAATCGCGTGACCATATTTTTCCTGTTGAACCCGAAATTGCCTTGTTATTTGCAATTGGTAAAAGTTGAGAAATTGCTTTCAACGATGTTATTCTGTGGAAAGGGTGGTCTTTTCAAAAATCTGACAAGTAACGCCCTGCATATCCAGCGCACTCTGGCGGCAAGTGATCACAGATCTTGTGATGTGCTCTTAAAGGTGCAAAATGCAGAAAAAGCTCTATGTTCTGTTGCAAACAGAATTTGTTCGTATTTGTTCAAATCATACTTTGGCACTATATGTCTGATCGACTTTTCACTTGGCAGATGACATTCGAAGTGACTTCATCAAGTGTTCATCACGTGCACAGAGTATTTCAAATATCCGAAACAGCTTGTGTTTGTCCACAAACACATTTCTAGTTTTTTTTTCTTCTCCTTTTTCAGATTTTTTCTCCATAGGTTTAGCACACGTTTCTTCCACCAGTCCACTTTGGCACTTTTTGTTTTAAATCCGATCGATTTCAGACTTGGTACATACTTAGACCACCACCCACAGATGGTGCTAGAAGAAATTTGTGATCGTGACGTCATCAGGTGTTGAGTTTTCCCCATATGTTTTGTACACGTTTTAAAACACTCCAGTTTGGCATCTTCGTAAATCCGATCGACTTTAAACTTAATTCATTCTTGGACCACCACCCACAGATGGTCCTAGACGAAATTCGTGATCGTAACGTCATCAAGTGTTAGGTTACGTCACATTAAATATGTATTTTTCCCCAAAGGGTTTGTACATGTTTTAAAACGCTCCATTTCGGCACTTTCGTAAATCCGATCGACGTTACACTTGGTACACACCTATACCATCACCCACAGATGGTCCTTGAAGAAATTCGTGATCGTGATGTCATCAGATGTCACGGTGACGTTACTTCACATTAAAGATGCATATTTTCCCCATAGGTTTTGTACACATTTTAAAACGCTCCACTTTGGCACTTTCGTAAATTTGATCGACTATATACTTGGTACACACTTTGACCACTACCCATAGAGGGTCCTAGAAGAAATTCGTCATCGTGGCATCATGAGGTGTCAGGTTACATCACATTAAAGATGCATTATTCCCCTATTGGTTTTGTACACGTTTTTCTTCAAATGGAACTTCGGAAGTACAAGTCTGATTGGGTTAAAACTTGGTATGCATATTGACATGGGTGTGTTATAGATGGAAATTGAAGTGACATCATCATCAAATGTCATGTGAAGTCCCTTAAAGGAGCATTTTATTCCTTTATAGGTCTATATCTACAGAACTAAAATGTTCGATTCTCCATAGGTTTTGTACACGTTTTCCTTCAATTAGTACATTTTGGCACTTTCATAGATCTGATTGACTTCAGACTTGGCAGACACGCATATCACCAGCCCCAGATGGTCTTAGAAGGTTGTCGTCATGTTGACGTCATCAGGTGTCATGTGAGGGCGCCCTAGCTTTGTATTCTTTGCATGTATAGGTCCGATTGCGTTGAAACTTTGCATGCATGCCCTCACATTGGGGTGTCTTTCATATGAAAATATACGTGCCGTCATTGTGACATCATCGGTTCTCATGTGAGGGCGCCCTAACTTTACATGATGTGCAGCCCCATATCTCCGCAAGTATGGGTCCGATTGGATTGATTGGCATTCTCTCATATTGGGATCTGTTATACATGTATTTGATAATATAGCTGAAATCATCGTGACGTCCTTAGCTGTCATGTGTGGGCGCTCTAACTTTGCATCATTTCTAGCATAATATATCCACAATTACATGTATGCGTCCGATTGGGTTGAAATTTTGCATTCAGTTTAGTTATACACCTGAATTTAGGTGAAGTCAAGAGGACATCATCGGTCGTCATGTGAGGGCGCCCTACCAGGGCATCAAAAAACACGAAACAGCTTGTGTTTGTCAACAAACACATCTCTGGGTTTTTTCCCCTCCTTGTTCAGACTTTTTCTCCATAGGTTTAACACACGTTTCTTCCACCAGTCCACTTTGCCATTTTTTTAAAAATCCGATTGATTTCAGACTTGGTACATACTTAGACCACCACCCACAAATGGTCCCAGACGAAATTCGTGATCATGACATCATCAAGTGTCAGGTTACGTCACATTATAGATGCATTTTCCCCATACGGTTTGTACATGTTTTAAAACGCTCCATTTCGGCCCTTTCGTAAATCCGATCAACGTTACACTTGGTACACACTTAGACCATCACCCACAGATGGTCCTAGACGAAATTCGTGATCGTGACGTCATCAGGTTTCGGGTTACGTCACATTAAAGATGCATTACACCTGTATGTCTGATGGACTTTTCACTTGGCAGATGACATTCGAAGTGACTTCATCAAGTGTTCATCACATGCACAGAGTATTTCAAATATCCGAAACAACTTGTGTTTGTCCACAAACACATTTCTAGTTTTTTCTTGTGATAAATCGCCATACATTGCGCGACGCCGGCGATTTTTCATGTCAGACAGCGCCGACTGCATTCAGTCAGAAAGGAAGGATTTCCTCCAGCAAAAAAAAGGGCTTGAGAAAGACGTAGTGGCGTCTGTGTTTTGCTTTTTTAATATGGTATGACCTTTAAGTTGTCATTCATTGCCGCGATGATCGCCTGTAAAACTGACAAGACAGTATTTTACTGTTGGGCCCTTATTTTTTATCAAGTTAGTGTGGATTTTTTTAAATTCATCATTCCATCCAAAATGACTTCCGCAACGTAAAGCAGATTTCTTTTAAATCCTAACGACCCCGTTTCTGTATCACAAATAGTTTTTGTTTTCGGTAACAAATGCAATTATCTGACTCTTTATGGTTCATGTAATGCAAATTAACGCGGTTTGGCACATTCACGGCGCCATTTCTGTCGTAGTGTAAGCAAATCGCAGGTCGACCAGACGGTGACTTTAGGTGAATCATCTCCTGTAGAATATGTTAGTCTTTTAGTCGGGGGTCCAACACTTGCACCCTCCCCCAGAACCCACTGTGCTACCGGTACTTTTTAATCCTTGGCATTTCTCCAATAGGAACAAATGTTAACAATGACAATCTAGGGATGCACTCTCTCAGGAGACCACTTATTGGAACAGCCTCTGATTGAGCTCAGATGCCTTTTCTTAGCACTATAGGGTTGAAAGGGGAACAAACAAAACGCAATAACCTCCGAGTACACCTTGACCGATCTCAATCAAACTTAGCACAATTAATCTTCATCAATATTACGTACGGAAAATGTTAGGTTGTCATGGAAAAAAACTATAGAGGCCGCTGCAGTCAGACGAAATAAACGTTTGGTTTGAAAATTATCCGAAACATTTCTCGTCCTTGGTCGTTACAGTTTACCTTTCATATTGAAGCCATTAAAACCAAAAACAGCACCTCATTTATGTCGATATCTGTGTCTTAACGCAGCAGTAGAGCATAGATTTCAGAGCAATATTAAATTTATTGAGTGTTGGACTGGAGCCGGTTGCCCAATCATACGCAAGTCTTTCCAAAATAATGGACTTTTGCCCATCATCTGGTCCAAGTTGTTGAATCGGTTCGCCCTCTCGTGTTTTTACGAGGAAAACATCACAATATGATATTACTCCTTTCTCTGTCCCTTACCCAAAGTTAGCTTTGGCATTATAATTTTTTTGGTGTCACCATCTACTCATTTAACTATTTGCGAATATGTATCTGTGGTCATATACAATGCCTTTATTGTTTCTTTACATCTATCAGCAGCGTGTTCAACTGGATCGCTACTGTAAGCCTTGGGTGATTTGCTGCTTTCTTCAACTTGTTCATGCTGTGCTTCTGTCAATCCGCTTGAGCCCTTTTCATCTGTAAAAAAAAAGAGAGGAAATATCAATTACGAAAACGTTATTTTTTTAAAGAATGTTAGAAAAGAAGTTGATTGCAGTTTTTATTATACAGCATTAGGCTACCTTCCACCTCTGCATGCCTTCATGGATTTTGATGGAACTAAGGCCCTGCCCTCTCATAAAAAAAACAATACTTTTTAGGAGCCAATCTTCGACTGAAAATTACCAGCTCCTGCAGGAATAAGAACTTAAAGCATACGGGGATCAACTGCGGAAAAAGCTGACACGTGCAATCCGCGGATCACTTTGTTTTGATTTTTTAGCACAGGATTTGCTTAACTTTCTCCAGTTACTAAGCATACCTGGTAAGCTCAGAGCCAAGTCTTTTCTGCCCGAATCATCCAGAGCCTTTTCCAACGTCTGCCATGCTTCTGGGTAGTTTTCCTGCTTTTTCCACCATGTGCTTAACATCTCAGAGCACTGCTTTACAATATGGTTGGAATGATTAGCCTTTATTGTATCAATGTCTTCTTTGCCAAACTCCAAGAGTACGGCCAATATTTCCCAGCTTATTCCAATGCCCTTAGATAGACTCCAAATGGATCTGCCGTCAGGTAGCGTATCTAAAAATGAATACCAATGTCATTGCATCATAAATAAAGCGCATGCATGTAATAATTATTGTTAGAATGTATACATTGGGAACGACTGCGATAACGTAGATATCCCAAGATAAACGGGTAATAATTACGTTCCAACCGTAATACAAGGGATATGCATAGTCAAATAAGTGTCAAAAAAGCTTACTTTAAGATGGTTGTTCTGTTAACGATCTCTATGTAATGGCACTGCGTTGTATTTCATTTTTCGAGGGAAATATTCTTCGATCGTCAGTTTTCACCTTACATGATCAGTTCGTGGCATACTTTGGGTCTCTTTTTTTAGGTGTCATGTCGGTCATATTCTCTAGTTTATTTGATATTTCTAGTTTGATGAAGTTTATTTTCGAATTTCTATTTTTCTAGCGACAAAAATTTAATTTGATCTTGTATAGCCACAAGTTTTGGTTGAATTTAAACAAAATTATAACTTATAACCCAATTTTAAGTAGTTGCAGTTTTCACCCTTGCTTGGGTAAAATTAACCCAGGCAATTGTTCAGTGTGTATTTCATTAGCTTTTCAAGACCGAAAAAAATCCAATCGGGTAAAAAATAATTGAATTATATAGCCAATTTAAAATAAGTGCCGATTTGTTTTTATCTGTCCACGGTCTCAATAATTGTCATTGATTAGAGATTGGATTTGGGGTGAGGGTGATTTTTTTTCTTTAATGTTTTAATCTTTATTTCTTTATTGGGTTCTCCTTTTTTTTGTAACACTGGTCATGTATCCTTTTGGAAGAAATGGTAGTCCTTAAAAGGACTGTTTCATGTGCTGCCCCGTCTCTACTGGCTAGCCTTTTCCATGGAAGCAAGTTTCGGACCGTGTTCTTATTGCCGCGGTCAAAATATCAGTCGCCATGGACAAAACGACAAACCTGCACTCTTGTATTCCATTGGCCATCACTCAATAAATATTTACCCGATTGGAAAGCTTTTTTTCGTTGGCTTCTTCATATCCCAGGAATTTGGCCTGTGCTTCCCAGGATGATTCAGGTTTCGAAGCCAATTCCCGAAAGAACTGATCATCAACAGGGTGTTTGATGCATTTTCGTCAGTACAAGGTGATACCTCTTTGGGAATGATTTTTGAATTAAAATCAAAGAGAAGCAAATGAAGTAAGACATCCGTGCTTTTGTCCTTGTCATTGTTTACTGAATTAAATATATTGTGATTTTTCGGTAAAGTTGACATGTTGAAAGATTTTTTTTTTCGATACAAATTCATGTATACTTTTTTGACGATACGGAAATTATAGCGGTTGATGATGGGTGCAATTAATTCAAATATCTCTTTAACTACAGATGCTAACCTCAGAGAATCCTAGAGAGGAGCTAAACAAAAACTAAACCATCTATCATGACATTTCTAACAACTGCACTTTCAAAGCGGTCTTTTTCATGACTTGAATGTAGTAATTTAGGCTGATTTTATTCTGGATAGTAACGTTACCCATAAGCATTTACCTTTCCGTCCACCGCCCAGTAAGCCATCAGTACACAGACGGAGTGAGATGTTCTCGTCCTGATGAATTCCACAGTCGTGAAGTGTCAGCAAGTTATGGAGCTGGTAAAGTAATTAAGATCCTGATAAAACACACACTCTTTGAGCAAAGATTTAACGACAACAGTTTGGGGTTTAGGTTACACAACAGTGTAAAAAAAAAAGCAATTAAACATAAATTTAACTATTCACCGTGGTGCATTTTTATCGTGAGACTAGATTGGTAGGGCTAAAATCAAAATTATTCATTTTCATAATGGTTTATCGTTTTTTTTTCTTCAGTGCGTACGATCTTCAGTGTCTAATCTCCAGTGTACCGACTTCAGAAGCAGAATTATCTGTACCCACGTCATGTAATGTGAATCAGAAGAGGTTGTCACTAAAACCCGCAATGCATGGCCTTTAATTAGATGTAATGTTAATTGGTACTTAACAACATGGTTACTTTGTATAATATGGAGCCTTCTTTACCTCAAAGTTACGAAAGTTTCTTCGGATGTACAGTCGCTGCTGTTGAGGCCGGATACTAATTTTCTCGCAAATTATCTGTTTAAGAGTCGAGACACATGTCTCTGGATCCATTTGTAAACACATTGTCGTAGGTCTATGTGCCAGGTGAATTTGGATGAAGACCTGCAGTGCCACATATCTGAAACTGTTAGAATGGTGGACTTGCATTATAACGCCATATAAATACTTTGAACATACATTTTCAAATAAATGATGGAAAGCTCAACTGTTCTTGAAACTATTTTTTCAAAGTAAGGAAAGATAATTGTTTTCAAAGGAGTACGAATAGCCGCGTTTAATCATGTTTTACCACATAAGCTGAGGCTTGTCTTGATGACACACTTGTTCCCTTTTCATTTTCTCTTCCTCGGTTGATGCCGCTCCGTTTTGTTTGCTCTCCTCGTCAACTCCTGCATCGTGACGCCTTTCTGGCTCGGGTCCAGATGCTTCGTCTCTCGATTCGCTCGTTACTGATGCAAGAAGGAAAACAAAATTAGAGTACAACATATTTTTGACGATTGTTTCACCATAGTTTCACATAGGGTATCATAGCAATATTTGAATATAAATATGAATGTAAATCTGGTTCTTCTTTGAACCACAAAAATCACAAGAAATATTCAAATGGTGTTACCGGCAACCTCCCATTCATAAGAAATCTGCTTGTTCATATTTTAGCTCACCTAGTACATTTCGAGCCAAATCCGACAACCCGATGGCCTCCAATGCTCGTCTCAGCTTCTGAGCTGCTTCGTTGCGATCTGTCGTCTTTTCCCACCAAGTGAGTAGCATGTGACGGCTCTCTTCAGTGCTGCCTTCGTAGGTGGTTTGGATGCCTGCAATTTCCGCTTCTTCATATCCTAGGTGTTTGGCCAATTCCTTCCATGATGATTCGATTTTTGATGACAAGTCCTTTAGGTACTCATCATCAATGTTGGCTTTATCTGTCAAAACATTTTAACTTCAGTGAAACATTTTCAAATGCGTACACCACGGTATAAGTTACCAACGACACCTAGGCCTTTTACAAAAAATAGACTCGTTACCAAACCGACGTTGGTGAATTTAGGTTGTTATCTCGGCCCAATTTTAAACATTTATCTAGCGTTATAATAATGTCAAAATACGTTGGAACAACATTACAAAACTGACGATGGATCTTCATGGAATTTAGGTTGATAATTTCGTGACGCAATTCAAACTTTTATTCATTGTCAGGTTCTTATGTCGAAATCTGTACGTTAGAACAACGTTAAAAAACCGACGTTGAATAGACATGGAATTTCGGTTGTTAATATTTCAACCAATATTCAACGAATTTAGATTGTTTATTTAAATAAACATTTCTTCCTAAACTCTATCATTTACCTTTTGGTACATTGTCATCATTTGCGTCTTCTACTGACAGCCGGAGAGAGATGATTTTATCCTTGTCGACGCCATTCTCCTCAAGTGTGAGCAAGTCACAAAGCTGTCAAATTAAAGTGAATTACATGTATATATGAAAAAAAATTAATTACCTGATCAGGACAAAAACAGAGAAGATTTTAGTTGTGCGTTGTTCAAACATTTAGCAAATTACGTTCGTTTAAACCTTGGTCGGAATAAATGGATTCTGAGTGTCTCATATAAATAAACAAATTATTGATTAGGCCTAAAACGGGAAAACGTAAGATTTTGCATTTTATATTACCATTTTTCAAAAACTCCTACAATGTGACAATCTAGGTCTGGATAATTCAAATTGAACGGAGTAGCCGTATTGGTATTATTAATAAAAGTATACCTACCTGGACGTTTTCCCTGATGTACAGACGCTGATGTCGTGCCTCCACACCGGTCTTCTTCTGGATTACCTCTTTCAGAGATGAGACGGATGTTTCGGGGTGGAGTTCGAAATAAAGTGTCTTGGGTCTAAGTGAGGAGGGAGTCCGGACAAAGACCTGCAGTTTCTGTTTTACGTCTTTGGTATTACTGTGAAAATAGGAAGAAATCTTGCCTAGTTTTAGAAATGCATTATTCTAAGAAAGAACGGGATCTGTGAACAATTCACTTGGAAACTATAGTCAAAGGATCCACTGTCATGAGTCTAGTAAACGTATTGAACACGTTTGCTTAACTTTTACACCAGAATCTGGAAAGAGTAAATGATTCAACAAATCCTTCGATAAGTTACAATTATCATATAACCCTCATTTTACATGAATAATGTCATTGCTGTTTACCTCTGACTTGCATGTGTCTGCTTTGATTGTCTTCGAATCCATCGTTTTGATGGTCTCCTCTTTGCACAGCAATCATCAGAAGACGTTTTCCTGTAATGCAGTACAGACAGGAAAGCTTGTTTCCTCCTTGGTTTGACTTTAGTCTTCCTGCTGATGAGTTTGGCGTTGGAGTGGTCGTACACGACGGCTGTTGCCTTAATGTATGCATCCAACTGCTGAACGGTCTTTCGCGGCATCTTGGTAGTAATCAGCACCAGTTAAGGTATCCTTACTGAAAGAACATAAAAAAAAGATCACTGTTAAAACTGGAGCAATGCTATCCACCTTTTTTAAATTGCTGGACATAAGCCAATTCACTGATACCACCATCTTTAAATTTGTGTTCAGTGGGCAATTCAATCACGTCCCAGCACGTAGATGACACTACATATATACAGCATGCTTGCGACTTTTTCGAGCAAATGAGTTGACTTGAGACTGCAGGGCTTGTGATGGACTGGTGATGCACTTTTGATGGACTTGTAATGGACTTCTGATAGACTTATGATGGACTGAATATGAGGGACTTATGATGGACTTGTGGTGGACTTGTGATAGACTTTGGATGGAAATGGGATGGACTTGTGATGGACTTGTGATGGACTAAGGATGGACTTGTGATGGACTTAGGATTGACTTGTGATAGACTTAGGACGGATTTAGGATGGACTTGTGGTGGACGTGTGATGGACTTGTGATAGTTTTGTGATGGACTTGGGATGGAAATGGGATGGACTTGTCATGGACTTAGGATGGAATTGTGATAGACTTGTGATGGACTTTGGATGGAATTGCAATCGATTTAGGATGGACTTGTGATAGACATGTGTTGGACTTGTGATGGACTTGGGATGGACTTGTGATGGAACTGTAATGGACCATCTGTCGATGGGAGCGCTGTTCAAAACCGACGTTTCTGCACACAAAGGGCCATAATGTGGTGTTTTGAGGGCGATATGTGCAAAATTCAGAATTAGGCACTCAAAACGGCAGATGCCACAAAAAGGGCACCATTTCTTTTTTAAAAGGGCACTTGTTCGGAAAAAGGGCACTTTGTAAAAAAAGGCACTCTATACAAATTATTGGGGGTAAGCCCGTCAAAAAAAGGGCATTTGAATGGAAAAAGGCAGTCTTTCCAAAATATTGGGGGTAAATACCCCCCCCCCCCCCGCCGGCTACGCCTATGAGAAGCATTTACATATGAGTACAATTTCTTTTGCTGTTCAGCATCCAGATAGCAGGTTCAAATGCTAACTTATTGGATAGATTGCATGAACAAATGGTTGTCAACAATAGGGTCTCTTGTGGGTGTGAATGAATACGCACACACAGGCTCTGCATGTGGGGTAAACGACTGAGCCCACATCAACAAGGTGTTACTCAAATGATATATTTTCACTATTTACAGAATGCAGAATGTACTTTCTTAAAACAGTGTACATGAAGTTACACTTGCCTATATTTGTTCACCCAGAAATATATTTCAGCTCGTCATACACAAAATGTGATGTTGAAATTTTTTTTTATTGTATCACTGAATAAAGTGGACGTTTATGTCATTTCGTTCAGTTCCTTATTGCCGTCTGAAGCACTCACTCCATTTAATTCATGCTTTTCAGTAAAAGCCTTTGCTTAATTTTTATCCACACATATGCAAGTAAATGCATACAAATTGGTAGTAAAAGCAAATGGTAGTTTTTACTCCACCGACCCACTGACTCTCAAATCTATGACTTCTGGGATCACACACAAAAGAGTGTCATCCAGCCCTCATGTCCCGGGAAATGTGCCACTCAAAATGAAATGAAACTTCACTGTTTACATCATATAGCGCACTTTCAAAAGAAAACAAATATTAAATTTTACCCACCAAATTACCCACATTCATTTCAAAATTTGCATCGGACTCGTGTAGTAATCGGACTCTTTTTCTCTTTTATTGGTTAATCCCTCTCACGTGACCGGACCCTCTAATAATTATCTCTGCCTTTGAGTGAGCACGCGCAATACCACAAATGAGTCCGTATTTCACAAAACCAAAATTCACGCTACACCGGCATTTTGGAAAATACATCATATCATGTACATCTTTTTCAAAGGACAGATAATTCAGAAAATTCAGCATTTGGGTTTGGCCTTTACTGCCGTTATCACACGAGTACTGTATGCTCAGAGCTGTCAAAGTAATAATTCAGAGAAAACAATCCTCTTTAAGAGCGAGGTGCTCCCCAACCCTGAACTGAAATACCGCCGTTCATAACTTTTACCTGTCATCTCTTTTTCGGTTCAGTTTCAGGGTGAACATGCACTCTACACTTTGTTACGACAAATCCTCATCAAGTTTTGTAAAACTTCCATCTCCGTGCGAGTTAACTGCTCCAAAGTAAAATTAATCAGAGCAACCACATTATCAAGACTTCACGATCGAGACCGAAGAAGGGAAGAAACAGTCGTGGAAAAAGTCAAGAAATCCTGGAATGATACGCTGATGCAAGTGCAACGTAGTACCCTACTACGCCCAGTTCCATATTTCCGCATATCGATTTCAGAATTCCCCTGATGTAATACTACTATTAATATATTTTAACAATGGGGGCGACGTCACAGTGCGCGTGCGCTGTACCGTCCTGTCAACTTGACTGGTTACCGAGCCCTCCATCATCGATTATGACTTCGAACAGAGCGGGAACCAGTCTACCTGTTCACCTCCTGATCGTTACGGTCCAACAGACTCGTTGACCCGATTGTTGCACAGACTGCAAGCTCTCATAATAGTGAAATATTCTTTATCAGTAATACTTTCTGTCACTTTAGGCGAAAAAAATGAGTTGCTATGCAAGGTAGTTCCTGAGATGTCTTGGTCAAAGAATCTGTATTGTTTGAACCATAATGACCTTGACATTAGACCAAGGGGTCAAAACTCAATATCTTTGGAAGCCCAAGACCAACCCCAATACATACAAAACAAATATGCCAAATTATTCTAAAATTATTCTGTTGAACCATTTCTATTGTTTCAAGGCTCCATGAAGTAAATTTATCGTAGCTAGGTCTGGAGCATATTTTGTGCAAACTTTTACTCATTTTAAATTTATGAAAAGTATTTAACATTCCTTTTGGTTAATTTTATTGAAAAGTAAGTTCTTCAAACAATCAAAACCGTACCTGTTTTACCATACAACTGAGGGCGCTATTGCTGTGGTGTCATTTTTTTTAGGAAGACAATGTCCAGTTTAGGGTTTTCTCTTGAAATTATAAACCAACAAAATGATTATTAAAAATGTTTGTGAGAAATGTTTGGTCACTGGCTTACTGCCATGTACTATACTGACACAACGATGAATCACTAAAGAAAAAAATTATGACATCAAAATACATTTCAAAAATTGTGGCAACTTTTGGAGCCGAAATGGCTGTTACCGTAAGTTTTGTACCTGAAATGACATTACAATTTTGTTCCTGAATATGAACATTCACATTAGCATAAAAAAACCAAAGTACCAGAATACCCTCTTAAATGGTTAAACATTATACTTAAAAAAAATGAAGTTGATATGCTCAGTTATTATAGAGATATTCTTCTGAAACCATTTCTATTCTTATAACTACGTATTATGACCATAAACTTTAATCTAGGAGTTTCACAATCCCCAACCCTTTCGGCTTCCTCGGTATGTCAATCTAAACAAACTCAACGTTTGCAAATTGGCATTATGTTAAACCGATATAAATACATCTATTAACATAAGTTTGCATTTCCATTTTCATGTACATTTCCAACGGCACGTAATTCAACAAATTTAACATTGGGTCTGTCCTTCAGTGCTGTTATTTCATGATCATTGTATACTCGAAGCTGTCCGAGTAATACTTCAGAAAAATCCCTTCAGAAGCCCAGTGTCTTCTCATCCATCTAGCCCCAACCACCACCCCACCCCGGAACTGATGTACCCCTAATGTATTTTACCTGTTATCTCTCTTTCGGCCAGGTTCACGGCAAAACTGCACTCTTCACTGTGTAACGACAAATCCTCATCATGTCTTGTAAAGTTCCATCTCCATTCTACCTCTACCAGACTTGGCGAGTTGACTTTATCCAAATTACATCATTCAGAAGAAACACATTTATCAAGACTGCACGATGGAGATCGAAGAAGGGAAGAAACAGTCATGGAAAAACTCACGAAATCCTGGACGAGTATAAGTGCAAGGGCCAAGTTTAATATTTCCGCATACCGCTGTTAGAGTTCACCTGTTGTAATGCTAATAGTTTAACAATAGGCCCAACGTCACAGTGCCCGTGGCCTGTACGGGCCTTTCAATTAGACTAGTTCCCAAGCCCTCCATCAACGATTCTGACCTGCAATCGAGCGGGAACCAGTCTACCTGTCACCTCGATGCCGTAGCAGTCAAACGGAGTCGTTGACCCGGGTTTTGTTGCACAGACTACAAGTTCTCATAGTCAGTATAATTGTCGTGATCAGTAATACTTTCTGTGAATTTACCGGGGGACTTATCCAAAAATAACGCGTATTAACATGTGGAATGTTGTTCATGTGACCGCGGACTGTCCAATCAAGTTTCCACTCTGATGCAGACGACTGTTACCGGTTGTTAAACCAAACTCTGAATATGGATGAAGGGTGACGAAAGATTGTTGTAGATTGATTATTAATCATAATAACTAGACATGACGAATACTAAAAGCTCAACCACCCCATTTCAAAGCCAACTAATGTATAAACAAGCAAGACGACTAAACGTTGGTGACAGTAGAAATACAACCAAAAAGAGAACACGTGGGTACGGGTATTATTAAAAGTTTATTTCGAAACCCAAACGGATGTCTGTTATAAATGATATATCAAACAAACAAATAAACCTGTTGTAACAATAACTCCTAGATTCTAGGGAGAGAAAAGCTCGGCGTGACAAATAAAAAGACACATTTGCAATCAAATGAAAATCAACTATACTTGATGATTTTCAGTTAACCGGATTCACTGGTTTTCACTTTACTATTCGCGTATAAAAGGGAGGGGGGAAGAAGAATTATTTCCCACTATTGAAAATAAAGGGACAACAATTCATCAGACCTGTTAAAAGTAAACGTCCATTGTTTTCACGTCAATTCATGTATTACTTAAACTCAATAAACCCAGTATTTCGTACTTAAAACAGTTACAAGTACATGTATTACCCATATATCACAGCATCTAACCTTGCTCAGTGATTTTGGAGGATCTACTGACTCTTCAATTATCACTCACCGTTTGCGTGCTTTGTGCCTTAAATTTAGTTATCATCATCATTCGTCCCCTTAATAACTTTGAATATGAATGGAGTTTAGCGATTGATAAAAATATTAACAATTTGTGTGAATGAAAATACGATCACTATCATACAAGTCATGATATAATTATGATAAATATAATATCATGTTCAAAAATTCAATATGTGTAAAAGTAGCAAGGCTTACAGAAAGTTTGCGATATATTCACACATTATTTTGTTTTAATCAAATTAAAATCAACTTTATTTGATGATTTTCAGTATTAAACTGGATTGATCCGTTTTACACTTTGTCATTTGTGTCAGATAAAAGGAGGAAAAACAATTATTTCCTACTGCAAAAAGTTACAACAATTAATCTGTCAAAAGTACACTTCCAATGTCTTTTTCTCGTCAATACATGTTAATTTAACTCGATAAACCCAGTATTTCGTGGTTAAAGCGATCACAGATATTACCCATGTCATCACACAATCTAACCTTGCTGAGCGTTGTTGGACTTAAGACTCTTACAATCCTGACTAAACGTTCACGTGGTTCGTGCTTCTTATTCAGTTATCATCATCATTCGTCTTCTCAATTACTTTGAATATGGATGGAGTTTAGTGATTGATAAAAAATATATATATATATATCAAAAGTTGTGTGAATGAAAATATGATCACTATCAGACAAGTCATATGATTAATATAATATCATGTTCAATACGTGTATTTAGTAAGGCTTACAGAAAGATTTCGATATATTCACACAAGTGTTTTTGTTTGAATCAACTTCCAAGAAAAAATAATTTAACCCTGACACAGCTCCGTTGAAATCTTATAGAAATTGCATAACTTGTAACAGCTTAAAGGGAAAATACAACATTTGCAAACATCAAAAAATAAAAATACCAAATCATTTTGAAATACCTTGCTGGACTGTTAGTGAATGACAGTGTAAAGCATCCTGTAAAATCATGGCACCTGGTATACTGTCATTTTCAAGAAAAGTGGTATTTTTATATCAATTTCCAACGCTGAATGGCCGATCAGCGTCGGAAACAACTGGCTTTTTTTTCAAATACTGGCCCCAATTGACCATTGCACTTGTTTGCAATCGATTACAAACCTACGAACGGGTACGAGCCAGCTAGACTGGTTCCCTGGCCTTACAATTCCCCAATGTATGTAAACTGCTCTGTTTCTTCTTATATGGAGTCAGGGAACCAGACTACAGGAAAATGATCGTTTTTCTTGTTTTTTATAGCATTTTCGAACCCAAAACCTCAAAAAAGTCAGTGTAACTATATTTGCTATATATTTCCAACTCCCCATTCCATCCATTTCTGAAAACTACAGCAAAAGCAAATGATGTATATTCCCTTTAACAAAACCAATGTCACCTTCTTCATTATTGATTTCTCACAAAACCTGGTGTCAACCAAACAAAATCGGACTTGTTCTGAAGTAAAAATGACATCTCAGTGACATCAGATGCACTTAAACAACACAATTGGTTACTATAACAGAAACTGTGGAACTTTAACAGTAGATGTTTCAGAAAACATATTTGGTATCAATATTAAATATCTGATATAAGCATTGTAGTATATAACTTTCGAGGCGAAGGCACAGGTAAACAGGACATGCGCGGTATACGCATCAAAATGACTGGCTGCAATGGGATACTGTCAAAGGGAGTTGACTAATAATACATTGAAGACCGACCGCATTAATCAGTCGGCCTCTGTCCAATAAATAAAAATACACATTGAATGGTATGTAAATATTTAAATCAGAGAGACTTTTTTTAGTTAGAATCAGTCGCATACAAAAATAAACGGTTGTGGTATTAAAACTAATATAAAAGGTAAAAATATGCACACTTCAAACTTGCAGTTCAATTTCTCATGAAAAAAAAATGGGTGACACAAAAATATGTACAAGTTATAAACATAATGTACACAAATATGTACACTTCAAACTTGCAGTTCGATTTCTCATGAAAAAAAAAAGTTATAAACAGCATGAACTTTTTTTTCAGGAAAATCTTGAGCTTTGTTACTGATTACATGCCATACTCTCATTGTTCCACGGGTGAATGTTCTAATATATTCCCTACTGAGTCAAATCTTACCTTATATTTCATACTGAGTCAAATCTTACCAGGCTTACATTTCAGCGGGGACATGACCCGGTGATGAGATACACATGCATATACATTTATTCAGCTGAAAGTATTTCTATTAGGCTGTTCACCAACAAGGCTTTGCCCATTCAAGAAGCAGAATCTCTTTTCACTGTTACTTGTATTTCGTTAATTTTTTTTGGAAAAAAAATGCTTCACCCGTGGATGACAGGTTTCAATATCTTGACTTATGAAGTTGAATATTGCTATGATGATTCAGTAACTACATGATCAACTCTGAACAATTTTCAATGATCCGATGCAACAACTATTTCCAAAATTCTACAAATCATTGAAAAATAAGGAGAAGCGCTTTCAGATTAGCGTGAATTTCATTAAAGCGTATTTTTATATCAATAAGAATACCCGCTTTATATTTTACCTATTAATTATTGTGAGATATTGGGTAGCTTGATTTCGAAAGAATATTGCGTCATTTCTTAGCTTGTTTCCCCGCGCGTTTCAATTATTATGTAAATAACATCGCTCCTACAAAATTACTGGATCCAATAGAGTGCTTCGTTTCCTGGGATTGTTTGATCGATTCAAGTGACTCGTCGTTTCCGTACGGTGACTATGACTCCAACTGGATGACGTGTGACTCGGGACATTACTCGTGACTTGGAGCCTGACTCGATCCAGGTGATTCGTGAATAGGCCATGGGATCTATTCAAGTGACTCGTATCCGTGACTCTGACTCCAACTGGATGACGTGTAAATCAGGACCTTACGCGTGACATGGTGCCTGACTCGATCCAGGTGATTCGTGAATTGACCCAGGGATCGATTCAAGTGACTCGTATCAGTGAATCTGACTCCAACTAGATGACCTGTGACTCGGAACCTTACTCGTGACTCGGAGCCTGACTCGATCCAGGTGATTCGTGAATTGGCTATGGGATCGATTTAAGTGACTCCTATCCGTGACTATGACTCCAACTGGATGACGTGTGACTCGAGACGTTACTCGTGACTTGGAGCCTGACTCGATCCAGGTGATTCGTGAATTGGCCCATGGATCGATTCAAGTGACCCCTATCTGTGACTCTGTTTCCAGCTAGACTACGTGTCACTTGGGATTTACTTGAATTACAGACGTGAGTTCGAGACTGACTCGATCCAAATGACATTTAAATTGCATCATATACTCTTGCGCATTCATCTTATAGGCTATTTGGGCATGCGCATAACAGATTTCAACGCAGATATAAATTGGACATCTGGTCATCTTCAGAAGACCCACAAAAAACTCCACTTCCCCATGTCTCAGATATGTGTCTCTTATCTTCTTCTGTCAACGAACAATCGCCCGATTTCAGGCTTCTAACATGTTTCATCTGTTTTAGGCAGCGAGCCCATGTTTGTGCAGAGCCACTCAAAGACTCATTTCCCTCAAGGCTGAGGGATTCTAGGGATGGCATTCGACTTACTGCTGCAGCAAGGTGCTCAATGTCAGTACTCTGCAGTGAGCATTTATTCAAATCCAGCTCCTGAAGTTCCGTCATGTTTTGTAAGGGTGGAGTCCATATTTCTGCGGAACCACCCAACCCATCAATGTCACAAAGGGTCAACCTGACTAAATCTCTCCGATTACTTAATGACTGTAATATATCCGCCATACCCTCGCCGGTAAGTGAGAGCCTCTGAATACTTAGCCGTATGCCGTTATCGAATTGCTCAACACGACACTCTTTATCGGACCTATCGCGACTGTCAATGCCATAATTTCTCGGAACACGTACAAACTTCTTAAAGAGACGTGCCACAAACGTTTTTGCGCTAAGACCCAAGTCCAAATTTCTTGAAAGGTTAAGATCGGTCAAGTTCGGCATCTCCCCAACAGACGATGCTATATGTGGTAGATCTTGTTCAG
Organism: Patiria miniata; assembly: GCF_015706575.1. Classification (NCBI taxonomy): domain Eukaryota; kingdom Metazoa; phylum Echinodermata; class Asteroidea; order Valvatida; family Asterinidae; genus Patiria; species Patiria miniata. The sequence continues at coordinate 4,137,908 of NW_024037057.1, forward strand.
TTATGCCGCATTCCCATAATTTGAGTGATTTTAGGTGAATCATCTGCTGCAAACTGGCCGCCCACGTCTTGGCGTTACCGCCCAATCCCTCATTGCCTGAAAGGTCAAGATCGGCCAAGTTGGGCATGTCCCCAACTGATGATGCAATATGTGATATATCTTGTTTGTTTATGTCGCATTCCCATAATTGGAGTGATTTCAGGTGAATCATCTTCTGCAAACAAGCTGCCCACATTCTTGCGTTACCACTCAATCTCTCATTGAACGAAAGGTTAAGATCAGCCAAGTTGGGCATGTCCCCAACTGATGATGCAATATGTGATAGATCTTGCTCCGTTATGGCACATACCGAAAAATTGAGTGTTTTCAGGTGAATCATCTTCTGCAAACAAGCCGCCCACGTGTTGGCGTTACCACCCAAATCCTTATTGCATGAAAGGTTAAGATCGACCAAGTTCGGTATCTCCCCAACAGATGATGCAATATTTGGTAGATCTTGTTCATTTATGTGGCATGAAGCTAAACCGAGTGATTTCAAGTGAATCATCCCCTTCAAACTAGCCGCCCACGTTTCGGCATTACAACCCAAGTTAATATTTCCCGAAAGTTTCAGGTTAGCCAAGTTTGGCATCTCCCCAATCGATGATGCAACATGTTGTATATCTTGTTCGTTTATACCACATTCCGATAAATCGAGTGATTTCAAGTGAATCATCGACTGCAAACTAGCTGCCCACGTTCCTTCTTTACCACCCAAGTTCGAATTCTGTGAAAGGTTGAGATCGGCCAAATTTGGTACTTGACCTAATGCTGCAGCAAGGTGTTCAATGTCAGCGCTTTGCAGTGAGCAATCACGTAAATCTAACTTCTGAAGTTCCGTCAGGTTTTGCAAGAGTGGAGTCCAGACACTTCCGGAACCATCCAAACCGCAAACACCATCAAGGGTCAATGTGGCTAAATCTCTCCGATTATCCAATGACTGCAGTACATCCGCCAAATCCTTGACAGTAAGTGAGAACCTCCTGATGCTCAACTTTATGCCATTACCCCATGACTGTACACACCACTCCTTAGGGTAACTGCTGAAATCACAATCCACCAGATTCCGCATGCGACTTACTGATTCAGCGATATATTTCAAATCGCGACTGTTAATGCTACATTTTTTCATGTCAAGGTTCTTTAGGTGAATCATCGACTGCAAACTTGCCGCCCACGTTTCGGCGTTACCACCCAATCCCTCATTGTCTGAAAGGCCAAGTTTGGCCAAGTTTGGCATCTCCCCCACCGATGATGCAATGTCTATCACATCGTGCGGGTCTAAGCAACATCCATCTAAACTGAGTGTCTTGAGATATTTCATCCCTCGTAAGTGGACCGCCCAGTCTTTGGCTGAGCCGCCAAAATTATTTCCTTCAAGACTTATTTCAGTCAAGCTACCGCCATTTCGAAATGATGACAAAAGTGTATTAGCATTGCGACCAGTTAGTGTGCAACCATCGAAATGCAATACACGCAAGTTGTTCATTGTTGGCAAATGCAAAGCTACGATGTCACTCAACCCTGACAGATTACACCACTGTAAGTGAATTTCGCTTACTTTAGAGAAGTAATCTACTCCCGAGAGCTCTGTCCGCTCGGCAACTTGCTGCAGCAACCACACGAGTGAGTTTACGCAGTCGTTGCTACTTATTTGTATGTCTCCAGTCAAGAAGGACTCAATGAAATCTACCGATTCATCAAACAAATCTCTTGCTTGACTTTCAAAGTAGCAATTTAAGGCCAATTCCTTCATTGGCTTGCTTTCGATAGGCCAACCCAGATTCTTCTCGTGCAGCATCCGCAATATATGCCTTGTGCATTGTTGATTATTGCTGCAGCAGAAGCGCAACATGTACTCAAAATTCACAGGGTCGCCAAGTTTATCAAGAATCTTCCCAAATTCCCCATCGCCTTGGCTTAAAATATTCTGACAGTACATAGCTGCGCAGTACTCTTGAAGTGTCTTATGAATGAACTGCACGTTATTGTGCGTGCCGCGCCACTTCATGACCCTCTGGCTAGTGAGAATACCTGCTTGTATTGCTTTATCAAGTACACTCTTCTCAAACTCTCCCTCTTGAAATGAAAGTCTTTGCTCTGGGGAAACAAGCCCTTCTAAAGCAACTTTGCCGATTGAAATCACCACTTCCGATATTGCTTCTTCTGATAATTCAGGCATTTTTCTTCGAAATATGTATCTAATTGCCTCACTGAACAATCTTGATAGAGAATCGGGTAGTGTTCCCTCTTCTCTCCACAGCAAGCATATTAGCAGAAGTAGCATGGGACTCCTTGCCAAATCAGATATGACATTCGATGACTGAATCCTATCAAGAAGTCCCTCAGCCTCATCAAGCTTTGCAGGGAAGAACTTTCTCACATACTGCCCAATATCTTCCATCCTAAATCCCAAAACCTTCACATGGGTGAAAGGTTTCTCAATGAGTGATTTGCTTTTCAATTTAGCAAAGTGTGAAGGCCGTGTTGTTACAACTACAAAACATTTTTTGCCATATTTTCGATTGAGCATTCTTAGAATGGGACCAAATTTCTCTGGTTCGAGGTTAGTTGTCCCAAATTCATCAAAACCATCTATCAGAATGAGCACTCTACCACCATTGTCTTTAATGAATGCTTTCAAATCATCCTTATCTACAGCTGTATCATCTGGTAAAAGTTGATCAAACACTGACTCAACAAGATTCGACGTTTGTTTGAGAGCGGACATTTTCAAGACAAATAAAAGTGAAAACTGTCCGAGTGCAACACCTGTGGCCCAGTCGTAAGCAATTTTGTCAATAATGGTTGACTTCCCCATCCCAGCTGACCCACACAAAACGGCGCGATTAATCACATTCCCATCTGTAGTTTTAACGAGGAAAATGTCCCCATACTCTTTGACATGCCCCGCTATATCATCCTGGTCACCCTTTTCTAATTGCAACTCTGTATATATATTCCTAATATGTTTCATGTCGTCATCGACCCAGGGTATTAACTGGACGTAGCTACCTGTGGTAGTATACCGGTCTTTTAATTCACTCCTGCAATGATCAGCAGCATCACCCGCTCTGGATATAGCTCTTCCCGTATCGGCTGTTGAAAGAAAAGAGGCAACATTACTGGTGTATCTTGCAGCGGCACCGGCGTAAACAAAATTTAATGATTCGCTAAAATTCAGTGTCCCCACCATTAAAATCATTAAATGAATCCCATTAAAACCAGTTCTTTTGAAGCAAACAGTATACAATCGCACTTCATGTTTTTGACTCGTAAAAGCCGTTTTTCAGCCATACTATCAGTTAGTGGCACAATTGGTGTCTTCGTCACTTTTTATAGCCTAATATTTAAAGATGTCATATTTGCCAGTTAAACCCCATATAATTCACTTTATTTTTAAATATTTTCTTGCAATAAAAACAGTAGTTTTTGACATCAAAACAAGATCCCACCTTCAACTAAAAAAAAAAAAATTAGGTGTCGATAATGTAGGGACCGGAAACAAGTCTACTTGCAAGAACCCCCCTCCCCCCTCCACCAAAAAAAGGTTTTTTTTTTCCCCGGAGGATTGCAGCTGACCAAATAGACATAAAGTAGTTTTTTTGTAGTGGAGTGGCGTAGCATTCGGGGATATTCAAAATCAAAATGTCCTGGCTACGCAGCTGTGTTGTCTTTAATTATAGCATTTTAAAAATATATCTATAGAATTTTAGTTGAGTATTCGGTGGTAGAAAAGGAGAACATTTTGTTGGGCACGGACAGTGCATCTTCAAAACAATTTTCGACTTTGATAAAGAGGGGGAAAAGAGTGAAAATAGCAAGCGAGAGAAAGATACGAAATATGTGTACAATTATTTACCTGGACTGCTTTCTGTCGTACCCACGCTCTGATTGATAATCACAGTTGGTTCATAAACAGGTCCCAAGAAGGTCGGATTATTTGTACCGCCAATATGCATGGATCCCAATGACTCCTGTTGCAGAGGTCCACATCTGAGGACAGCAGGTGATGGGGATGAGGCTTCAAGTTGGAGTCCTACAGGTGCAAGGTCTTGAACTGAGCTTGGACCCTGCATTATCTGTCGGTCTTGTGATGTCCCTTCTCCGACCACTGTCTGTTGGATCGCTGAAGGATTTCTTGGTGCAACACCCCCTTGTTTCTGATGTGTCGACCATTGTAGTCCCTGGTCCTCGGATGATTGCAACATCTGAATGCTAGGATCTGTTCCGGCTGCTTCTTGCTGGCTTTGTAATGACTCCTGCTGGCTTTGTCTTTGTCCCTCAGATGATGTAGTCCCTTTCTGCTTACTCTGTTCTTTTGCCCGTTCCTCCTCTTTATCCAGGTCAGGTTTGTCTCGATGGGCCACTACCTCCTGTCTCGGTCTCTGGTTCTTAGACGACGTAGTATCTTTCTGCTCCTTCTGCTCTTTTGCCCCTCCCACCTCTATGTCTAGGTCAGGTTTGTCCCGATGGGCCACTTCTTCCTGTCTTGGTATTAGGTCTTTAGATGATTTAGTCTCTTCCTGTTTGCTTTGTTCTTTGGCCCCTCCTACTTGAACCTCTGGTCGAGGTTGGTCTCGATGACACTCTAATTGCCCATGTCTCGATTCAGGTACTTCAGGTGACGTCATCCCCTTTTGAGCAGTCTTCTCGAATTGACCAAGCTTTTGTTTTTTCTGTAGGAGCCCCTGACTCGGACTATGTTCCTCATTAGACGGTCTTGCCCGCTTCTGCTTGTCCTGGTCTTTAACAACTATTCCCTGTCCCGGTGTTTGACGATTGCTTTGCTCAGCAACGTCCTCCTGTCTTTGTCTTTGGCCCTCAGATGATGAAGTGTCCTTCTGTTGTCTTCGTTTCTTAGCCCCTCCCATTTGTGACGTTTTCTTACGTTTGTCCCGGTGGCCAACTCCCCTCTGTTCTGGTGTTTGGTCTTCAAATGATGTAGTTACTTTTTCTTTGCTCTGTTCTTTAGCCCCTCCCTCGTTAACCTCTGGTTGAGGTCTGCAACTTTGTTCTTCCTGTTTCGGCTCCTGCTGCTCAGGAATCATTGAGGCAAGCTCAGCACGCCCGATTGAGTTGAACGCATCTCTCAAACCCTGAAATCCTTTCTCTCGATTTGTTTGCTTTCTCCACCAAGAAAGCAGCATCTGTAGGCTCCTTTCTCTGTTTTCTTGGGAAGTGGTTTGGATTTCTTTGATTTCTGCTTCTTCATATCCTAGTAATTTTGCCAATTCTTCCCAGCAAGATACAATTTTCGAAGCCAAGACGCGGAAGAGCTGATCATCAAGAGGGTGTTTGTCTGCCAAACAAAAAAACCTTTTTCTTCAGTATGTAATTATAAGTATGAGCTTGTTGCTGCCTTTTTGGTTTGAAAGGCAATTAACTTGAGACATTGCATGTACTAAGGTTGAAGAAAAAGCTAATTATTAATCAAATTTCCTTAAGACGCTTTAATTATCAATGCAGATCTTATTTTGCTGTTGTGAAATTACATGGAATGAAGCGGTGTATAACATTTATTAAACTGCATTAAGAATTGTTGTCATTGCTACTCACAATGCTTAAAAACAGTTTAACGCCTGGGCATCGATAACGTTTTAACACTTTCACTTTCCAAGAGGATTTCGTAAAACTTGCTTAGGTCGCATTGTCGTGAGGTAAATCTAGAGAAACGGATGTGTCAACCCCAGCTTAATCGTCAGGGTCTAACGCCCGTGGATCCTACTCTATCTTTTAAGGTAATGTAGCATTTACCTTTTGGTCCACCGCCCAGTAGGCCATCAGTAGACAGACGAAGTGAGATGTTCTCGTCCTGATGAATACCGCAGTCGTTGAGTGTCAGCAAGTTACATAGCTGAAAAAAATGCAAGATCCTTAAATATAATAAACACTCTTTGGAAAGGTCCAATTGAATTAAAGTGCCAATGACATGATTTGTACTCGGGAACAGTTCTTATGAAACTTTCATTTCCTCTTAAATGAATAAACATTTATTTGACATACCTTTTTGGTTAATTTAATTGATAAGGTAACTTCTTTCAACATTTAAAACAAATTTTTTCCTTTTCCTGACAAACGATGGCGCAGCTGCTGTGATGTCATTTCAAAGGACACTGGTTCAGTTTAGAGGTTTTTTGTTCAAATAATTGTGCACTTTGCACTTTGAAAACATTGGCGAAAAAGATTGCTGATAAACCTACTGTCATGCATTTACTGAAACAACAACGAATCGACAAATGTAAATGTTAGTAAATTATAGATGTATATATAACGTTGAAGTTTCTGCCTGAAATGACATCACACTTTTGCTCATGAATATGCAAATTTGCATGAGAATAAAAACGAACAAGGACACCAAATGCGGGGGGGGGCAGAGGGGGCAGCTTGCCCCCTCTCCCGGCTGATGTTTGTATTTATATATTTCATTTTTGTTTTAGTATATATAAATGGTATAGAGAAGTCTGACATGAACGACAAATAAAGAAAGGTTAATTGGGACGCAACGATGCATTTACAAGGACTGAATTAAAAAACAATATCTTACATGGGCCCAATAAGGATACAATTAACCTTTTCCCAGTTCATTATTATCGTGCGACTACATCAGCAGAGCTCACATCAACAACTAGTTGGTTTTTTTTCTTATAATCGTTTATCATTTTTCGAACTTAAGTGTTTGAACTCCATTTTATCGACATTAGAAGCAGCCCTTTTTAATATACACGGCTGATATCAATTGAATCATAACAGGTTGTCACTAAAACCCACAATGCATGGTCTTTAATTCGATGGACTGTTGATTGATACTGTTCAACATGGTTACTTTGTAAAAGATGGAGCTATCTTTACCTCAAAGTTGCGAAAGTTTCTTCGGATGAACAATCGCTGTTGTTGAGGCTGCACACCCATTTTCTCGCTTATTATCACTTTCAAGATCAAGACAGGTGTCTCTGGATCCACTTGCAAACACATTGTCTTCGGTATTTGTGAGCAGTGGCTTTGGATGAAGACTTGCACATATCTGCGACTGTCAGAAAAGAAGTACTGCATGCTTAGGGTCTTCGAATTGTTTGAATTTACATATTAAAACAAAGGAATAAAGGAAAGGTCATCAACTATTACTGTAACCATCTTCTACGCTATAATTAAAGTGAGGACATTTTGCTTTCCAAAGGAGTGAACTTATCCTAAAAAACAACCAAAAAAAAACAGCAATAAAACACGAAATTTGATGCGTCGGTAATTTTCAAACACCAGGTGTTTTACGAATACCAGCGTTCAATCATGTTTTACCTGACAAGCTGAGGCTTTTCTTGATCACACACTTGTTCCTTTTTCAGTTTCTCTTCCTCGGTTGATGCCGCTCCATTTTGTTTGCTCTCTTCGTCTGCTCCTGCATCTTGACGCCTTTCTGGCTCGGGTCCAGCTGCTTCGTCTCTCGATTCACTCGTTACTGAAGTAAAGAAGGCAAACAGAGTCGACATAATTTTATTGTTTACCAATTGTATGAAACTATCTCTACTGTTTTTTTAAACCATTAACAGTTTGTAACAATTAGGCAGTTTTTAATTGCTTATTTGTTTAAGTAGTTCGGTTTGAGAGCAGGGTACCATATAAACAAATTGTATCCAAAATGTAGCGTATAAAGTAAAGTTTAGTCTAAAGCCACTCCCGAATATAAGAAATCTGCTTGTTCACATTTTTGCTCACCCGGTACATTTTGGGCCAAATCAGTCATTCCGACGGCCTCCAATGCTCGTCTCAGCTTCTGGGCTGCTTCGTCGCGATCTGTCGTCTTTTCCCACCAAGTGAGTAGCATGTGACGGCTCCCTTCAGTGCTGCCTTCGTTGGTGGTTTGGAGGTCTGCAATTTCCGCTTCTTCTAGTTCTTCATATCCTAGGTGTTTGGAAAGTTCCTTCCACGATGATTCGATTTTTGATGACAAGTCCCTGAGGTACTCATCGTCAATGCTGGCTTCGTCTGTCAAAAGAAAGAGTTACGTCAGTGAAACATTTTCAAATACGACCGCCACGGTATTATAAGTTATCAACAACAGGTTCAACAAGAAGAGACTCTTGGTCTGAATATTGAATTTTCTGCATTTACCGACAGTCCAACTCCCAGCTCCGATGAAGGCCTAGTCAGGCCCAAAATTTAGCGACAAAAATTCTTGGTGAGCACTGCTTGAACTTATTTTTATCATATATTTTCAAATTGAGATTGTTTTTTTTTACTAGGACATTTATTCGTACCCTCTACCATTTACCTTTTAGTACATCGTCGTCATGTGCGTCATTTAAGGATAGACGAAGAGAGATGAGTTCATCCTTGTCAACACCATTCTCCTCAAGTGTAAGCAAGTCACAGAGCTAACAAAGTAAATCATGTAAAAAAGTAAATTACACAATCAGAAGAGAAAGTGAGAACATTTTAGTTGTGCATTGTTTAAACAGCCATCAAATTACGTTCGTTCAAGCCTAGTTGGAAGGAATGGATACTGATTTTCAGGGACGGCGGAACACGCGGGGAGGGGGTGGCGGGGGAACTCCCCCCCCCCCCCCCGCCCCTCAGATTTACCCAAGTGCCCCTCTTGCGGACATAAATGTACCCCTTCGTGATGCCCCCAGTTGGAAAATATATATTCCCACAATGCAAACATTAGATTTGGATATATTTGAAATTGATACCAACCTGGACGTTTTCCCTGATGTACAGACGCTGATGTCGTGCCTCCACACCGATCTTCTTCTGGATTGTTTTTTTGAGAGATGAGACGGATGTCTCAGGATGGAGTTCGAAATAAAGTGTCTTGGATCTATGTGAGGAGGGAGTCCGGACAAAGACCTGCAGTTTCTGTTTTACGTCTTTGGTGTTACTGTGAAAATAGGGGGAAATCCCGAGTAGTTTTAGAAATGCATTATTCTAAAATAGAATGGGATCAATGAATAATTTATTTTGAAGCTATAGCCAAAGTTACATTCACGGTCATGAGTCTCGCAAAATTAGAAGTATTGCACAAGTTCACTCAACTTTTACACAAGTAGCTGGAAAGAGTCAATGATTCAAACAAATCCTTCGATATTAACTTACAGTTATAACCCTCATTTTAAATGAATAATGTCATTGCTGTTTACCTCTGACTTCCACGTGTCTGCTTTGATTGTCTTCGAGTCCATCGTTTCGATGGTCTCCTGTTTGCACAGCAATCATCCGATGACGTTTTCCTGTAATGCAGTACAGACAGGAAAGCTTGTTTCCTCCTTGGTTTGACTTTAGTCCTCCTGCTGATGAGTTTGGCGTTGGAGTGGTCGTACACGACGGTTGTTGCCTTAATGTATGCATTCAACTGCTGAACTGTCTTTTGCGCCATCTTGGTAGAGATCAGCACGAGTTAAAGTATCCTTACTGAAAGAATAGAAAAAAAAAAAAACCAAGTTAAAACCAGTGAAGTACTATCCACCGGTTCTGAGGAGCTGTACATATAAGCCATTTCACAAACACCGCAATCTTTAAATTTGTGTTCAGGAGGAAATTCAATATAGCAACGCGTCCCATCACATCGAAGATACTACGATGTACATCGAGGATAGTGACTTTGAATAGCAGGTGAGTTGACTTGAGACGGCACAGCTTATGATGGATTTGTAACTGACTTGTGATGGACTTGTGATGGACCTGTGATGGACTTGGGATGGACTTATGATGGACTTGTGATGGACTTGGGATGGACTTGTGATGGACTTTGGATGGACTTGTGATGAACTTGTGATGGACTTGTGATGGACTTGTGATGGACTTGGGATGGACTTGTGATGGACTTGGGATGGACTTGGGATGGACTTGTGATGGACTTGTGATGGACTTGTGATGAACTTGTGATGGACTTGTGATGGACTTGGGAAGGACTCGGGATGGACTCGGGATGGACTTGGGATGGACTTGTAATGGACTTGGGATGGACTTGTGATGGACTTGTGATGAACTTGTGATGGACTTGTGATGGACTTTGGATGAACTTGTGATGGACTTGTGATGGACTTGGGATGGACTCGGGATGGACTTGGGATGGACTTGTGATGGACTTGTGATGGACTTGTGATAGGCTTATGATAGACTTTTGATGGACTTGTGACGGACTTGTGATAGACTTGGGATGGACTTGTGATGGACTTGTGATGAACTTGTGATGGACTTGTGATGGACTTTGGATGAACTTGTGATAGACTTGGGGTGGACTTTGGATGGACTTGTGATGGACTTGTGATGAACTTGTGATGGACTTGTGATGGACTTGGGATGAACTCGGGATGGACTTGGGATGGCCTTGGAATGGACTTGTGATTGACTTGGGATGGACTTGTGATGGACTAGTGATGAACTTGTGATGGACTTGTGGTGGACTTGGGATGGACTCGGGATGGACTTGGGATGGACTTGTGATGGACTTGTGATGGGCTTTTGATGGACTTCTGATGGACCTGTGATAGACTTGTGATGGTCTTATGGATACTTACAGGGACTCGAAAACAACAATGCCAAAGACCACCCCACGTATACCATCTTTGAAGTTGATATGTGATGTTTAATATCAACTTAACGGTTTATATACGAATTATTTTGTTGGACATTCGGCTTAATGTATTTCTAATGTTTGAACCATGACGACCTTGACCTTCAACCTATCGTGCTTAAAACAAATAGACTTTGGGGGTACCCCGAGACGGACTCCCACACCGTCTGAAGTTAATACGTTCAGTAATTCTAGAGATTTTCCTCTTAAACCATTTTCATTGTCTGAACCATTATGCTACAGCATAATGAGGTCCACAAATAGCTTCTGGTGTCCCCAAGACCAATTCCCAAACCCAAGGCACAAGAAATCGATGTTTGATTAGTGTTCTTTTCAACCGATGTCAATTATAATAAATACATTTGAATTGTGATTTATTTGTGAATCCTTTTGTTTGAGAAATCCGCTGGAAAAGTAACAATATTTTGGGTCGAATGAATCAAAATTAGGATATGCTTGGAAGTACAAGCACAGAAAAAATTAATTCTGAGGAGTAAGCTCATTTATGACAAGCAAATGCAATGAATCAATAAGCCTCTGTACTAATGACGTCACACTTTGATTATTTGAGCACTTTCCTATGGAGCCAGTGGGGGCCCACGGTCCACTGAGAACCATAGTAAAGTGCACATGTAATCAAACTGTGACTTCATTAGTACAGAGACTTCTTTAAACAGATATTTTTTTTTTTACTGCTAGGCATTCACTATACTGTAGGCAGCAGATATGCGTCCTTACTGTTGGATCGATTGCACGGACGAGTGGTTGCCAACAATAGGCTCTCTTGTATGTGCACGAATTCGCACACACACGGGGTTTACATGTAGGGTAACCGAGTCCAAAACATCATGGTGCAGGTGATGCATACAATGCTGTGATTACTTTGAGTTTTAAATTAAACTCGAATGATACAGAATATTTTCGACATTTGCAGAATGCCGAAAGTAATTTCGGGAAAAATGTAAAACACAAGTGTCCTGTAGACTAAGTCACGGTTGCCGAAAAAATTGTATTCATCCAGAAATAAACCGGACGCTTATTTCAGTTTGATAAAAAAACTTCTCCTTATTCTACTGACTCAAAAAATACACTTCTCAGATCTTTAAGTCACGAAACAATTTTTTTTCTAGTGATGTAATTAATTATTTAAAAAAGTGTATTACTTTTGCTGAATGTGATTAAAATAAAGTGTATCATTAATAATATATAAATTATTTTTTTTGGAAGTGCCTCATGCTATTAGTTACTGTCGTTTGAGGTGTCGCACTGATATACCCCTGTTCATACCACGTACCTTTTATCTCTCTTTCGGTCAGTTTCACGGCAAACTCGCACTCTACACTTTGTAACGACAAATCCTCATCATGTCTTTTAAAGTTCCATCTCCATTTTACCTCTACCAAACTGGACGAGTTGACTTCATCCACATTACATTATTCAGAAGAAACAACCTATTACAACTACACGATGGCGATCGAAGAAGGGAAGAAACAGTCATGGAAACAATCACGAAATCGTAGGCAGATATGATGTTGCAAGCGCAACGTATCCTATTTTACGCCCAGTTTCATATTTCCGCATACCGATTTCAGAATTTCCCTGATATAATATTACTATTAATATAATATAACAATAGGGGCAACGTCACAGTGCGCGTGCGCTGTACCGCCCTGTAAACTTGACTGGTTCCCAGGCCCTCCATCATCGATTATAATTTGAACGGAGCGGGAGCCAGCCTACCTGTTCACCTCCTCGTCGTTACGGTCCAACAGACTCGTTGACCTGATTGTTGCACAGAATGCAAGCCCTCGCACATATAATAGTCTCTATTAGTAAAATTTTCTGTTACCTTGAAGAAAACTTGATATGCAAGGTAGTTCTTGAGATATCTTGTTGAAATCATTTCCTTATAAACAATATGCCTAAGTTATTCTAGAGATATTCTGTTCAACCATTTCTATTGTTTGTGCAGAATGACATTGATCTTTGATATTTGGGGGTTTCCAGCTTGAAATTAACGTGCCAATTAATTCTTCATACATTCTGCTGAATCCACTTTATTTGTTTGAGCCATGATGACCTTGACCTCTGACCTATCGTTCCAAAGCCAATAGAATTCTGGGGCACTCCGAGACCAAAATTAAGTTGATATTCACAGTTATTCTAGAGATAGTTTTCTAAAACCATTTCTGTTGCTTGAACCATCATGACCCTGAATTTCGAAAATATCGAATGTTTGTATTGGTGTTCTTTCAAAATTTTTAAAATACCTTTAAATACTGAATACATTTAACTTGCCAACAAAATTAGCTGGCCCGTGGCATTTCGGTCTTTGCTTCAGAGGCAAATGACAGGCATGGCCAGAAACAAACATGCAGGGGGACACACAAGCATGCAAGGGTGGAATGAGAAACAGAAAGGAGGAATTAAACAACTAAGGGGATTGAACAATGGAGGGTGGCGGTTTGGCAGATCAAAGGGAGTGGTTCAGGAAGGAGCAAGGGGGTTGAGAAGGGAGGGATGATGCAGCTAAGCTGTGGGGGGGGGGGGGGCAAAGGAATGTGGTAATGCATGAAGTGGTAGAGCACGAAATTTGACTTGTGGTGATTAATTTAATTTATGTAAGAAATTTTAAAATGAAAAAAAAAGTGGTAGAAAAAAGTAATAATTTCATCACCTCCCCCCTATAAAACACCCAAAAGTTAAGAAAACAAATTAAATTCTCAGAATAGAATGACAGTCTCACAAATTGTCTTTTTTTACTTGGATCTCGCTGTTTACAAACAACTGTAACATATGCGACTTCGCTGATCACTCACGAAAGTGTGCCATCCAGCTCTCATGTTGAAAAGACACTATAAAACGCACTTTCACATGAGGGCGCAATAAAAGTATCTTTGTTTATATTACTTTTCAAAGTACATTTAAAAGTAAACAAAATTCAAGGGGACAGGTTCAAATTTTGACAAGCCGATTTTAAGTTAAGCAGGGTTGTATATCATAGTTTTACTACTGAAGGGAATGGATTCTTTGTTTGACTTAACAAATGTTTTGAGTTATCAGAGTTTGCCTTATCGAGATGTCACAGTACATTTGTTTTGACATTCAAAATGCTTCATGCTGGTCCTGCCAATTGAGGGCGCCGTTACTGTGATGTCACTTCAGGGCATAAACCAGGCAAGGCGAAACTAATGTGCAAATAAAGTGATATTTAACACAAGTTTGAATTTCCATATTCATGCACATTTCATATTCATGCACATTGGTCTGGGGCATGAAATTCGTGGTCTGCAGTTTATTCTGCAGGTTTTTGGTTCGAGTCCAGCCTGGGGTTATGGTGCGTGCGCCCTTGGGCAAGGCATTTTGTCACTCATTGGTTCTCCCCACCCAGGAGTAAATGGGTACATGTGGTTATTGTGATTGATTGCAGCTGCTTTGCTCTGAAATTGCTGCATCGAGCTGTATACTCCCCAGGGAGCTGATTTGGTACGTTTAATTGGCCCAATGATCAGACTCATAGGTAATAATGATGTAAAACACTTTAATCTTAGTTAAAGCACTATACAAGAACCCGTTATATTGTTGATGTACCCTAACGTGGCGCGGCCCCCAACGTGGCGCACTTGGATTTTTCGCCGGTAGCGCCTACCTAGAGCAAAATTTTAAACTGAAATTTCACAGAAAGTGAAATTTCATCAAGTTCTAAACCGTCCTGTTCATAAATCGCGAGTTTATTTACCCGTAACAAAGTTAGAAGGAAAAGCTATTTTGGCGTGATTTTCCGATTTTATTTTCAAGGGCAAAGTGAACCCTTTGAAAATGCCCAGAAAAATAAGAAAATAATTTTCTGACAAACATTTGGCTGGGTATGTAAGTAAAGATATTAATTATTTATCAGAATTTATCAAGTTTACAGTGCAGTGTTAATTTGGAATTTCCAAGATTTATTCAAGTGCGCCACGTTAGGGAACACTCCGCCAATTTGTTAGGGAACACTCCGCCAATTTGTGCCCAATTTCCGGACACCACCGTTTTTGAATTTTGGATTAAATTTTATGAAACTGAAATTGTTCACAGAGGTAAAATACCAAGCATTGATAAGGTAAAAGTACTAGTATTTCATTGCATGCATTAGAGGTTTGTCAACAAAGAGGTTTGGCAACACTACACGAGGAAAGTCGGGTAAGCTTCGAAGTGCGCCACGTTAGGGAACACGACTATATTATTATTCAAAAGGCAACTAATTCAGAAAAGTCAACAAAATACCTGGTTTTGCCTTTTCACTGCTGTTATTTCATGAGCACGGTATAGCCTACTCGGAGATATAATAACTTTTAGAAATCACTTAGAAATACTGTGTTTCTCTCATCCCCCCCCCCCGAGCTGATATGCCCCTGATTAAAACCTTTACCTGTTATCTCTCTTTCGGCCAGGTTCACGGCAAAACTGCACCCTTCACTGTGTAACGACAAATCCTCATCATGTCTTGTAAAGTTCCATCTCCATTCTACCTCTACCAGACGTGGTGAGTTGACTTTATCCGAATAACTTTTTTCAGAAGAAACACATTATCAAGACTGCACACAGATCGAAGAAGGGAAGAAAAAGGCACGGGAAAAATCACTAAATCCTAGACGTATATACTGCAAGTGCAACGGCCAAGTTGAATACTTCCGCATACCGATGTTAGAATTCACTTGTAATGCTAATGTCGTTTAACAATAGGGGCAACGTCACTTGTGTGTATGCCCGCCTTTCGACTAGACTGGTTCCCATGCTCCCCTTTGTCGATTTTGACCTTCAACGGAGCGGGAACCAGTCTATACCTGTCACCTCGTTACCGCAGCGGTCAAACAGAGTCAATGACATTGATTATGGCACAGACGTAGCTCAAGCGTGCAGACCTATATACAGGCATGCAACTGGAAAGTCCCCCCCCCCCCCCAAAAGAGCAAATTCCAGTCTTTCCAAGACTTTGTACAGTGTTTCTCTATTTTTAATGACACACATGGGAGGTCA
The DNA here is from genome assembly GCF_015706575.1 of Patiria miniata. Classification (NCBI taxonomy): domain Eukaryota; kingdom Metazoa; phylum Echinodermata; class Asteroidea; order Valvatida; family Asterinidae; genus Patiria; species Patiria miniata. The sequence goes on from NW_024037057.1 coordinate 4,153,539, forward strand.
AAAAAGAGGAAATCAGCTGATCTGAGGATAGGTTGCATGCCTGTATACATAGGCCCAGAATTGCCCCTCCAGGCCAAATCACAATTTGTATGCTCTAAAAAATTCATTTTGTGGGCCATGAACGTGAAGGTTTGAAAAATAAAAAAAAAATTTGGAAGCCGTGCAGAAACTATTTCGTATTTCTGTGAAATTCGCATGAAATTGGGTCCTGAAATTTTTACCATTTTGCAAAGGAGCGCAGGCATCATTTTTCAAAATGGCGATGTGCCAAAGGACTACTTTTCAAGTTGATCATCTTTGGATGGAATTGAAAGATTATGAAATAAGCCTCAAACACCTTGAAGAGTTGTGATATTTTTAATAATTTTCGGAAGTACCCGTAGTTATCACTGAGGTCTATGGAAGTCGATTTGCAGGTCTGCACCCCTCACGTTTCATAGTCGGTATAATCATTGTCTGCTTATTTGGGGGACAGCAATAAATCACAGTAATGAACAGCGTATTTTAACTTGTAAAAATGCTGATTATGAACACAGATCATCCAATCAAGTTTCCGCTCTGATGTAAACGATGTAAATCAAAACTCTTCATATGGATGGAGGGTTACGAAAAAAATAGTAAGATTGAAAATGTATCAGTGTAACCGGAAATGAACACGCAAAAGGTTCGAACACCTTCACTTCAACAGCCTAATACTATATAAGTAAGCATGATGACAAAAACGTGAGCGCAGTATGTTAAAACTTTATTTCGTTACTAAAACATATGTTCGTCAAATAATTAAAGCATAATGAAACATGTTGTAACAACAACTCCCAGATTCTTGGGACTCCGAGATAAACAACCCGGCATGGCAACTGAAAAAAAAATCACAATCTAGTCAAATGAAAATCAACTACAGTCTTGATGATTTTCTGTAAACCGTATAGACTGCTTTTCCACTTTGCTTTTTGCATCTGATATACAGGGAAAAGGAATAAATATTTCCCATAATGAAAAAAAAATTGTTACAAGAAATACACCTGTTAAAGTACATTTCCATTGTGTTTTGTCTATACATAATTATGTACTCCAACTCAATAAACCCAGTATTTCACTTTAAGAACTTTAAAACATAGATAGAATGAACTGGCATTCACATGACAAGTTTTAAAGCGAACAGCGATTGATTAAAAAAATATTTCAAACTTCTTTTTAGAATGAATTATGATCACTATAATTATAAACTAAACCAGTGTTATATATGATAAATACAATATTATGTCACGTAAAAGTAGCCGGACTTACTGAAAGATAGCGGTATACATGTATTCATACCATATTTTATTTCAATCAACCTCTCAGAAAGCAACACTTTACACACTGACACAGCTGTCGAGAAATCTTTGTAGAATCTTCTTAACTCGCAATATCTTCAAACTCAAATTAAGTTTCTCTTCAATATCGATGTATAACAAACTCTGGCGTTGACCAAACAAAAATCTGACTTTTTATGAAGTAAAAACGAGACATCGCAGTGACATAATATGCACTTACCAATAACAATTGGTCACTTTAACAGTAAATAAAAATCAGAGAACAAATTTGGTATCATCAGTATTTAAAATCTAATATCAAATTGAATTATTATTGCGACTGTGAGTGTAGTCATACGTTATGCTTGGCATGCGCATCAGGAGGACTTCCTAAAAGACTGGCTGCAATATGGTTATACTGTCTATAACAGTTGACTAATAATACAGTTAAGACCAACTGTATTAATCAGGTGACCTCTTAAACAATGAATTAAATGCACATTTTGATTTTTGTAAGCATTAAAATCTACGACAGAATCAGCCACATACAAGACATACATAGTTATGCTAAGACTTTGCAGTACCACAGTATGAAACGTATAGAAAATGCACACTTTCAGATTTCAGTTCGATTTCTCTTATACAAGGTTGGGTTAAGCAGAGATATGTACAAGTTATGAACAGTTAATATACAGCTTATAAAAGTTATTTACAGGCATGACACATCCTGAAATTTAAATTTGTCTAACTGATTGCATGTCATACTCTTATTGTTCCACAGATTGATATTCTCATATATTCCATACTGAGAAAACTCTTTACCAGGCTTACAAAAATAATATTCAAACAGGAAAAAAACCCGGCGAGTATATATAGACATACATTGCATACGCAAATATTTAGCTGAAAATATTTCTATTAGGCTGTTCACCAATTAACGAGAATTAACCAATTCATACAGCCGATGAGATGATGTCGTTTGAGACGGTATGTAGAATGAAATATATATTTACAATCTTTACAATTTATTTTCAGGATTTCTGAAGTTAATAATTATTTATCTCATGTTTCACATTTTTAAGCAAGCAACAGAACCGATGTTAATCCGTCCTCGATTCTATTACGATGTCATTTACGCTGAGCCTGCATTTTAACTCTCAATTACACTGATATTAAATTGTCACAAATGCCGATGCGCGTTGGATATTCATTGTTATCAATCTGTGAAGCGGGTACAAAAATAATTCAACCCGTATAAAAAGGAGACCGGAGAATGCTTACGATCCCCTTCCCAAGAATTATCAGAGGTCCACTTGTCTTTGTTATACACAGAGGATTGTTCAGGAGACAGTGTTGAATGATATACACTCCATGTGTCTGTATAATGTGTTCAGAGCAATCAATTCTTTCACGACCTGCACACGGCCCCTCCCTACATTCCAACCATTTTATTTGAGCTCCAAAACAAAAAACTGGAGAAACTCCGTTACCACAAATACTTCATCCGTGGATGGCGGGCTGCGATATTTTGACTGATGAAGCTCAAGGTTGCTGATATTATTCAGCAACCAAATGATACATTCTGCGACATTTTATTTATGGGATATACATGTATTATGTCAGCGCTATTTCCGAAATTCTTACAATTATGAAAAAGGAGAAGCGTTTTCAGTTTACCGTGAATTTCACTAAGTACATATTGACATCAATCAGAATACCCGCCTTTTACCAAAGTTGTGTACCTATTAGTTATTGCTAGATATTCGGTCGAATGATTTTTATTGGAAAAATGCGTCAGATCACAGCTTGTTCCCCCCCCCCCCAATGTTTCGATATAATTCACTGCATTCAAACAAAATGTCTGGATTCAATAAATATAGAAAGCCTCGTTCCCTGCGTTTGTTTGCTGGATTTCGGGCAATTAGTGACGTGAAACTTTTGGCCTTGCTTGTGGATTGGAGCACAACTTGATCCTACTGCGGGACCATACTCGAGACTCTGAGACTGACTCGATCCAAATGATCACACTCGTGCTCGCTCATCTTGTACTTAAGCATGCTCATCACAGATGTCAGTGCAGTCATAAATCGTACACGTCCTCTCGCGAGAAATCCTTAGAAGAAGGGTCCTCTTCAGAGGAAGAGTTCTCATCAGGAGAAGAGTCCTCTTTAGAAGAAGAGTCCTCTTCCGAAGAATTAAGGTCCTCTTCAGAAGAAGAGTCCTCTTCACAAAGAAAGGTTTTCATCAGAAGAAGAGTCCGCTTCAGAAGAAAGGTCCTCTTCAGAAGAATTAAGGTCCTCTTCAGAAGAAGAGTCCTCTTCAGAAGAAAGGTTTTCATCAGAAGAAAAGTCCCCTTCAGAAGAAATGTCCTCTTCAGAAGAAAAGTCACTCCCCCAGTCGTCATCGAACTCAAAATCCACTCCACTTCCCAAGGACTCAGATATGTGTTTCTTATCTTCTTCTGTAAGTGCACATCCGCCCAATTTTAGGCTACTGATATGTTTCATTTGTGTCAGACTGGGAGCCCACGTTTTTGCAGAGCCACCCAATGAACGATTTCCCACAAGGCTGAGGGATTGTACTCTTGACATTCCACTTAGTGCTGTAGCAATTGGTTCAATGTCAGTACTCTTCAATGAGCAATGAGTTAATCTTATCTCTGTCAGGCGCGTCAGGTTATGTAATGGTATGGTCCATAAATCTGTGGAACCACCCAGACCATGAATGTGATCAAGGTTCAAACTGACTAAATCTTTGCGATTACTGAATGACTGTAAAATATCAGCCATATCGTTGCCGGTTAATGAGGATATCTCAATGCTCAGTTGTATGCCATCATCGCATGGTTGTACAGAGAAACTAGCAACATGACATTCCACCAGATTCCCCATGCGACTGACTGATTGAGCGACGTATTTTATATCCCTACTGTTTAAGTCACAATCCCTCATTTCCAGCATTTTCAGGTGAATCATCGACTGCAAACTAGCCGCCCACGTTCCTGCGTTACCACCCAATTCCTCATTGGATGAAAGGTCAAGACAGGCCAGGTTTGCTATTTGACTGGAAATATGTTCAATGTCAGTGCTTTGCAGAGAGCAATTTCTTAAATTCAACTTCCGAAGTCCCGTCAGTCTTTGAAAGGGTGGTATCCATATATCCGCAGAACCACCCAGACCATGAATGTGATCAAGGTTCAAACTGACTAAATCTTTCCGATTACTGAATGACTGTAAAATATCCGCCATATCGTTGCCGGTTAATGAGGATTTCTCAATGCTCAGTTGTATGCCATCATCGCATGGTTGTACAGAGAATCTACCAACATAACATTCCACCAGATTCCCCATGCGACTGACTGATTGAGCGACGCATTTTACATCCCTACTGTTTAAGTCACAATCCCTCACTTCCAGCATTTTCAGGTGTATCATCGACTGCAAACTAGCTGCCCACGTTCCTGCGTTTCCACCCAATCCCTCATTGGATGAAAGGTCAAAAAAGGCCACGTTTGGTATTTGACCAGAAATATGTTCAATGTCAGTGCTTTGCAGTGAACAACCACTAAGATTCAACTTCCGAAGTTCCGTCATGTTTCGTAAGGGTGGGGCCCAAATATCCGCAGAACCACCCAAACCATCAATGTGTTTAAGGATCAAACTGACTAAATCTCTCCGATTACTGAATGACTGTAACATATCCGCAATATTCTCAACGGTTAATGGGGAAATCTTAATGCTCAGTTGTATGCCATTATCGCATGGCTGTACAGAGAAACTACCCAAGTCACAATCCACCAGATTCCTCATGCGACTGACTGATTGAGCGACGCATTTTGCATCCCGACTGTTTAAGTCACAATCTCTCATTGTAAGCTTCTTCACGTGAATCATCGACTGCAAACTTGCCGCCCATGTTCCTACGTTACCACGCAGATTCGGATTAAGGATCAAACTGACTAAATCTCTCCGATTATTGAATGACTGTAAAATATTCGCCATATCCTCGCCGGTTAATGAGGGTCTCTCAATGCTCAGTCGTATGCCATCATCGCATGGTTGTACAGAGAAACTACCAACATAACATTCCACCAGATTCCCCATGCGACTGACTGATTGAGCGACGCATTTTACATCCCTACTGTTTAAGTCACAATCCCTCACTTCCAGCATTTTCAGGTGTATCATCGACTGCAAACTAGCCGCCCACGTTCCAGCGTTACCACCCAATCCCTTATTGGATGAAAGGTCAAGACAGGCCACGTTTGGTATTTGACCAGAAATATGTTCAATGTCAGTGCTTTGCAGTGAACAACCACTAAGATTCAACTTATGAAGTTTCGTCATGTTTCGTAAGGGTGGGGCCCAAATATCCGCAGAACCACCCAAACCATCAATGGGTTTAAGGATCAAACTGACTAAATCTCTCCGATTACTGAATGACTGTAACATATCCGCAATATTCTCAACGGTTAATGGGGAAATCTTAATGCTTAGTTGTATGCCATTATCGCATGGCTGTACAGAGAAACTAACCAAGTCACAATCCACCAGATTCCTCATGCGACTGACTGATTGAGCGACGCATTTTGCATCCCGACTGTTTAAGTCACAATCTCTCATTTTGAGCTTCTTCAGGTGAATCATCGACTGCAAACTTGCCGCCCATGTTCCTTCGTTACCACGCAGGTTCGGATTAAGGATCAAACTGACTAAATCTCTCCGATTACTGAATGACCGTAAAATATTCGCCATGTCCTCACCGGCTAATGAGGGCATCTTAATGCTCATTTGTATGCCACCAACGCATGGCTGTACAGAAAAACTACCAAAATCACAATTCACCAGCAGATTCCTCATGCGACTTACACAATAGGCGATGAATTTTACATCCCGAATATTTAAGTCAGAATCCCTTATTTCGAGCTTGTTCAGGTGAATCATAGACTGCAAACTAAGCCCCCACGTTTCTGCGTTTCCACCCAAGTTTGAATTCTTTGAAAGGTTAAGATAGGCCAGGTTTTGTATTTGACATACTGCTGCAGCAATATGCTTAAAGTCCGCACTTTGCAGTGAACAATCACTTAACTCCAACTTACAAAGTTCCGTCATGTTTCGTAAGGGTAGGGTCCAGATATCTGCGGAACCACTCAAACCAAGAATGCTATTAACGATCAAACTGACTAAATCTCTCCGATGACTGAATGAAAGTAAAATATCTGCCATATCCTCACCGGTTAGTGAGGACTTCTTAATGCTCATTTGTATGCCACCATCGCATGGCTGTACTGAGAAACTAACAAAATCACAATTCACCACCAGATTCCTCATGCGACTTACAGAATAGGCGATGTATTTAACATCCCGAATGTTTAAGTCACAATCCCTCATTTCGAGCTTTTTCAGGTGAATCATAGACTGCAAACTAGCCTCCCACGTTTCTGCGTTTCCACCCAAGTTCGAATTCTTTGAAAGGTTAAGATAGGCCAGGTTTGGTATTTCACTTGTTGCCGCAGAAATATGCTTAAAGTCAGCACTTTGCAGTGAGCAATCACTTAAATCCAACTTACAAAGTTCCGTCATGTTTCGTAAGGGTGGGGCCCAGATATCTGCGAAGCCACTCAAACCACGAAAGCTATTAAGAATCAAACTGACTAAATCTCTTCGAATACTGAATGACTGTAAAATATTCGCCATATCCTCGCCGGTTAGTGATAGCTTTACCATGCTGAGTTGTACGCCATTATCGCATGGCTGTACTCTCCACGTCCCCATACTACCGAAATCACAATTCACCCGATTCCCCATGTGACTAACTGATTCACCGAAATGTTTCAAATCGCGACTGTTAATGTTGCAATTCCTCATAGTAAGCTGCTTTGAGAAAATCGTCGACTGCAAACTAGCCGTCCACATTCCCTCGTTACCACCAAAGTCCCTATAGCCAGAAATTTGAAGGTCGGTCAAGTTTGGCATTCCCACAACCGAAGATGCAATGTCTACTACATCGCGCTGGTCTAAGCTACATTCCCGTACGCGGAGTGTTGCAAGGGATTTTATCTCTCGCAACTGGTCCGCCCAGTCTTTGACAGAGCCAATCGAATTAATTCTTTCAAGTTGTTTTTCAGTCGGGTTACTTTCTTTAAGAATTGATAAAACATTGCTAACAGTTAGTGAGCATCCATCGAGATGCAACTCGCGAAGACTTTTCATTGTGGTCAAACGCAAAACTACGACTTTACTCAACCTAGAAAAGTCACACCTGTGAAATGTGACATCATGTACTTTAGCGAGGTAATCTACCCCTGAAAGCTCGGCAAGAGTCTGCTCGGCAACATGCTGCAGCAACCACACGAGCGAGTTCATTGAGTCGTTGCTATAACCACCTATCCTCATAGATGCAGTCAAAAATGACTTGATGAAATATACTGATAACACCTCTTTTGACTGACTTTCAAAGTAGCAATTTAAGGCCAACTGTTTTTCTTCATTGCAAAGCTTGTTCAACATCTTCAATATGTGTCTTGTACACTGCTGATTGTCGCCGCAGCAGAAGCGCAACATGACCTCAAAATTCTCTGGGTAGTCAAGTTTATCAAGAATCTTCTGAAAGTCCCCGTGGTCCTTGCCTAACAGACTCTGGCAGTACATAGCTGCGCAGTACTCTTGAAGCGTCTTATGGATAAACTGCACGTTATTGTGCGTGTTAATCCACTTCATGACTCTCTTACTAGTGAGAATGCCCGCTTGCAATGCTTTATCAAGTACACTCTTCTCAAACTCTCCCTCCTGAAATGAAAGCCTTTGCTCTGGGGAAACAAGCCCTTCAAATGCTACTTTGCCGATTGCAATCACTACTTCCGATATTTCTTCTTCTGTTAAATCAGGCATCTTTCTTCGAAATATGTAACTAATTGCTTTACTGAACAATCTTGACAAAGTATCGGGTAGTGTTTCATCTTCCCTCCATAAAACACACATTAGAAGGAGTAGCATGGGACTCCTTGCTAATTCAGACAGGACATCGGATGATTGAATCCTTTCAAGAAGTCCCCCAACCATATGACGTTCTTTAGAAAAAAATTTGTTCACATACTCTTCAATATCTTCCATCCTAAAGCCAAGAACATTCACGTGTGTGAAAGGTTTAGTAATGAGTGATTTGCTTGCCAACTTAACAAGGTGGGATGGGCGTGTTGTTACGACTACAAAACATTCTTTGCCAAATTTTCGATTGAGCATTCTCAGAATGGAACCAAACTTCTTTGGTTCGAGGTTAGTTGTCCTAAATTCATCAAAACCGTCTATGAGAACGAGCACTCTACTACCATTGTTCTGAATGAATCCTTCCAAATCACGCTGGTTAACGTTTGTATCGTCTGATAAAAGTTGATCAAAGACTGACTCAACAAGATCCGAAGTTTGGTCGAGAGCGGACATTTTCAAAACAAACAAAAGTGTGAACTGTTCATGTAAAATGGAACCAACAGCCCAGTCGTATGCAATTTTGTCAATAATAGTGGACTTGCCCAACCCAGGTAACCCACACAAAATGACGCGTTTAATCACTGTCCCGTGTTTTGTAATGAGAAAAATGTCCCCATACTCATTAACATACCCCTCAATGTCATCCTGGTCACCCTTTTCTAATTGCAACTCTGTATATATATCCATAATATGTTTCATGTCATCATCGACCCAGGGAATTAACTGAACGTAACTACCTGTGGTAGTATACAAGTGTTTTAATTCACTCCTGCACTGATCAGCAGCAGTATCACTCGGACTGGATTGCGCTCTTCCCGTCTCGGCTGTTAAAAGAAAAGAGGCAATGTTAGGAGTGTATGTCAGCGGCGGCACTTGCAATGGGTTCAAATGGATTCATGATTTTTCTTCCTGTTGATGTTTCTTAAGGGTATTTTAAGCCTTCATATGTTTTTTTTTTTTGGTAAAACGCAATTTTTCTGGCAGCGGGTCTATACTAAAATGTTATGTCTTGATTTCCTTCTTTCCCACAAATACTCTTAGTGAATATTTTTTTTTCTCCCGATCAGACAATTTTGCTTGCCAGTTTAGCACAGTGCGAGGGTGGTCTACCAAAAACCAATTTGCCGAACTGTGACTTCAGGCAGAAGAACACTGACGTTTTGATCATCTACTAGCAACTATACTACAGGCTACACATGCGCATCTCTAAGGAAGAAATTAATGCACCACCATGATGGATGTTATACAAAGGATATGTTTAGTCAGTATCTAAGTTGGTTAGTAAAAGTAAGTCTTGTTGGATGTAGTTATTGTTGGATGCAGTTATTTGTGTCGTATCCCAGTAGGATCTCGTAGACTGCAGTTTCCTGTGCCCAGTTCGCCTTCAATATACACGTATGTCGAGTGGGTGGTTCCATATGGAACACCAATAATAAACTGGTGGTTCTATATGTAACACCAATAATAAACTAGACAATAATGCTATTAATTGAGAGGTCTGCCCGAACCCAAAAATCTTGACTGTAAGATTTTACTGAAAAATCTTTGCAAATTGGGTCCCTTGTAAAAGCGTGCTGTTTAGGTTAATTCATTAACAGAAATCGTCATGCGAAATTCCGATACAATAACTGATTTAATAGGATCTCATTCTGCCATTCAAATCACAACTAATTATTGAGTTACTCTTTGCCACTATTTCATTAGTTTCATTAGTTTTAACACACTCGATAAGGCTGCGTTCCTTTCAAAATCCTTTTGGGTACTTTTTCTTCGTGCACCTACAAATTTGTGAATTTGGTATGAAATGGAAGTGTACGATTTGCACAACTTTCTTCAGTTACTGAGCGTACCTAATGTGCCCCGAACCAAGTCGTTCCTGCCTGAATCAATCAGAGCCTTCTCCAACGTCCGCCATGCTTCCGTGTAATTGTCCTGCTTTCTCCACCATGTGCTTAACATCTCAAAGCACTGCCCTACAACATCATTGGAATGATTAGCCTTAATCGTACCAATATGTTCTTTTGAACATTTCAAGTATAAGGCCAATTTTTCCCAGTCTGCTGCAATCTTCTCAGCTTGTTTCCAGATTGCTCTGTCGTCAGGTAGAGTATCTATAAATGAATAAAATGCCAGTACACCATAAATAAAACGTGTACAGCTTTAATTAGAAGTCATTATTATCGTTAGAATGTATTCTTTGGGAACGACTGCGATAACATCCCGAAAAAAAACAGGTTGTAACGTTGCAACTGTACTGCAAGAGACATGGAATTTATATGACGCTATTTAAAATCGTAAAGGTAAAGGTCCCATAGCCATTACTGGCCGTAGGGGCAGTGGGATGTTAGAGGTCCACTGTGTCTTGTCCGCGGCATATGAGTTGCGGGGCCCAGTCCTCTCCTCTCGCCTTTTTACCTTTCCTGAACGAATCAGGTACCCATTTTTACTGTTGGGTCGTCAGAGAGAGTTTTCCAGCTTTTGGTCCGAATGAGATTCGAACCGCCAACCTTCCACTCCGTAGCTCCACGCTCTAACCGCTCGGCTACGGGGCCCCTCTTTGAGATCATATGACATACTAAATAGTTCAGTTTCATGATGTCTCATTCACACATATATTTATATTAACGTAAAGGATTTTTACTAGTCTGATGCAGAAAAAATTCTTCCCACCACATTTCAGTAAATGTATAGGAACCGAGAACAAGTCCACTCGCAGACCGGATACGTTCGCGCGCAAAAGGAACCATGAATAAGTTGTTTGCAGCGGCCCAAAAAAGTCGTTACTTCTTACTTTACACTTTAGATGAAACGAGCAATACATTTTAACAAAATTGTATACCTTATAGTACAGAGGGAAACTATGAATGAAATTCAGGGAGAGACCATACAAAATATTGGATTCTGTGTAATTATTTACCTGATCTGCTTTCTGTATCAGTCACTCCCACATAAACCCCTGGATTAGATGTAATCTCTTTCTGCTTGCTCTGATCTTTAGCCCCTCTCAGTTGTACCTTTGGTTGTGGTTTGTCTTGATTAGCAACTTCATCATGTCTTGGTCTCTGGTACTCAGATGATAAAGTCTCTTTCTTCTGGCTTTGTTCTTTTGGCCCTTCCCAGTGAACATCTTGTTGAGATTCGTCTCGGTGACCAATTTCATCCCGTTTCGGTCTCTGGTCCTGGGTTGATGCAGCTCCTTTATGCTTTCGCTGTTCTTTGGTCCCTCCCACTTGTATCTCTGGTAGAGGTTTGTCTCGATGACACTGTAATTGCCCCTGCCTCGGTCCATGTGCTTCAGATGACGTCGTCCCCTTTTGAGCATTCTTCTCGAATTCTCCCATATTCAGCTTTGCCCTGGGAAGCACTTGACTCAGTCTATGTTCCTCATTAGGTTGTTTTGTCCGTTTCTGTTTGCCCTGTTCTTCAGCAACTACTCCTTGTTCATGTATCTGAGGTTTAGCTTGTTTAGCAACTTCCTCCTGTCCCGGTCTCGGTCTCTCAGTTGATGTACTTACTTCCTGCTTGCTCTGTTTTTGAGCCCCCTCCACATCTACTTCCGATTCAGGTTTGTCCAGATTACTAACTTCCTCCTGGCTAGGTTTCTGGTCCTCAGATGATGTAGTCGTTTTCTGCTTGCTCTGTTCTTTAACATCTTCCGCTTGTACTGATGGTTTGCGTGTGTCTTGATAGCCACTTTCCTCCTGCCTCGGTCTCTGTGCCTGAGATGATTTAGTTCCTTTCTGCATGCTCCTTTCTTTTGTTGGAGCCACAAGAACGTCTGTTTGAGGTTTTCTTCGTTTACCAATTTCCTTTTGTCCCGTTCTCTGTCCCTCAGATGATGTAATCCCTGTCTTCTTTCTAGTTTTGTCTTGATTACCACAAAACTCCTCCTCATGTCGTCTTTTCTGTCCCTCAAGTGATATATACCCTTTTTGTTTGCTGTGATATTTAACCTTTCCAACTTGTTGAGGTTTATCTCGATTATCATCTAATTGTCCATGCCTCAATCCACGTTCTTCCGATGAAGTCAACTCCTTCTGAGCATTCTTCTCAGATACCCCTAGTTTCTGCTTTTTCTGTGGAAGCTCGTGACTCGGTGTTCGTTTTTGTTTGGCCTGTTTTTTTAAAAGATCTCCTTGTTCATGTATCCGATGTCTGTCTTGTTTAGCAAGTTTCTCCTTTCTCTGATCCTCATATGATGTATCCCCTCTCTCTTGTACTGATGGTTTGGGTTTCTCTAGATGGTCAACTTCCTCCAGTCTTGGTCTCTGTTCCTCAGATGTTGAAGTCCTTTTGCGCTTTCTCCGTTTTTTAGCATGTCCCACTTTCATCTCTTGTTCTGGTTTGTCTCGATACCCAACTGCCTCCTGTCTCAATCTCTGTTCCTCAGATGTTGGAGTCCTTTTGTGCTTGCTCTGCTCTTTAGCCCCCTCTTGTTTTACTGATGGTTTCTCTTCATGACCAACTTCCTCCAGTCTTGGTCCCTGTTCCTCAGATGTTGAAGTCATTTTCCGCTTTCTCCGTTTTTTAGCCCGTCCCACTTTCATGTCTTTTTCTGGTTTGTCTCGAAACCCAACTTCCTCCTGTCTCAATCTCTGTTCCTCAGATGTTGAAGTCCCTTTCTGCTCTCTGTGTTTCTTAGTCTCTCTCTCTTGTACTGATGGTTTGGGTTTCGCTAGATGACAAAGTTCCTTCTGGCTTTGTCTCTGTTCCTCAGATGTTGATATGCTTTTCTGCTTTCTTCTTTTTTTAGCCCGTCCCACTTTCATGTCTTGTTCAGGTTTGTCTCCATACCAAACGTCTTCCTGTCTTGGTCTCTGTTCCTCAGATATTGAAGATCTTTTCCGCTTTCTCCTTTTTTTAGCCCCTCCCACTTTCATCTCTTGTTCAGGTTTGTCTCGATAACCACAGTCCTCCTGTCTCAATTTCTGTTCCTCAGATGTTGAAGACCCTTTCTGCTCTCTCTGTTCTTTAGCCCCTCTCTCTTGTACTAATGGTTTGGATTTCTCTAGATGGCCAACTTCCTCCTGTCTCAATCGCTGTCCCGTAGATATTGAAGTCCATTTCTGCATGCTCTGTCCTTCAACCCTTCTCTTTTGTACTAATGGTTTGGGTTTCTCTACATGACCAACTTCCTCCTGTCTCAATATCTGTGCCTCGGATGTTGAAGTCCTTTTCCGCTTTCTTCGCTTTTTAGCCCGTCCAACTTTCATACTTATCTCAGGTTTGTCTCGATACCCACATTCCTCCTGTCGCAATTTCTGTTCCTCAGATTTTGAAGTCCCAGCTTTCTGCTCTCTCTGTTCTTTGGTCCCTTTCTCTTGTACTGATGGCTTGGCTTTCTCTGTATCACCAATTTCCTCCTGTCTCAATCTCTGTTCCTCAGATGTTGAATTCATTTTCCGTTTTCTTCGTGTTTTAGGCCGTTCCACTTTTATCTCTTGTTCAGGTTTGTCTCCATACCCAACTGCCTCTTGTCCCTGTTTCTCAGATGATGAAGGCCTACATGCAGTATCTTTCTGATTATTCTGTTCTTTAGAGCCTCCCATCTGAACTTCTTGTTGGGGTTTGTCTGGATGAAGCTGAAATTGTCCAAGCCTCGTTCCATGTTCTTCGGATGATGTCATTACCTTTTGATTATTCTTTTCAAATTCTTCTAGTTTCTGCTTTTTCTGTGGAAGCTCTTTACTCGGTCTCTGCTCCTCAATAGATGGCCGTGGCCGTTTCTGCTTGCCCTGTGCTTTCACAAATACCTGTTGTTCATGTATCTCAGGTTTGTCTTGTTCAGTTATTTCCTTCTGTCTTGGTCTCTGTCCCCAGGATGTAGTCCCTTTCTGCATGTTCTGTTTTTTAACACCCTCCATCTGCCCCATCGTTTTAGGTTCGACTAAATGACCAACTTCCTCCTGACGCGATCTCTGACCCTCAGATGATGTAGTACCTTTCTGTATGTCTTGTTCTTTAGTCCCTCCTGTTTGTATTGATGTTCTGGCTTTCTCTTGATTAACAATTTCTTCCTGTTTCAACCTCTGTCGCATATCTGATGGAATCATGAAGGCCAGCTCTTCACGCCCTATTGAATTTAACGCATCTCTCAAACTTTGAAATCCTTCCTCGCGATTTGTTTGCTTTCTCCACCAAGGAAGCAGCATCTGAAGGCTCCTTTCTTTGTCGTCTTGGAAGGAGGTTTTGATTTCCTTGATTTCTGCTTCTTCATATCCCAGGGATTTGGCCAACTTTTTCCAGCATGATTCGGTTTTCGAAGCCAAGTCCCGGAAGAATGGATCATCAGCAAAATGTTTGCCTGCCAAACAAAAAGAAACCTTTTTCGTAAGGATAAAAGTGCAATGCATTTATTATTTTATTTATTATTTCACTTTCAATGAGTTGTCTATCTTTGGGAAGCAAAAGCAGGGTAAGGTGAAACATTACAGTAGAGGAGGTGGCACAAACCTTCCGACGCAGAAAGCCCATTTGCTAACACACTTACAGTAAGGGATCCCTCCGGGGACGCAGATATTTAGCGCCTTGGTTTGAGGCTACACAACACTGTATCTATTTGAACACAATCTCGACATGTCTGTAGACTATAAATAAGGAGGTCATTGACAGGTAACAGATGTTTTATACATGCTCTGTGGTCAAGTCGTGCACTGGCTACCAGCAAGTGACTTTGTTTTGTGCACGTGTATATGGACAGCCCAGGTTGTCAGGCTCAGATATGCCTGACCCGGGGTCACACACTAAAGGTGACTGCATATATCCGTAGTGGGTGTCTCTGGCTAGGATTAGATGGAAGATCACCAGAATTGGTTTAATTTTTTTTTTAATTAAGGTAATTAACCAAATTGGGTCCCCAAAAGGGCCAGTTTCTGCGTCGGAGGGTTAGATCGCTCTTTAAATATAAGTTTTTGCACCAGTACTCCTCATAATGCACCCCCCCCCCCCAAAAAAAAAGAGAAGATGCTACAGGGTCAATCATGTTCTCATCATTGCACTTTCCAGGATGCATTTTCAAATGCAGTTGCTTTTCCCCCGTGACTTACAGAGGAGGATGTGGTATATCCGGCCTATGAGGGTAAAATCCCACAGGTTGTTCCCCATCTAGAAAGATACTGTACATGTTTTCCTAGAGCATTTACCTTTTAGTCCACCGCCCAGTAGGCCATCGGTACACAGACGAAGTGAGATGTTCTCGTCCTGTTGAATTCCATAGTCGAGAAGTGTCAGCAAGTTACAGAGCTGGAAAATAATTTTTAATATCCTGATATAACACACTCTTTGGAACCATTTTCATCATGAGACTAAATCGGTAGTGCTAAAACCAGCAAACTTTAGTGCTAAAACACCATTATACTGGCATCAGACGTAGCACTACTCTAGAACTCTAGAGCCAGAAGAGGTTATCACTAAAACCCACAATGCATGGCCTTTAATTCGATGGAATGTAATGGTAATTTCGTTATGGCTACTTTTAAAACATGAAGCCAACCTTACCTCTAAGTTACGGAAATTTCTTCGAATGAACAGTCGCTGTTGTTGAGACTGGACACTGATTTTCTCCTGTATTTTCTGTTTCAAGGTTGATACGGATGTCTGTGGATCTATTTGTAAACAAAGCGTAGTTGGTTTTTGCAGGAGGGGACTTCGAATGAAGACCTGCACTGCCACATATCTGGAACTGTTAGAATGGAAGTTTTGCATTTTAAGGGTTTTTAAATAGTTATAAATAATCTTTTTTTAAAGTACATCAATTATTCTTGGAAAATGTTTTCTATTGACACCAATTTAAAGTAATTGTAATCAAACGGAGTTTAGTATACAATGCAACATTTGAAGAGCTTCATTGGCTTAGGTAATTTGTCAAACACGAGGTGCATAACGAACAGGAGTATTTAATCGTGTTTTACCAGATAAGCCGAGGTTTGTCTTGATCACCAACTTGTTCCTTCTTCAATTTCCCCTCCTCGGTTGATGCCGCTCCGTTTTGTTTGCTCTCCTCGTCAACTCCTGCATCATGACGCCTTTCTGGCTCGGGTTCAGCTGCTTCGTCTCTCAATTCGCTCACTACTGATGTAAGAAGGAAAACAGAGTGATCATCATTTTTTTGTTTACTAATTGTTTTAAACTATCTCTACTGTTGTGGGTTTTTTTTAAATTAAGAGTCTTTTTTTTTTTACACTTTGTGGGATCAAAGGACTTTAGGAGCCAGTATCAAAATATACTTTTTAAACCGATATTTTGCTCGTTGCCATGATTACGGGCCACTATTAGTTTTGGCCATTCTGAGGCTGCAAAAATTCTTCTTTTTTTGGCGTTATTTTCAAAGGTCATCGAGCCAAACTGCGAAGTAATGTCACAAAGGTAACTATATCACGACAAAGTATCGTCCTTACCCTTACGAGAAAAAAATAGAAACACTTCTGAAAAAATCTCTTTTATATTCCCTTCTTTAATTTCCCTTCGTCTATGGTTAGTTCAGACATTGGTCTTTTCATATCTGGTGAGAAAATGTTGGCTTATTGTATATCCTTTGTGCAGTAGCGCCCCAAATTGGTAATGGTAAATTTTACAAAACCTTAAAAAGTGTATTTTCAGTGTTGTCCTTTGTTTTGAGTAATAACTTGTATAATTGGTATTGTTCTGGAATCTCGCACATTTTCACAAACAGAGCCAGCCTGTGTATCATTTATAGACCAGTGGATGAATAGTAGGTCGTGTACTCCCCCCACACCTAGCTAGGCCCCGCCCACTCCCCCTGTGCCACCGAATTTAGAACTTGTATGTTTCATAACGAAACAAATGTAAATAAATGATATGCAAGTGAACGCTTTAGAAATTACATAGACATCCTTTTCACAGCCCCCATCCCCCACCCTGGGGGCATTGCTTGGGGTTGAGGGTGGGGTGTGACCACCCACCAATAACTTGGCTTTGTTGGTAAAATCATTGTCACATGGGCAAAACTCATGTGTTTGCAAGCCGCAATGAATAATAATGGCCATATCCATTGTCCTCTGATTGAAGTGCATTCATTAATTGAAATAATGATGTCTAGTCCTCCCCTCCCAGCTAGGCCCCGCCCCTTCCCTTGCCACCAAATTCAGATTTTGATTGCTACTTGTATTTGCCTACATTAAAATTGTAAATAGATATAAATGTGCAAGTGAACCTTTCATAATTTACACCTATAGGCGTACCCGCCTCTTAGCTCACCCTCATGCCCCCCCTCTTCCTACTCCAGTGCTCATTATGAGCAACAACCCCTCCCCCTCCCACAGAAATCCACATGTTAATATGAAATAATGTAAAGATTAGTCTTAAATCACTTCTGAATATAAGAAATCTGCTTGTTCACAATTTAGCTCACCCGGTACATTTTGGGCCAAGTCAGTCAGCCCGATGGCCTCTAATGCTCGTCTCAGTTTCCGAGCTGCTTCTTCGCGATCTGTCGTCTTTTCCCACCAAGTGAGTAGCATGTGACGGCTCCCCTCAGTGCTGCCTTCGTTGGTGGTTTGGATGTTTGCAATTTCCGATTCTTCATATCGTAAGTGTTTGGCCAATTCCTTCCATGATGATTCGATTTTTGAGGACAAGTCCTTGAGGTACTCATCATCAACGCTGGCTTTGTCTGCCAAAAGAATGTTCCAAGTGAGCCTTCAGTTACATACTTTGAAGTGCATGCACTACAGTACACTATAGGGTGAAACACCCTCCTCCCCCCCCCCCCAAAAAAAAAAAAAACCAATTAATTAAATTAAAAAAGAGGCAAGCCTTAAATTTTTGCCTTTTTTTAAAACGTGATCTGTGAATTTTTTATGTTTTGGATATCAAAGTAAAGCTGAGAGTTTTCTTCTTTCAATTATACTAGAACAAATAATGAAAACAGTACATTAGGCTGCAGAGAAAATACTAATTATGTAAAAGAAGTGATATTTTCATTTGTTGCAATGTTGCTTGAAACAGCATTCATTCGTGTAATTTCTGTAATATTTTGACATTTATGATGCTGAAAAGGTGTAAAATAGGACTAAGAAAGATAAGATACCTTTTGAGTTTGAAAATGAATGGAATTGCCATCATTATGTGCCGTGTTGTTTGTAAGGATCACAACACAATGCGCTACATGCATTTCATGCACAATTGAGGTAAAGTGTAAATCCCTTAACTGTGGTAATGGCATTGGAATGGACCAAAAAAGAGTTGTGTTACAGAATTGACATTTTCCTAGCAACCCAATGTGCTGTTTTCGTGATATTTAAGTATTGAAAGTAAAAAAACCCAAAACATCAGCTTTAATCTGATAACCAAAACATAACAATTCAAATATCACGTTTTTGAAGAAACCCCCCCCCCCCAAATGTTTCAGGGTTGAAATTTTTTTGGATGGGGGGGGGGGGGGTTCACCCTGTATAAGATATTCGTGGTTAACTTTTTAAACTACAGTAACAACAAACTTTGTCATTTACCTTTTGGTACATTGTCGTTATCCTGCTCATCTGTTGATAGACGGAGAGAGATGATTTCCTTCGTGTCGACACCATTCTCCTCAAGTGTGAGTAAGTCACAGAGCTACCAAAGTGGATTATTAATATACAGTAAGTTACATGATTCTGGAAAAACATAGAGGATTTCAGTTGAAAGATAGTGGATTTCAGATTTTTGTTATCTTTTAAACGTGTAGCAAATTGATTTAATTTGTTTTAAGCTTAGTTGGGAGGGAGGGATTGTGATTGTGGGCAGTTTGTCATAAATAAACAAATTGTGAATTAACTATGGAAATGTGAGATTTTGCGTTGTATATTATGAAATTCCACAAAACGAAAAAAAAAATCTAGGTGGACCTTTTAGATATTTTAAATTATCGAAGTGCATGTACGGCATCTTCATTTTAAACAAGAGTATACTTACCTGGACATTTTCCCTGATGTACAGACGCTGATGTCGTGTCTCCACACCGATCTTCTTCTGGATTACCTCTTTCAGAGATGAGACGGATGTCTCGGGACGGAGTTCGAAATAAAGTGTCTTGGTCTTAAGTGGGATGGGAGTCCGGACAAAGACCTGCAGTTTCTGTTTTACGTCTTTGGAATTACTGCGAAAATAGGGGAGAAATTCTGTGTAGATTTAGAAATGCATTATTCTACACAAGCTATATTCAAAGTCACATCCACTGTCATGAGTCTATGAAAAGAATTGCACAAGTTCACTCAACTTTTACCCTAGTAGCCAGAAAGAGTCAATGATTAAACAAACCCTTCGATGTTAAGTTACAATTATCATATGACCCTCAATTGAAATTAAATAAATGTCATTACTGTTTACCTCTGACTTTCATGTGTCTGCTTTGATTTTCTTCGGATCCATCGATTCCATGGTCTCCTCTTTGCACAGCAATCATCAGAAGACGTTTTCCTGTAATGCAATACAGACAGGAAAGCTTGCTTCCTCCTTGGTTTGACTTTAGTCTTCCTGCTGATGAGTTTGGCGTTGGAGTGGTCGCACACGAAGGCTGTTGCCTTAATGTATGCATCCAACTGCTGAACGGTCTTTCGCGGCATCTTGGTTGTAATCAGCACCAGTTAAAGTACCTGAAAGAACACCAAAGAAAAATCACTGTTAAAACCAGTGTAATACTACCCACCGTCTCTGAGGAGCTGTATAAAGCCGTTTCACTGATACGGCTATCTTTAAATGTGTGTTCAGTAGGCAATTTGATAGCATCACGTCCCAGCACGTGCAAGAGCAGGTGAGTTGACTTGAGACTGCATGGCTTGTAAATGACTGGTGATGCGCTTATGATGGACTTGTGATAGCCTCATGAGGGACTTGTGATAGACTTATGATATACATTGAGTTTTGATAGACTTGTGATGGACCCAGACCTCCATCAGGAAAGTCCACATTATAAATAAAAATAAAAAAATTAACACATGTATGCATTTGAAGTACATGTATGTACATGTTAACGACTGCATTGAGAAAATAGAAAATTACATCATGTCATGTACATTTCTTTCAAACGCCACGTAAATCAGAAAATTCAACATTTGGTTTTGCCCTTCACTGCCGTTATTACATAAGCAATGTGCATTAGGAGTTATCAGAGTATTGATTCAGAAAAAAAAAACCAATTTCCTTTAGGAGCAGCGTTCCCCGCCCCGATCTGATACACCCCTGCTCATAGCTTGTACCTGTTATCTCTCTTTCGGTCGTTTCACGGCAAACGTGCAGTCTACACTTTATAACGACACATTCTCATCATGTGTTGTAAAGTTCCATCTCCATTACACCTCTACCAGACTTGACAATTTTACTTCTTCCACATTACATCATTCAGAAGAAACAACCTATTACAACAGCACGATGGCGATCGAAGAAGGAAAAACAGTCATGGAAAACTCAACAAATCGTAGACAGACATGATGTTGCAAGTGCAACGAATCCTATTTTACACCCAGTTTCATATTTCCGCATACCGATTTTGGAATTCCCCTGATGTAATACTACTATTAATATAATTTAACAATAGGGGCAACGTCACAGTGCGCGTGCGCTGTACCGCCTTGTCAACTTGACTGGTTCCCGTGCCCTCCATCATCGATTATGACTTTGAACGGAGCGGGAACCAGTATACCTGTTTACCTCCTCGTCGTTACGGTCCAACAGACTCGTTGACCCGATTGTTGCACAGAATGCAAGCTCTCATAGTGTAAAAGTCGTTATCAGTAATAACGAGATATATCTTGTTGAAGCCATTTCCGTTGTTTAGTTGAACCATAATGGTCATGACCTTAAACCAACGTGGCTAAAAATCAATATCTTAGGAACCCTGAGACCAACTTGCATTACAAAACAATACTGCCTAAGTTATTCTAGAGATATTCTGTTACACCATTTTTATTTTTTGTGCAGAATGATATTGATCTTTGATATTTGGGGTTTCCAGTTTGAAATTAACGTGCCAAATAAATCTTCATACATTCTGCTGAATCCACTTTATTTGTTTGAACCATGATGACCTTGACCTCTGACCTATCGTTCCAAAGCCAATAGAATTCTGGGGCACCCCGAGACCAAAATTAAAGTTTATATTCACAGTTATTCTGGAGATATTTTTCTAAAACCATTTCTGTTGCTTGAACCATCATGACCCTGAATTTCGTAAATATCGAATGTTTTTATTGAAGGTCAAACATTTTAAAATACCTTTAAAACACTGAATACATTTAACTTGCCAACAAAATTAGCTGGCCCGTGGCATTTTGGTATTTGCTTCAGAGGCAAATGACCGGCATGGCCAGAAACAAACATGCAGGGGGACACACAAGCATGGAAGGGTGGAATGAGAAACAGAACGGAGGAATTAAACAACTAAGGGAATTGGACAATGGAGGGTGGCGGTTTGGCAGATCAGAGGGAGTGGGTCAGGAAGGAGCAAGGGGGTTGAGAAGGGAGGGATGATGCAGCTAAGCTGGGGGGGGGGGGGCAAAGGAATGTAGTAATGCATGAAGTGGTAGAGCACGAAATTTGACTTGTGATGATTAATTTAATTTAGATAAGAAATTTTAAAATGACAAAACAAGTGGTAGAAAAAAGTAATAATTTCAACACCTCCCCCCTATAAAACACCCAAAAGTTAAAAAAACGAATTAAAGTCTCGGAATAGAATGACAGTCTCACAAATCGTCTTTTTTTACTTGGATCTCGCTGTTTACAAACAACTGTAACATTTGCCACTTCGCTGTTCACTCACGAAAGTGCGCCATCCAGCTCTCATGTTGAAAAGACACTATAAAACGCACTTTCACATGAGGGCGCAATAAAAGTATCTTTGTTTATATTACTTTTCGAAGTACATTTAAAGGTAACAAAAAAATTCAAGGGGACAGGTTAAAATTTTGCCTTGTTTATAAGCAGATTTTGAGTTAAGCAGGGTTGTATATCATAGTTATAACACTGAAGGGAATGGATTCTTTGTTTGACTTAACACATGTTTTGAGTTATCAGAGTTTGCCTTATCGAGATGTCTCAGTACATTTGTTTTGACATTCAAAATGCTTCATGCTGGTCCTGCCAATTGAGGGCGCCGTTACTGTGATGTCACTTCAGGGCATAAATCAGGCAAGGCGAAACTAATGTGCAAATAAAGTGATATTTAACACAAGTTTGAATTTCTATATTGATGCACATTTCATATTCATGCACATTGGTCTGGGGCATGGAATTCTTGGTCTGCAGTTTATTCGGCAGGTTTTGGGTTCGAGTCCAGCCTGGGGTATGGTGCGTGCGGCCTTAGGCAGGGCATTTTGTCACTCATTGATTCTCCCCACCCAGGAGCAAATGGGTACCTGTGGTTATTGTGATTGATTGCAGCTGCTTTGCGCTGAAATTGTTGCATCGAGCTATACACTCCCCTGGGAGCTGATTTGGTATGTTTAATTGGCCCAATGATCAGACTCACAGGTAATAAGGATGTAAATCACTTTAATCTTAGTTAAAGCACTATACAAGAACCCGTTATATTATTATTCAAAAGGCAACTAATTCAGAAAAGTCAACAAAACACTTGGTTTTGCTATTTCACTGCTGTTATTTCATGAGCACTGTATACCCGGAGATATAATATTTTTTAGAAATCACTTAGAAATACTGTGTTTCTCTCATCCCCCCCCCCCCCGAGCTGAAATACCCCTGTTTAAAACCTTTACCTGTTATCTCTCTTTCGGCCAGTTTCACGGCAAAACTGCACTATGCACTGCGTAACGACAAATCCTCATCATGTCTTGTAAAGTTCCATCTCCATTCTACCTCTACCAGACGTGGTGAGTTGACTTCATCCAAATAACTTTATTCAGAAGAAACACATTATCAAGACTGCACAAAGATCGAAGAAGGGAAGAAAAAGGCACGGGAAAAATCCCGAAATCCTAGATGTATATACTGCAAGTGCAACGGCCAAGTTGAATACTTCCGCATACCGATGTTAGAATTCACTTGTAATGCCAATGTTGATTAACAATAGGGGAACGTCACTCGTGTGTATGCCCGCCTTACAACAAGACTGGTTCCCATGCTCTCCTTTGTCGATTTTGACCTTCAACGGAGCGGGAACCAGTCTATACCTGTCACCTCGTTACCGCAGCGGTCAAACAGAGTCAATGACATTGATTATGGCACAGACGTAGCCCAAGAGTGCAGATTTATATACAGACATGCAACTGGAAAGTCCCGAAAAAAAGAGGAAATTCAAATCTTTGCAAGACTTCGTACAGTGCTTCTCTATTTTTGATGACACACATGCGAGGTCAAAAAAGAGGAAATCAGCTGATCTGAGGAAAAGTTGCATGCCTGTATACATAGGCCCAGAATTGCCCCTCCAGACCAAATCACAATTTGTATGCTCTGAAAATTCATTTTGTGGGCCACGAACGTGAAGGTTTGAAAGAAAAAAAATAGGTGGAAGCCGTGCACAAACTAAGAGCTTAATTTCGTATTTCTGTGAAATTCGCATAAAATTGGGCCCTGAATTATTTTTATCATTTTGACAAGGAGCGCAGGCATCATTTTTCAAAATGGCGATGGGCCAAAGGACTACTTTTTAGGTTGATCGTCTTTGGATGGAATTGAAAGATTATGAAATAACCATTAATTTCCTGGGTGTCTCAAACACCTTGAAGAGTTGCGAGTATTTTTAATAATTTTCGGAAGTACGCGTAATTATTACTGAGGTCTCTGGGAGTCGATTAGCAAGTCTGCACTTCTTACGTTTCGGTACAATCATTGTCTGCTAATTAGGGGGACAGCAATAAATCACATTAATGAACAGCGTATTTTAACTTGTAAAAATGCTGATTATGAACACAGATCATCCAATCAAGTTTCCGCTCTGATATAAACGATGTAAATCAAAACTCTTCATATGGATGGAGGGTTACGAAAAAAATAGTAAGATTGAAAATTTATCAGTGTAACCAGAAATGAACACGCAAAAGGTTCGAACACCTTCACTTCATTAGCCTAATACTATATAAATAAGCATGATGACAAAAACGTGAGCGCAGTATGTTAAAACTTTATTTCGTTACTAAAACATATGTTCGTCAAATAATTAAAGCATAATGAAACATGTTGTAACAACAATTCCCAGATTCTCGGGACTCCGAGATAAACAACCCGGCGTGGCAACTGAAAAAATACACAATCTAGTCAAATGAAAATCAACTACAGTCTTGATGATTTTTTTTGTAAACCGTATAGACCGCTTTTCCACTTTGCTTTTCGCATCTGATTTAAATGGAAAAGGAATATATTTTTTTCCATAAAAAAAATTGTTACAAGAAATAGACCTATTTAGAGTACATTTCATAATTATGTACTCCATCTCAATAAACCCAGTATTTCACTTTAAGAACTTTAAAACATAGATGGAATGAACTGGCATTCACATGAC
Organism: Patiria miniata; assembly: GCF_015706575.1. Lineage (NCBI taxonomy): Eukaryota > Metazoa > Echinodermata > Asteroidea > Valvatida > Asterinidae > Patiria > Patiria miniata. The sequence continues at coordinate 4,178,273 of NW_024037057.1, forward strand.
AAGTTTTAAAGCGAACAGCGATTGATTAAAACAATATTTCAAACTTCTTTTTAGAATGAAATATGATCACTATAATTATAAACTAAATCAGTGTTATATATGATAAATACAATATTATGTCATGTAAAAGTAGCCGGGCTTACCGAAAGATAGCGGTATACATGTATTCATACCATATTTTATTTCAATCAACCTCTCAGAAAGCAACACTTTACACACTGACACAGCTGTCGAGAAATCTTTGTAGAAACTTCTTAACTCGCAATATCTTCAAACTCAAATTAAGTTTCTCTTCAATATCGATGTATAACAAACTCTGGCGTTGACCAAACAAAAATCTGACTTTTTATGAAGTAAAAACGAGACATAGCGGAGTCATAATATGCACTTACCAATAACAATTGGTCACTTTAACAGTAAATAAAAATTAGAGAACAAATTTGGTATCGTCAGTATTTAAAATCTGATATCAAATAGAATTATTATTGCGACTGTGAGCTAAGTGTAGTCATACGTTATGCTTGACATGCGCATCAGCAGGACTTCCTAAAAGACTGGCTGCAATATGGTTATACTGTCTATAACAGTTGACTAATAACACATTAAGACCAACTGTATTAATCAGGTGACCTCTTAAACAATTAATGCACATTTTGATTTTGCATGTTAACATTAAAATCAATGACAGAATCAGCCACATACAAGACATAAATAGTTATGCTAAGCCTTTGCAGTGCCACAGTATGAAACGTATAGAAAATGCACACTTTCAGATTTTTAGTTCGATTTCTCTTACACAAGGTTGGTTTAAGCAAAGATATGTACACGTTATTAACAGTTAAAATACAGCTTATAAAAATTATTTACAGGCATGGCACATCCTCAAATATAAATTTGTCTAACTGATTGCATGTCATACTCTCATTGTTCCACAGATTAATATTCTCATATATTCCATACTGAGAACATTCTTTACCAGGCTTACAAAAATAATTCTTAAACAGCGAAATAACCCGGTGAGTATATATAGACATACATTGCATACGCAAATATTTAGCTGAAAATATTTCTATTAGGCTGTTTACCAATAAACGAGGTTTTCACAATTCAAACAGGCGATGAGATGATGTCGTTCGAGACAGTACGTGAAATGAAATATATATCTACAATCTTTATAATTTATGTTCAGGATTTCTGAAGTTAATAATTATTTATCTCATGTTTCACATTTTTGGCAAGCAACAGAACCGATGTTAAGCTGTCCTCGATTCTATTACGATGGCATTTACACTGATCCTGCAATGGACTAAACTCTCAAGTACACTGACATTAAATTGTCACAATGTCGATGCGCGTTGGATATTCATTGCTATCAATCTGTGAAGCGGGTACACAAATAATTCGACCCGTATAAAAAGGAGAGCGGAGAATGCTTACGATCCCCTTCCCAAGAATTATCAGAGGTCCACTTGTCTTTGTTATACACAGAGGATTGTTCAGGAGACAGTGTTGAATGATATACACTCCGTGTGTCTGTATAAAGTGTTCAGAGCGATCAATTCTTTTACGACCTGCACACGGCCCCTCCCTACATTCCAACCATTTTATTTGAGCTCCAAAACAAAAAAACTGGAGAAACTCCATTACCACAAATACTTCATCCGTGGATGACGGGCTGCGATATTTTGACTGATGAAGTTCAAGGTTGCTGTTATTATTCAGCAACCAAATGATACATTCTGTGACATTTTATGTATGGGATATACATGTATTATGTCGGCGCTATTTCCGAAATTCTTACAATTATTAAAAAGGAGAAGCATTAAATTTCAGTTTACCGTGAATTTCACCAACCGCTTATTGACATCAATCAGAATACCCGCCTTTTACAAAAGTTGTGTACCTATTAGTTATTGCTAGATATTCGGTCGAATGATTTTCATTGGAAAAATGCGTCAGTTTACAGCTTGTTCCCCCCCCCCCAATGTTTCGATATAATTCACTGCATTCAAACAAAATGTCTGGATTTAATCAATATAGAAAGCTTCGTTTCCTGCGTTTGGTTGCTGGATTTTGGGCAAGTGGCGTGAAACATTTGACCTTGCTTGTGGATTGGAGCACAACTTGATCTTACTGCAAGACCATACTCGTGACTTGGAGACTGACTCGATCCAAATGATCACACTCGTGCTCGCTCATCTTGTACTTAAGCATGCTCATCACAGAGCGTAGCGCAGTCATAAATCGTACAAGTCCTCTCACAAGAGATAATTTCCAAAAGAAGAGTCCTCTTCAAAAGAAGAGTCATCTGCTGAGGTAGAGACCTCTTCGGAAGAAGAGACCTCTTCGGAAGAAGAGTCCTCTTCGGAAGAAAAAGTTAGACATGTCGATTGCCAACCTTAATTTAGGCCGGTCGTATGTTATACGTGAATATCATCTGATTCAAAGAAAGTGGTCGTAACTTCGTTTAGTGGGGGACGTTGTTATCACGTCATATTCCAGTTGACAAAACATGGGGGAACTGGTAAAAATATTCACGTAGAATCACGTCATTTATGGTCAGCCAGAACCTTGAATTTGACGATAAAAACTCAATTTACGTAAGACGTAATTCTCACGTCATAATAACGTCAGTCACACGACGTCCGACGAGATTACCTGAAGACGACAGCTTCACGACGTCTGCTAATCACTCCACTTCGCCGTGACTTATAGTTGTGTTTCTTATTTTCTTCTCTCAGTGCCAATCGCTTAATTTCAAGCTACTGACATGTTTCATCTGTATCAGACTGGGAGCCATTGTTTGTGCACATCCTCCCAAAGAAAGATTTCCCTCAAGGCTGAGGAATTACACTGTTGACATTTGACTTACTGCTGCAGCAAGGTCTCCAATATCAGTGCTCTGCAATGAGCAGCAAGTCAATCTTAACTCTGTCAGGTACGTCAGATTATTTAAAGGTGGGGTCCAGATATCAGCGAAACCGCCCAGACCATCAATGCAATCAATTGTCAACTTGACTAAATCACTCAAATTATTGAATGACTGTAAAAATTTCCGCGATGCCCTCACCAGTTAGCGAGGACCTCTGAATGCTCAGTTGTGTGCCATCATCGCATGGCTGTATAGAGAAACTATCAAAATCACACTCCACCAGATTCACCATGCAACTTACTGATTGAGCGACGCATTTTGCATCCCCAATGTTTAAGTCACAAAAACTCATGTCGAGCTTTTTCAGGTGAATCATCGACTGCAAACTATAACCGCCCATGTTCCTGCGTTACCACCCTTACAATCCCTTATTGTATGGAAGGTCAAGATCAGCAAAGTTTGGTATATTTCCAACCGATGATGCAATATGTGGTACATCATGTTAATTTATGCCGCATAAACATGAACTGGGTGATTTCAGGTCAATCATGACCTGCAATCTAGCCGCCCAGATCATTGCCTGAAAGGTCAAGATCGGTCAGGTTTAGCATCTCTTTAACCGAAGATGCAATATGGGGTTTGTCATCTATATTTATATTTTTAACTATGCTGCACGAATATAATGCCGCATGAATGTAACCGGAGTGATTATAGGTGAACTATCGACTGCAAACTAGCTGCCCACGTTCCTGCGTTACCACCCAATCCCTCATTGCCTGAAAGGTCAAGATCGGTCATGTTTGGCATCTCTTTAACAGAAGATGCAATATGTGGTATGTCATTTATATTTATGCCGCATGAATATAACCGGAGTGATTTCAGGTGAATCATCGACTTCAAACTAGCTGCCCACGTCCCTGCGTTACCACCCAATCCCTCATTCAATGAAAGGTCAAGATCGGTCATGTTTGGCATCTCTTTAATCGAAGATGCAATAAGTGGAATATCATTTGAATTTATGCCGCATGAATATAACTCGAGTGATTTCAGGTGAATCATCGACGGCAAACTAGCTGCCCACGTTCCTGCGTTAACACCCAATCCCTCATTGCGTGAAAGGTCAAGATGGGACATGTTTGGTTTTTGACAACGTTCATTGTCAGTGCTTTGAAGTGAACAATGGCAGAATTCAAAAGCCCGAAGTTTCATCATTTTTTGCAAGGGTGATTTCCAGATATTCGCGCAACCACCCAGACCATCAATGTTATAAGGGGTCAAACTAATTAAATCTCTGCGATTAATGAATGACCGTGAAATATCCGCTATATCCTCACCGGTTAATGAGGACCGAAAAATTGTGAGTCGTATGCCATCATCGAATGGCTGTACCTTGAAAATACCAAAATTACAACACACCACATTCCCCATGCAACTTACTGATTCACTGATATATTTCAAATCGCAAACTTGAATGTTACAATCATTCATGACAAGCTCCTTCAGGTGAATCATCGACTGCAAACTAGCCGCCCACGTTCCGGCGTTACCACCCAAGCCCTCATTGTGTGAAAGCTTAAGAACGGTCATGTTTGGCATTTGACTTACTGCTGCAGCAATGTGTTGAATGTCACTGCTTTGCAGTGCGCAGTGATATATGTTCAACTCCCGAAGTTCTGTCAGTTTTTGTAGGGGTGATTTCCAGATATCCGCGGAACCACCCAAACCATCAATTTCATCAAGAATCAAACTAACTAAATCTTTCCGATTACTGAATGATCGTAAAATATCCGCCATATCCTCACCAGTTAATGAGAACCACACAAAGCGGAGTTCTATGCCACCATCGCATGGGTGTGCAGAAAAAGTATCGAAAGAACAATCCACCAGATTCTCCATGCGACCTATTGATTCAGCGATACATTTCACATCGCGACTGTTAATGTCACACTCCCTCATTTCAAACTTCTTGAGGTGAGTCATCAACTGCAAACTAGCCGCCCACGTTCCATCGTCACCACCAAATGGATTCATCGATAGGTTAATATAGGCCAAGTTGGGTATCTCCCTAGCCGATGATGCAATATGTGATATATCTTGGTCATCTATGCCACATGCAGACAAATTGAGTGATTTCAGGTGCTTCATCGTCTGCAAACTAGACGCCCACGTTCCGGCGTTACCACCCAATTCGTAATTGTCTGAAAGGTTGACATCAGCCAAATTTGGCATCTGTCCAGATAATGATGCTAAATGTGGTATATCTTGCTCATTGATGCCACATTCCGATAAATCGAGTGATTTAAGGTGCATCATCCTCTGCAAACTAGCCGCCCACGTCTTGGCGTTACCCACGAATACCTTATTGCCTGACAGGCTCAGATTTGCCAAGTTTGGCATCTCCCCAACCGATGATGCTAAATGTGGAATATCTTGTTCACTGATGCCACATTCCGATAAATCGAGTGATTTCAGGTGCATCATCCTCTGCAAACTAGCTGCCCACGTTTCCGCGTTACCACCCAAGGCCCTATTCTGTGAAAGGTCAAGGTCGGCTAGGTTCGCCATCTCTCCAACCGATGATGCAATGTCTATTACATCGCGCGGGTTTAAGCTACATTGCTTTAAATGGAGTGATTGAAGATTTTTCATTCTGGTCAAACTCAAAGCTAGAACTTCACTCAACCTTGACGGGTCACACGCCTTTAAGTGAATTCCACTTACTTTAGCGAGGTAATCTACTCCCGAGATCTCGCTCTGCTCGGCAAAATGCTGCAGCAACCATAAGAATGAGTTTACGCAGTCGTTGCCACTTAACTCTATGTCCCCAGTCAAAAATGACTCAATGGCATCCACTGATAACACAACTCTTGCTTGACTTTCAAAGTAGCAATTAAAAGCCAATTCCTTCCATTTCTGGCTTGTGAGAATTTCCATAGTGTCCTCGTGCAGCGTCCGCAATATGTGCGTTGTGCATTGTTGATTGTCGCCGCAGCAGAAGCGCAACATGTACTCATTCCGAAGATCATCGCAAATTTTAGCAAGAGTCTTCTGAAATTCCCCATCGCTATTGTTTAAAAGACTCTGACAGTACATAGCTGCGCAATACTCTTGAAGAGTCTTATGAATGAACTGCACGTTATTGTGCGTGTCAAGCCACTTCCTGACCCTCTGGCTAGTGAGAATACCCGCTTGTATTGCTTTATCAAGTGTACTCTTAACAAACTCTCCCTCTTGAAATGAAAGCCTTTGCTCTGGGGAAACAAGCCCTTCTAAAGCAACTTTACCGATTGCAATCACTACCTCCGATATTACTTTTTCTGATAATTCAGGCATCTTTCTTCGAAATATGTATCTAACTGCCACACTGAACAATCTTGATAAAGTATCGGGTAGTGTTGCCTCTTCCCTCCTTAATAAGCACATTAGCAGGAGTATCATGGGACTCCTTGCCAAGTCAAACAGGACATTCGATGATGCAATCCTATAAAGGAGTCCCTCAGCCACATCAAGTTTTTCAGAGAAAAACCTTCTCACATAAGTCCCAATATCTTCCGCTCTGAATCCCAATACTTTAACATGGGTAAACGGTTTTTGAATGAGTGTTTTGCTTGCCAATTGGATATAGTGTGAGGGGCGTGTTGTTACAACTACAAAACATTCTTTGCCAACTTTTCGATTGAGCATTCCCAGAATGGGACCAAATTTTGCTGGTTCGAGGTTTGTTGTCCTGAATTCATCAAAACCATCTATCAGAATGAGCACACTATTGCCATTTTTCTGAATAAATGTTTCCAAATCACCTCTGTCAACAGCTGTGTCTTTTGCTAAAAGCTGGTCAAACACTGACTCAACAAGATCTGACGTTTGGTCAAGAGCGGACATTTTTAAAACAAACAAAAGTGGAAACTGTCCGAGTGCAATTCCTCTTGCCCAGTCGTAAGCCATTTTGTCAATAATGGTTGACTTGCCCATCCCAGGTGACCCACACAAGATGGCCCGTTTAATCAATTTACCGTCTTTTGTTTTTATGAGGTAAATGTCCCCATACTCTTTAACATCCCCCTGTATGTCATCCTGGTCACCCTTTTCTAATTGCAACTCTGTATATATATCCCTGATATGTTTTATGTCGTCATCGACCCAGGGTATTAACTGGACGTAGCTACCTGTGGTAGTATACCGGTCTTGTAATTCACTCCTGCACTGATCAGCTGCGGCATCACTCTGACAGGATTGCACTCTTCCCGTCTCGGCTGTTAAAAGAAACGATGCAACATTAGAAGTGTATGACAGCAGCAGTACTGGCCTAAAAATTGTTAATGATTTTTCATTTTTTTTTGAGATTTCCTAACGGTATTTTAATTCGTTCATCTACCTCTTTTGTAAAACGTCCTTTCTCTGGCAGTGGGTGTATGCAAAAATGTTTTGTTTTTATTCTTTTTTTTTCTTTTTCGATCGGTCAATTTGGCATGCCAATTTAGCAAAGGGCGAGGGTGGTCCACCAAAAACTGATTTTGCCATTTGTATAGAACTGTGACTTCTGGCAGAATACGAAAAACACTCACGTTTTGATCATCTACAAGCAACTTTGTATAGACCCTTTGCTCGACGACCATTTTGATTTGCGTGTAAGTAACTGAGGCCATAATTACTGTCATCATGTAGAATTTCACTTGAATTCAAATAGTATTGTTTGATGTTGTCATTTGTGTATCCAAATGTATATGTCAGTGTTATATTGAGAAAACAAAACAAATAAAACAGCATGCCGTGTATACTGCATGGTCCTGTGCTCATTTCCCTTATTAAAACATGCATGTATTTAGAAGTGGTTGTTTTAGGTAACCCAATAAAAAAACTGCACAATAGTGCTGTTAATTAAAAGGTCCGCCCCCCAAAAAATGCTGACTGTAAGATATTACTGCACATTTTCTGCAAATTGGGTCACTTTTGTTAAAGCTTGACGTTTATGTTCATTTTACTAAAATCGCAACGCAAAATTCCGATACTTATCATACCTGATATGTCCCTAACCAAGTCGTTCCTGCCCGAATCAATCAGAGCCTTCTCCAACGTCTGTCTTGCTTCTGTGTAATTGTCCTGCTTTCTCCACCATGTGCTTAACATCTCAAAGCACTGCCTTACAACATCGTTTGAATGATTAGCCTTAATTATACCAATGTGTACTGCAGAACATTTCAAGTATAAGGCCAATTTTTCCCAGTGTTGTCCAATCTTCTCAGATTGTTTCCAAATGGATTTGTCGTCAGGTAGAGTACCTGTAAACGAATAACATGACATTGCATCACAAATAAAACGCGTACAGTTTTAGACGTCTAGCTCTCTTGTCGTTAGAATAAATACGACTAAGTTTACATCCCTCAAGATAAACCGGCTGTTCCAACTGTATCGCAAAAGAAGCGCTTATAGCGAAGTAAGACTCACAAAGTGTACCTTAAAGCCCTGTCCGCACTGGACTTTTTTTGGTCAAACTAACCGAGACTATGGGTACTTTTCCCATTTTAAGTCCAGTGCGGACAGCCTAGGACGTTTTCCTCTCAGTTACTTTTCCTGAGTCCAGCGGTTACTTTTACTGGCCAACTGCTGCCCAGGAAAACTTCCCACGCGCCCAGGAAAACTGACCGAGTCGCTTTTCCCGAGACGATTAGTCCAGTGCGGACAGTGCGAGTCGGTAAAAGCGGCTCAGGAAAGCGTACATCCGGCCCAAGCGCCCTGTTATGCATACAGAGACCGCACGAACCTGCACGTGCAGTGGCCGAACATTTTGTAGAAACACGCTGCGGTGTATTATCAAGTCCGAGCGGTAAAATCTCGTTAAAATATATATTTCAACGGACAAATACATACACAGAGAAGAGAGATCACATTCTGAGAATTAATTTGCGGAAATTCTCTTTCTCCACCGATGTATTGTTATTTTCTACGATCCAAATTCGTCCTGATACGCTACTGTAGTCATGCACGGAACATCATGGTCCGGTACCGTACGTAGGCCGTAGTCACTGGTTCCTGGCCCACATCATAGCTTCGATTCTGTAAGCATGCGATGGGAACCAACGAATACTGATGGCACTGCTGCCGCACGGAACATCGTACAGCGGCATGGCTTCGACGACGTGCATCACAAATGCGTCAGAATTATAGGCCCTTTCGTCAAGATTTAGCGTGTCAAAATGAAATAATATCGTGTAAACGATTATGTTATGCATGCAAATGGCGTGTGTAATATTACTGAGCGTATCGGTGGCTGAAAATGTGATCGGCAATTTGTTTTCTGCGTACGGTGAGTCATTATACTGACACTGTGACAGCTCGGTTACTTCTCCCACGCGGTCGGGGTAAAATTTCCCGTGTCGAAAGTCCAAGTGCGGACAGTGGTCACATTTGACCATTTTTCATTTTACCATCGTCTCGGTAAAACCTTCAAAAAAAAAAGTCCAGTGCGGACACGGCTTTAGATGGTTGTTCTGTTTATAATCTGTGTACATGTAATCGTATTTCTTATACATCGTTTTTGACTTTTCTGTTGAATTCTTTGGCAGCTGATTTTTAACATATTAGTTGCGTCTTTTTCACTTGTTGCTGTTGAATGATAAAAGATCCATTGGAAAAGATGATTGTAGCTGTAACAAAATATGTTTACTTTTATGTTTACTTAATTTTGAACGAAACATCAAAATAATCCCACTAATATTTATGGAATAATTACTTTATAAGTATTGCATTCTCTGTAGCCCGAAAATACATGTAAGTACATTTACACAGGAATGACTGGTTCCCGCCATTAATTACATTTTCTGCAACAAAACTTAGAATGGTCAATTATCATAATGCGCAAGCGTCAAGTCGTAATGCAATGGTTTTCGGACTTCATTTTCCCTATAAAAATAAAAAATCTCCAAGAGAGCCACGAATCAGAACAAAATGAAATGTATTTCATCGGTTAGTAGGACTTGATTAAGCATTATTTTATTTTTTTTAACGAAAGTTTACTTCTTGGGTAAAAATGTAAAATTCCTAGGACGCCGTGCATTATTGGGACCAATGGCCTAGCGTATAGCAGGCGACATTGATGCTACACTTTTCACCATGGAATTCGAACTACATATATGACACTATCTAAATCGTATGACATACAGACCGGATACGTTCGCGCGAAAAAAATGAACCATGAAATTAGCTGTTTGCAGACGCCCAAATACAGGCATCACATTTTAGAAAATACAAGATATTTGATACTGTGAAATTATTTACCTGATCTGATTTCTGTATCAGTCACTCCCTCTTGAACCTCTGGGTTAGTTTTGTCTCGATGACTAACATTCTCCTGTCCCGAACTCTGTCTCTCAGATGATGTAGTCCCTTTCTGCTTGCTCTGATCGTTAGCCTCTCCCACTTGTACATCTGGTTGAGATTTATCTTGATGAACAACTTCATCATTTCTCGGTCTCTGGTACTCAGATGATGCAGTCTCTTTCTTCTGGCTCTGTTCTTTTTGCCCTTCCGAGTGAATGTCTGGTTGAGATTCGTTTCGATGACCAATTTCATCCCGTTTCGGTCTCTGGTCCTGAGATGATGTAGCCCCTTTCTTCTTTCTCTGTTCTTTTGCCCCTCCCACTTGTATCTCTGGTTGAGTTTTATCTCGATCACACTCTAATTGCCCATGCCTCGGTCCACGTGCTTCAGATGACGTCGTCCCCCTTTCAGCGTTCTCTCCGAATTCCCCCCTTTTCAGATGTATCTGTGGAAGCTCCTGACTCGGTCTATGTTCCTCATTAGATTGTTTTGTCCGTTTCTGCTTACCCTGTTCTTGAACAAGTACCCCTTGTTCATGTATCTGAGGTTTGTCTTGTTCAGTAACTTCCTCCTGACCCGGTCTCGGTCTCTCAGTTGATGTACTTACTTTCTGCTTGTTCTGTTTTTGAGCTCCCTCCACTTCTACCTCCGGTTCAGGTTTGTCCTGATTACTAACTTCCTCCTGTATAGGTTTCAGGTCCTCGGATGATGTAGTCATTTTCTGCAAGCTCAGTTCTTTAACGTCTCCCGCTTGTACTGATGGTTTGCGTGTGTCTCGATGGCCAACTTCCTCCTGCCTCGGTCTCTGTGCCTGAGATGATTTAGTCCCTTTATGCTTGCTCCTTTCTTTAGCCGAAGCGACATGAACATCTGTTTGAGGTTTCCTTCGTTGACCAAATTCCTCTTGTCCCGTTTTCTGTCCCTCAGATGATGTCACTTTCTGCTTGCTCTTTTTCTCAACCCCTTCTTGTTTTACTGATGGTTTGAGTTTCTCTACATGACCAACTTCCTCCTGCCTTGGTCTCTGTTCCTCAGAAGTTGAAGTCCTTGCCCGCTTTCTCCGTTTTTTAGCCCGTCCCACTTTCATCTCTTGTTCAGGTTTGTCTCGACACCCAACTTCCTCCTGTCTTATTTTCTGTCCCTCAGATGTTAACGTCTCTTTCTGCTTGCTCTGTTCTGTAGCCCCTTTCTCTTGTACTGATGGGTTGGGTTTCTGTAGATGACCGACTTCCTCCTGTCTCAATTTCTGTCCCTCAGATGTTGAAGTCCCTTTCTGCTTGCTCTGTTCTGTAGCCCCTTTCTCTTGTACTGATGCTTTGGGTTTCTGTAGATGACCAACTTCCTCCTGTCTCTGTCTCTGTTCCTCAAATGTTGAGGTCCTTTTCCGCTTTCTCCGTTTTTTAGCCCGTCCTACTTTCATCGCTTGTTCAGGTTTGTCTAGATACCCAATTTCCTCCCGTCTCAATTTCTGTCCCTCAGATGATGATGACGTGTCTGTCTGCTTGCTCTGTTCTTTAGCCCCTTTCTCTTGTACTGATGGGTTGGGTTTCTGTAGATCACCGACTTCCTCCTGTCTCAATTTCTGTCCCTCAGATGTTGAAGTCCCTTTCTGCTTGCTCTGTTCTGTAGCCCCTTTCTCTTGCACTGATGCTTTGGGTTTCTGTAGATGACCAACTTCCTCCTGTCTCTGTCTTTGTTCCTCAAATGTTGAGGTCCTTTTCCACTTTCTCCGTTTTTTAGCCCGTCCTACTTTCATCGCTTGTTCAGGTTTGTCTCGATACCCAATTTCCTCCCGTCTCAATTTCTGTCCCTCAGATGATGTTGATGTGTCTGTCTGCTTGCTCTGTGCTTTAGCCTTTTTCTCTTGTACTGATGGGTTGGGTTTCTGTAGATGACCAACTTTCTCCTGTCTCGGTCTCTGTACCTCAGATATTGAAGTCCTTTTTCGCTTTCCCCGATTTTTAGCATTTCCAACTTTTATATCTGATTCAGGTTTGTCTTTATGACCAACTTCCTCCTGTCCCTGTCTCTGAGATGATGTACCGGAAGTCTCCTTCTGATTAGCTCCTTCCACCTGAACCTCTTGTTGTGGTTTGTCTTGATGAAACTGAAATTGCCCATGCGTGGGACCATGTTCGTCAGATGATTTTATCACTGTTTGAGCGTTCTTCTCAAATTCCCCTAGTTTCTTCTTTTTCTGTTTAAAGTCTTGACTCTGTTCCTCAATATATGATCTTGTCCGTTTTTGTTTGCCCCATTTTGTCACTAACTCTTGTTTATGTACAGGTATCGGATGTTCTAGTTTTTCAGTAATTTCCTCCTCTCTTGGTCTCTGTCCACCAGTTGTAGTCCCTTTCTGCCTGTTCTGTTTCTTAACCCGTTCAATTTGCCCCATTATTATAGGTTTTACTTGATGACCAACTTCCTCCTGACGCGGTCTCTGACCCTTAGATGATGTTGTGCCTTTCTGCTTGCCTTGGTCTTTAGCCCCTCCTGCTTGTAACGATGGATTAACCTTTTCCTGGTGACCAATTTCCTCCTGTTTTATCTTCGGTTGGTCTTCAGTTGAAATCATTAAAGCCAGTTCAGCACGCCCGATTGAATTTAACGCATCTCTCAAACTCTGAAATCCTTCCTCGCGATTTGTTTGCTTTCTCCACCAAGAAAGCAGCATTTGTAGGCTCCTTTCTTTGTCGTCTTGGAAGGTGGTTTGAATTTGCTTGATTTCTGTTTCTTCGTTTCTCAGGAATTTGGCCAGGGCCTTCCAGGATGATTCAGTTTTCGAAGCTATGTCCCAAAAGAACTGATCATCAACAGGGTGTTTGTCTGCCAAGAATAAAAATGTTTAGTCGTGAGTATAATATGATATGTGGATATTCGGATTGAAAGGCAATTAAAAACTCTAATTTCCAAAGAGTCACACGAAACAGACAATTTCGACTAAAAGTAACTTTAATGTTCGACTGAAATACTTTTTAAAAGTAATTCAAGTAAAAACTCGACTGAAACTCGATCCAGTCGATTGAATGAATTTCATCCAATTTCAATGAATCGCTGAGAGTGAATTTTCCCTCAAATAGCGTGAAGTCCACTCTTTCGAAAAAGAAACATTAGGCCTACATGTACTTTGGTCGAAGAAAAAGCAAATTATTCATATGATTTCCTCCGGACGCGCTAAATACCAGTGCCAATCTTTGTTTCTCTGGTGAGAAAAAAAGTGAAACAAATTGAATTTGATAAGAGTGAGTTTCTAGATCGTACAATTGATAAAAATTCTTAATTGTGTTTCCGCTCATTCGTGAACGATTGCATGATAATTGAAGCGTTTAACGAATCAGAAGAGTGTTTCGGTCTTGTTCACGTGGTCATTTTTCAGATCAACTTTGATTCCATCATATGAGCACTCTGGATCACGTGGTGATAAATCGCCATTAATTGCGCGACGCCGGCAATCTTTCATGTCAGGCAGCGTTTAGTGGCACACCCGGGGGGGGGGGGGGGCTCAGGGGCTCAAGAGGTTGTCTCATTTTTTTTTTTTTTTTGTGTGTAGGTGGCGCCACCAACGTCAAAATAGGCCGCCCCTAAAAAAAATCAATATTTTTCTGCAGCTACAACTATTGGGCAAATTCTTTTGAAAAAAATCAACTTTTAACAAATTTGTAAAAAAATAATTTTTTGAGACCCCCGAAAAAAAAAATCCTGGGTGCGCCACTGGCTGCGCTGGCTGCATTCAGCCAAAAAGGAAGGATTTCTTATAGGAATAAGGGCTTGAGAAAGACGTAGTGATGTCTGTGTTTTCCTTTTTTTCATCAGTTATGACCTTTTAGATTTCATTTGTTACCGCGATGATCGCCTGTAACACTGACATGACTAACATCATGCGCGTACCGGCGGACCCATATTTTTTTATCAAGTTAATAGGGTCGAGTGTTTTTAAATTCATCATTCCATCCAAAATGACTTGTGCAACGTAAAGTAGACTTCTTTTAAGTCCTAACGACCCTGTTTCTTTACTCATTACAGTTTTTGTTTTCGGTATAAAATGCGATTATCTGACTCTTTACGGTTCATATAATGCGAATCAACGCAGTTTTTGCCATTCCTGTCGTAGCGCAAGGAAATCGTAGGTCGACCTAAGGGCGGCATTTAGTCTGTGGGCTACAGGGGGTCTAAGTGCACCCTCCCCAGAACCGACTGCTACCGGTATTTTTAATCCTTGGCATGTCTCCAATAGGAAAAATTGTTAACACTGACAATTTAGGGATGCACTCTCTCAGGAGGCCACTTATTTGAACTGCCTCTAATTAAGCTTACATGCATTTCTTAGCACTAGGATTGGAAGGGGAAGCAACAAAACGCCATAACATGCGTACAACTCGACCGATCTTAATCAAACTAAGCACATTACTAATCTTCATCAATATCGTGTTCGGAAATATTCGGTTGTCATGTCAAGCAAAGTATATATACACGTTTGTTTCGAAAATTGTCCGAAACTTTTCTTGTCATGAGTCATTACAGTTTACTTTTTATCTGGAGAGCCACTTCAACCTAAACATCACCTCATTTATGTCAATATCTGAGTCTTGACGCAACAGTTGAGCATATTTCTGGCATTAAAAAGTTTGAAGTTATTTTGTGTGTGACTGGAGCCAGTTGTCCAATCCGACGCAATGTTTTCCAAAATAATGGATTTTTGCTCATCATCTGGTCCAAGAAGAATGGCCAGGTTAATCGGATCACCCTCTCGTGTTTCCACGAGGAAAACATCACCATAATATTACCCTTTTCTCTTTCTCAAAGGTATCCGTAACCAAATTTACCTTTGGCATTATTTACTTTCTTGGTGTCACCATGTACCCATTTCACTACTTGCGAATATGTATCTGTGGTCAAATACAATTGTTTCTTTAGGTATATCAGCAGCGTGTTGTACCTCTGTCATGCCGCTTGAAAAAAGAAAGAATGTCAACAACGAAAGCGTTGACTCATTTTTGATATATAATTTTAGAAAAGGAGTTGATTGCAGTTTTTATTATACAGCATTAGGCTACCTTTCTGCTGGACTTTTTCCAACTCGTCAAAAACTCGGCAGGCCTGTTCGTAGTCGCTTTCCAGTATAGTCGCCTGGATAGCCAAGTCACTCTTATCCTCTGTTGTCAGTTCACCCGTGATGAGAATCTCTGTCAGTTTCTTGGCGAGTTCTCCAGTGGTGTACATACTCCAGAGTCTGTTCAGACCCTCTCGACTCATGATGCGAACAACAAATGTCACAGATCCATCTTTTACTTGCTCAAGCTCTCCATCGCATGATTTTAGGCAATCATAGACCTGCTCAAATATATAACCCCGTCCGTGTGTTTCATATACAGCAGCAATGGCTCTCCAGAGATCATTAGTCTTGGCGCAGTCCTTGCAACCTTGCCTTGTTACATTCGTTTCTATAGGCACTTCAGGATACTCTGGGGGGGGGGGGGGAGATAAAGAGACACTTCGTTATCAAACTCAAGCTTTTCGTCAAATGTTTGACATAAGCCAAAAATGTCTGTATCAAAACAATCTTCTCCGTGAGTTCGTATTATTTTTATTCAGCACTATTCATAAGAGCTTTTTCAATGGATCGTACTTCTTCCTTTTCTCTATGGCATCCAAAATCATTGGCACCTGTGGCAACACTGAAAAAAAATACCAAGTGTCACCTCGGAATATAAAACTAATTCGGTTTTAGAGTGATTAGTACATGTAAAACCAACTTCGAATCCTGACACATGTTGTTGTTTTTTCCTAGACTGACATTTAAACTTCATATTTAGTTGACATACACCCTTTCATTTTCATGCAGTTGGTCGCGCTAATGGGCCAAAGTCATAAAGCTTTTCATGACGTCATGGCGACACGAAAACATTTTATGAATTCACCTGACTTTTTCTCAAGGCGAAGATTAGAAATTGTCGAATTTCAATTGCACTTAAACGAAAGAAAACTCGCCATTTATAGACACTTATCTGTTGCATGGTTTGTTTTCAATTTCATCTATCGCTTGCACGTTCAGTTCCACCTAGTTTGACAATCTGGATATCTGGTTCTTTAAGTTAAGTAATACCCATTTAAAACAAACACATGGCTACTGCATATTTGCTGGCTACTGAGAATGTGGCTGTCATGTTGCTTAATATTACGGGGGAAACCTGCAGTACAGAAAAGTGGCATGTGTATTTTTGTACGCGCGTGTGTTTTTTAACATTTTTTTGCACAGCGTGTTCCGATAAACATTGTGCATGAAAATATCGATGATTTTTTCAAAAGTTGGTAAGATTAGCTTATCAAATTGTATAGCATTTTCAAGCCTATGGTCTTGTTTAGAATTTGTGAAAACAATCAAGAAAATCCAACGATGCAAACCTATGTAACGAATCTGTTTAGTTTATCCATAAACTGTTTCATGCAATTATCCTCTAGCACTGACTTGTAGCATCTAGCGGACTAAGTATCTATTTTCCCATTTCACTTCCTAAAAAGCCTACAGGAAAATATATACGAATCATGACAATTGCAATTTTCCGGCAGAAATAATGCCGCGAAAAGATTAACTCCCAGGAATTTGATCGTAAAAGAAAAAAAAATTATATGGTTCTTTTGGGGTATTTTCCTTAAAGGATAGAACATGCGTCGTTATACTGAGTTGTGGGTGTCGTGGGGGCACCCAGACCAAAAAAAAAACCAAAAAAAAAGGAAAAAAAAGAACACAATTGCAGTTTTAGAATGTAGTTTGTAGACTGTAGTTTCCTGTGCCTATTTCACCTGTTAAGAAATTAATAGACGTTTAGATGTGGTGGTTCCATGTAACATAGCACCAATAATACAACTGTCCAATGGTGATCTTAATTAAAATTGACTATAAGATAATACTATACATTTTCTGTAAACTTTGCTCCTTGTTAAGGTATACAATAAATATTAATTAATCATAGAAAACATCGCCATGAACACTTCCGATACAAAACCGCATTAATTCTGCAATTCAAACCATAATAGGGGATATCACTGTTGAGTAACAATTAAATTTCCCATTGTCACGTGCGTTTTATTAGTTGGTTTTTTTTTCACGCGATAAGGCTGCGTTATTATGTGAAAATCATGACAATCATGTACTTTTTTTCTTCGTGCACCAAAAATATTTGTGAACTGTGAAATGTGCGTATACCTGATGTGTCCCGAACCACGTCGTTCCTGCCTGAATCAATCAGAGCCTTCTCCAACGTCCGCCATGCTTCTGCGTAATTGTCCTGCTTTCTCCACCATGTGATTAACATCTCAAAACATTGCCATACAGTCTCTTTGGAATGCTTAGCCTCAATAATATTAATTTCTTCTATAGAAAATCTCAAAAACAAGGCCAATTCTTTCCAGTGTGTTCCAATCTTCTTAGATTGAATCCAAACGGATCTGTCGTCAGGTCGAGTATCTATAAAGAATAAAATGTCATTTCACCATAAATAAAGCGGAACAGTTTAATTTGAGTCCATAATTATTGTAAGAATGTATCCATTGGGAACGACTGCGTTACATTATGTCAAAGTCCCTCAAGATAAACCGGTTGTTACGTTCCAACTGTATCGCAAGAGACGTGCATAGCAAATAAGAGTCACAAAGCGTACCTTTAGATGGTTGTTCTGTTAATTATCTCTATATATGTCAACGTACTGCACTGTGTTTGATTTTCCTACGGAAATATTCTTTGGTAGTTAGTTCTCAACTTTTAATATCAGTTTGTGGCACACTTGCGTCTTCGTCATTTGTTGTTGTTGTTGTTGTTGTTGCCAAATGATTGAATAAGCCTGATGACGTCACACTTTGTTCGTTAGGCTACGAAACCGTCGTCCCCACCAGGCTCCCATAAGCAAGCACATGTGTATACAATGTGTGACTTCATCAGTACAGAGACTTATTGTGAGGGTATACTCCCGTTGGTTTTTCCCACCTTCAAAGGTAATGATTCCCATAAGCATTTACCTTTTAGTCCACCGCCCAGTAGGCCATCAGTACACAAACGGAGTGAGATGTTCTCGTCCTGATGAATTCCACAGTCGTGAAGTGTCAGCAAGTTGCAGAGCTGGCAAAACAATGTATTGATCCTGATATAACACACGCTCTCGGGAACAAAGGTTTTCAAAACTAAGGGTTTCTGGTTGGGATTACACAACTTTTTCCGTGGTGTATTTTTTACCCTGAGAATAAAACAGTGGGGCTAAAACCAACTAATCTATTTTAGAACCTCACAAAGAAACAAAAGAGATTTGTCACATGATGCCACTGTCATGTCTTTATCTTACAACAATAAATCGTTCATCGTTTCTTGTATAATATTGTATGAACCTGCATCAGAAGCTGCCATTTTTGATAAACATGTAACTTTGAAACGGAAGAGGTTGTCACTAAAACCTCTAATCATGGCCTTTCATTGGATGGGACGTTGAATGGTACTTTACAACATGTAACATTTGAAGCAATCTCTACCTCAAAATTACGAAAGTTTCTTCGGATGTACAGTCGTTGGTGTTGAGGCTGGATATACATTTTCTCACTTATTATCTGTTTCAAGGTTGTGACAGATGTCTCTGGATCCATTTGTAAACATAGTATCTTTGGTCTGTGTGCCAAGTGACATCTGATGAAGAGTTGCACGTATCTGAAACTGTCATAAAGGAGCTTTACACGTTAAGGCACTTTTAATAATTTGAATTGATAAGTTAAAGTATAAGAGTGAAGGTAAAGTGGGGAAAGACTGTTTTCCAAGCGACTGAAGCTGTCCACAATAAAAAAAACTGTGATGTTTATAACTCTTCAAACACGAGGTGCAAAACAAATATTTTCAAACATGTTTTACCATATTAGCCGAGGTTTGTCTTGATCGTCAACTTGTTCCTTTTTCAGTTTCTCATCCTCGGTTGATGCCACCCCATTTTGCTTGCTCTCCTCGTCAACTCCTGCATCTTGACGCCTTTCTGGCTTGGGTCCAGCTGCTTCGTCTCTCGATTTGCTCGTTACTAATGCAAGAGGGAAACAGAGGATCAGAATTGTATTGTTTACCAATTGTTTTAAACTATCTAATTGTTTTCATATTTATGTTTTTAATAACATGTGAATATAAGAAATTTCCTTGTTCACATGTTAGCTTACCCGGTACATTTTGAGCCAAATCAGTCAACCCCATGACCTCCAATGCTTGTCTCAGCTTCTGAGCTGCTTTGTCGCGATCTGTCGTCTTTTCCCACCAAGTGAGTAGCATGTGACGGCTCCCTTCAGTGCTGCCTTCGTTGGTGGTTTGGATGTCTGCAATTTCCGCTTCTTCATATCCTAGGTCTTTAGCCAATTCCTTCCAAGATGATTCAGTTTTTGAGGACAAGTCCTTGAGGTACTCATCATCAATGCTGGCTTTGTCTGCCAAAAGAACTATTAACTGAGCAGTCAATGAAACCATTTCTAGTGCGCCCACAACCGTTTAAGTTATTAACATATATTACAACAATTAACGGCTCCGCTGAAGGTAGCAAAATCTCCATGTGCGGTACTTTATTCACTAAATAAAGAAAGGCTTGCGGAAACACCATGTGCGAATAATTTCTCAACTAAGAGAATGGATCTGAAAAGAACCAGAGGAGTTTATACCTCTGTTTCTTTTCACGTTCTTTTCAGAACCATTCTCTTAGTTGAGAAATTATTCGCACATGGCGTTTCCGCAAACCTTTCTTTATTTATTATCTCCACCATGCAAAGCCTCAAATCTTACTTACTTTATTCACATTAACATTTATTCATAAATACCTCAGACAGTTTAGCCATTCCTATTGGTCGAGAGCCCGTCACGTGGCCGGTATTAAACGGATGATAAAGACATGGCTAGCTGGTCTTAAACACTTTTCCAGTGTCACAATAAAATGTGGACTCCTAAAAATCCAGTGCCTCTTATCGTTTCATTGGTTGAACGTTCACAATCTTCACGTAGGCATGCGCAACACTACCAGGGAGTTAGAATTGTATAGTTCTAAATTCAAAACGCAACGCGCCAGGTGCGTTCTGCGCGACATCGCATAGAACATGATTCGCGCGCGTCAATCTCCATAAAAGGGTTGTTTTCATCTTACTCGCCAGCTGAACACTCCATTATTTTGCAGGAGGGATGATTCAAAAAGCATAAAGTGAATTTGTTGAACAAAATCGGGATGTTTTCGGCTCGGGTAATTATCAGCACCCAGACTCTAAGTGGTATTAAACAGAGTGATAAAAACCTCCGGAGCACACATTTATTCCCTTATTAATTACCACTGTCATTTACCTTTTGGTACATCGTTTTCATCTGGGTCTTCTATTGATTGATGGAGAGATATGATTTCATCCCTGTCGACACCATTCTCCTCCAGTGTGAGTAAGTCACAAAGCTGACAGTAGATACATATTAAGAGTACATGAATATCTGTTACAATGACTATATAGCAAATTTAATGCAAATTCTTGAATAACAAAGGAAAATGTGAGATTGTGTTTCTTGCATATCAATTTCCACAAGTCCCCTCTGCGAAAATCTTATTTTTGCATCTTTCAAATTTAAGTGTCCATACAATTGAAACATACCGACCTGAAAGTTCCTCCGGATGTAAAGACGCTGATGGCGCGCCTCAATACCAGTCTGCTTTTCTATGAGCTCTTTTAAAGATTGAACGGATGTCCCTGGATGCAGTTGGAAGCTGAGCGTCTGTGTTGCATCGTTGTTATCATTTTTTGGAGTCTTGACAGATATGTTCAGCTTCTGTTGAAGGTTACTGATGACACTGTGATTAAAAGGGTTGGAGCATATATTTTAGTTTCTATTCAGTAAGTTTAGGAATTTGGTTCCAGCAAGAGTGAAATATATACTGTATAAAAGTATTCCTAATTCTGTCCCAAAGATCGATTGTATAGGAGTGGTTTTATTTCAACCGAAATTATTCTTGAAATCGAGACTTACAAACAAAGTTCATTTTGTGGCATTAAAATTGAGAAAAAAAAATATATATATATTGCTCCTTCGTCGCCTCGACTAACCATTTCCAGAAACTATATATCATCCAAGTTGACTCCGATTGACTCCTGCCGAGTTTAGTTTAATTAGTTTTACGTGTTTACTTTGCGAACATATGTATATTGAATAATTTGAATCCACATACTGAATTATTAGACTCGAAGGTATGCAGGGCATCGCTGCAACATTTATTTCATGTTTCAAGGAATTTGGATTGATGAATTTTGGATTGTAACCTGTACTTCTACCCGTCGAAATAAGCCACGGGTCATCCAAATTCTTTAAGTTGATTTGGAACAAAACTGTATTAAGGGTCAGTAAATTTTGTATAATTCCGTGGGACGTAAAATGGAATAGAAAAGTGGGAGTTTTTCACTTTCATCCCCAAAATGAAGTCCTCATTAAAGAGATGATTTTATAACAGACAAAATTATTTATCATATGATTGTCATATAACAAAACATAAAGGGACGTGTGCCTTTAATGTCAATGAGAGACTTATTGCATTTAAGAAAACATGTGTTTCTCATGCCATTTCCAGTGTAGAATATTTTGATTAACAGTTCTAGGTAACATTTCAGGCTTTGCATGGTGGAGATACTAATGAATGAAAGGTTTGCGAAAACACTAAAGAGAATGGTTCTGAAAAGAACAATATTATAGGTTATGTTATAATATGATGCACGCGACCTGCTTGCAATGAATTAGTTGAAAAGGGAAATGTGGAAGAAAAATTTGGAAGACATTCTGATTGTGCGTGCAACTTTTGTAAATATTTTGTAATTATTGTGGGAAGTGCAGCATCACCTCCCATTTTGTTTTCTGAGTGCTTGTCAGTTCATGTATTGATGGGACTGCCGAAGAACGATTTCTTCGGGAGGGCCAATCGAGGAGACGTGACATCATGTTTAGGCTGCGCCTCTAAGCGATTTTAGTGCAGTCACTCAATTGAAACAATATTTAATCACATAATGCCTTGGTTTAGAGACCTGGAGTTTTCTTTAAAGTTGACCATTTACGAAGTCCCTTACCTTTCTGTTGCAGGTTTACTCCTTCGTTTGCGGGTACTCGATGATGATGATGTCTTTCTCTCCGGTGAGTGGTAATGAGACGACGGTTTCCTGTATGGAAGCACAGAAAGAAACGCCTCCTTCCTACGCCTGCTGACTTTAGTCTTCCTGCTGACGAGTTTGGTGTTGGAGTGGTCGTACACGACGGCTGTTGCCTTGATGTAGGCATCCAAATCCTGAATGGTCTTTTGCGGCATCTTTGTAGCCGGTTGATGGTGAAGAAATGTGTGACGACTCACTCACAGACGAAAGAAAAATCATCTAGAAGTTGTCCATGTACTGGCCTTCAATGACCTACTGTGATAGATTGTACGTAAATCAGCTACACGCCCCAAAAGTACTGTTAATATTAACAGCCAGGCTACAGATGCGCATACTTCTCGGTTTGGTAATGAACCCTGGCAAGATAGCACAGACTACACCTGACCTGCTCTCGTTTAAACTGGTTTGTACACGAAGAGGCAGGACACCAGATCCTTTTTTTTTTATCTATCAAGGGTTTTCCAAACCACGGATTTGTCTCCAGTCTCTGCATCGTCTCTGACTTAAAAAATATTGTTTTGGAATAATGTCAAAACTCTTTGGAAATATTTACAATATGAGCGTCGCTTATAATAAGATTTAATGTTGCTGCAGCAGAACAAGGGCCTGAATTGATCCGTATTCCCCTAAGTCAGGGCCCTCAAGCTCTCCCGAAGCCAAAACAGAACCGAAGCTGTGTACTGGAAACCCACTTATATTTGGCTTTATCTAGCCAGCGGCATCAGACTTGGTAAACAATCGCATAACCGTCGTAAACACTTCAGTTTTGGACTTTTGGAACATGGCGTGATTTGATAAACCCCCATGAAGAATATTGGCACTGTGAGAACACACGTACGTATGCTGCTTTAACATGGACGACAACCAGTTACACAAGCATAACCAGAAACTATACCCGTATTTGCTGTGAAAAAAGTTCTTACAGAGTTGTTAAAAAATCCTGAAGATGAAACAGCCTCGTCACACCTGTCATTCCTGTGGTTTTGGATGATCAAAGGGCCGGGGCATTGATCGAGATGCCATTGTACTGGCACTGAAAGCATGCATGTGGTATACAGAACTAAACCTTACAGGGTTCATTGCTCGCAAGTGGTTATCAATTTGACACCGAAATGGATTTCAGAATAACACCGCTTTAAATAATTCTTCTTTTGAAATGATAAAAAACAGTGGCGCAGCCAGAACTATTCCAGGGGGGGATGGGGTGGGGGTGGGGCACCAGCACTTTATGAGGGGGCACCAAGGGCGGACCCAACATTTCCCGAAAATGTCCGGATCACCACAAAAGCTGCAAATTCGAAAAGTGAAAACCCAATCCACATATTGGCCCAGGCGGGATTCGAACCGGGTCACAGCGGTGGAGGGCGAGGAAAGTACCACTACGCCAACCTGACTCCCCGAGTCTGACTCCCAGAAATGCGAGTCGCCAGGGCTTACAAGCTCTATGAAATTGGTACTGCAGGTTTTGGTTCGGGGTAACCACCCCCACCCCGCTTAGTGAGGAGTTCCGCTCAGAAATTAAAACAAAAATCGCCGTCAAGAAATTCCACTTTTCATGACTCCCTTGGTATTGTGTTCACAATGTTTCGCTGATATCCTTTTGCTCTAAACGTCAGGAATAATGGCCAGCAAGTGACTGAGATTGCACAACCGATCATCTAGAATCAAAGCCGTATGTGCTCCTCACTCCGCGCTCGCATATAATAACAGGTCGACTTTTGGGGGGTTGTCAACCCCTCCCCCACCCATTTTCGAATCAGGCAACGGACTTGTACAGTGCATTGGGCGGGAGCAGGGCCTGTGGAACACTGGTGCCTAGGGCCTACGAAACACCTACGGCGGCCCTGGTGACCACGAAATCGCGACAAAACATCCCCCCACACACACCCATTCTAGAATTTGTATCCTTGTGGAGACATTTCTTTGTTCTCGTGTAGTAAAGCTTTCGATTTTGAAAGTGAAGTTTCAAAATGCTCTTATTTTAACCGGAATTAGTTTCCTTGGCTGAAATTTGGACTTACTATCCCTTTTCTAAAACATTTCCATTTGCGACGGATCAACCCACCTTGGAAATTCCTAGTTTTTGAGTAAAATCCATCTATCTATTTCGTAAAAAACTTGTGGGGTACCAAAACGGTACCCTGCAAGTCGGTGGGCATTCCTTGTGGGGTACCTCCCATTGTTCCGGTACCCCACAAGGCAGTGTTTGTACACGCACACAAAAGAATCTCTTGGGTGTATTGTTGAGGGCGC
This sequence comes from Patiria miniata, assembly GCF_015706575.1. Taxonomy (NCBI): domain Eukaryota; kingdom Metazoa; phylum Echinodermata; class Asteroidea; order Valvatida; family Asterinidae; genus Patiria; species Patiria miniata. The sequence goes on from NW_024037057.1 coordinate 4,202,886, forward strand.
GTGCCACAATGTCCCATGAAGGGGTTCCAGTGAGTGTACAGTGATCGCGAGCCTGGATTTGGCCTGCTTTGGACCCGTAATTTGCCTCGTTGCAGCGCCCTCATTTGTCCAAGAGGCTGTAATGATCCAACATTTTGTATTTGCCTTATTGGCTTGAAATTTGCAGTAGTTGAAGAAATTTCAAAAAATTCAGTTCCCGAAATGCGTAAATTAGGCTGAACATCTCACAGAATGTATACAGAATGTGCCAAACCCCTACGGCACTTTTCAATCAGTTCTCAGATAAACAGCATTATTCATATCCCATTGCTATGATTTAGCGCCACCATTTTACCAGACCACTTTTCCCGGACTGGGGGGTGGCGCTATACATCACATAATTCATGAAGGTTTACCGGCATCCATGGCTTGAATGGAGTCCCTGCGTTTTAGGGTTTGTATCCAGTAAATGTCGAAACTCTGAATCGGACCTGAAGGTGCTTTGATTAGCAATAAACCATTTCACAGAGAGATCGGAAGTATATGCAATGAAGGTATGTTGCGCGTTGCATCCTGGGACTTGGTTGCTTCGCAATTATGTCCCACAATGCAGCGTAACATATTCATTCACTGCACATTTCCGGTCTGGTGGCTATCCTTAGAAAGTCTATGGAGTGGGAGGTTATTTTTCGGTTTTAACTCATATGTTATTGGTTAATTGCGTCCCGATTTTTGAAGACCGGATATTTATCGGTTGTATTTGTGGCAAATTATTAACTGGTATGCACCCTTCTACTATTTTCCCCTTTTGACCGCCTTTAAAGCAATGACAAATGAGTTCAAATTGTTCTCCTTTCCCATTCAGGCCTTTATTTGCCATTACTTATTTAAGACAAGTCTAAAAATGATTCACATAAATTACCAATAAAATGTAATAGAACTCTTGTTTCCATCAGGAACAAAATGTAAAAACAAAAACTCTTAATACTCTTCATTGTGCATAAAGTTTACTCAAACTTTATTGAAAGAGAAATTTTCGCAAAATGCAAACATTGATAACTCGCATTTGTTGCACTTCAAGATGTTTAAAATGTTTACCGTTCCTTTGATTGTCAACAATGTGATTCCTTTTAAAAACTTGAACCAAAAATGAAAAAAATACTGACCATTTTTTCATACGCAAGTGTCCACAAATCGTATACACAATGTAGTTGGGTTGACATTAGGATTGGTTTCTCAGGAATTACAGTCCGCTAAAATCCAAACTTCAGAAATAGTTGGTTTTTATATCAACTATCACCAATGGTATCTTAAGGTTTCGGGCTTTTGGCAAAATAATGCAATTTGGAGTATTTCCCCATATGACACCATTTAACATTAATAAAATAGTTGTTTCTGGTTTAACTTTTCTAACGTTGTCAATATAAGCATAACATGAACACCCCGAAGAGGAATGGTGGGTAGTGGCCGCATTATACATGTATACTGTCTACGCATGCGTACATATTTAATCTTTGAAGACCGGTCGCATTAAAAAGATTGCCTCTGCCAAATTAATCAAATACACTATTTCAATGGTACGTGTATGTAAACACTTCAAGTCATGAGATACTTTTTAGATACAAAAATAAACGGTTATGGGTAAGATCTTCTTGTGGCACAATCAATATAAGCGTATTAATATGTACACTTTTAACTTTCAGTTCGATTCCTCAGACAAAGTTAAGATTATCAAAGATATGTACAAGTTATAAACAGCATGGCACATTCTGGTAATCTTGATATTTCTTACTGACTGCATGCCATGATCTCATTGGTCCACATTATTGATATTCACATATATTGAGTAAATTCTTTACCAGGCGTACACAAACAATAAGTCAACGGGGACATCACCCGGTGATTAGAGTATACAATTACTTAGGTACAATCATGCATGATAGGCTGTTCAACAAAACCAGGCTTTACTCAATCAAACAACCGCAGTCTCTTGTTAGTATCTTATTATGTTTACTAGATGATGTCGTTAGAGAGGGTATATGAAATGAAGTATCTTCAATTTTAATGATTTTACTTGAAGGAGTTCTTAAGCTAAACATTTATCTCACGTTTCACTTTTCTGGCAAGCAACAAAGCCGATGTTAAGCTGTCCTCGATTTCATTACGATGATATTTACACTGAGCCTGCATTGGACTAAACTCTTCAATTACACTGGTATGAAATTGTCACAATGTCGATGTGTGTTTGATATTCATTACTCCCAAATCTGTGAGGCGGGTACAAACTAGTCGGCCCGTATACAGAGGAGAGCGGAGAATGCTTTACGATTCTTTTCCTGGAAATTATTAGGGGGCCACTTTGCTTTGTTAGAAACAGAGGGAAGTTCTGAAGTGTGCCGTGATAAAGCTGGGTGTGTCTGTATGTGTTTAGAGACTGATCTATTCTTTCACAAGCTGCACCAAGCCCCTTCATTTCAACTATTTTGCTTGAGTTCTAAAATTGAATACTGAAAAGAACTTCGTATCGAAAAAAATCTCGATCCTGGTGGTTCGTGAATAGCCCGGGGAGCGATGGAAGTACAAGTATTATCAATAACAATACCCGTCTCAAATTTACCTGTTTTTTAAAGTGAGAAATGGATTAGCTTGATTACGAATACTAATTTGTTTTTAAGTTGTTGAACAAATATGCATCAATTCTCTGTTCACACCAAAATGCCTGGATTCAGTAAATTACTGCATTTCCCAAGTTTCTCACAACAATTTGTGACTTAAAGACTGACTCGATCTAAATGACTTCAAAATTATGTACATCATATACTCTAGCTCACTCATGTTGTAGGCTACTTGGGCATGCACATCATATAATAGATCTCGGCTCAGACATACATTGGACAACTAGTCATCTTCAGAAGACCCAAAATCAACTCCACTTCCCCGTGCCTCGGATATGTGTTTCTTATCTTCTTCTGTCAACGAACAATAGCCCAATTTCAGGCGAACATGCTTCATCTGTTTCAGGCAGCGAGCCCATGTTTGTGCAGAGCCACTCAAAGAATCATTTCCCTCAAGGCTGAGGGATTCTAGGGTTGGCATTCGACTTACTGCTGCAGCAAGGTGTTCAATGTCAGTACTCTGCAATGAGCAATGGATTAAATCCAGCTCCCGAAGTTCCGTCATGTTTTGTAAGGGTTGGGTCCATATTTCTGAGCAACCACCAAGACCAATTCCACGAAGGGTCAACATGACCAAATCGCTCCGATTACTGAATGACTTTAATATATCCGCAATACCCTCGCCGATTAGTGTGAGCCTCTTAATGCTCAGCTGTATGCCATTATCGCATGGCAGAACACGACACTCCTCAGCGGAAGTATCGCAACTGTCAGTGTCCAAATCTCTCATCCAACGGTAAATCCACCTCTGCAAACTAGCCGGCCACGTTGTTGTGATGCGACTAAAGTCCCATTTTCTTGAAAGGTTTAAGATCTGTCAAGTTCGACATCTTCCCAACCGATGATGCTATGTGTGGTAGATCTTGTTCATTTATGGCACATTTCGATAAATTGAGTGATTTCAGGTAAATCATCTTCTGCAAACTAGCCGCCCACGTCTTGGCGTTACCACCCAATTCCTTATTGCGTGAAAGGTCAAGATCGGCCAAGTTTGGCATCTCCCCAACTGATGATGCAATGTGTGATAGATCTTGTCCATTTATATTGCATTTCCATAAATCGAGTGATTTCAGGTGAATCATTTTCGGCAAAGAAGCCGCCCACGTTCCTGCGTGACCACCCAATCCCTCATTGTCTGAAAGGCTAAGATGGGCCATGTTGGGCATGTCCCCAACTGCTGATGCAATATGTGATATATCTTGTTCATTTATGTCGCATTTCCATAAATCCAGTGATTTCAGGTGAATCATTTTCGGCAAAGAAGCCGCCCACGTTCCTGCGTGACCACCCAATCCCTCATTGTCTGAAAGGCTAAGATGGGCCAAGTTGGGCGTGTCCCCAACTGATGATGCAATATGTGATAGATCTTGTTTATTTATGTCGCATTTCCATAAATCCAGTGATTTCAGGTGAATCATCTTCTGCAAACAAGCCGCCCACGTTCCTGCGCGACCACCCAATCCCTTATTGAATGAAAGGCTAAGATGGGCCAAGTTGGGCATGTCCCCAACTGATGATGCAATATGTGATAGATCTTGTTTATTTATGTCGCATTTCCATAAATCGAGTGATTTCAGGTGAATCATCTTCTGCAAACAAGCCGCCCACGTTCCTGCGTGACCACCCAATCCCTTAGTGCCTGAAAGGCTAAGATGGGCTAAGTTGGGCATCTTTTCAACCGATGATACAATATGTGGTATATCTTGTCCATTGACGCCACATTTCGATAAATCGAGTGATTTCAGGTGAATCATCTCCTGCAAACAAGCCGCCCACGTTCCTGCGTGACCACCCAAGTTCGAATTCCCTGAAATGTCGAGATCGGTCAGGTTTGGCATTTGACGTAATGATGCAGCAAGGTGTTCAATGTCAGTGTTTTGCAGTAAGCAATCACTTAACTCTAACTCCTGAAGTTCCGTCAGGTTTTGCAAGAGTGGGGTCCAGATACCTGCAGAACCACCCAGACCACAAATGCCATGAATAGTCAATCCGACTAAATCGCTCCGATTATTGAATGGTTGCAGTACATCCGCCAAATCCTTGACAGTGAGTGAGAACCCCTTGATTCTCAACGCTATGCCATTACCCGATGAATGTACACGCCACTCCTTAAATAAAGTACCAATATCACAATCCACCAGATTCCGCATGCGACTTACTGATTCAGCGATATATTTCAAATCGCGACTGTAAATGCTACAGTGTTTCATGTCAAGCCTCTTTAAGTGAATCATCTTCTGCAAACTAGTCGCCCACGTTCGTGCGTGACCACCCAAGTTCCAATTCTTTAAAATGTTGAGATCGATCAGGTTTGGCATTTGACGTAATGATGCAGCAAGGTGTTCAATGTCAGTGCTTTGCAGTGAGCAATCACTTAACTCTAACTCCTGAAGTTCCGTCAGGTTTTGCAAGAGTGGGGTCCAGATACCTGCAGAACCACCCAGACCACAAATGCCATCAATGGTCAATCTGACTAAATCTCGCCGATTAGTGAATGACTGCAACACATCCGCCATATCCTTGCCAGTGAGTGAGAACCCCTTGATGCTCAACGCTATGCCATTATCCAATGACTGTACACGCCACTCCTCAGAATAACTACTGAAATCACAATCCACCAGATTCCGCATGCGACTTGCTGATTCAGCGATATATTTCAAATCGCGACTGGAAATGCTACAGTGTCTCATGTCAAGCTTCTTTAAGTGAATCATCGACTGCAAACTTGTCGCCCACGTTTCAGCGTTACCACCCAATCCCATATTCCCATAAAGGTTCAGCTCGGTCAAGTTTGGCAGCTCCCCAATTGATGATGCGATGTCTACTACGTCACGCGGGCCTAAGCGACATCCATGTAAACTGAGTTTTTCGAGGCATTTCATCCCTCGCAACTGGACCGCCCAGTCTTTTGCCGAGCCTCCCAAATCACTCATTCCAAGGCTTATTTCAGTCAAGTTACCTCCATTACGAAATGACGACAAAAGTGTATTAACAGTGCTCCCTGTTAGTGTGTATTTATTGAAATCCAATACGCGCAAATTTTTCATTGTGGTCAAATGCAAAGCTACGACTTCACTCAACCTTGATAGGTTACACGCCTTTAGATGAATTTCACTTACTTTAGCGAGGTAATCTACTCCCGAGAGCTCTGTGTGCTGGGCAACATGCTGCAGTAACCACACAAGCGAGTTCATTGAGTCGTTGCTATCTATCCGCATAGATTCAGTGAAAAACGACTCGATGAAATCTACTGATAACAAATCTCTTGACTGACTTTCAAAATAGCAATTCAATGCCAACTCTTTCACAATTCTAATTCGACCTAATTCACGGTGCAGCATCCGCAATATATGCCTTGTGCATTGATGATTGTCGCCGCAGCAGAAGCGCAGCATGTACTCGAAATTCCGAGGATCGCCAAGTTTATCAAGAATCTCCTGAAATTCCCCGTCGCCTTTGCTCAATAGACTCTGGCAGTATTTAGCTGCACAATACTCTTGAAGTGTCTTATCGGTAAACTGCACGTTATTGTGCGTGGCGCGCCACTTCATGGCCCTCCGGCTAGTGAGAATACCCGCTTGTATTGCTTTATCAAGTGCACTCTTCTCAAACTCTCCCTCTTGAAATGAATGCCTTTGCTCTGGGGAAACAAGCCCTTCTAAAGCGACTTTGCCGATTGAAATCACCACTTCCGATATTGCTTCTTCCGGTATTTCAGGCATTTTTCTTTGAAATATGTATCTAATTGCCTCACTAAACAATCTTGATAGAGTATCGAGTAGTGTTGCCTTTTCCTCCCAAACTCCACACATTAGCAGGAGTAGCATGGGACTCCTTGCTAAATCAGACAGGACATCCGATGACTGAATCCTATCAAGAAGTCCCTCAGCCTCATCAAGCTTTGCAGGGAAAAAATTTCTCACATACTGCCCAATAACTTTCATCCTAAATCCCAAAGCCTTCGCATGGGTGAAAGGTTTTTCAATGAAAACATCCCCCTCTATGTCAACCTGCTCTAATTGCAACTCTGTAGAGATATTACCTTCAATATGTTCCAGGTAGTCATCGACCCAGGGTATTAACTGAACGTAGCTACCTGTGGTAGTATTCAAGTCTTTTAATTCACTCCTGCAAAGATCAGCAGCATCACTCGGACTGGATTGCGCTTTTCCCGTCTCGGCTGTTAAAGACAAAGAGGCAACATCAGGTGTGTATTTTGCAGCGGAAATGCCGTAAAAAGGGGTTCATGAAAACCTCGTGTGAAAATTGCTTAAATGTGTTTTATTGGCATTTATTTGTCTTTTCTGTAAAACGTCTTTGTTTGAAAATGTGTCTACGCTATGTTATGTCTCCAATTTCCTTCCGAGAAATGCTCTTGGTAACTATTTCATTCTAAGTGTTACGGTGGTCTGCTATAGAAGTTTGTCTTCTGCGTGGTAAAAGATGAAAAAACACTGAAGTTTTGGTCATCTGCAAGCAACTTCATATGTGACAACCATCTTGTCAAGTATACGCACTGAGTAGCGGGCCGTGAACATTTAACGCTTGGGCAAGAGTCCTCAATTGGGTATCATATATAAAACTTTCAATAACAGGAGGGTAGCAAAAATAATCGATTGAAGCATGCACTCACTTGTCGGTCTGTTTTATGTTCAGTAACAATCACCAAGAGGTCTATACCCCTGCGCATTGCTAAGCAAGAAATTAATGCACCTCCAAGATGGCTGCTACGCAAAGATTCTGTTTAGTTTATCCATTGAAGGTAGAGTACATAATTTGCAGATATTCAAAAAGTAACTCCTGGAACTCCTGAAAAATGGAACTCCTTAAGAAATTATGCCTTGTGGGATGCTGTTATGTTCAAGAAAACAATTAAAGACGATCATTTCCAAACATGCGGCTAAAGACGCATTTTAGGAAATTTCTGTTAGTAGTTCGTTTTACACGTACCGGTGTCATATGAAAATCGGACTCGTATGAAAATCGGACTCTTTTCCCCTTGGTTATTGGTTAGACCCTCTCACGTGACCGGTCCCTCTCCTAATTATCTATACATGAGCATGCGCAATACCACCAATGAGTCCGTATTTCATAAAACCTAAATTCATGCTACACCGGACGCTGATTTCGGACGCAATTCAAAACATGACTCGACAACTTTTGAATTGATATCGAGATATTAGAGTATTGTTTTCTCGGAATTTACAGCATTCACAGAGATACAATTTCATTGGGTTTTGGTTATTAATCAACCGTCTTTATAGATTTTAAAAACTTTTGTTGCTCCAAACCAAAAACAAAATGCACAAATCACAAATGATGTACTTTACCTTTAAATGTTTCATGTCATTTTCCTCTTGCACTGACTAGAGGATATGACTGGAGAATTTATTTTATTTTCCCATTTCGTAAGTAATAGGGAAATCGATGTAAGTAACGACAATATTTCCCGCAGAAAAGACACCGTCAAAGAAACCATTCCCAGGAATGTGATCGTATGAAACGACTTTGTGTATCTTTCGGGGGTTTTGGCCTTTATAAGGACATATAGTACCCCGTTGTACTGGGTCATGGGTGTCGTGGGGGATACCCATCGCCAAAAAAGGTAAAAAATTAAAAAGGACTAGTTAAAATAAATATCCTGTTTATTTAAATGGGCCCATGCACTGTATCTTTTAATCAATCCTTGAAAATGCACATATGTGTCCCAATAAGCCTTATTTTTCAATGTTCGTTTTGCCATATTCAAGGATATTTTGATTTTTTTTTGGTTTTTATGCCAATGCAAATTTCCATATTATTTCATGAGCAAATTGTTTCAGCACAAAACGTTTCTAGAATTTTGGATACTTTGCTGTTGTAAATATTCTTCGCTTGGGTGATTCGTTGTTGTGTCAGTACATGGCAGTTAGCCAGTGAGCAAACCTTTTTCACAAAATAGTATAGGCTGTTATGTACTTTTGCATTTGTCTTTGCTGAAGAAGGAACTTTTGTCATATTTGGATAGAATTTACCTTCCTGAGCCAGAAATCCATTGGTAACATTTTTTCCATCTACCATGTGGCGGCCATCTTGGATTTCAAAATGGCTGCCATTTTGGTTTTTCAATGAGAACATCCCCCTGTATGTCATCCCGCTCTACTCTGTAGAGATATTACTTATAATATGTTCCATGTCGTCATCGACCCACTGTATTAACCGAACGTTACCTGTGGTAGTATACCAAGCTCTTAATTCACTCCAGTACTGATCAGCAGCATCACTTTGACTGGATTGCGCTCTTTCCATCTTGGCTGTTAATAGAAAAGAGGCAACATCAGGTGTGTATTTTGCACCAGAAATGCCTTAAAAGGGGGTTCATGAAAACCTCATGTGAAAATTTCTTAAATGTGTTTTATTGGCATTAATTTGTATGTTCTGTAAAACGTCTTTGTTTGAAAATGTGTCTACGCTATGTTATGTCTCCAATTTCCTTCCGAGAAATGCTCTTGGTAACTATTTCATTTTAAGTGTTACGGTGGTCTGCTATAGAAGTTTGTCTTTTACGTGGTAAAAGATGAAAGAACACTGACGTATTGGTCATCTGCAAGCAACTACATATAAAGACCCTTTGCATGACAACCATCTTGTAAAGTATACGTACTGAGTAGCGGGCCGTGAACATTTAACGCTTGGGTGAGAGTCCTCAATTGGGTATCATATGTAAAACTTTCAATAACAGGAGGGTAGCAAAAATAATCGATTGAACCATGCACTCACTTGTCTGTGTGTTTTAAGTTCAGTAACAATCACCAAGAGGTCTATACCCCTGCACATTGCTAAGCAATAAATGAATGCACCTCCAAGATGGCTGCTACGCAAAGGTTCTGTTTAGTTCATCCATTAAAGGTTGAGTACATAATTTGCAGATATTCAAAAAGCAACTCCTGGAACTCCTAAAAAATGGAACTCCTTAAGAAATTATGGCTTGTGGGATGCTGTTATTTTCAAGAAAACAATGAAAGACCGTCATTTCCAAAGCTGCTAAAGACGCATTTTAAGAAATTTCTGTTAGTAGTTCGTTTTACGCATACCGGTGTCATATGAAAATCGGACTCGTATGAAAATCGGACTCTTTTCCCCTTTTATCGGTTAAACCCTCTCACGTGACCGGTCCCTCTCCTAAATATCTATGCATGAGCATGCGCAATACCACCAATGAGTCCGTTTTTCATAAAACCTAAATTCATGCTGCACAGGACGCTGATTTCGGACGCAATTCAAAACATGACTCGACAACTTTTAAATTGATATCGAGATACTAGAGTATTGTTTTCTTGGAATTTACAGCATTCACAGAGATACAATTTCATTGTGCTTTAGTTATTAATCAGCCGTCTTTATAGATTTTGAAGACTTTTGTTGCTCCAAACGAAAATAAAATGCACAAATCACAAATGATGTACTCTTCCTTACATGTTTCATGTCATTATCCTCATACACTGACTAGAGGATATGACTGAAGAATTTATTTTATTTTCCCATTTCGTAAGTAATAGAAACCATTCCTAGGAATGTGATCGTACTGGAACGACTTTATGTATCTTTTGGGGCTTTTGGCCTTTATAAGGACAGAGAGTACCCCGTTGTACTGGTTGATGGGTGTCGCAGGGGATACCCATCACCAAAAATGTAAAAATTAAAAAGGACTAGTTAAAATAAATATCCTGATTATTTAAATGGGCCCATGCAAATGGGCCCATTGAAAATGCACATTTGTGTCCAATTTAGCCTTTTTTTCAAAGTTTTTTTTGCCCTTTTCAAGGATATATATTTTTTTGTATGCTAATGCGAATTTCCATATTCTTTCATGAGCAAACTGTTTCAGCACAAAACGTTCTAGAATTTTGGATATTTTGCTGTTGTAAATTTTCTTCGCTTTGGTGATTCGTTGTTGTGACAGTACATGGCAGTAAGCCAATGAGCAAACCTTTTTCACAAAATGTTTTAAATGAGCAAATTGTGGATTCACAATTTGAACAGAAAACCCTTTAACTGAACAGTGTAATATGTACCTTGACTGCTTCCGGTCTCAGTCGCTCCCACTTGTACCTCTGGTTCAGGTTTGTCTCGATGTGCACCTCCCTCCTGACTTGGCCTGTGGTCCTCAGATGACGGAGTCCCTTTTTCCTTGCTCTTTTCTTTAGCCCCTCCCGCTTGAAACTCTAGTTGAATTTTTTTTCCATGAGCAACTTCCTCCGGACTCGGTCTCTGTTTTTCAGGTGATTTAGTCCCTTTCTCCTTGCTCTTTTCTTTAGCTCCTCTCACTTGAACCTCTAGTTCAGGTTTGTCTCGATGACCAACATCCTCCTGACTCGGACTTTGTCCCTCAGATGATGTAGTCCCTTTCTGCGTGCTCTCTTCTGTAGCCCCTCCCACTTGTAACTCTGGTTGAGGTATGTTTCGATGAGCACCTTCCTCCTCACGCGGTCTCTTTCCCTCAGTTGATGTAGTTCCTTTCTCCTTACTCTTTTCTTTAGCTCCTGTCACTTGAACCTCTAGTTCAGGTTTGTCTCGATGAACAACATCCTCCTGACTTGGTCTCTTTCTCTCAGATGATGTAGTCCCTTTCTGCTCGCTTTGTTCTTTAACCCCTCCTGATTGTACCGATGGACTAGGTTCCTCTAGATGACCAAATTCTTCCTGTTTCGTCTTCTGTTGCTCTTCAGTTGAAATCATTAAAGCCAGTTCAGCACGCCCGATTGAATTTAACGTATCTCTCAAACTCTGAAATCCTTCCTCGCGATTTGTTTGCTTTCTCCACCAAGAAAGCAGCATCTGTAGGCTCCTTTCTTTGTCGTCTTGGCAGGTGGTTTGGATTTGCTCGATTTCTGTTTCTTCGTTTCCGAGGAATTTGGCCAAGGCCTCCCAGGATGATTCAGTTTTCGAAGCTATGTTCCGAAATAACTGATCATCAACAGGGTGTTTGTCTGCCAAGAAAAAAAAAAGGTTTCGTCGTGAGTATATTATGATAATGTGGATATTCGGATTGAAAGGCAATAAAAAAGAAAACCTCTAATTTCCAAAGAGTGACAGTAGTACGAAACAGACAATTTCGACTAAAAGTAACTTTAATGTTCGGCTGAAACACTTTTTAAAATTAATTTCAGTAGAAACTCGACTGAAACTCGATCCAGTCGATTGAATGAATCTCATCCAATTTAAATGAATCGCTGGGAGCGAATTTTCCCTCAAATAGCGTGAATTCCACTCTTTCGAAAAAGAGACATTGTACTTTGGTCATATGATTTCCTCCAGACGCGCTAAATACCAGTGCCAATCTTTGATTCTCTGGTGAGAAAGAAGTGAAACAAATTTAATTTAATAAGAGTGAGTTTCTAGATCGTACAATTGATAAAAATCCTCAATTGTGTTTCCGCTCATTCGTGAACGATTGCATGATAATTGAAGCGTTTAACGAATCAGCAGAGTTTTTCTGTCTTGTTCACGTGGTCATTTTTCAGGTCAACTTTGTTCCCATCATATGAGCAATCTGGATCACGCGGTGATAAATCGCCATAAATTGCGCAACAGCTACGATATTTCATGTCAGGCAGCGCTGACCGAATTCAGCCAAAAAGGAATGATTTCTTCTAGGAAAGAGGGCTTTTTTTCCCTTTTTTTCATCAGTTATGACCATTTTGTTTTCATTTGTTACCGCGCTGATCGCCTGTGACACTGACATGACTAACATCATGCGCGTACCGGCGGGCCCATATTTTTTTTATCAAGTTATTAGAGTCGAGTGTTTTTCAATTTATCATTCCATCCAAAATGACTTTCGCAACGTAAGTCCTAACGACCCTGTTTCTTCACTCTTAACATTTTTTGTTTTCGGTACAAAATGCGATTATCTGATTCTTAACGGTTCATATAATGCGGATTAACGCGTTTTTGCCATTCCGGTCGTGGCGCAAGCAAATCGTAGGTCGACCTGAGGGCGGCATTTAGTCTGTGGGCTACGGGGGGTCTAAGTGCACCCTCCCCCAGAACGCACTGCTATACCGGTATTTGTTTAATCCTTAGCATGTCTCCAATAGGAAAAATGTTAACACTGACAATTTAGGGATGCACTCTCTCAGCAGGCCACTTATTAGAACCGCCTGTGATTGAGCTTTCATGCATTTCTTAGCACTAGGCTTGGAAGAGAAAGAAACAAAACGCCATAAAATAAGTACACCTCTACCGATCTTAATCAAACTAGGCACAATTAATCTTCATCAATATCGCATTCGGAAATATTCGGTTGTCATGTCAAACAAAGTATATATACACGTTTGTTTCGAACATTATCCGAAACTTGTTTCGTCATTAGTCATTACAGTTTACATTTTCTCTTGAAAGCCACTAAAACCTAAAACAGCAACTAGCTGATGTCGATATCTGTGTCTTGACGCAACAGTGGAGCATATTTCAGGCATTAAAAAGTTTGAAGTTATTTGGTGTGGGACTGAAGCCAGTTGCCCAATCATACGCAATGTTTTCCAAAATAATGGACTTTTGCTCATCATCTGGTCCAAGTATAATGGCCATTTTATTCGGCTCGCGTTCTTGTGTTTTGAAGAGGAAAACAGCACCATATGATATTACTCTTTTCTCTGTCGCATAGTTAGCCTTAACCAAAGTTAGCTTTGACATTATAACTTTCTTGGTGTCACCGTCTACCCATTGAACTATTTGCGAATATGTATCTGTGGTCAAATACAAATATTTCTTACATCTATCACCAGCGTGTTGTACCTCTGTCATGCCGCTTGGAAAAAAAGGAAATGTCAACAACGAAAGCGTTAACTTATCCTTATATAGAATTTTAGAAATGGAGTTGATTGATTGCAGTTTTTATTATACAGCATTAGGCTACCTTTCTGTTGGGCTTTTCCCAACTCGTCAAAGAATCTGCAAGCCTTTTTGTAGTCGATTTCCTGTATAGTCACCTGGATAGCCAAGTCACTCTTATCCTCTGTTGTCAGCTCATCCGTAATGAGAATCTCTGTGAGTGTCTTGGCAAGTTTTCCAGTGGTGTACATACTCCAGAGTTTGTTCAGACCCTCCCGACTCATGATGCGAACAACAAATGTCACAGATCCTTCTTGTACTTGTTCAAGCTGTCCGTCAAATGATTCCAAACAAGCCAAGACTTTGTCCATCGTATAATCTACTCCGCGAGTTCGGCATAGGCGAGAAATCACTTTATATAACATCTTTGTCAAGGCATCGTCCTGCTTTCCCTCCGTCGTAACGTCCGCGTCTATTGGCATTTCTGGAAACTCTGAAAACAAATGACAACGTGACACTTCGAATTTAAAACCAATTCGATGTTAGAATGGTTGGTAAAATAAAAAATGAATCGCGGCAGATTTTTTTTCTAGACAGTAAAACTTGATATTTGATTGTATTACCCTTTTATGGAATGCGGTTGCTCATTCTAATTACATCCTAACGCTCCGAATGTGGCTCTGTCTCCGACCCCGATTAAGTCCTTAAACATCCACACCAACAGGCCCCAAGTCACAATAAGCTTAGCATTACGTCATACGAATAACACACATTAATCTTTCATGTAATAACCTGACGATTTTAAGGGAAAGAATAGCCTTTGTTGAATTTAAAGTGCACCTACACAAACAATAACTCGCTTTTTATCTGCTGCATCATTTGTTTTCAATTGCATCTGTCGCTGGTAGGTACAGTTCCATATTGTACAAAAATCTGGATATCTGTCTCTTTCATTTAGGTGAATGATTTAGACTGATGTATAGGAAGCGAGTGAGAAAGACATGACGCATTGATTTTGTAACAGGGTTTACCGGAATAGCTTTATGTCACTTTGAAGCTTTGAAAGTGAAATTAAAGGTCGATTGGTTTACAGCTCCAAGGAACCAAGAAAAACGTTTTCAAAACCAGCGGGAGCTGTTGCACAAAGTATGAACAAAAGATCGGCGAGGAGGAACAACAGAAAATCTTCGATTTTAACCATAAACAATCGTGTTTGTGTATTTATATGATATTCATGTATAAAGATAGATGTGAATAGCAAAAGTGAAACAGTGCTCACCAGATAGTTGCGCGTATTCGAGCTTTTGGTGCGATGCACCTTTTATCAGGGGAACTATGGCTTGTCGTGATGTCTTAGTACACTGGGTTTTTAATTTACTCTTGCATGTGCTGGCAGCATCACTCGGACTGGATTTCGCTCTTTCCATCTTTGCTGTAAAAAGAAGATGTACAGTCAGTGACTTACTTTACATTGGCATTGGCGTAAAAAGGGTTCATTATTTTGTTCACCTTTTGAAGTTTCTTTAAGGGTATTTTAATACCTTGAACTGTCTCTTTTGTAAAACGGCCTTTGTATGGCATTGACGCTGTGCTAATGTTAAGTCTTTGATATTCCTTCGTGAGTATTTCTTTCCGATCAGTACTTTTGCATGTAATTTTATTCAAGTGCGAGGGTAGTCTACCAAAAAAATGGGTTTGTCTTTTATCGAACTTTGTCTCCAGGTAACAAATGAAAGAATGCAGACGTTTTGGTCGTCTACAAGCAATAATAGACCCTTTGCATAACAACCGTGCTGTAAAGTACGCATACCGTGAATATAAAGGACCATAGGTTCCAAGATTGGGTGCGAGTCTTCAATTGGGTATTATCTACAACATTTTAATAACAGAAGGCTAGCAGAAATCAAAGGTTGAAGTATGCACTCTCTTGTCCGTCTGTTATACTTTAATTCAGTAACAATCACCAAGAAGTCCAACGCCACTGCGTACCCCCAAGGAAGAAGTAAGTGCCACTTCAAGATGGCTGCTATGCAAAGGATCTGTTTAGTTTAATCCAAAATATTTCATGTCATTATCCTCTTGTACTTACTAGAAGCATCTCGCGGCTAATAAGTATCTCTTTTCCAATTTCGCTTGCTAAAAAAGCGAAAGGGAAATCGATATAATTCATAACAATCGTATAAAATCGTACAAAATCAGTTTTGTCTGCGGTTCTTTCGGATAGTTTCCTTCTACAGCATGAAATTAATATGAATTCCTTATAGAAACCATCGCGATGCATCGCCATGAACACTTCCGATACAAAAAAAGCATTAATTTTGCAATTCAAACCATAATAGGAGACATCTCCCTTGAGTAACAATTAAATTTCCGCTTGCCACGTGCATTTCATTAGATTGATTTGTTTACGCTCGATATGGCTGCGTTACTGCGTAAAAAATCATTACATGTACCTTTTCTCTTCGTACACCAAAGTATTTGTGAACTGTGAAATGGACATGTGTCGCAGGCAATTAGAAATCCGCCCAAAGATGGAATTCCCACTTTGTCCGGCTGGGAAATGTGGGAATTCCAATACTGCCCGGCAAAGTAGGAATACATCCAAAACCGAAGTTTTCAACGTACTTTGATGACTGTCTTGCGAACATTTACACCGAATCATACTGTGCCCATGCCAAACAGCCAAACTGCCCATTGTTAATACTCCTTCATTGCACTGCTATACCGAACCCGGACAAAGTGGGAATTTCGGTAAAATTCGGTTTAATTTGCCATAGCCTACATAAGGGGTGTTAAAATTGCCCATTGTTAATATTCTTACAAGGCGAAGCTACTGAACCTGGGCAAATTGGGCATTTCCGTTAATTAAACTTTCGCCGTTTGCAAGTTAGTTGACAACCCAATGGAGTTTTTGTACGCTAAGTTTTTTTTGTCTCAGATGTTGCGCATTCCGCGTTTAATTGTATGCAAGTACTATATTATTTGTTTTATGTCAGTCATTATAGAGTGTCGCCTAAACGAAGATTTGGGTACACTTCATCGGTCCCAAATTATGTATCTCTGAGTCCCCGTATGACTGTGTCTCTGTATGTACATGTATGTTTAAGTTTAGATTAAGTTTTGGAGAAAAAAACAATGTATCACCTCTGCATGCCTTCATGGTCTTTGTTGCAACTTGAAACTATGGCCGCGTCCGAAAGTGTGGCTGCGGCTGTAAGTAATACGTGAGCCTATGGAAGCCACTGGCTTGTGGCTATAGCCACTTCCCATAGACGTGTGTTACATCCAGCCGCAGTCAGTTGATTGGAACACAGCCTTACACTGGGAAGACACAATTCTTCATTGCATTACTGAAGACAAAGGTTGTGTACGGGTCGGTAGAGATAATTGTTCAAATATGCTTAACAGTCATTTTGGCTACAGAATTTGATGGATTTTAACTTGGATGGAGTAGTCCTTGGGTTTGGATTCATGACAACTCTTCAGAAATTGGAGGTCATAGATCATCTAGGGGTCATTTGAGTCGTTGTTTAAATACACAACATGTTTTTGTTACGACAACATTTAATGGGTGTTCACTATAGTTGCTGAGAATAAAGATTTAGGGCTGCTAAGTTGGTTTGACGTTGTGATGTCAAAGGTCATCCAGGGGTCAATTGATGTCATAACTCGTAATGGAAAAAATTGAAAGTGCTACTGTTTCATAGAAACAATACTTTTCAGGATCCAATCATTTCTTCAAATGAAGATTAACAGCTTCTGCAAGAATAAGAACTCAAAGCATTATGGGGATCGATCTCGGAAAAGGCGACACGTGCAATCCGCGGATCACCTTGTTTTGAAATGTAAATGCACGATTTGCTAAACTTTCTCCAGTTACTAAGCATACCTGATAAGCGCAGAGTCACGTCTTGCCTGCCTGAATCAACCAGAGCCTCCTTCAACGTCTGCCATGCTTCTGGGTAATTTTCCTGATTGTTCCACCATTTGTTTAACATTTCAAAGCACTGCATTTCAGTGTTGTTGGGACGATTACTCCTAATTGTATTAAGAACTCCTTCAGAAAAGTTCAAGTTTATGGCCAATTTTTCCCAGTCTGTTCCAATGTCTACAGAAAGACTCAAAATGCATTTGCTGTCAGGCGGCGCATCTAAAAATGAATACAAAATGTCATTGCAGCATGAATAAAGCGCATACATGTGATAATTATTGTTGTTAGAATGTATACATTGGGAACGACAGCGAGTATATGAATATCCCCAAAGATAAACAGGTTATTACATTCCAACTGTATAACAAGAGATATGCATAGTAAAATAAGTGTCACAAAGCTTACTTTTAGATGGTTGTTCTGTTAACGATCTCTATGTAATGGCACTGCTTTGTATTTCATTTTTCAATGGAAATATTCTTCGATCGTCAGTTTTCACCTTACATGATCAGTTTGTGGCACACTTTGGGTCTCCTTTTTTAGGTGTCATGTCAGTCGTATTCTCTAGTTTATTAGATATTTCTAGTTTGATGAAGTTTATTTTCGAATTTCTATTTTTGTGGCGATGAAAAATGATATGCTTACTTTTACTATCAACTTTTTCATGAGATATCGAAAATATGCCATTTATTTATTTATAAAAAAAACCCGTCTGCTTCAAATATTTAAAGTAAAGTCAATTAGCAAGATTGTAGGTCAACTCGCCCCTGACTGACTCTCCCCTTACAAACTCGCCTCCTTGCCGACTCGCTCCTATAGGGGCTAGACGTTGCATGGTTTGATACGCGATAACCCACAAAAACCGAACCACAAAGCTCCCTCTTTTTCACAGCTTTTAAAAAATACATCGCAAATATCTATATCTGTTAAATTCAACCAATACGTGTGGTCATACAACACTAAATGTAATTTGGTCTTGTATGGCCACAAGTTTTGGTTGAATTTAAACGAAATTTTAATCCAAACAATTGGGTAAAGCGTAACCCAATTTTGGGTAGTTGCAGTTTTCATCCTTGCTTGGGTAAAATTAACCCAAACAATTTTCAGTGTATATTTCAAAAAGCTTTTCAACACCGAATAAATCTTTGAAATCGGTTAAACATTTATTGAGTTATGGCCAGTTAAAAACAAGTGCCGATTTTTCAATCAGTCCACAATCTCAATTGTCAATGATTAGGAATTGGATTTCGGGTGAGGGTGGGTTTTTTTTTAAATGTTTTAATCTTTCTTTCTTTCTTTATTTTTTTCTCCTTTTTTTTGCAACAGTGGTCATTTATGTTTTTGGGAGAAATGGTAGTCCTGAAAAGGACTGCTAGGTTAACTTCTTGGGTGTTTCATGTGCTGCCCCACCACTACTGGCTAGCCTTTTCCATGGATGCAAGTTTCGGACCGTGTTCATATTGCCGCAGTCAAAATATCAGTCGCCAAGGACAAAATGACAAACCTGTCCTTGTTTTCCATTGACCATGACTCAATAAATATTTATCCGATTGGAAATATGTTTTCGGTGGCTTCTTCATATCCCAGGAATTTGGCCAGGGACTCCCAAGATGATTCATTTTCGGAGCCAAGTCTCAAAAAAACTGATCATCAACAGGGTGTTTGAAACATTTTCGTCAGTACAAGGTGATAGCTACCTATTTGGAACCGATTTTTTTTTTTATTTTAAATCAAAGAGAAGAAAAGCAACTTAGACATCCGTGCTTTTATCTGCGTCATTGTATACTGAATTAATTATATTGTGTTTTTTTCCAGTAAAGTTGACTTGTTTAAAAAAAAAAAATCGATACAAGTTCATTCATATTTGTGTTGGCGGTACGAACCTTACAGCGGTTGATGATGAGTGCAATTAATTTAGATTTCTCTTGAACAACTGATGCCAACCTCCGAGAGTCCATAAGAAGCAAAACAAAAACTAAACCACCGATCATGAATGTTTTAACAACTGCCCTTCAAGGCGGCCTAACTGTTTTTCATGACTTTAATGTAGTAAGTTAGGCTGATTATATTCTGGATAGTAACGTTACCCATAAGCATTTACCTTTTGGTCCACCGCCCAGTAGGCCATCAGTACACAGACGGAGTGAGATGTTCTCGTCCTGATGAATTCCACAGTCGTGAAGTGTCAGCAAATTATGGAGCTGGTAAAGTAATTAAGATCCTGATAAAACACACACTCTTTGAGCGAAGATTTAAGGACGACAGTTTGGGGTTGAGGTTACACAACAGTGTAAAAAAAAGTAATTAAACAAAAATTTAGCTTTTCTCCGTGGTGCATTTTTATTGCGAGACTAGATCGATGGTGCTACAACCAAAATTTTCATTTTCATAATGTTTTGTCGTTTTTTTCTTCAGTGCGTACGATATTCAGTGTCTAATCTCCAGTGTACCGACTTCAGAAGCAGAATTATCTGTACACACGTCATGTGATGTGAATCAGAAGAGTTTGTCACTAAAACCCACAATGCCTGGTCTTAAGTTAGATGTAATGTTAATCAGCACTTAACAACATAGTTACTTTGTATGAGCCTTCTTTACCTCAAAGTTCCGAAAGTTTCTTCGGATGTACAGTCGCTGCTGTTGAGGCCGGACACTGATTTTCTCGCAAATTATCTGTTTAAGAGTCGAGACAGGTGTCTCTGGATCCAGTTGTAAACACATTGTCGTTGGTTTATGTGCCAGGTGACTTAGGATGAAGACCTGCAGTGCCACATATCTGAAACTGTTAGAATGGTGGACTTGCATTATAACGCCTTATAAATACTCTAAACATACATTTTCAAAATGAATGAACATTCAATTGTTCTTGAAACTATTTTTTTAAAGTAAGGAAAGATAATTGTTTTCAAAAAGAGTACGAATAGCCACGTTTAATCATGTTTTACCACATAAGCTGAAGCTTGTCTTGATGACACGCTTGTTCCTTTTTCGGTTTCTCTTCCTCGGTTGATGTGGCCCCGTTTTGTTTGCTCTCCTCGTCAACTGAATCTTGACGCCTTTCTGGCTCGGGTCCAGCTGCTTCGTCTCTCGATGCGCTCGTTACCGATGTTAGAAGGAAAACTGTGTGATCATAATTTCACTGTTTGTCAACTATTTTAAACTACTCTTATTTTTTATTTTTATTTTTTTAACAATAAACAAGGTAGTTTTAAATTACCTATTTGTTTGAAGAGTCCGGTATGGAGAGGGGTACCAACCATTATTTTGTCCTTAAAATATAGCGTCAAATGTAAAGTTTAGTCTAAAATTATTCCTGAATATGAGAAATGTGCTTTCCTCCATTTTAGCTCACCCGGTACATTTTGAGCCAAATCCGACAACCCGATGGCCTCCAATGCTCGTCTCAGCTTCTGAGCTGCTTCGTCGCGATCTGTCGTCTTTTCCCACCAAGTGAGTAGCATGTGACGGCTCTCTTCAGTGCTCCCTTTGTTGGTGGTTTGGATGTCTGCAATTTCCGCTTTTTTGAATTCGAGGTGTTTGGCAAGTTCCTTCCACGATGCTTCAATTTTTGAGGATAAGTCCTTAAGGTACTCATCATCAATGGCGGCCTTTCCTACAAAAAAAGAGCCTTCAGAGAAACGTTTTTAACAGCTAGATAAAAAA
The DNA here is from genome assembly GCF_015706575.1 of Patiria miniata. Classification (NCBI taxonomy): domain Eukaryota; kingdom Metazoa; phylum Echinodermata; class Asteroidea; order Valvatida; family Asterinidae; genus Patiria; species Patiria miniata. Next base: position 4,223,949 of record NW_024037057.1, read on the forward strand.
AGGCTCTTGTTCCTTAATAATGGCTCAATTAAATAATGCAAAACCTCCGTAGGAGGTAGTTTATTCACTTGAACATTATATCGATTTCCAAATTTTGTAATTTACCTTCTGGTACATCGTCGCAAGTCTGATCGTCTTTAATTAGACGGAGAGAGATGATTTCATCCTTGTCGACACCATTCTCCTCAAGTGTGAGTAAGTCACAGAGCTGATAGTAGATAATGTTAAAAGTAAATGTCTTTGTTTAAAGGACTAGCACATTTACCCTAGGCCTCCACCCATTTCCACATTGCAACCTCGCGCTGATTTAAGCTTGGCATCTTTAAAATTAAATTGTATGGTACATTGAAACATACCGACCTGAAAGTTTCGTCGGTTATGCAGACACTGATACCGCGCCTCGACACCAATCTGCTTTTCTATGAGCTCTTTTAGCGATTTGACGGATGTCCCCGGATGTAGTCGGAAACTAAGCGTCTGTGGTGCATCATCGTTGTCATTTTCTGGAGTCCGGACAGAGAATTTCAGTTCCTGTTTCGGGTAACTGAGTGTACTGTAAACAAAAAGATTGGTGTAAGAGAAACATTGAAGTTCGAAATTTGGTTAACGGAATATACTGAGATATGATGTTTTTGTCACGAAGGTCGAGTGTTACAGGGTGATTTTATTTTAACCGAAATTGAACTGGAAATGAAGATATAATTGTATATTAATAAATACAATTTTGTGAACTTTCATCTTAAAATCATGGCCAAGTTTCCAAGATGAATACGTAGCAGACAAAATTATTGATAGTATTTATATTTCACAAAACATCAAGGAACTTCGCTATTAATATGTACCAGGGATTTTGTGGCATTTAACGACAAAACAATTCGCTTCAGACTTGAAGAGATATTTCTTTCGGCTAGGAATAATTTCAGGTGCTGTCATGATTGTAAATATTACATGCTTAATGCAACTTGGTGGAAGTTTCATTCACAAACAGGAACATCAACAAGAAGTTGTAAATGTACTGGCGTTTGATGCCATACTGCCGCGATAGACTGAATGTTAATCAACTATACGCCCCGTAAGTAAACACAGTTATATATTAATGTTAATATTAACTGCCAGGCTCCAGATGCGCCTATTCTCAAAATACGTTAATATTGGAATTGAGAAAATTTCATGAATAGATCAGCGCCCATGAAAAAATATTTGCATTATCAGCAGCACGTACGTCGTATATACACGGACGATAACCGAGACAACCCAAAATAACCAGAAATTATACGGGTATTGCTTTGGTATAAGTCACTATATAGCATCTGATATATTGAAAAAAAAACATACGATCAAATAGCATGTAAACACCTATATACCGGGTGGTTTCGGAAGACTACAAGGGTATTAGTCGAGACGACACTGCAAGCATGCATGTGCATACAGAAATAGACCAATACGGGGCCAATGATTGAAAGTGAAATATAATCAACCGCTTACAGATGCTGTGTGTCATTCATTTCACTTCGTGAAATGCGTGTGTGCATTTGTTTGTTGGAAAACTATTTCGGATGTCTTATCTTGAAAACATACTGATTTGGGATAGAAGTTTAAAGGCCTCAGGGTCATCGGGGACATAGGATTAAACGTTTACAGGTGTTGATGTGAACATTCCCATGAGCACAGTCGCTTAGGTCTTTTTTTGTCGTTCATGATGTGTTGACGGATTCGTGATGACTGCGACGTAGGAAGAAAATGTGTTGGTAATTTTGCGACCCGGTTACGAATACAATTTCATTTTCTTTTTATTCAATGTTGCAAGACATTTATCTGTCCTCATTATTTTCAGGTAGAAATACATTTAACATGCTTTGCTGGAAACTCAGTTTTACTCAGGCTATGAATGTTATTCTGTTCCTCTTTCAGGCATTTATTCAACCTATGTATTTTGCATTTCTGTTTTGACATCCGGCGAAACGATTAAAAAAATGAACATGACACAGCAAAGCCCGCTCTCGTAAGGCCTGGTATAGCGAACATCGTAAATACCTGCACTGAACGGTGAAGAGAGGCCTATGCAAAATTGTTTTGTGGGGGAGAGGGTGTAGTATCCCAACACCCACTGCATGCATAATAATTGTGAAGCCTCATGGGCCTTTTCAGGCCATTATACGTGTTTGCCCTCTAATTACACCCTGTATAAAAAAAAAAATGATAATAAGCCATACGATTTTGCAGTGTACTTCCTAAAACGCAACAAATTTGGATTATTGTGGATTGGTCCCTGAAGTTATGAAGATCGGAGAGGGCAGCTGACACAAAGTATATGGAGAGTCGAGTGCATTTGGAGTATTTTCTAACAAAACGTTCCTAACGTTTTCTAACAAAATGTTCCTAAGTCCCAGATTTATGTCTTTTAACATTTTTCTAAAATGACTCACCTTCATTGATTTATCATATGATGAAAAAAAATGGCGTCATGATGCAATATTCTCTACGCCTAGAACCTGACTATAATATTCCCCCGAAATAGTCACTGCACATTAGAGCCTGTCCGTAAAAATGTCGCTTAATAAAAAAAGCCTTCATTTTTCGAAATCTCTTACCTTTGTCTCGCAGTTTTACTTCTTGGTTTGCGGGTATTTAATGATGATGATGTCTTTCTCTCATTGGAGTGGTAATGAGACGACGGTTTCCTGTATGGAAGCACAGAAAGAAATGCCTCCTTCCTACGCCTGCTGACTTTAGTTTTCCTGCTGACGAGTTTGGTGTTGGAGTGGTCGTACACGACGGCTGTTGCCTTAATGTAGGCATCCAAATCCTGAATGGTCTTTTGCGGCATCTTGGTAGTCGGTTGGTGGTGAAGGAAGATGTGAGGATTCACTCACAGACGACAGGAAAACCAGCTAATGCTTCCATGTACTGGCCTTCAGTGCGCTACTGCCATGGATTGTATGTTAATCAGCTACACGCCCTATAAGCACTGTTAATATTAACAGCCAGGCTAGGCTGCAGATGCGCATACTTCTCGTTTTGGTAATGAACTCTGGGAAGGTAGCACAGACTACACCTGACCTTGTCTTGTTTCAACGGGTTTGTACACGAAGAGGCAGGTCACCAGATCCTGTTTTTATCTAATTGGCTTTTTTCCAAACCACGGATTCGTCTCAAGCTGCTGCTCCGTCTCTGACTTGAGAATCATAGCTTTTGATGTCACAACACGTTGGAAATGTGCATAATATTGGCATCGCGTCATGATATATAATGCTAAGTATGCTGTTAATATTAACAGCCAGGTTACAGATATCTGTATGCTCGTATTTCTCGTTAAATGAACCCTGGCAAGGTAGCACAGACTACACCCGACCTGGTCTTGTTTAAACTGGTTTGTAAATGACGATGCAGGACACCAGATCCTGGTTTTATCTATTGGGGGTTTTCCAAACCACGGGATTTGTCTCCAGTTTCTGCATCGTCTCTGACTTGATATTATTGTTCTGGAATAATGTCAAAACTCGTTGCAAATGTTTAAACTACTGGCTTCGCTTATAATAAGATTTAATGTTGCTGCAGCAGAACAACGGCCTGGATTGCGCCGGATTCCACTTAGTCAGGGGCCTCAAACTCTCCCGAAACCAAAACCGAAGCCGTGCACTGGAAACCTACTTGTAATTGGTTTTATCTAGCCAAGTGCTACAGACCGTGTAATAAAATCGCATAAACGCCGTAAACACTTCACTTTTGGACTTTGGAACATGGCGTGAATAATCAAACCCCCATATTTGACAATATTGACATTGTGAGAACACACATACGAATGCTGCTTTTACACGAACGACAAACATACAGCATGACCAGTCTGGCGGCCATCCATAGAATCTGTAAGGCGTGGCATATGCGTAGCCGGGGGGGGGATTAATGGGTTATTCCCCCTAATATTTTTTAAAGAGTGCCCCTTTCCATTCAAATGCCCTTTTTGCATCAATGAATACCCCCAACAAATTGTAAAGAGGGCCCTTTTTTGGTAAGAAGTGCCCTTTTCCTTAACAAGTGCTGCCTTTTTTGTGCCATATGCCGTTCACGGGTGCCTTTTTTAAAATTAAATGCCCGGTTTGCGCTGATAAGCACCATAATATCGTCAGTTTTGAACAGCCCCATATATAGATGCTACCAGCGCCCCCCCCCCCTCCCCCAACACATTCTGATTTTATGGAGGCGAAGAGTCCGGAGAAAAAAAAATGTGTCTACATTTCATCACAGATGTGCAAGTGCCCTTCTCAAAACAAATCCCCCCCCCCGCCCCAATAAAAATGACCGTGCTACGCCACTGACTGGGGAGTTATTTTCTTGTTTTCAAATGGCGATAGCTGCATGACTAGTTCTAGGTTGTTCTAGCGTTGTTCACTTTAGTGGTTATATCTCCCAGGTGGTATTGGTTAATCACACCCCAATCAATTGTGCATTTGTAGGGAGGACGTTGTGTCCCTATTTTTTTTTATATGTATCAGTGGCAATTTAACTGGTCTGCACCCTTCAACTGTTGTTTTCGCCTTGACCGCCTTTAAAGCAAATACAAACGAGTTAAAATTGCTTCTTCTTTCACTTTCAGGCCTTTATTTGCCAATTAGTTATTTTAGACAAGTCCAAATGATTCACATACATTATCAATATATAGCAAATGCATTTAATCTTTTTTGTTTCCATCAGGATCAAAATACAAAAACAAATCTCAACACTCTTCACTATGAAAAAAGGTTACCCAAACTTTTTTAAAAGTTCAATGTTCTCAAAGTGCAAACATTGATCACTGGCATTTGTTGCACTCGAGGATGTTTTCTTTTCAAATGTGTGCGGTTTTCTTTCATTGTCAACGGTGTAATTCCTTTTAAAAATTCTGAACAATAACTGAAAAAAAAATGAAGGCCATTTTTTTCATTAGCGAGTTTCCAAAAATCGTATTGTTGTTTTTTTTCTCGACATTAGGCTTAGTTTCTTATGAACTACAGGCAGCTAAAACCCAAACTTCAGAAATTGTGGGGTTTTATATTAAACTATCATCAATTCGATGTCTTAAGGCTTGGGGCTTTTGGCAAAATAACGAAATTTTGAGTATTTTTCTCCATAAGACAGCATTTAACATTATTGCAATAATGCATCTGTTTTAACTTTTCTAACGTTGTCAACGTAAGCATAACGTGAACACCCACAAAGAGGAATGGCGGGTAGTGGCCGCATTATAGAGGTACGTATGTGTGTCTGTCTATACATGTTTATAATTTTCTCCTTAGACAGGTTTTCTGTGCCCACTTTAATAATTAAATACCGGGACACCATTTGAATGGTATGCACACTTTGCAATAAGTGAGATACCTTTCTTAGGCATTCAGAATCATAAGCTCATTTGATGGCACAATACAAAACGTATAAAGAAAACATGACCACTTCAAAGTTTCAGTTCGATTTTTCGTACAAAGTTAGGCTAAACAAACATGTACAAAGTTCGGTTAAGAAAAGATATACAAGTTATGCACAAGACAAACATATATATACGAGATATACCGCATGGCACATTAACAGGAAAATCTTGAGCTTGCTAACTGATTGCATACACGCTTATTAATATGTACACTTTCAAAATTAAAGTTCAATTTCTCATACAAAGTTGGTTTAAACAAAGATGTGTACAAGGTATAAAGAGCATGACACTTTCTTAGGAAGATAGTCAGCTGATTGCATGCGATACTCCCATTGCTCCCCAGAATAATATTCTCATATATTCCATTTTAGCAAAATCTTTACAAGGCCTACAAAAATAATTATTCAACGGCGACATCACCCGGTGATTAGAGATGATACATTAGTTTATTCAACTGGATGTATTTCTTTTTGGCTGTTCACCAAAGAGATTTTGCCCATTCAAATTATCGTGTAATACATTGCGTTCAAACAAGATGACTGGATTCAACACAATATTTGGTTTCTTATTTATTTTTTTCCACAATAACTTGTATTGTGACCTCGAGACTGATTCGATCCAAAAGGCTGAACAATGCATCATCTACTCGTGGATGTGTATTTGATATCCTTCGGATTGCCAATCATGAAATAAAGTCAAAATCAACCCCACTACCACATGCCACAGGTATATGTTTCTAATCTTTTTTTCTGTCAGTGCAAATCAGCCCAATTTCGGCCTACTAACATATCGTCACCGTTTTCACGAAGAGCCACATATCTCCAAAATTACATTTTTTTTCGATTTTGATTTTTTTCGATATTTCGCATTAAAACAATGTACTTAACCATTTTGACATGTTTCTGTAAGCAAAACATCATTAATTTCTAAGTTACATGAATGTTGCAAGGGGCAGAAATATCGATAACTGCATTTTGCGTTTTCACGAAGAGCCACATACATTTTGGCCCTTTGAACGCGTACAAAACCCATTGCACGGAAATACGTAAAAGTAGGTCAAATGAGATTTGCGTTTTCACGAAGAGCCACATATCTTTGTTACATTTTCAGGCGCGCGCGCGTACTCACGCGCGCCTATGGAAATACACGTTGAACAGAAAGGGCCAATATGTCAGAAACGAAGACCATTTTTTTCCATTAGCGAATTTTTTTTTTTCATTAGCGAAAAATTCTGAACAATAACTGAAAAAAAATGAAGACCATTTTTTTTCATTAGCGAGTGACAAAAAATCGTATTGTTTTTTTTCTCGACATTAGGCTTAGTTTCTTATGAACTACAGGCAGCTAAGACCCAAACTTCAGAAATTGTGGTTTTTTATATTAAACTGTCACCAATTCGGTGTCTTAAGGCTTGGGGCTTTTGGCAAAATAACGACATTTCGAGTATTTTTCTCCATAAGACAGCATTTAACATTATTGCAATATGCATCTGTTTTAACTTTTCTAACTTTGTCAACGTGAGCATCACGTGAACACCCACAAAGAAGAATGGCGGGTAGTGGCCGCATTATAGAGGTACGTATGTGTGTCTGTCTATCGAAACATGTTAATAATTGGTCTCATTAGACAGGTTTTCTGTGCCCACTTTAATAATTAAATACGGGTACACCATTTGAATGGTATGCACACATTGCAATAAGTGAGATACCTGTCTTAGACATTCAGATTCATAAGCTCATTTGATGGCACAATACAAAACGTATAAAGAAAACATGACCACTTCAAAGTTTCAGTTCGATTTTTCGTACAAAGTTAGGCTAAACAAACATGTACAAAGTTCGGCTAAGAAAAGATATACAAATTATGCACAAGATAAACATATATATACGAGATATACCGCATCGCACATTAACAGGAAAATCTTGAGCTTTCAAACTGATTGCATACACGCTTATTAATATGTACACTTTCAAAATTAAAGTTCAATTTCTCATACAAAGTTGGTTTAAACAAAGATGTGTACCAGGTATAAAGAGCATGACACTTTCTTAGGAAGATAGTCAGCTGATTGCATGCGATACTCCCATTGCTCCCCAGAATAATATTCTCATATATTCCATTTTAGCAAAATCTTTACAAGGCCTACAAATATAATATAATATATATTCAACGGCGACATCACCCGGTGATTAGAGATGATACATTAGTTTATTCAACTGGATGTATTTCTTTTCGGCTGTTCACCAAAGAGATTTTGCCCATTCAAATTATCGTGTAAAACATTGCGTTCAAACAAGATGACTGGATTCAACACAATATTTGGTTTCTTATTTATTTTGTTCCACAATAACTTGTATTGTGACCTCGAGACTGATTCGATCCAAAAGGCTGAACAATGCATCATCTACTCGTGGATGTGTATTTTATATCCTTCGGATTGCAGTCATAAAATAAAGTCAAAATCAACTCCACTACCACATGCCACAGGTATATGTTTCTAACCTTTTTTCTGTCAGTGCAAATCAGCCCAATTTCGGCCTACTGGCATATTTCATTATTTTTAGACTGGGAGCCCATGTTTTTGCAGAGCCACAATTATTTCCCTTAAGGCTGAGGGATTCGAGGTTGGCAGTTGACTTACTGCTGCAGCAAGGTGTTCAATGTTAGTACTCTTCAATGAGCAATTTGTTAATCGTAACTCCTCCAGGTGAGTTAGATTTGGTAATGGTTCGGTCCATAAATCCGCGGAACCACCCAGATCATCAATGCCCCACTGGAACAAACTGACCAAATCTCTTCGATTATTGAATGACTCTTAAACATTTCCGTCATATCCTCACCAGTAAGTGAGAACCGTCTAATGCTCAAATGTATGCATTTTTTGCATGGCTGAACACGATACTCGCGTAAAGAGAAACTACCGAAAATACAAACCAACAAATTGCCACGCGACTGACTGATTTCGTGGTAAATTTCACTTCAAAATTGTCAATGAAGCAAACGCTCATATCAAGATTCTTTAAACACAACGTGATCACCCACCGAGAGGAATGGCAGAAAGTGGCCGCATTATACAGGTTAGTTATACTGTCTGTACATGAGTAATATAGTTGGGCTTTGGAGAACGGTCGCATTACACAGGTTGCCTCTGCCGACTTCATCAAATACACACATTGAATGGTATGTTATCATTTCTATCCATGAGACTTTCTCAGTCATTTAAAATCAGTCCCACAAATAATCAGTTGAGGTAAGGCCGTAATGTGGCATAATACAAACGGTACACACTAGATGTACAATTTCAAAGTCTCTTACAAAACTACGGTAATTAAAGATATGTACAAACAATCTTATCGAGGCCTACGAAAATAGTAATTCACCGGCGAAATAACACGATGATTTGAGATGTATACATTTGTTTAACAGGGTGTATTTCTATAAGGCTGTTTACCAATGAGGTTTTTTCCCATTTGACCAGCCCCAGCCTCTCTTTCACTGTTACTGTATCATATTCAATCGATTCTTTATATTTTTGCACTGAATATATTAATACATTTGATGTGTAATTCTGATCGAACTGGATGCTGTTCCAGACGTTTATGAAATGAAGTCTCTGTCGACAATATTAAAACAGTTTTATTCTGAAGTTAAACATTTTCCACACGGTTCACATTTCTTACACGCAACAGAACCGATGTAAATAAGCTGTCTTCCATTCTGTTATGATGCCATTTACACGATTAAAGCCTGCATGGGATTAAACTCTCAATTAAACTGGTGTGAAATTGTCACAATGTCCGTGCGCGTTGGATATTTATTACTGTTAAATCTGTGAAGCGGGAACAAAATATTCAACCCGAATACAAAGGAGAGCGGCGAATTATGCTTTACGATCCCCTTCCCAGAAATTATCAGTGGTCCACTTTTCCTTGTTAGAAACTGAAGAGAGTTCTGAAGTGTGGAATGACATGCACTTAGTGTGTCTTTATGCTGAAAGTGATCAGCTCCGTCACCTAGCCCGTCCATTTTAAGCATATTTGAGATATTTTGCGAGTCTTGGAAACAGAAATTCCTAAATATGGGTAAAAAAACACAACATTTCTCCCAAAACATATTACATCCGAAAATCTGGCATCCGTTGCAAACGGACTTAAATATTTAGACTGATTAAGCCGCAGCATGCACGGATCCGGGGTGAGGTTCCCCCCCCCCCAGCTCTGACAAAAACTGTGTTGTTTATATAAATACATTAAAGATAATGTGAATCCCTCCCCCCCCCCCTTGTGTCAATTCTCAGCTTGGTTCTGGATTCAACAGAATGTTCCGTTTTCTGGGTTTCTGACGATAACTTGTGACTCGCTCAAGTTACTGGCTACTTGGGCATTATATATACTGTAGTAAATCTCAGCGCAGACACAAATCTAGTCATCCTCCGAAGATTCATCAGACTCGTTAACAACTCCACTTCCTCTTGTCTCATCAAACTCAAAAAGAACTTCCCATGTCTTATCTCCACTTCCCTCAACTCTACTTCCCCATGCCTCAGATATGTGTTTCTTATCTTGTTCTGTCAGTGCGCATCCGCATAAAATCAGACTTCTGACATGTTTCATTTGTTTCAGACTGGGAGCCCATATTTTTGCACAGCCACCCAAAGAACGATTTCCCACAAGGCCGAAGGATTTTAGGGTTGGCGTTCGACTTACTGCTGCAGCAATGTGTTCAATGTCAGTACTCTGCAGTGAGCCATTGATTATATTCAACTCCAGAAGTGCCGTCATGTTTTGTAAGGGTGGGGTCCAGATTTCTGCGGAACCACTAAGACCATCAATGTCACGAAGGATCAAACTGACCAAATCTGTGCGATTACTGAATGACTGTAAAATATCTGCCATATCCTCGCCCGTTACTGAGAGCCTGTCCACGTCCAGCTGTATGCCATTATCGCATGGCTGAACACGACTCTCCTCACCGGAACTACCGAAATGACAATCCACCAGATTGCTCATGCGACTTACTGATTCAGCGATATATTTCATATCACGACTGTTCATGTAACAATCTTCCAGAGAAAGCTTTTTGAGGTGAATCATCCTCTGTAAGCTAGCCGCCCACTTTCTGGCGTTACCCCCCAAGTCCCAATTTTGTGAGAGGTTAAGATCGGCCAAGTTTGGCATCTCCCCGACTGATGATGCAACATGTGGTATATCTTGTTCGTTCATGCCGCATGAGGACAAATCGAGTAATTTCAAGTGAATCATCGTCTGCAAACTAGCTGCCCACGTCCCGGCGTAACCACCCAAGTTCGAATTCCATGAAAGGTTAAGATTGGCCAGGTTTGGCATTTGACTTAATGCAGCAGCGAGTTTTTCAATGTCAGGGCTTTGCACTGAGCACTGCAATTCCCTAAGTTCCGTCATGTTTTGTAAGGGTGGGGTACATATGGTCCAGAAATCGAATCGTTCTTTACCACGATTGTAAGAAAGCCTTAAGCTGACTAAATCTCTCCGATGATTGAACAACTGTAAAATATTTGCCATGTCCTTGCCTGAGTCACAATAAATGTGCAGTTCTACACGTATGCCATTACCGCTGGGCTGAATAGAGAACGTATTAAAACCACCGAAATCACAATTCACTAGATTCCCCATGTGAACAACTGAATCAGCGACGTATTTTACATCCCGATTGCTTAATCTACAACCTCTCACTTCAAGTTTCTCTAAGTGTATCATCTTCTGCAAGCTAGGCGCCCACGTTCTTGCTTTACCTCTCAATACCTCATTCCAGGAAAGGTTAAGACTGGCTAAGTTTGGCATCTCCCCAACCGATGATGCAATATGTGGTACATCTTGTTCATTTATGCCGCATAAAGATAAATCGAGTGATTTCAGGTGAATCATCGACTGCAAACTAGCCGCCCACGTTCCAGCGTTACCACCAAATCTCTCACTCCCAAGCTTAAGATCGGCCAGGTTTGGCATCGCTCGAACCGATGATGCAATATGTAGCATATCCTGTTCACTTATGCGACATCCCGATAAATCGAGTGATTTCAGGTGAATCATCCTCCGTAAACTAGCCGCCCACGTCCATGCCTTTCCACCGAGATCCACATTGCACAAAAAATCAAGATCGGCCAAGTTTGGCAGCTCCCCAATTGATAAAACAACGTGTGGTACATCTTGTTCATTTAAGTCGCAAAAAGATAAATCGAGTGATTTCAGGTGGCTCATCCTCTGCAAACTAGCTCCCCACAATCCGGCGTTACCACCCAAGTGCGAATTCTCTGAAAGCTTGAGAACGGCCAAGTTTGGCATTTCACTTACAGCCCCAGCGAGATGTACAATGTCAGTGCTTTGTAGAAAGCAATCACTTATACCTAACTCCCGAAGTTCCATCAGGTATCTGAAGAGTGGGGTCCACACGCCTGCGGAACCACCAAGACCACGAATGTTCTCTAGGTTCAAACTGACTAAATCTGTCCGATGACTGAATGGCTGTAATATATTCGTCATATCCTCGCTGGTAAGAGAGAATCCCTTAATGCTCAGGTGTATGCCATTACGCCATTTCCACACACGTAACACCCCATGATAACTACCGATATCACAATCCACCAGATTCTCCATGCAACTGACTGATTCAGCGACAAATTTAACTTCGCGACTGTGAATTTTACAATATCGTATTTGAAGCTTCTTTAGGTGAATCATCCTCTGCAAACTAGTCGTCCACCTTTGGACTTTACCAGCCACGTTCCCCCTCTGAGGGAGGCTAAGATTAGCCAAGTTTGGCATTTGACTCAATGCTGAAGCAAGGTGTTCAAAGTCAGCACTTTGTAAACAGCAAAAACTTAAATCTAACTCCCGAAGTTTCGTCAGGTTTTGTAAAGGTGGGGTCCATATACCTGCGTAACCATTCAGACCATCAATGTCAAAAAAATTCAAACTGAACAAGTCTCTCCTAATACTGAATGATTGAAGTATATTGGCTACATCACTAGCGGTCAGTGAGAACCTCTTAATGGTCAGTTGTATGCCATTACGCAATGGCTGTACATGAAACTCTTTAGAGTGACTACCTAAATCACAATTCATTAGATTTGGCATACGACTGACTGATTCAGCGATGCGTTGTAAATCACGACTGTTAATGCTACAATGTCTCATGTCAAGCTTGTTAAGGTGAATCATCGACTGCAAGCTAGCCGCCCACTTTCCTGCGTGACCACCCAAGTTCGAATTCTCTGAAATTTTGAGATTGGCCAAGTTTGGCATTTGACTTAATGCTGCAGCAAGGTGTTCAATGTCAGCGCTTTGCAGTGAGCAATCACTTAAATTCAACTTCCGAAGTTCCGTCAGGTTTTGTAAGGGTTGGCTCCAGATATCTGCGGAACCACCCAGACCATCGATGCCATTAATGATCAAACTAATTAAATCTTTCCGATTACTTAACGACTGCAGAATAACCGACATATCCTCGCCAGTTAGTGAAGACCCAGTAATGATAAGTCGTATGCCATTACCGCATGGCTGTACATGATACGTCCCAAACAAACCGAGGCTACACTCTACCAGATTCCTCATGCGACTTACTGATTCAGCGATGTGTTTGACATCGCGACTAATAATGCTACACTGACTCATGTAGAGCTTCTCTAGGTGAATCATCCTTTGCAAACTAACAGCCCACGTTTCTGCTTTACTACCTAGGTCTTTATTGTATGAAAGTTTAAGAACGGCCAAGTTTGGCATTTGACTTACTGCTGCAGCAATGTGTTCAATGTCAGTGCTTTGCAGTGCGCATTGACCTAAATCCAACTCCTGAAGTTCCGTCATGTTTCGTAAGGGTGGGGTCCACATACCTGCAGAACCACCCAGACCATGATCACCATAAAGGATCATACTGACTAAATCTCTTCGATAACTGAATGACTGCAAAATATCCGCCATATGCTCGCCGGTTTGTGACAACCTGCTAATGCTCAACTGTATTCCCTTACCCATTGACTTTACACGCCACTCCCCAGCGGATCTACTACTGAAATCACAATCCACCAGATTCCCCATGCGACTCACCGATTGAGCGATGCTGTTTACATCGTGACCGTAAATGCAACAATCACTCAAGTCAAGTTTCTTTAGGTGAATCATCGACTGCAAACTAGCCGCCCATACCCACGTGCCAGCATTCCAATCATTTAAGTAATTGCCTGAAAGATTAAGATCGGCCAAGTTTGGCATCTCCCGAACAGATGATGCAATGTCTATTACATCGCGCGGGATTAAGCTACATCTGCGTAAACGGAGTGTTGTGAGGGATTTCATTCCGCGCAACTTGACCGCCCAGTCTTTCTGTCCTGCAACTGTTGGTAAAAATAAACGTTCCAAATGATCGCCACCATTGAGTGAACAATTATTAAAATGCAATACGCGCAGATTGTTCATTTTGTTCAAACGTGAAAGTACGACATCACTCAATCTTGAAAGGTCACACCCAGTAAATATGACTTCATGTACTTCAGCAAAGTAATCTACTTCTGAGAGCTCTGTCTGCTCGGCAACATGTTGCAGCAACCACGCGAGTGAGTTCATTGAGTCGTTGCTATAGTTATCTATCCGCATAGATTCAGTGAAAAACGACTCGATGAAATCAACTGATATCAAATCACTTGGCTGACATTCAAAGTAGCAATGTACGGCCAATTTCCCCACTTCACCGTGATGTGGATTCTCGTGCATGTTTTGCAATATACGCCTTGTGCATTGTTGATTGTCGCCACAGCAGAAACGCAATATGTACTCAAAATTCCTAGGATCGTTCGACATTTTATCAAGAATCTCTTGAAATTCCCCATCGTCTTTCCCTAAAAGACTCTGACAGTACATAGCTGCGCAGTACTCTTGAAGAGTCTTATGAATGAACTGTACGTTATTGTGCGTGTCAAGCCAATTCATGACCCTCTGACTAGTGAGAATACCCGCTTGTATTGCCTTATCAAGTGCACTCTTCTCAAACTCTCCCTCTTGAAATGAAAGTCTTTGTTCTGGAGAAACAAGCCCTTTTAATGCAGTTTTGCCGATTTCAATTAGTACTTTCGATATTGCTTCTTCTGATATTTCAGGCATTTTTCTTCGAAATATGTATCTAATTGCCTGACTGAACAATCTTGATAAAGTTTCGGGTAGCTTTGACTTTTCCCTCCATAATAAGCACATCAGCAGAAGAAACATGGGACTTTTTGACAAATCAGACAGCACATCCGATGACTGAATCCTATCAAGAAGTCCCTCAGCCATATCAAGCTTTTCAGAGAAAAACCTTTTCACATACTGCCCAATATCTTCCTTCCTCAATCCCAAAACTTTCACATGGGTGAAAGGTTTGGAAATGAGTGATTTGCTTGCCAATTTAGCAAAGTGTGAGGTGCGTGTTGTTACAACAACAAAACATTCTTTGCCAAACTTTCGATTGAGCATTCTTAACACGGACCCAAATTTCTCTGGTTCGAGGTTAGTTGTCCCGAATTCATCAAAACCATCTATCAGAATGAGCACACTACTACCATTGTCTCTAATAAATGCTTCCAAATCACGCTTGTTAACCTTTGTGTCATCTGATAAAAGTTGGTCAAACACTGACTCAACAAGATCCGACGTTTGTTTGAGAGCGGACATTTTCAATACAAACAAAAGTGGAAACTGCCCGAGTGCAACACCTGTAGCCCAGTCGTATGCCATTTTGTCAATAATGGTTGACTTGCCCATCCCAGCTGACCCACACAGAATGGCGCGCCTAATCACATTCCCATCTTTTGACTTGACGAGAAAAATGTCCCGATATTCCCCAACATGCCCCTTTATGTCATACTGGTCATCCTTTTCTAGTTGCAACTCTGTTTATATATCCCTAATATGTTTCATGTCGTCATCGACCCAGGGTATTAGCTGAACGTAACTACCTGTTGTAGTATACAGGGTTTTTAATTCACTCCTGCACTGATTAGCTGCAGCATCACTCGGACTGGACTGCGCTCCTTTCATCTCGGCTGTTAAAAGAAAAGAGCGAATATCAGGTGTGTAGTTGCAGCGGTTGAATGGGTTAATGTTTCTCTCTTCATGTGGAAGTTTCGCACAGGTATTTTAATGGCTCGATTTGTCTCCATGTTTGTAAAACCTGAATTGTAAGCATTGTAAAATGTAAGTGTACAATTTGACAAATTTTCTTAAATTACTGAACATACCTGATGCACCCCGAACCAAATCATTCCTGCCTGAATCAATCAGAGCCTTCTCCAACGTCCGCCATGCTTCTGTGTAATTGTCCTGCTTTCTCCACCATGTGCTTAACATCTCAAAGCACTGCCTTACAACATCGTTGGAATGATTAGCCTTGATTATATTAATATCTTCTTTAGAAAAATCCACGTTTAAGGCCAATTCTTCCCAATGTGTTCCAATCCTCTTAGAGTGATTCCAAGTGGATCTGTCGTCGGGTAGAGTGTCTGTTAATAAAAAAAAAAGTCATTTCACTATGAATAAAGCGCGTACAGTTTAATTTGCAGACTTAATTATTTTACGAATTTTTGTTTTGAAATAGACTGCACTTATATTATATGGATATCCATATGGAACGGTCTTGCGTTCCAACGCAAGATACGAGCATAGCGAAAGTCACGAAGCGTACCTTTAGATGGTTGTGTTGATGACAATCTCTCTTTGCAAAAGTACCACATTGTATTTTGATTTCTATGGAATTGTTCTTCGCTAGTTTTGAACTCATATTAGGATAAGAATAATAATGTTTACTTTAACTGATTGCTTCTGAATGAGACATCGATAAAATCCACTTATATTTATTTAAAATAGTAATTATCTCAAACATAATTTTTATAACATATTTGGTAAATTTAAAATATTTAGTTGATAACTTGGGCAAAAGAAAAAGAGGAAATTTGTTCAAGAGGACGAACAAATACAGTGCACCTTTAACACAAATTGAGGGGAAAAAAGAAACGATAATGGCAAGCGGCAGAAGGATAAAACATATGTTGGATTCTTTGTAAATATTTACCTGATCTGCAATCAGTCCCCGTAACTCCCACTTGAACAGGTGGGCTAAGTTTGTCTTGGTGAGCAATCTCTTCTCGTCTCGGTCCCTGTCTCCCAGATGATGTAGTCACTTTCGCCTTGCCCTGTTTTTTACCCCTTCCCATTTGAATCGCTGGTTTAGGTTTGACTCGACGAGCAACTTCCTCCTGTCTCGGTCTCTGCCTCTCAGTTGATGTTGTCACATTCTTCTTGCCCTGTTCTTTAGACCCTCCCACTTGAACCTGTGGTTTAGGTTTGTCTCGACGAGCAGCTTCCTGTTGACGCGGTCTCTGTCTCTCAGATGGTGTTGTCCCTTTCTCTATACCCTGTTCTTTAGCCCCTCCTGCTTGTACAGATGGTCCAGGTGTGTCTCGATGCCCACCTTCCTCCTGTTTCATTCTCTGCTGCTCTTCAGATGGAATCATTAAAGCTAGCTCAGCCCGCCCGATTGAATGTAACGCATCTCTTAAACTCTGAAATCCTTCCTTGCGATTTGTTTGATTTCTCCACCAAGAAAGCAGCATCTGTAGGCTCCATTCTTTGTTTTCTTTGAAGGTGGTTTTGAATTGTCTGATTTCTGCTTCTTTATATCCCAGGAATTTGGCCAATTTTTCCCAGCATGATTCAGTTTTCGAAGCCAAGTCCCGAAAGAATTGATCATCAACAGTGTGTTTGTCTGCCAAACAAAAATAAACCTTTTCGTAAGTACATGAGTATGTGATTGGTTCCTGCCTTTTTGGATTTAAAGGAAATGAATTTTAGATATTACCATTTGGTTGAAGTAAAAGCTAGTTTTAATCAGATGTATTTTAAATATCTGTGAGTGGGAAATGCTGGGAAGTGGTAAGAAGTTACAGCGAAGGAGGAGGCGCTACAGCACATTAATTTAAATCGCTCTTTAACAATAAGTACTTGTTTCACTGCTTAAATGCTAGTATGATCATGATTTTCCCACGGCGGTTAGAAACACGCCGTGGGCTTGAAATAGGTGGGTAGGTGGACACTTTACTCGGCCATATATTGTATTCATACAACTCAAGTATTACAGCTTTGCAAGTATTACAGCTTTGCATTCGAAGACCGGTTTTGCAAACACTGTTGCGCATGCGTCTAATTTGCATACTATTTGCATATTAGATCGCGCCCAATTCTCTTCGTTGTACTCTCGAGGTACCAGTAGGGCCCGGGTGGTGGGTGCACGGACGGTGCCGTATAGCCGTCTTAATACACATTACCCGGCCGCCGTGGGTTTTACCAATTGGTACTTGTTATTTCTGGACTTTCCAAAAGTCATTTAGAAATGTTGGTTATGTCAGGGGTTTTTTTCCCTGTGACATGAATCTAGTAAGAGAGGCGGAAGTGGCATCCCCACACTTACAACTGTAAAGGTATAAGGACATATGTTTTCTCCCATCTTTAAAGATACTTAACATGTTTCCCTTGGGTATGTACCTTCAAGTCCTCCACCCAGTAGGCCATCAGTGCACAGACGGAGTGAGATGTTCTCGTCCTGATGAATTCCACAGTCGTGAAGTGTCAGTAAGTTATGGAGCTGGCAAAAAAAATAGAAGATCCTAATATAACACACGGTACACTCTTTGAAAAAAAGGGTTTAACGGTGCCAGTCTGGTGGCTGGGATAACACAACCCGGCCAAAAAGTTGTAATTTTAACTTTTTTTCTGTCGTATAATTAAATCGTGAGACTATAAAGCGGTGGGCCTAAAACCAACTCTTTTTATAATCGTTGTCTATCGATTACTTAAGTGCTGAAGTACCACTGTACCGACATCAGAAGAAGCACTGTTTTAAAATACAAGACTGATT
The DNA here is from genome assembly GCF_015706575.1 of Patiria miniata. Lineage (NCBI taxonomy): Eukaryota > Metazoa > Echinodermata > Asteroidea > Valvatida > Asterinidae > Patiria > Patiria miniata. The sequence goes on from NW_024037057.1 coordinate 4,242,268, forward strand.
TAATGTGAATCAGAAGAGGTTGTCACTTAAACCCACAATGCATGGCCTTTAATTCGATGGAATGTTGATTGAAAATTAACACCATGGTTACTTTGAAAAATCTCGAGTCATCTTTACCTCAAAGTTACGAAAGTTTCTTCGGATGTACAGTCGCTGTTGTTGAGGCTGGACACTAATTGTCTCGCTTATTATCTGTTTTAAGGTCGAGATGCGTGTCTCTGGGTCCATTTGCAAACACAGTGTCGTAGGCTTATGTGACAGGTGACTTCGGATGAAGACCTGCACATATCTGAAACTGTCAGAATGGAGGATTTGCATTTTTTTTATATATTTAACTGACATTTTAAAGTTAATAGGTGAAGGTAAGGTTCATCAATTATTAATGGAAACATGCCTGTGCACTGCTTAAAATGTGAGGAGATACGATTGTTTTTAAAAGTGCATTAATAAACAATGACAGATTTGATTAGCTTTATTTACTGAGGTAATTTTTCAACGCGGCCAAGTGTTCAATGATGTTTTAATACCTGACAAGCTGAGGTTTGTCTTGCTCACCAACGTGTTCCCATTTCAGTTTCTCTTCCTCGGTTGATGCCGCCCCGTTTTGTTTGCTCTCCTCGTCAACTTGACAAATTTCTGGCTTGGGTCCAGCTGCTTTGTCGCTCGATTCGCTCGTTACTGTTACAGATAGGAAACCGAGTGCGTCATATTGTTTACAAACTGTTTGAACTAATGTGTTTAACATTGCTAACATTTGCATTGTTTTCTAATGACTTATTTGTCGTAAAATGAGTTTTTTTTGAGATCCTGAAAACAAGGCGTCTGATACAAAGTCAGGTTTTCACTAATAGCTCACCTGGTACATTTTCAGTCAACCCGATGGCCTCCAATGCTCGCCTCAGCTTCTGAGCTGCTTCGTCGCGATCTGTCGTCTTTTCCAACCAAGTGAGAAGCATGTGACGGCTCTCTTCAGTGCTGCCTTCGTTGGTGGTTTGGATGTTTGCAATTTTCGCTTCTTCATATCCTAGATGTTTAGCTACTTCCTTCCATGATGATTCAATTTTCGGAGACAAAACATTGAGGTACTCATCATCAATGGCGGCCTTGTCTGCCAAAAGAATTTTAAAGTGTGTCTTCAGTGAAACATTTTCTATGGCCCACAGGGGTTTATGGTATCAATGTATAGCAGTTAACTTATATTATTAACTACAGCCGCAACAAAGACAGACATTCGTTCATCATAAACAGCTCAACTAAAGATAGCAAAATCTCCATAGAAGGTAGTTTGTTCACTTGAACATAAGTCGTTTCCCGAACCTGGTCATTTACCTTTTGGTACCTCGTTGTTTTTAAGTTCCTCTTCCTTGGTTGATGCCGCCCCGTTTTGTTTGCTCTCCTCGTCAACTCCTGCATCTTGACGCCTTTCTGGTTCGGGTCCTGCTGCTTCGTCTCTCGATTTGCTCGTTACTGATGTAAGAAGGAAAACAGAGTGACCATCATTTTATTTTTTACCAATTGTTTTTAAACTGTCTAGTTTTTGTTTGACATACAACGAGGCCGTTTTAATTGCTCAGGCCTATTTATTTGTTTAAAGAGCTAAGTATGAGTACCATACCCATATATTTTGTTCTGAAAATACATCGTCTTAATCTAAATGCAGTTAGAAAGCACTTTTGAATAATAGAAAACTGTTTGTACACATTAATTTAGCTCACCCGGTACATTTTGGGCCAAATCAGTCAATCCGATGGCCTCCAATGCTCGTCTCAGCTTCTGAGCCGCTTCGTTGCGATCTGTCGTCTTTTCCCACCAAGTGAGTAGCATGTGACGGCTCTCTTCAGTGCTGCCTTCGTTGGTGGTTTGGATGTCCGCAATTGCTGCTTCTTCATATCCTAGGTGTTTAGCCAATTCCTTCCATGATGATTCAATTATCGATGACAAGTCCTTGACGTACGCTTCATCGATAGTGGCTTCGTCTGCCAAAATGAATGTTAAGTTTCAGTCAACATTTTTCAAATGCTTTCACCACGGTTTAAGTTATATCGTACCAGTTAACTTATGTACTATAGCTGCAGCAAACTAGACTCTTGTTCTTTAATAATAGCTCAAATTTAGATTTTTTTTTTACTTGAACATGTATTCCTAACCTCTTTCATTTACCTTTTGATACATCATCGTCATTCGGATCTTCTATGGGCAGCTCGAGAAAGATGATTTCATTCTTGTCAACACCATTCTCCTCAAGTGTGAGCAAGTCACAGAGCTAACAAAGTGAATAATGTAAGAAAGTAAATTACATGATCAGGAGAAACAGGGAGGATATAAGATGTTAATCATTCAAACTTCCAGCAAATTACGTTCGTTGAAGCCTTTCATAGTGTAAAGGGAGGGGTTGTGATTTTTTGAAAGTACTGTTTAAAACGTGAAAAGAATATGATATCTTGCATTCTACATATACCCTTTCTAAAATACCACAACGCGAAACTCTAGGTGTTGATATTTAAGACTGAACAAATTATCCGTACCGGTATTGTTAATGACGGTATACCTACCTGGAAGATTTCCCTGATGTACAGACGCTGATATCGTGCCTCCGCGCCGATCTTCTTCTGGATTACCTCTTTCAGAGATGAGACGGATGTCTCGGGATGGAGTTCGAAATAAAGTGTCTTGGGCTTTTGTGAGGAGGGAGTCCGGACAAACACCTGCAGTTTCTGTTTTACGTCTTTGGTATTGCTGTGAAAATAGGAAGAATAAATAGTTTTAGCATTGCGTTATTTTAAAATAGAACGGGATCTGTGAACAATTGGAAACTATAGTCAAAGTCACATCCACTGTCAAGAGTCTATGAAAAGTATTGCACAAGTTCACTCAACTTTTACACAAGTGCTGGAAAGAGTCAATGATTCAACAAATTCTTCGATATTAAGTTACAATAGTGACCCTCATTTGAAATGAATAAATGCCATTGCTGTTTACCTCTGACTTTCATGTGTTTTGATTGTCTTTGGATCCATCGTGTCGATGGTCTCCTTTTCCAAGAAAAAAAACCGACTGACGTCTACCACATTAATCGTCGATAGTTCAGTAGTTTCTACAAATGGTTTGGCGTGGCGAGCAAAGGAAAAGACCTCCTTTTTTGCTCAAGTGTGTACGTCAAACCGACCACAACACCTGCGAGGCAACAACATTAAATTACATTTGTGTGGCTGGAGTTTTCTTTCAGGAAGATGTTTTTAAGAAAAAAAAGCTCTTCCTTCAAAGGTTTACTTTTTGGTTTTCGCGTAATGAGAAGGCGGGTTGTCTGAACAGGATCACAGAGAAAAACGCCCTCTTCCTGAATCCAAATACTGAATGGTCCTTCGCAGCATTTTGGTATTTGCCAAGTTGAAGGAAGGTGTGAAGTTCACTCTCAGCGATTTTGGAGTTTCACGGCGATTAATTTTTTTAAATTTCTTTTTGTAACATAAAATTTGTTTACATTGCATATTACGCATCTAACAAAGAAAATCGAATTTTAGCATCTAATAATTGATCATAAATCGCGAATTATTTTCTGGCTGACCAACACAAAAAAAATAGAACAGACGCCCAAGTTGAAATCAAACGGTTGCTTTTAAGGTAAATATAACTGTTTTGGGATAAAAACAAGAGCAGAGGGTGCATAATTATGTACACATTACCATGGGTCGAGGGCTATTAAAGTAATGACTAATGATTTATTAACCGTGTATCGTTACACATTCTCAATGTACGTCGTTGGGCATCGGGACAACGCTCGGCCTCATTCATTGGTCAGTTGTTTGGGGAAAATCGATGGTTACTGTTTCTTTGCAATGACTGTCATAATCGCCGGAATCATGCGACGTTGACGACGCGTCGGCCGCACTTGGCACGAATGCTCAGAGGGTAAAACGTGCTGGCTTACAACTACTGAAGAGTCCTAGAAGCGCAAATGACAAAACTTTGAGTAAATGCTAGGAACTTGTACTAGAAGGTATAGTCAATGGTAAGTCAAATGAGTCAAGTATTCCATATCCGATGGTATGCTGTTAAGGGAATTGAAATCACCATCTGTAGGAAATAGTGGAACAATTATCCAAAATTGAGAACAAACAGGTCGGGCTCATGATACCGTGATGGCCGGGAAGCTCAGCACAAGTAAACTCATCGATTGTCCGATACAAATTAAATTTGGCCGAAAATATACAGAGTGTCGCGCGACATATGTCTTTGTGAGTGGTATGATTCCCGAGCGGAAGAAAGATCACTCGGCGTTGTTGACAAGTATTATTGCATTATAAATACTCACTCTCCGACAAACAAATTTAAACAACTCTTCTTGGTCACTCGGTTGTTAGAAAAACCAACCAGGACGATAGATAACATCTTCTTTAGTACAAATGCTCAGGATATCTTATCCAGTACGGGTATATATCAGAACCTTGGCTCCTATGAGAGTTTTAATGGTCAACATTTTTCAATGTGATTACAGTTAATTATTGTTAGGTTTTAAAAACAAATGTTATTTTTTTATAAAAAGCATTACCACCTGCTTTGTTAAAAGCTGATCATACATATATATCCAATTAAATCGTCTTCTATCACAATTCACAGTGCTCGATACATCTCTGTAGAGCTATACACATGCAATATTTTGATCATTACATTATTCAGGAACTGTTTCAAAACATTCACCCTGAATTGTGCGGTATAAATGTGTTTATTAGGTGCGTTAAACTTTCTTTAATTATTAAATAGATCAGCTTTAGCATTACTAAAACCAAAAAGTAATACAGATCATTTCATATTAACAAATGATATTTAATAGACACAGTTTAAATCCACTACTTCTTTAGGGGTGGTGATTGATGATATATCATGTGTGTCACTATGCCCTCTGACCATTTTAGTGTGGCTGTATTCCAATCTTATTTATTGGCCTCGAACTTTATAACTAGACTTTAACCTACGTGACGGACCACCAGAAACGACTCGTAAGAATTCTTACGAACTCATCCCATACACAGTGGCGTCACCAGACTTTTCAGTCTGGGGGGAACAGGGGGGCACCAGCATTTGATGTGGGGGGGGGGGCACTTAGGTGGATACGGATCGCCGTCCTGGGGGAGGGGTCTAAGGGGGAGGGGGTGAAAATTTTCGTAACGGAGGATGGGCTAGATGCAAAATGGTGCCACATTTGATGCTAAATTCGATCTGAAGATATGTCAAGAAATTGCTATTTTTTAGGTAATGATTTTAACAACGCGCAGAATTTTGCAGAGGATAGGGGGACACCAGCATTTGATTGGGGGGGGCACTCGGGGGGGGGGGGGCACTAGGTTTTCCAGGGGGGGGGCACGTGCCCCCCCCCCCCCCCCCCCCCCCCCCCCCCCTTGGCGACGCCACTGCCCATACAGAACACACTTTATTTAATTTTCTTGAAGTATTCGAAATTTAGAAAAGCAATCAAAACTAATTTCCTTTATTCATGTCGGAGTTGATTATAATTAGTCTCCTTCGATTAATATCTGAAGACTTTTAAACTTTGTAATCCAATTACTCTTCGATCTTCAATCTTCGTGGAAAGTCCTCGATCTGTAAATCATCTTCCCAATGTAAAAACGTCCTTTACCCATTTCTTTTTCAGGTCTAAAAAACTTGGAATAGTCTTCCATTATTCCTTAGCAGATATATTTTTTCAATTTTTATTTTTAAACGTACTATGAAGCACAATTCTCCACAATTACTCTAAGTGAATGTCGTATATCCAAACAAAGATTAAAACAGAATAATCAAGGCTAGTAACAAAGGCACGTTTGATGTTTCTCCAGATGGCCCCATTACCTAAGGTATGGTGAGTTCGTTTTTGGAATCACAGATGACTATAGTTCAATGACTACTCTGTTCTCTTCTTTGTAGTGTCTGTTCGTATTTTTTTCTGTGTCTTAATCTTCACATTAAAGTTAACTAGTTTTTAGAATTATCATTCTATAACAAGTCCCATTGGGTTTCTGAATGATCCTCAACTTACAAATACAATTCGTGATGCTTGAAGCTTCCAATGATTATAGTGTATGCTATTAAGGAGGAAATAAGTTCAGCCTTAACCTGAAACCTGAAAATGCAGCATATTTCTTAAGCAGACGTTCGGGCAACTGGTAGGATAAGACTAGTGTCAGCAAAAAACAAAGACTATAGCAAATAACGCCACAACATATGACAAGAGTTGACATTTCATTGTGTAAAACTGCTTAAATATTGGTTGATGACTGTCGTTTTGGATATTAATTAGCTAGCAAGGGGTAAAGTAGAAGAGTAATGTTTTTATTTTCCAAATTTAAATTACTTTGAAATAATAGACACAAGCTCAATCACTTCGTGTGGAATACATTTCTGTTTCGCGTTAAACGTAGAAGTTGAGAAAAATAAAATGTATTTTTTCCTGTACGCTTAACCATATCTAGAAAGTAATATTACAGCGTCCAGCACGATTTGTGACAGTGAGGACCCCCCATCTCCCTATACCGTTTGCACACCTTACACCATTTTTACCTAACACTTCCCCCTAGATTTCTGAAAAGAATTCTGGTAACACAATGACCAACACAAAAGAGGGGGGGGGGGGTCCTCTGTCACATATCGAACTACATAAATTATGTCGACCCCAGTCGTCGACTTTATTAATTGGTTTAGCGTATTTACTTTTTACATTTATTTTGTATCTGAAGGCACATACCAACTTCGTAGAATTAAAGTTATGCAGCATCGCCTGGAATATTTTTCTCGAGTCAAAAGCGCAACAAATATGGAATTACGAGGATTATCTGTGAGATATTTCGATGAGAGGCAGCGGCCAGCGTCGACGACTGGTATCAAATAATTTTAAGAGGAAAATAAATTGCAAAAGCATTAAATGATACAACTGCTCAACGATGTCCATTTAATGGACAGTCACTCGATTTTACTTCTAACGCATTCTGCTGGTAGTGACGCACATCAGTTTGACCAGATTAATAGTATTAAACGTTTGGAATTATTGCCCAGCAAATGTCCCGATATTTGGGTAATGCAGAAAAACGCACCACGTTAAGCATGCAGCAGTGAGCAGTTTTAAATATAGCCGAGGCTGAGGCTAGCTATCAAAACACGTAATAAAATATAAATCACTAAAACAAGGCTAAGATTATGTTGGAGTTTTTACATCTTTTTAATTGAATTCACTGAGTTTTGGAGTGCCTGGCTTACAGATTTACAGCTTGCAATGGGTTTCCTCTTGTAGGGAGTCCGGCAAATTTTTTTTCTAAAGAAAGAAATCTCAAGTTTTGTATCACTGAAAGCAAATTACACCACAAAATCAATGGCGTTTGAATCAGGCTCATAGGTGTTTGCCCTTTGGAGATACAACAATTTAAATGGCCAAATTTTGAGTTTCTATTCTGTAAGATTTACATCATTTACTTTTGGCATGTTTTATAAATCTTATTTTCAAAACCTATCGAAATGCTTAATATCATAGGAATCCCCATTAAATAAACAACAACTTGATTTTTTGAATCAGGTTTTTACCACTCATAACTAAAAAGGTACCCCCCCCCCCACCCGACCTTTGCACTGTCCTGGGACGCGCCGAGCAAACACCGCGATGCGACCAGACAATGCCAGACGTTCCGCCGTTACGCACGGGCAAAGCATAGTTCCGCTCCACACAACGGGATAAGTGTCCACGCATTATCACTGTTAATACCGCGGTACCAGACAAAGTCTGGCAATGGCTAATCCCGCTCCAAACAACACGGCAACACGGAACATGCGTGCATGATATCACTCAGTTCATCAAAATGACCATGAATTCTAGGATCATCCGATTTGAATCCAATGGCTTCGAAAATGTTAAGATCATGGCAAGAGGTAGGGAGTCCAGAGGTTTGGGCCGTATATCTGTAACTACGCAAAAGTAGTCAATTTCTAACCGTGCTAATACATGTAATAAGTATCCACATGGCTCTAAAAATAAAAAAATATATCCTGGTACCACGAGGAATATTAAAACATTCATTCAGAACTTTGCATTCATTTCGATGGATAAACGAATTCTGAAATCGCGCTTTCCATATCGACCATTTGCGCCAAACATTACCGTGTGAGCCGGAACTTTCATTTAAATCACCTTGTAAAATAAATCTACTTGATAAATCGTAATTGTTTTATCATATCTTTAGGAAAAAAATGGTACGGTCTAGTACACTCGATCGTACCCAGAAAGTTCAGACTTTTACTGAAACAGTGGCCTATAAAAAGAAATGATTAAGCTTGCCGCACCTTGCCGCAAATCATTTTTAAAGGTTGGGTACAGAGGCGAAACGAGAAAATGTTGTACAGCACTGCAACCAGACTTGTCTACTACCACATGTTATTGTACGCAAATAGGATTGGTGCCAGACTTATGTAGTCTGACACGCGGGAACAGTTATAACGCTTGCTGAAGCGCAGGCTAGGCGAAGATGCTACGTACGTGAGTACGTTCAATGCAACCATTTCCAGTTCATTCGTGCGTACATTGTATATGCGTTCGTTTCACGGAACCCACTACGGCAGAATCTCGAGGGTTTGATACGGTAAAATTTTTTAAATTAATTAGAATAGAAAACACATCAAAATGGGCGGTCTCGAGCCGGGCTCGACCGATTCGCCGAGGCTGGAAGGCTCCGAGGCCAAGGCCGAGGCCTTGCACCTCCGAAGCCAAGGCCGAGGCCGAGGCCATGAAAATCGGTCTCGAGGCCTTCAACACTGATATTTATCCTAAGTTTTAGTTAATGTAAGATAATTACCCATCCAGACTCCAACCGGTCTTAAACAAAGTGTTTTAAACCGGATACGCACACATTTATTCCCTTATTAGTACTTGTCGTAAGCAAGCCAGGAGTTATCCAAATCAAGTAGGTTTATTTGGTATAAAGGTTAATGTTGTGTCAGTTAAGTTGGTACAACTCTGTGGAATGTAAAATGGATTGGATAAGTGGACAATTGTAAATTGTTATCAAATATGTAAGCCGAAATTCCGAGATGATTTTATGACATACACAATGTAGCAAGACATCAAGGGAATGTGCTATTAATGTGAACGAGAAGAACAAAGTGTTTCTCTTGCGATTTTGAAATTATAATATAAGAATAAGAACAATTATTTAGGTCAGGCCTATGTTATGAATGTAAAATATGGTATGCTGGATGCAATATGCTGGCAGTGAAAATTGGGTGTAATACGAAATACGAAAGCACAGCCTGAAAGACACGCTGATTTTGCGTTGAAAGTTTGTCAACAAATTGAACACATTTAAATGATATTGAAACGATATCTCTATTTGTGGGCCAGTCCCGGAGACAAAAAGTTAGGGTCTTTAATTTTGTTTTCTTTATAAAGTCAGCCGACTTGAATGTTTATTGGAAAATGATCACAGAATACATTTGTATAGACAGGTTGAGTTTTCTTTTATGAAGATCTTTAAAGAAATCCCATACCTTTCTGTCGCAGGTTTACTTCTTGTTTTGCGGGTAATCAATGATGATGATGTCTTTCTCTCAGGGGAGTGGTAATCAGACGACGGTTTCCTGTATGGAAGCACAGAAAGAAACGCCTCCTTCCTACGCCTGCTGACTTTAGTCTTCCTGCTGACGAGTTTGGTGTTGGAGTGGTCGTACACGACGGCTGTTGCCTTAATGTAAGCATCCAAATCTTGAATCGTCTTTTGCGACATCTTCGGTATTTACCGTGTTGACTCACAGAAAGGAAAACCAACCAGACGTTGTAAGAAGTCCATATGTAGTGGCATTCAGTGCCCTACTGCGATGGATTGTATGCAAATTAGCTATAGAACCTACGCCTCATAAGCAAACACACTTCACTGTAACTAAGATGTACTTATCGTTTCGGTAATGAACCATTGAAAGGTAGAGCAGACTACACTTGACCTTTATCTTTGGTGGATTTTCAAATCACGAATGTCGTCTCCAGCTGCAGCTTCGTCTCTGAAAATCATTTTTGGATTTTTTTTTCAATGTCAACGGCAAATGGATATTCTTCAAAGTTTGGCTTCGTATTCTAATATTTTGTTGTTGATGATGAAGCAGAACAAGAGCACGGATTGAGGCTGATTCTCCTTAGTCAAGGGGATTCAAACTCTCCCAAAGACAAAACGGAACCGAAGCCGTGTACTGGAAACCCATGATTATTTGACTTTATCTAGAAAGGTAATCAGTAAACATAGGTGCCGTAAACACTTAAGTTTTGGACTTTTGGAACATTGTGTAAATAGATAAGCGGCCATGAAAAATATGGGCATTGTCAGACCGCACGTATGCTGCTTTATACATGGACGACAACGACCACAGCCAGGTATTACCAGACACTATACAGCGACATGTATTTGTAGAACATGTCGGGAGAGCAGTTTATTAAAATAAAAAATCAAAGAGGAATAACATTTTAGAAAAAAACCTGTGTATCAGGTAAAACGTTTGGAAGACCGCATTGGCATTAACAAAATCAAAACGACTGTGACAGCAGGCCCGTGCTATATACAGTTGAAAATGATCCTAGGTGAAATAATATAAAATCAACGATTTCAAAGAAACATATTTTCTATTTTTTTTTTAAATATTTATTACATGTAATGAAATTAGTGGTATATTCAGGGGGCAATATAAATTATAGTCGGCCATCTTGACTACGTCATATATACATGTTACCCAAAAGGGATTCTGGGTAATTTTGATGGTCCACTTTTGACATTTTGTAGGGAAATCAAAATTTCACAACCGACAATACATATAATAGTAGTCCCCTTCCCACACTACCGTCAAAGAGGGGTGGGGGTCCAAAAGCATCCTACTTGAACAGCGCCTCTAAATTCTGAGATGTTTTTTTTACCACGGTCTTACCACCCTCATTTTAATTATGCACCGGCCAAGTATTTTTATGAACGACATAAAAAATTGGGGACCCTTTTCAATTAAAACAAATATTCCAATTCTGCTCCCGTCCCGAACGCAAAACCTGGGCCGATTTCAAGAAATGCTAAAACGCGTCTTAAATCGCAATTTGTCCAAGGAACATTGTACTTGTCCAAGGAACAATTGTACTAAGCGTAAAATGTGTTCAATGCGTCATAACTTTTTATGCAACACAGTCGGACTCGTTTTAATATATCTGTCATAGATTATCCTATCCTATCATATCATATCATATCCTATCTCTAGACTTGTCCCAAGTCTTGGTTTTTTTTTATCGCCTAATATGTCCTAAGATGAGTTGTAAGATACATGTAGGAAGAATCACGCTCTATCTGTGCGAATGGGCAAACAACGCTGATTGAGTGTTAAGAATGAATATTATGCAAAGCTCATCGACTGTGCTCAAGCACCAGGTAAGATTAACCAACTCTGGGTTTCTGAACTCACATGAAACTAGCCTATACGTAAACCTAAATGTAGCGAGGTGCTATTGTATAATTATAGAGGCAAGGAATATGAGGCGTGACTCCGGGTGGGCCCTACTGCTCCACATGTGGGTGGAGCAAGGCTGAATTCTAAGCTCTGCCCATTAAGGTTGTTAACCGTGCAGTAGTCACTAGTGCGTTTACTGACAGACCACTCGTAACTCAGACTTGGGCCAAGTCTAACCGTTGAGTGGGTGCTGTTGCATGGAGCTCATAGTCGTCTGCCGAACTTGGTTGTATTCGGGTGTCTGCAATGAACAGCGCCACGAGTGTCGGACAGTGCTCATAGTTAGTTTCTGTGGGAGTCCGTGACATTGTAGGGCCCATGTCGTATCCTATCTATCATCCTCAAAACAAACGATGCATTGTCTGATGCATTCTGGGGAAGCTCCTGTTAATGATGGCGTTTTTGGAAAATGTCTTTGGAGGCCAGACGCCCGTCTCGGCCAAACAGATTCCGGAGGCTGTGTGTCTTCTCTGCGAAAACTTCGTTTGTGATCTCTGGGGGAAAAAAAAAAGAAAGACATATGAAAACAAGCAGACATGAATCCAATATTTATTATCACAGGAATTAAATTAGATTGGACATTCGCCGTGTTCGTCCATGCACAGATGGGATGTTAACCCCCACATAAATCGATGTTGTCAGCCGCATTGTCCTCCTGTCGGGAAAAGTAATGCGTCCGTCGGCAAATTTGCAGGGATGACCCATTGTCTGATCTAATGCCTTTGACTGTCCGCTTTGAACAGCGCACCCTATAGGATCAGGGAGACACTTTTCGATTTTAAAGAGGCCAGGGTGACCGGGTGACAAATCCTTTTTACCTTTCAACAGGCATGTCTTGTCGGCAAATTTGTAGTCAACCAACCCAACCCCAAATCGCTCTTTTCACACTTCCGCCATGGGCATGCAGAGCCTCGATCTGGCAACTTTACACAATAAATATAGCCGGTTCAGTGATTCCCGTGTCGGGGTTCATCTCACTGAACCGGCTATTGTTATTGTGTAAAGTTGCCAAGATTGAGGCTGTGAATGCCCAATGGCGGAGTGTAAAAAGAGCGAATTGAAAGTGGTATAGCAACGTCCTCCTGAAAGTTGCTCTATGTTGCAATGGAGTGGAGGCATCATTTCGACTATGGCGATGGGCGTCAAGATTGCTTTCAGGGGTGATAATGTTTTGAGGGATTTGATAACCAACAAAACTTTGAACAGAAATGTGTGAATTGGATGAATCGAACTTGGATTTGATGAATGCCTTGATCACCTGTGAGAGTGGGTTTTTTCTTCTTTTTTTTTTAAGAGGAAGATTTATTGTGTGTGCCTCGGGGAGTTATGGTGAGCTCGTAGCCCAGGTTGGACGCCCAGACTTCATTGCATTCTCCCTACGTACGTAGTGCAGTAGGGGAGTCCACCTGGGCTAGCTCTGTTCCCCTAGTAAGAAAAGAAAGGATATACTGCTCACGGTAAAAAAATGTAAGCGCAAGTATACATAATTGATAAAGAGCGTCCGAGTATAATGTGGTGTCCAGCCCCCCCCCCCCCCCCTTTTTTCGAATGTCTACGGCCGGGCAATTCGGGCGTTTCATGTGCCACCAAGAGTTTGCCACGGAAAGTCGATTTTTCCTAGTGCATCGTGGGAGATGGTCGACAAATTCACAGCGCGGGACATTTGAATTTGTTAGTTTTTTTCCGGTCAGTAGGTTCGTAAGCGTATGATTCGAATATAAAATTGCTTTTTTTCTTTTGTTTGTATCAATATGGTGGTTTTTTTAGGACGCTATACTCGACTTATAACCACTTAGCTAAAGTTGTTTAATGACTCTCATTCAAATGGGCCTGGTTTTGTCGACCGTAATTTGAAAAACTGACTCTCCATGGCAAACTATTAGTGGCGCTCTGCATTGTGAATCGCCAAAATTGTAGGATTTGGGTCATCCCCCATCCCCCCCCCCACTCGCCATTACAGATTTACGACACTGGCCGTCATTGCACTCGCGTGGTCACGATTCTAATCATGCCACCGGCTGACGTTAATGTGACATTGTATTATAATGGTATCATTTTCTAGACTAAGCGTAAGTACAAGAAAAAATGCATTTTCCCACGCTAGCTAAAGGAGCTGAATTAGAATCAGACAAACAATATTCCCTCGTAAATATTTTGTAAACGGGTCTGTAGTTTGATATAAATATAATGAGGTGGTGGAAACTTGCTAGAATTTCAAGTTTTTCGATATGTCAGTGCCGGCCGAAAGACGCGCGACGCGAAACAATTGATGAGACAGAATAAGGACGAGCTTGGTATATAAAGGTTAATTGCTCGCACTGACTCTGAATAGTCAACTGCTCCGTACATAAGAATGATTGTTGAAAAGAATTACGTAACAGCATTCATGTGTATAGCGCTATGCTGGTGCGTCTTTCGTGCAGCTATGAAACACAAAGTAACTCTCCCACTGCGGAAATAAGGATTATGTTTAAACGCAAAGAGAAAAGCAAACACTGAAACAGCCTAGTTGTTAAGCTGTCTGACAGCGGACCCAGGGTTAGGGGTTCGAATCCGCTTGGTGTCATTTTTTGGGTTTCGATGCCTGCTGTTCTGTCATTTAAGAGTATTAATTTCCCGTCGTCATTTACCAACAGCAGTTAGCTCGGTCGGTCGGTAAGCTGACTCACAAGTTGGGACTGTCTGCGAAGTCCAGGTTGGCGTCTGCGTATAGGTACGGGGTTCTTTTGCTGACTCGGCAGCAAGGCTTAGGGTGCCACCTCGTTTCCTCCCTTTATGGTGCCTGACTTTCGAGTTACATGGATGGACAGGGAAGGAGGTGTGGTGGGCCGGGTACCGAGTCCCGGAAGAGTTCTATATGGAAGTCGGTAAGGGGCTCATTGAGTTAGGGTCATAAGTCCGACTCCTGAAGACTTGGCCATCGTCACATAACTTTTTGTTTTATTTTCTGTCTTTTCTAAGAATGGTTAATTTGTTATATTGAGAGCTTGTACTGTAATCGTTCGAAATTGATTTTTTTAAATTGCTCAAAAATACAAAATTCAATCCAGCTATAATATTTTTATTTCATTGTCGCAAAACTGCATGTACATGCTCAGTACCTTTGCGCATACCTTGTTCAGGCCTGTTCCCAGATCCCAGACTGCGGGGGGGGGGGGTCTATAAATCCTATAGTGTGGATCTTTGTATATGCGAGCGCGAAGCCCTAAAGGCGTGGGTTACGGAAACGCTTAAGAGCCCCGGGAAATGTTTGGATTGCAGATGCTCTGTAGCGCAAATATAAAAATTGTAGCTTGACTCTCTATCGAAATACGCCCTCGTTATTTTGAGTCGTCACTAAGAGTCAATTCGTAACTGCGTGCGAGCGAGCACGTGCTTGTGATTTGCACAGCTGTAGCTGTCAACCCCCGTATATAAAGCGACTTCGCGCGGCAGCTTGTGCCGACATGACAGAATGTACAATCTTTTGCCATGGGTTTCAGAACCTGATTTAAGCTACGCGGAGTTTTTGAGCAGCGGTGTTTATTATTTACATTCTCCACTTTGTTCTGATTCCCTCTTCCTTTTTCCCCTTCCTTCTCCATTCTTCGGAACACTGGTGCCTAGGGCCTACGAAACACTTAATCCGGGCCTGGCTACCGTGCTGTAGACCAGGCCATATCTGATGTATTATGTGGGAGACTTCCATGCCCTAAAAGAGGACGAAGCAGCAGCCTGTCCAGCTTTTGATGTGGGGGGGGGGACCGCACATCGGGCCCGAAATGTAGACATGTTGTTTTCTCCGGACACTTTCCTTCCGCAAGTCAAAAAGCTGGGGGGGGGGGAGTATTCATCTTCCAAATAGAGCGGTCTTCAAAACTGACCATTACTATGCATACTGCATATTATATGGACGTTATCAAGGCGCATTGTTATGGTTGTTGAGCGGGTTTTCTTTGATGGGATTGATGTCAGAAAAACTCTATAAACAATTATTTAAATCATTGCTGACAAAAACAATGTCAACAAATCCGCCAGCGGGGGCAAAGTGCCCCCCCCCCCCCCCACCCGCTGGATACACCACTGGTACGAAGACTTTTCAACTACATTGGTGTGATTGGCAGATACACACAATGTGAAATTGAAGACCTTCCGTACATAATGAGGGATAAAAACACCTGATGTGGCGTTGTGAACGAGATCTCGTTTGCGACTGCGATGATGATGATGATGAATAATAAAAGAAAGGTTCTACTGCTAACGGTGACCAAGTGCTGGTTTTCCGATGTCACGGAGGGCTTCATCCAGCTCGGTCAGCGCTAGACCCTCCTTGGCCTCGCTGTCCAACCATCGCTCCAGGTCCAGCACACATCGCCCCCGTGATGTCCCGGGTGCGCTGGAGACGACTCCTCGCTGGCAGAGACTGCCGACGCTCGTAGAGAACGGACAACAGTTTACGACATTCTGTCAAAGATTTGGCATTAATTAAAAATTGGTTTGCAAAGCACCATTGAAAGCAGGCAAACGCATGCGGTGACGCATTTCTGAATGGGTCCAATGCTGACTTTTGGTTTAATTAACTTCTGCCAGATTAAACGTAAAACCTTATTAAAAAAAAAGCACACGCATTCTTGTTCCGTTACTTTCGGGAACTACACACGTGTTGTCAAATGGTAATATGGGGACCAAAGACGCTATGGGGTAACCGAAAGTCCCCATAACTTGGTCTTCATTGCCTTATCAATAAAAGACCTCTCCACGACCCGATGACGGCCCGCTCACCAGCACGCACACGCACCGTACACAGGCAAAGAAGTGGGGTACTTCCTTTGTTCGTGCACTAAAATTTTGCAATCTCGCTCACTAATTTCAAAATGCTCTTATTTTTACCAGAATTAATTTCCTGGGCTAAAATTTGGACTTCAAATTCCTTTTCTAAAACTTGTCCATTTGCGACACATCAACCCACCTTTGAAATTTCTAGTTTTGGAGTAAAATCCATATATCTATTTCGTTAAAACTTGTGGGGTACCACTGTAGTACCCCACAAGGTCACAAAATGGACTTGTGGGGTACCTCCCATTGTTCCGGTACCCCATAAGGCAGTGTTTATACACGTACACGTCTCTAGCACCTTGGGGTTTATGGAGTACCACTATTGCTCGACCCTAATTTCCTTCTTTTGTTCTGCTTTGTCCCCTTAGAAATCTCAAAACACATAGCACTTATGGATATGGGGTACTTCAATTTCTAAAGACAGACTTGCGGGGTACCATTGTCCCTATTGTTGCCCCTTGTTCCCGGTACCCCATAAGTGTCAATTTGTAAGAGCACTTGCATGTTTGTTTATGGTGTAAATCAAGGATATTCTTTTGTTCCTTTTCCCTTTTTTCCTTTGTTCGTACCCTAACTTTTTCGCAACAGCTGTCGTTGGTTTTACATAGGCGTAGCCAGCGTTGGGGGGGGGAACCCTTTTTTCTGAACAAGGAGGGGGAGGTAAGGGGGGGGGGGGGTATTCACCCCCCAAATGTTTTGAAAAGACTGCCCTTTTTCCATTCAAATGCCCTTTTTTTCATCACCGCCTACCCCCCCCCCCCCAATAATTTGTAAAGAGCGTCCTCTTTTTTAAGAAGTGCCTTTTTTTCTGAACAAGCGCCCTTTAGAAAAAAAAATGGGTGCCCTCTTTTAAGGCATATTTCGTTCCGGGTGCCTTTTTTTATTTCACACCTGTCTTTCCCTGATCCTGTTCTCTACGTTTATGTGTTAGGCTGTTCTCTACAAGCTTAGGTTTATATGAACAGCCCATACTCTTCACCCTAATTTAATATATTTAGTCATTGTACTACATCGTTGTATTATTATTTATTTAATCTATACAATTACCTTCTTTTTATTTGAAAACTTAGTTTGACTTATTTATGGAAAGTATGGAAATAAATTTTGCCTTTGAATTGAATATTGTCCGTTAGCGTGTATAATCGTCGGTTATGAACAGCGCCCCCATCGACGAATGTGCAGGTGCCCTTTTCAAAAAAAATTTACCCCCAAATAAAAATGACCGTGCTACGCCACTTTTTTTGTACACGTTCTCTAATCGAGGTCGTCCTCAATTTGGTTCCTATCCTCGATTCACCGATGATGTTGCACGTGTGTGTCCTCGATTTACACCATAAACAAACGCAAAACAACTGACCTTCATCAGATAGCTCACTCGACAAGATGTTCAACTCATTGTCATTGATTACACTGGCAGAGCAGATCGTAGAAACGATGATGACAATGTTTGCGAGAAGCATTCCAAGATGGTATTCTTTCGGTCTCAGTTGACTCTTCGATCTTCGCATTAGGATGCTTTCCATTGTGTCTTTAAAGTTGAAACCAGTCCTTTCACCAGCTTCAGTGCATCTCTTAGTTTAAACTTGTTGGCTCGACTGCGTGAGCGAACGTGTAACGCCCATAGACCATAGATATCGAATAAAAAGACATCGAACTGGTAACGCCCGCGCAAAGCGCATTCGACGCCAAACGCGCAGAGACGGTCACACGCGTGGCAACCATGAGCTCCAAATTCAAGTCAGATATGCTCCGTATCAAATCATAAAATATTTTGGTAGCTTGGTGTATTCATGATTTTGCAGACCGGCGGGGCGGGCGGGGGGGGGGGGGCATGCGGGAGCGTTGAATACAGTTTGACTGATTTCAGTAGATCCATCATCCGAGGGTATGATCGGATGGAGGCCGTAGCCACATTTCCAAAGGAAAAGGAAGCCTTGTCCCAACTTCGAGAGGCCGGTTGAGGGGGCCCTGAAAGAACGGTTTGTGCGGGGGGGGGGGGGGGGGGGCTACTGACGCGGCAGTGCGCAGAGAATTACGTAGATTAGTGGTCGATCACCCTAAATCATCTTTCTTTGAAATTGGAAACCTTGCCCTCAAGCTGTTCCAAGATGTGAATATACCCTCTGTAGATAAAGTTTGGCATGAGCAGGTTTGATTTGTCGAGCTTGCTGAATATGACCTTAACGAGGTGGAAGCCAAGGATTCGATTACCATAAAGGTACTTAATAACTTGGTTGAAGCCAAAAGACCCCCACTTCCATGTTGGACAACTCGATACAGCAGCAAGCTGTCATGTTGCAACAACATGCTGCAACGGCCGACCGCCTTAACCGTCTGACTATACAGTTATGGAGAAGTAGAGCTTGCTGAATATGACCTTAACAAGGTGGTAGCCAAGGCTTCGATTAACATAAAGGTACTTAATAACTTGGTTGAAAGCCAAAAGGCCATCACTTCGATGTTAGACAAATTGATAAAGCAGCAAGCTGTCATGTTGCGACAACATGCTGCAACGACCAACCGCCTTAACCGTCTGACTATACATTTATGGAGAAGAAACCAGGGGGATGCCCAGATCAGACAAGTGGTGTACTTTCTGCAATCGCGCGGGTCATGCATCTTATTTTTAACCAGAAATCAACACAACAAATACTTTCTTACAAAAGGTTCAAACAGCCCTACTTCATCAACCAAATACTGTATAAATAAGCAAGATGACAAAAGTGGATACAAAATATTTATTACAACTTTATTTCATACCTCAAACATATGTCCATCAACTGATTAAAAGATAATGAAACCTGTTGTTACAATAACTCCTGCACTGACACTCACTCTCGGGCGATAAACAGTTGGACGTGAAAACAATTCCTATCAAATTAAAATCAACTGTATTAAATGATTTTCAGTATTAAACTGGATTGATCTTTTTTTTACACTTTGCTATTCGTGTCCGATATAAGGGGGAAAAGAACAAATATTTCCCACAATTAAAATCTATTACAACAATTCATCAGACCTGTCAAAAATACCCGTCCAATGTTTCTCGTCAATACATGTAACCGGTACTTAAACTCAATAAACCCAGTATTTCGTAGTTAAAACACTAAGTGCAAATATTCTCCATGTATCACACAGCATCTAACCTTGCTGAGCCATGTTGGATGATCTACAGACTCATCAATCATAACTCAACTTTCACTTGGTTTGTGTTTCTTATTTAGTTATCATCATCATTCGTCCCCTTAATAACTTTGAATATGGATCGAGTTAAGCGATTGATAAAACAAATATTAAAACCTTGAGTGAGTGAAAATATGATCACTATCATACAAGTTATAATAGGCCTATATGATAAATATATAATATCATGTTCAAAACGTGTAAAAGTTGAAGGTTTACAGAAATATTGCGATATATGCAGACACCGTGTTTTTGTATAAATCAGTTTCCAAGAAAGCATAACTTTCAACTCTGACACAGCTCCCTTGAAATCTTTGTAGAATCTTCATCACTAGTAACAGCTTTAAAAAAAATCAATCTCAGCTTCTTTTCAATATTGATGTATAACAAAACCTGGTGTAAACCCAACAAAATCTGACTTGTTCCGAAGTGAAAATGAGACATCTGAGTGACATAAGATGCATTTACACAAAACAATTGGTTGAGAAGTAAATGTGGATCTTTAACAGTAACTGTTTCAGAAAGCAATTTGTATCATCAATATTAAATATCTGATAAAAGTATTAAATTATATAACTTACGAGGCGAAGGCACAGGTAAACATGACATGCGCAGTTTACGCATCCAAGTGACTGGCTGCAATGGGTATACTGTCAAAGGGAGTTGACTAATAATACATTGAAGACCGACCGCATTAATCAGTCGGCCTCTGTCCAATATATAAAAATACACATTGAATGGTATGTAAATATTTAAATCAGAGAGACTTATCTCAGTAATGAAGAATCAGTCGCATACAAAAATGAACGGTTGTGGTATTAAAACTAATATAAAAGGTAAAAATATGTACACTTCAAACTTGCAGTTCGATTTCTCATGAAACAAAATGGGTAACACAAAGATATGTACAAGTTAGAAACAGCATGAACCTTTTTTTTCAGGAAAATCTTGAGCTTTGTTACTGATTCCATGCCATACTCTCATTGTGCCACAGATGAATATTCTAATATATTCTCTACTGACTCAAATATTACCTTATATTTCATACTGAGTCAAATCTTAACAGGCTTACAGCATTTCAGCGGGGACATGACCCGGTGATGAGATACATATGCATATACATTTATCCAGCTGAAAGTATTTCTATTAGGCTGTTCACCAACAAGGCTTTGCCCATTCAAACAGCGGAAGTCTCTTTTCACTATTACTTGTATTTTATTAATTTTTTTTGGAAAAAAATGCCTCATCCATGGATGACAGGTTTCAATATTTTGACTTATGAAGTTGAATATTCTTATGATGATTCAGTAACTACATGATCAACTCTGAACAATTTTCAAAGATTCGATGCAACAACTATTTCCAAAATTCTACAAATCATTGAAAAATAAGGAGAAGCGCCTTCAGATTAGCGTGAATTTCATTAAAGCGTATTTTTATATCAATAAGAATACCCGATATATATATTACCTATTAATTATTGTGAGATATTGGGTAGCTTGATTTCGAAAGAATATTGCGTCATTTTTCAGCTTGTTTCCCGCGCGTTTCAATTATAATGTAGTTGACATCGCTCCTACAAAATGACTGGATCCAATAGAGTGCTTCGTTTCCTGGGATTGTTTGATCGATTCAAGTGACTCATCGTTTCCCTGACTATGACTCCAACTGGATGACGTGTGACCCCGGACCTTACTCGTGACTCGGAGCCTGACTCGATCCAGGTGATTCGTGAATTGGCCATGGGATCGATTCAAGTGACTCGTATCCGTGACTCTGACTCCAACTGGATGACGTGTGACTCAGGACCTTACTGGTGACATGGAGCCTGACTCGATCTAGGTGATTCGTGAATTGGCCCAGGGATCGATTCAAGTGACTCCTATCTGTGACTCTGACTCCAGCTAGATTACGTGTCACTTGGGATTTACTTGAATTACAGACGTGAGTTCGAGACTGACTCGATACAAATGACATTTAAATTGCATCATATGCTCGGATCGTGCGCATTCATCTTATAGGCTATTTGGGCATGCGCATAACAGATCTCAACGCAGATATACATTGGACATATAGTCATCTTCAGAAGACCCAAAAAAAACTCCACTTCCCCATGTCTCAGATATGTGTCTCTTATCATCTTCTGTCAACGAACAATCGCCCGATTTCAGGCTTCTAACATGTTTCATCTGTTTCAGGTAGCGAGCCCATGTTTGTGCAGAGCCACTCAAAGACTCATTTCCCTCAAGGCTGAGGGATTCTAGAGCTGGCATTCGACTTACTGCTGCAGCAAGGTGCTCAATGTCAGTACTCTGTAGTGAGCATTTATTCAAATCCAGCTCCTGAAGTTCCGTCATGTTTTGTAAGGGTGGAGTCCATATTGCTGCGGAACCACCCAACCCATCAATGTCACAAAGGGTCAACCTGACTAAATCTCTCCGATTACTAAATGACTGTAATATATCCGCCATACCCTCGCCGGTTAGTGAGAGCCTCTGAATACTTAGCCGTATGCCGTTATCGAATTGTTCAACACGACACTCTTGAGCGGACCTATCGCGACTGTCAATGCCATAATTTCTCGGAACACGTACAAACTTCCTAAAGAGACGTGCCACAAACGTTTTTGCGCTAAGACCCAAGTCCAAATTTCTTGAAAGGTTAAGATCGGTCAAGTTCGGCATCTCCCCAACAGATGATGCTATATATGGTAGATCTTGTTCATTTATGGCACATTTCGATAAATTGAGTGATTTCAGGTGAATCATCTTCCGCAAACTAGCCGCCCACGTCTTGGCGTTACCACCCAATTCCTTATTGCGTGAAAGGTTAAGATCGACCAAGTTCGGCATCTCCCCAACTGATGATGAAATGTGTGATAGATCTTGTTTATTTATGCCGCATTTCCATAAATCGAGTGATTGTAGGTGAATCATATTCAGCAAAGAAGCCGCCCACGTTCCTGCGTGACCACCCAATCCCTCATTGCCTGAAAGGATAAGATGGGCCAAGTTGGGCATGTCCCCAACTGATGATGCAATATGTGATAGATCCTGTTCGTTTAAGTGGCATTCCCATAAATCGAGTGATTTCAGGTGAATCATCTTCTGCAAACAAGTCGCCCACGTTCCTGCGTGACCACCCAATCCCTCATTGACTGAAAGGCTCAGATGGACCAAGTTGGGCATGTCCCCAACCGATGATGCAATGTGTGATAGATCTTGTCCATTTATGTCGCATCCTAATAAATCGAGTGATTTCAGGTGAATCATCTTCAGCAAAGAAGTCGCCCACGTTCCTGCGTGACCACCCAATCCCTCATTGAATAAAAGGCTAAGATTGGCCAAGTTGGGCATGTCCCCAACTGATGATGCAATATGTGATAGATCTTGTTCATTTATGTCACATTCCCATAAATCGAGTGATTTCAGGTGAATCATCTTCTGCAAAAAAGCCGCCCACGTTCCTGCGTGACCACCCAATCCCTCATTGAATGAAAGGCTAAGATTGGCCAAGTTGGGCATGTCCCCAACTGATGATGCAATATGTGATAGATCTTGTTCATTTATGTCGCATTTCCATAAATCGAGTGATTTCAGGTGAATCATCATCTGCAAACAAGCCGCCCACGTTCCTTCGTGACCACCCAATCCCTCATTGAATGAAAGGCTAAGATTGGCCAAGTTGGGCATGTCCCCAACTGATGATGCAATTTGTGGTAGATCTTGTTCATTTATGTCGCATTCCCATAAATCGAGTGATTTCAGGTGAATCATCTTCTGCAAACAAGCCGCCCAGGCTCCTTCGTGACCACCCAAGTTCGAATTCTCTGAAATGTTGAGATCGGTCAGGTTTGGCATTTGACGTAATGATGCAGCAAGGTGTTCAATGTCAGTGCTTTGCAGTGAGCAATCACTTAACTCTAACTCCTGAAGTTCCGTCAGGTTTTGCAAGAGTGGGGTCCAGATAGCTGCAGAACCACCCAGACCACAAATGCCATGAATAGTCAATCCGACTAAATCGCTGCGATTATTGAATGGCTGCAGTACATCCGCCAAATCCTTGACAGTGAGTGAGAACCCCTGAATGCTCAACTCTATGCCATTACTCCATGACTGTACACGCCACACTTCAGGGTAACTACTGAAATCACAATCCACCAGATTCCGCATGCGACTTACTGATTCAGCGATATATTTCAAATCGCGACTGTAAATGCTACAGTGTTTCATGTCAAGCTTCTTTAAGTGAATCATCGACTGCAAACTAGTCGCCCACGTTTCAGCGTTACCACCAAATCTCTCATTGCGTGAGAGGTTAAGATCGGTTAAGTTGGGCATCTCCCCAACTGATGATGCGATATATGGTATATCTTGTCCATTGACGCCACATTCAGATACATCGAGTGATTTCAGGTGAATCATCTTCTGCAAACAAGCCGCCCACGTTCCTGCGTTTCCACCCAATCCGATATTCCCATAAAGGTTCAGCTCGGTCAAGTTTGGCAGCTTCCCAATTGATGATGCAATGTCTTCTACGTCTCGCGGGCCTAAGCGACATCTATGTAAACTGAGTTTTTCGAGGCATTTCATCCCTCGCAACTGGACCGCCCAGTATTTTGCCGTGCCTCTCAAATCACTCATTCCAAGGCTTATTTCAGTCAAGTTACCCCCATTACGAAATGATGACAAAATTGTATTAACATTGCTCCCAGTTAGTGTGCATTTATCGAAATCCAATACCCGCAAATTTTTCATTGTGGTCAAATGCAAAGCTACGACTTTACTCAACCTTGATAGTTTACACGCCTCTAGATGAACTTCACTTACTTTAGCGAGGTAATCTACTCCTGAGAGCTCTGTGTGTTGGGCAACATGCTGCAGAAACCACACGAGCGAGTTCATTGAGTCGTTGCTATAGTCATCTATCCGCATGGATTCAGTGAAAAACGACTCGATGAAATCTACTGATAACAAAGCTCTTGACTGACTTTCAAAGTAGCAATTTAAAGCCAAAACCTTCACTGTCTCGGTTTCGATATCCTCATCATGCAGATTCTTCTTGTTCAGCATCCGCAATATTTGACTTGTGCATTGTTGATTGTTGCCGCAGCAGAAGCGCAGCATGTACTCGAAATTCCGAGGATCGCCAAATTTATCAAGAATCTCCTGAAATTCCCCGTCGCCTTTGCTTAATAGACTCTGGCAGTATTTAGCTGCACAATACTCTTGAAGTGTCTTATGGGTGAACTGCACGTTATTGTGCGTGGCGCGCCACTTCATGACCCTCTGGCTAGTGAAAATACCCGCTTGAATTGCTTTATCAAGTGCACTCTTTTCAAACTCTCCCTCTTGAAATGAAAGCCTTTGCTCTGGGGAAACAAGCCCTTCTAAAGCGACTTTGCTGATTGAAATCACCACTTCCGATATTGTTTCTTCCGGTATTTCAGGCATTTTTCTTTGAAATATGTATCTAATTGCCTCACTGAAAAATCTTGATAGAGTATCGGGTAGTGTTTCCACTTCCCTCCATATTAGGCACATTAGCAGGAGTATCATGGGACTCCTTGCTAAATCAGACAGGACATCCGATGACTGAATCCCATCAAGATTCCCTCAGCCTCATCAAGTTTTGCATGGAAAAAAATTCTCACATACTGCCCAATATCTTCCATCCCAAATCCCAAAACCTTCGCATGGGTGAAAGGTTTTTCAATGAGAACATCCCCCTCTATGTCTTCCTGCTCTAATTGCAACTCTGTAGAAATATTACTTATAATATGTTCCATGTCGTCATCAACCCACTGTCTTAACCGAACGTAGTTACCTCTTGTAGTAAAACAATCTCTTAATTCACTCCCGCACTGATCAGCAGCATCACTCGGACTGGATTGCGCTCTTCTCATCTCGGCTGTTAAAAGAAAAGAGGCAACATCAGGTGTGTATTTTGCAGCAGAAATGCAGTAAAAAAGGGGTTCGTGAAAACCTCGTGTGACATTTTTTTAAATGTGTTGTATTGGCATTAATTTGTCTTTTCTGTAAAACGTCTTTGTTTGAAAATGTGTCTACGCTATGTTATGTCTCAAATCTCCTTCCGAGAAATGCTCTTGGTAACTATTTCATTCTAAGTGTTACGGTGGTCTGCTATAGAAGTTTGTCTTCTGCGTGGTAAAAGATGAAAGGACACTGACGTTTTGGTCATCTGCAAGCAACTACATATGTGACAACCATCTTGTAAAGTATACGTACTGAGTAGCGGGCCGTGAACATTTAACGCTTGGGTAAGAGTCCTCAATTGGGTATCATATATAAAACTTTCAATAACAGGATGGTAGCAAAAATAATCGATTGAATGAGAACATCCCCCTGTATGTCATTCCGCTCTACTCTGTAGAGATATTACTTATAATATGTTCCATGTCGTCATCGACCCACTGTATTAACCGAACGTTACCTGTGGTAGTATACCAAGCTCTTAATTCACTCCAGTACTGATCAGCAGCATCACTTTGACTGGATTGCGCTCTTTCCATCTTGGCTGTTAATAGAAAAGAGGCAACATCAGGTGTGTATTTTGCACCAGAAATGCCTTAAAAGGGGGTTCATGAAAACCTCATGTGAAAATTTCTTAAATGTGTTTTATTGGCATTAATTTGTATGTTCTGTAAAACGTCTTTGTTTGAAAATGTGTCTACGCTATGTTATGTCTCCAATTTCCTTCCGAGCAATGCTCTTGGTAACTATTTCATTTTAAGTGTTACGGTGGTCTGCTATAGAAGTTTGTCTTTTACGTGGTAAAAGATGAAAGAACACTGACGTATTGGTCATCTGCAAGCAACTACATATAAAGACCCTTTGCATGACAACCATCTTGTAAAGTATACGTACTGAGTAGCGGGCCGTGAACATTTAACGCTTGGGTGAGAGTCCTCAATTGGGTATCATATGTAAAACTTTCAATAACAGGAGGGTAGCAAAAATAATCGATTGAACCATGCACTCACTTGTCTGTGTGTTTTAAGTTCAGTAACAATCACCAAGAGGTCTATACCCCTGCACATTGCTAAGCAATAAATGAATGCACCTCCAAGATGGCTGCTACGCAAAGGTTCTGTTTAGTTCATCCATTAAAGGTTGAGTACATAATTTGCAGATATTCAAAAAGCAACTCCTGGAACTCCTAAAAAATGGAACTCCTTAAGAAATTATGGCTTGTGGGATGCTGTTATTTTCAAGAAAACAATGAAAGACCGTCATTTCCAAAGCTGCTAAAGACGCATTTTAAGAAATTTCTGTTAGTAGTTCGTTTTACGCATACCGGTGTCATATGAAAATCGGACTCGTATGAAAATCGGACTCTTTTCCCCTTTTATCGGTTAAACCCTCTCACGTGACCGGTCCCTCTCCTAATTATCTATGCATGAGCATGCGCAATACCACCAATGAGTCCGTTTTTCATAAAACCTAAATTTATGCTGCACAGGACGCTGATTTCGGACGCAATTCAAAACATGACTCGACAACTTTTAAATTGATATCGAGATACTAGAGTATTGTTTTCTTGGAATTTACAGCATTCACAGAGATACAATTTCATTGTGCTTTAGTTATTAATCAGCCGTCTTTATAGATTTTGAAGACTTTTGTTGCTCCAAACGAAAATAAAATGCACAAATCACAAATGATGTACTCTTCCTTTAAATGTTTCATGTCATTATCCTCTTGAACTGACTAGAGGATATGACTGAAGAATTTATTTTATTTTCCCTTTTCGTAAGTAATAAGGAAATCGATGTAAATAACGACAATAATTATTTCCCGCAGAAAAGACACCGTCAAAGAAACCATTCCTAGGAATGTGATCGTATGAAACGACTTTATGTATCTTTTGGGGGTTTTATGGCCTTTATAAGGTAGGAGAGTACCCCGTTGTACTGGTTCATGGGTGTCGCGGGGGATACCCATCACCAAAAAGGTAAAAGATTAAAAAGGACTAGTTAAAATTAATATCCTGATTATTTAAATGGGCCCATGCACTGTATTTTGAATCAATCCTTGAAAATGCACATTTGTGTCCCATTAAGCCTTTTTTTCAATGTTCGTTTTGCCATATTCAAGGATATTTTGATTTTTTTTATGCTAATGCAAATTTCCATATTATTTCATGAGCAAATTGTTTCAGCACAAAACGTTTCTAGAATTTTGGATACTTTGCTGTTGTAAATATTCTTCGCTTTGGTGATTTGTTGTTGTGTCAGTACATGGCAGTAAGCCAATGAGCAAACCTTTCTGACAAAATGTTTGAAATGAGCAAATTGTGGATTCACAATTTGAACAGCATACCCTTTAACTGAACAATGTAATATGTACCTTGACTGCTTTCAGTCTCAGTCGCTTCCACTTGTACCTCTGGTTTAGGTTTGTCTCGATGTACACCTTCCTCCTGAATCGGCCTTTGGTCCTCAGATGATGGAGTCCCTTTCTCCTTGCTCTTTTCTTTAGCCCCTCCCACTTGAAACTCTAGTTGAAGTTTTTTTCCATGAGCGACTTTCTCCTGACTCTGTCTCTGTTTCTCAGGTGATTTAGTTCCTTTTTCTTTGCTCTTTTCTTTAGCTCCTCCCACTTTTACCTCTGGCTGAGGTTTGTCTCGATAACCAACATCATCCTGACTCGGTCTTTGTCCCTCAGATGATGTAGTCCCTTTCTGCGTGCTCTTTTCTGTAGCCCCTCCCACTTGTACATCTGGTTGGGGTTTGTCTCGATGAGCAACTTCCTCATGACTCGGTCTCTGTCCTTCAGATGGTGTAGTCCCTTTCGTCTTGCTCTGTTCTTTAGCCCCCCGTACTTGTACCTCTTGTTGAGGTTTGTCTCCATGAGCAACTTCCTTATGACGCGGTCTCTCTCCCTCAGACGATATAGTCCCTTTCTGCTTACTTTGTTCTTTAGCGTCTCCTGATTGTACCGATGGACTAGGCTCCCCTAGATGACCAAGTTCATCTTGTTTCACCTGCTGTCGCTCTTCAGATGGAATCAATAAGGCCAGCTCAGCACGCCCGATTGAATTTACCGCATCTTTTAAACTCTGAAATCCTTCCTCGCGATTTGTTTGCTTTCTCCACCAAGAAAGCAGCATCTGTAGGCTCCTTTCTTTGTCGTCTTTGAAGGTGGTTTGGATTTGCTTGATTTCTGTTTCTTCATGTCCGAGGAATTTGGCCAGGGCCTCCCAGGATAATTCAGTTTTCGAAGCCAAGTCCCGAAAGAACTGATCATCAACAGGGTGCTTGTCTGCCAAGAAAAAAAAATGTTTTTTTCACGCGCATAATTATTAGGATATGTGGATATTCGGATTGAAAGGCAATTAAAAACTCCAATTTCCAAAGAGTTTGACTAGTACGAAAATGACGATTTAGACTGAAAGTAAGTTTAATGACTGAAATACTCTTTATTAATAAATCTAGTAGAAACTTGACTGAAACTCGATCAAGTCGATTGAATGAATTTCATCCAATTTCAATGATTATCGCTAGGATGAATTTTTACTCAAATAGTGTGAATTTCACTCTTTCGAAAAAGAGGCATTACATGGACTTTGTTTGAAGAACAGGCATATTATTGATATGCTTTCCTGCAGACGCGCTAAATATCAGTGCCAAACTTTGTTTATCTGGTGAGAAATTACACTCTCCTAATTCCTAAAAGTATTTTTTTTTTCAGTGTAACTGACACGTGAAACAAATTCAACTTGATTAGAGTGAGTTTCTAGATCGTACAATATTATTGGTAAAAATGCTCAATTGTGTTTCCGCTCATTCGTGAACTATTGAATGATAATTGATGCGTTTAACGAATAAGAAGAGTTTTTCTGTCTTGTTCACCTGGTAATTTTTCAGATCAATTTTGTTCCCATCATATGAGCACTCTGGATCATGCGTTGATAAATCGCCATAAATTGCGCGACGCCGGCGATCTTTCATGTCAGGCAGCGCTGGCTGCATTCTGCCAAAAAGGAAGGATTTCTTCTAGAAAAAAGGGCTTGAGAAAGACGTAGTGACGTCTGTGTTTTCCTTTTTTTCGTCAGTGATGACCTTTTTGTTTTCATTTGTTACCGCGATGATCGCCTGTAACACTGACATGACTAACATCATGTGCGTACCGACGGGCCCATATCTTTTTTTATCAAGTTAATAGAGTCGAGTGTTTTGGAATTCATCATTCTACCCAAAATGACTTCCGCAACGTAAAGCAGACTTCTTTTAAGTCCTAACGACCCCTTTTCTGTACTCCTAACAGTTTTCGGTACAAAATAGGATTTTCTGACTTTTCACGGTTCATACAATGCGAATCAACGCGGTTTTGCCATTCCCGTCGTGGCGCAAGCAAATCGTAGGTCGACCTGAGGGCGGCATTTAGTCTGTAGGCTACGGGGGTCTAAGTGCACCCTCCCCCAGAGAACCCACTGCTACAGGTATTTTTTAATCCTTGGCATATCTCCAATCGGAAAAATGTTAACACTGACAATTTAGGGATGCACTCTCTCAGGAGGCCACTTATTTGAACCGCCTGTGATTGAGCTGACATGCATTTTCTTAGCACTAGGCTTGGAAGGGGAAGAAACAAAACGCCATAATCTTGGCACACCTCTACCGATCTTAATCAATTAAGCACAATTAATCTTCATCAATATCGCGTTAGGAAATATTCGGTTGTCATGTCAAACAAAGTATATATACACGTTTGTTTCGAAAATTATCCGAAACTTTAGTCATTACAGTTAAATTTCATCTGGAAAGCCACTAAAACCTCAAACAGCACCTAATTGATGTCGATATCTGTGTCTTGACGCAACAGTTGAGCATATTTCAGGCATTAAATAGTTTGAAATTATTTGGTGTTGGACTGGAGCCAGTTGCCCAATCCTACGCAATGTTTTCCAAAATAATGGACTTTTGCTCATCATCTGGTCCAAGTAGAATGGCCAGTTTAATCGGATCGCCCTCTCGTGTTTCCACGAGGAAAACATCACCATATAATATTACCCTTTTCTCTGTTTCAAAGCTAGCCGTAACAATATTTACCTTTGGCATTGTAACTTTTTGGTGTCACCATGTACCCATTTAACTACTTGCGAATATGTATTCGTGGTCAAATACAATTGTTTCTTTACATCTATTAGCAGCGTATTGTGCCTCTGTCATGCCGCTTCAAAAAAGAGGAAATGTCGACGACAAAAGCGTTAATTTATTTTTATATACAATTTTAGAAAAGGAGTTGATTGAAGTTTTTATTATACAGCATTAGGCTACCTTTCTGCTGGGCTTTTTCCAACTCATCAAAAAATCGGCAGGCCTGTTCGTAGTCGCTTTCCTGTATAGTCACCTGGATAGCCAGGTCACTCTTATCCTCTTTTGTAAGCTCATCCGTGATGAGAATATCTGTCAGTGTCTTGGCGAGTTCCCCAGTGATGTACATACTCCAGAGCTTTTTCAGACCCTCCCGACTTATGATACGAACGACAAATGTCACAGATCCATCTTTTACTTGCTCAAGCTGTCCGTCACATGATTCGAAACAAGCCAAGACTTTGTCCATCGTATCATCTACTCCGCGAGTTCGGCACAGGCGAGAAATCACTTTATATAACATCTTTGTCATGGCATCGTCCTGCTTTCCCTCCGTCGTAACGTCCGCGTCTATTGGCAACTCTGGAAACTCTGAAAACAAATGACAACGTGACACCTCGAAATTATAACCAATTCGATGTTAGAATGGTTACTAAATAAAAAATAAAACTTTGAATCCTGGCAGATGTTTTTTCTAGACGGTAAAACTTGATATTTAATTGTATTACCCCTTTATGACGATGCGGTTGCTCATTCTAATTCAATCTTTATCCTAAGGGCTCCGAATGTGGCTCTGTTCCGACCCCAATTAAGTCCTTAAACATCCATACAAACAGGCCCCAAGTCATAATAAGCTTAGAATTACGTCATACGAATAACACACATTAACCTTTCATGTAATAACCTGACGATTTTAGGGGAAATATTAGCCTTTGTTGAATTTGAAGTGCAGTTACACAAACAACAACTCGCTTTTTATCTGCTGCATCGTTTGTTTTCAATTGCACCTGTCGCTTGTAGATACAGATCCATATTGTACAAACATCTGGATATCTGTCTCTTTCATTTAGGTGGTAACCATTTAAAGAAATATTTGGCTATTGAGTGATTGGTTTGCTACTGAATGTGCCTATTTGGCTGTGGGGTTGATTTAGACTGATGTATAGGAAGCGAGTGAGAAAGACATGACCCATTGATTTTGTGGACAGGGTTTACCGGAACGGCTTTATGTCACTTTGAAGCTTTGAAAGTGAAATTAGAGGTCGATTGGTTTACAGCTCCAAGGAACCAAGGAAAACGTGTTCAAAACCAACGGGAGCTGTTGCACAAAGTATGAACAAAAGATCGACGAGGAGGAACAACAGAAAATCTTCGATTTAAATCATAAACAAACGTGTTTGTGTATTTATATGATATTCATGTATAAAGATCGATGTGAATAGCAAAAGTGAAACAGTGCTCACCAGATCAGGGGAATTATGGCTTGTCGTGATGTATATACATACCTGTCTTAGTACTCTGGGTTTTTAATTTACTTTTGTACGTGCTGGTAGCATCACTCGGACTGGATTTTGCTTTTCCCATCCTTGCTGTAAAAAGAAGATGTACTGTCAGCGACGTGCTTTACATTGACAATAGCGTAAAAAGGGTCCATGATTTTTTTCATTTTCTGAAGTTTCTTTGGGGTATTTTAATGGCTTGAACTGTCTCTTTTGTAAAACGTCATTTGATGGCATTGGCGCTGTGCTAAAATGTTAAGTCTTTGATATCCTTTCCGAGAAGTGCTTTTGGTGAGTATTTCTTTCGGATCAGTGCCTTCGCGTGTAAATTTCATTAAAATGCGAGGGTGGTCTACCAAGAAATGTGTTCGCCTTTTATCGAACTTTGTCTTCAGATAAAAGATGAAAGAAGGCAGACGTTTTCGTCATCTACAAGCAGTAATATACCATTTGCATAACAACCATGTTGTAAAGTAGATGTGCATATCGTGAATATAAAGGACCAAAGGTTGCATGATTGGGTGCGATTCCTCAATTGGGTGTCATCCACGGACATTTAATAAAAAAAAGGTTGGCAAAACTTAGCGATTGAAGTATGCATTCACTTGTTTGTGTGCTATACTCTAGTTCAGTAACAATCACCAAGCATTCCATACCACTGCGCATCCCTAAGGAAGAACCACTGCGCATCCCTAAGAAAGAAATTAATGCACCTCCAAGATGGGTGCTATGCAGTGCTCAGGCAGCGCTGGCTGCATTCTGCCAAAAAGGAAGGATTTCTTTTTGCACCTGTAAAATGCACCTGTCGCTTGTAGATACAGATCCATATTGTACAAACATCTGGATATCTGTCTCTTTCATTTAGGTGGTAACCATTTAAAGAAATATTTGGCTATTGAGTGATTGGTTTGCTACTGAATATGCCTATTTGGCTGTGGGGTTGATTTAGACTGATGTATAGGAAGCGAGTGAGAAAGACATGACCCATTGATTTTGTGGACAGGGTTTACCGGAACGGCTTTATGTCACTTTGAAGCTTTGAAAGTGAAATTAGAGGTCGATTGGTTTACAGCTCCAAGGAACCAAGGAAAACGTGTTCAAAACCAACGGGAGCTGTTGCACAAAGTATGAACAAAAGATCGACGAGGAGGAACAACAGAAAATCTTCGATTTAAATCATAAACAAACGTGTTTGTGTATTTATATGATATTCATGTATAAAGATCGATGTGAATAGCAAAAGTGAAACAGTGCTCACCAGATAGTTGCGCGTATTCGAGCTTTTGGTGCGATGCACCTTTAATCAGGGGAATTATGGCTTGTCGTGATGTGTATATACATACCTGTCTTAGTACTCTGGGTTTTTAATTTACTTCTGTACGTGCTGGTAGCATCACTCGGACTGGATTTTGCTTTTCCCATCCTTGCTGTAAAAAAAAAAGAAGATGTACTGTCAGCGACGTGCTTTACATTGACAATAGCGTAAAAAGGGTCCATGATTTTTTTTCTCATTTTTTGAAGTTTCTTTGGGGTATTTTAATGGCTTGAACTGTCTCTTTTGTAAAACGTCATTTGATGGCATTGGCGCTGTGCTAAAATGTTAAGTCTTTGATATCCTTTCCGAGAAGTGCTTTTGGTGAGTATTTCTTTCGGATCAGTGCCTTCGCGTGTAAATTTCATTAAAATGCGAGGGTGGTCTACCAAGAAATGTGTTCGCCTTTTATCGAACTTTGTCTTCAGATAAAAGATGAAAGAAGGCAGACGTTTTCGTCATCTACAAGCAGTAATATACCATTTGCATAACAACCATGTTGTAAAGTAGATGTGCATATCGTGAATATAAAGGACCAAAGGTTGCATGATTGGGTGCGATTCCTCAATTGGGTGTCATCCACGGACATTTAATAAAAAAAGGTTGGCAAAACTTAGCGATTGAAGTATGCATTCACTTGTCTGTGTGCTATACTCTAGTTCAGTAACAATCACCAAGCGTTCCATACCACTGCGCATCCCTAAGGAAGAACCACTGCGCATCCCTAAGAAAGAAATTAATGCACCTCCAAGATGGGTGCTATGCAAAGGATCTGTAAGTAACTCTTTTTCAAGTCGCTTGCTGAAAAGCAAAAGGGAAATCGATATAAATCATTGAAACTACATTTTTTTCCAGTAGGAATGATGCCGCGAAAATACACCATTCCCAAGAATTTGATCGTTACAAATGAATTTTGTCTACGGTTCTTTAAGTGATTGTTTTCTACTGAATAGGCAGTGAGAAAGACATGACGCATTGATTTTGTGAACAGGGTTTACCGGAACAGCTTTATGTCACTTTCAAGCTTTGAAAGTAAAGTTAAAAGTTGATTGGTTTACAGTTAGGAAATCAAGACAATCTCCACCGAAAGTCGTGGAACCCACAGAAACTAGTTGCGCAGGTCCACGTCTAAGTACAGCAGGTGATGGGGATGAGGTTTCCAGTTGAAGTCCTACAGGTACCATGTCTTGACAAGAGCTTGGACCAGAGCTGGTGTTTCAGAGGCAACAGTGACGTGGGTTCGAGCTCGACGGCGGACACTTGTGCTCTTAAGCAAGGCACTTAACCATTATTGCTTCGTCCTTCGAATGGGACGTAAAGTCGTAGGTCCCTTGTGTTATACAATGCACGTAGAAGAACCCAGTAAACACTTATCGCTAAGAGAAGGGGTTTGCCCCGTTGTTTCTGGCCTCCTGTATGAACTCCCACGTGGAGTATTTAGGAGAAGAACCAACCAAGAACCAAGAACCAAGACCACGCATGATCTGTTGGTCTGGTGATGTCATTTATATCTAACTAATTTTTGGCAGAAATAGCCCTTTGTCATTGACCTGGTTTATAATGTGTTCAACCTTTTAAGTGTATGATCCTCATATGACTCTGTCTTCTCATTCTGAACGTTCGGATCTCTTACGCCGTCTTCTTGGTTATGTCTGTGTCCTTCAGATGTTGTAGTCCCTTTGTGTTTGCTCTGTTCTTTAGCCCCTCCCACTAGTACCTTGGCTGTAGGCTTGTCTCGACGACCAACTTCCTCCCGTCTCGGTTTCTGTCTTTCAGATTATGTATATATGCAGTCCCTTTCTGCTTGCTCTAATCTTTAGTAAGTCTGTTTGAGGTTTGTCTCGATGACCGACTGTCACCCGTCTCGGTCTCTGTCCCTAAATGAAGAATTTGCTTTCTGCTTACTCCGTCCCTAGCCTTAGCCCCTCCTACTTGACTATCTGGTTGAGGTTTGTCTCAGTTACAAACTTCCTCATCTCTACTAGTATTTACACCATACAAGGAGACATGAGGAGGTTTGTGGAGTGCCGTGGCCTCGTGGTTAAGGGCATTGAATTCGTGGTCTGCGGGTAATTCTGCGGGTTGTGGGTTCCAGTCCAGCCAGGGGTTATGGTGCGTGTGCCCTTGGGCAAGGCACTTTGTCACTCATTGCTTCTCTCCACCCAGGAGTAAATTGGTACCTGAGGGCAGAGATGGTTATTGTGATTGAATTACCTTGCTTGCGCCTAAGCATGCAGCATCGAGCTGTATACTCCCAAGGGAGCTGAGATGGTATTTGGAATGTTTAATTGGCCCAATGATCAGGGGTAATAATAATACTGTAAGCGCTGAGATTTAGTTTACTAATAAGAGCGTTCTTAAATACCGATTATTATTATTTATTATTATTATTCTTGTATAATTGAGGACAGTAGTCAAATCGAGGACGTACTCGATTGGAAAACGTGTACAAAACCAATTGGAGCTGTTGCATTAATTAAGTTTGAACAAAATATCGACGAGGAGGAGCAATAGAAAATCCTCTATTTAAACCATAAACAAACGTTTGTGTGTATTTATATGATATACATGTTTATAGAAAATGTGAATTGCAAAAGTGAAACAGTGCTCACCAGATAGTATTCGAGCTTTCGGTGCGATGCACATTCACATACCTGTCTTAGAATACGGGGTTTTTAATTTACGCCTGCACGCTCTGGCAGCATCACCCCTACTGGACTTCGCTCTTCCCATCTTGGCTGTAAAAAGAAAAGAGGCAACATCGGCAACGTATTTTACATCGGCCTTGGCGTAAAAATGGTTCATGATTTTTTTCACCTTTTGAAGTTTTTTGGGGTATTTTAATGGCTTGAACTGTCTCTTTTGTAAAAACGTCGTTTGGCAATGGCGCTGTGCTAAAATGTTAAGTCTTCGGTATCCCTTCCGAGAAGTGCTCTTGGTGAGTATTTCTTTCCTATCAGTACCTTTGCATGTAATTTTATTCAAGTTCGGGGGTGGTCTACCAAGAAATGGGTTTGCCTTTGATCTATATAGAACTTTGTCGCAAGGTAACAGATGAAAGAATGCAGACGTTTGGTCATCTACAAGCAATAATAGACCCTTTGCATAACAACCACGTTGTAAAGTATAATTATACGTATATACCGTGAATATAAAGGACCATAGGTTCATTGATTGGGTGCAAGTCCTCAATTGAGTATATTCCACAAACATTTAATAACAGGAGGCTAGCAGAAGTTATCCTTAATCCTTACAAACAACACGGCACATTAAATGACAAGAGTGCAAATGAACTTGATGGAAATGCCTTTTTTTGTTCACCTGAACAGGTATTTTGTCCTTTTTAGTTCTATTTTAAACCTCTTCAGCATCATAAATATGTCAATCCGCAAGAGAAGGATAATTGCACAGTAGGCTTACACTAGGCTGTTTACAGGATGAAAAATGACTATTTTACATAATTGTCATTTTCTCAACAACCCAAAATGCTATTTTCTTATTTTTTTTTTAATTTACGTCTGCACGCTCTGGCAGCATCACCCCTACTGGACTTCGCTTTTCCCATCTCGACTGTAAAAAGAAAAGAGGCAACATCGGCGACGTATTTTACATCGGCAATCATTGATGTAAATGTAAATGTTTTAGTCATTTTTTATCCACTGCACACAAAAATAACCACAGTAAGGGATTTCCACTATGTACCTATTTATGCATGTCTTAATCCTTACAAACAACACGGCACATGATATGACAAGAGTACAAATATGGAAATACCTTTTTATTTTCCACCTGAACAGGTATCTTATCCTTTATAGTCCTTTTAAACGTTTTTAAATCTTTGCAGCATCATACATATTAATCGAAAAATTAAAGACATTGCACAAGAGAAGGATAATTGCACAGTAGGCTTGCAGTAAAATGTTTCACTGCTTGAAGTATTTGTGTACAGGATAAAAAATGACTACTTGTACATAATTGGAATTTTCTCAGCAACTATTTTCTTGATTTTTTTCTTCAGTATTTGGAATAAAAATCTCTTTGCTTTATATCTGAAAATATCCAAAACATAAAAATCCACCGATCCTTTTTTTTTTTAAAGGCAAATGTTTTAGAGTTGCTTTTGTTGTGGGTCACCCTGTATATAGAAAATGTGAAATATCAAAATGAAACAGTGCTCACCAGATAGTTGTGCGTATTCGAGCTTTTGGTGCGATGCCTCTTTTATGAGGGGAATTATGGCTTCTCGTGATGTATATACATACCTGTCTTAGTACTCTGGGTTTTTAATTTACTCCTGCCCGTGCTGGTAGCATCACTCAGACTGGATTTTGCTCTTCCCATCCTTGCTGTAAAAAGAAGATGTACTATCAGTAACGTATTTTACATTGGCAATGGCGTAAAAAAGATTTCATGATTTTTCACCTTTTGAAGTTTCTTTAGGGTATTTTAATGGCTTGATTTGTCTCTTTTGTAAAACGTCATTTGTTAACATTGTTGCTGTGCTAAAATATTAAGTCTTTGATATCTTTTCCGAGAAACGCTCTTGGTGAGTATTTCTTTCCGATCAGTGCCTTTGCATGTAAATTCAGTAAAGTTCGAGGGTGGTCTATCCAGAAATGAGTTTGCCTTTGATCTATATAGAACTTTGTCTGTTGGTAAAAGGTGAAAGAATGCAGACGTTTGGGTCATCTACAAGCAGTAATAGACCCTTTGTTGTAAAGTATGTACGCATACCGTGAATATATAGAGGACAATAGGTTCCACGATTGGGAGCGAGTCCTCAATTGAGTATCATCCACTAACATAAATAACAGGAGGCTAGGTTAAGGAGAATACACGAGAAAGTGTGGATTCGTAATTTAAGAATTCACGAGGCGCGAAGCGCCGAGTGAATTCGTTAATTGAGAATCCACACTTGCGAGTGTATTCTTCGACTTAAACCATTGCATCAATAGAGGTTTTGGAAGAATGTTGCAACCTGACGCCACTTTTTTTTCATATATCATCTCAATGTAGGTCATTCGTTGCAAAAATGATGATAAGTCATGAATCTTGGACTGAGAAATGTTTCCAATTTTGTTAGGAAATACTTGAAATGACTCTCCATAGACTTTGTACAAAAGCTCGGAAGTGGCGTCAGGTTGCAACATTTTTCGCCACAACCGTACAACCAAGTCATTTTTTGTGTACAGGCTCCTCAAGTCAAAATGGATAGTTCAGACGACGATTTCTTTCTGACTAAAGTAGTTTTTGCAGTGACGGCAGAGAATCTGACTGTGAAGATGCAAATTGCAAAGTGAAAATTTTCGGAAAGCTAATTTGCACGCAGCCGGTCCTATTCATGCTTATTATGGAGACAATTGTCCGACGTTCAAAGTGTGGATTCGTAATTCCGAATCCACACTTTACTAAAGATTCATCATTCCGAATCCACACTTTGTGACCAGTGTAAGAGATTCGTAGATCCGAATCCACACTTTTAACAATAGCGTGACGTCATAGCAATCGTTTAACAGAACTTAAGGCTTGAAGTATGCACCCACTTGCTTGTCTTTGTGTTATACTCTAGTTCAGTAGCAATCACCAAGAGGTATATACCCCGGCGCGTTGCTGAGCAAGAAATTAATGCACCTTTAAGATGGCTGCTATGCAAAGGTTCTGTTTAGTTCATCCATTAAAGTTTTAATGTTATTATAATCTTGCACTGACTAGAACAATTTTGCGAACTAAGTATCTCTTTTCCAAGTCGCTTGCTAAAAATGTAAATCATAACAACTACAGTTTCTTGTTGCATGCAGGAACGATGCCGCGAACCCATGAATTTGATCGTAAACAATGAATTTTGTCTGCGATTCTTTGGGGTATTTTCCTTGTAGGATAGAGGACACGACATTTTGCTGAATCATGTGTGTCGTGGTGGCACCCAGACAAAATAAAAACAAGTCAAAGGAAGGAACAACACTGCAGTTTTAGCCTGTAGTTTGTAGACTAGAGTTTCCAGTGCCTATTTCGCCTGTTAACAAATTAATACACGTTTAGAGGTGGTGGTTCCATGTAAAACCAATAGCGAAAATGCCCAATGATGTTCTTAATTAAAAGGTTCATACAAAAAAAATCTTGACTGTAAAATAATGTAAATTTTCTGCAAAGTTTGTGTCTTGTTTCATGTTGCAATTGAATATTAATTTATTATATAAAACATCGTCACGCACAATTCTTACACAAAAACCGCATTAATTCTGCATTTCAAACCATAACAATAGGGGATATCCCTGATGAGAAACATTTGAATTCCCCCTTGCAACTTGGGTTTCATTGGTTATTTTTACACTTGATAAGGCTGCGTTACTGTGTAATGAAAACCATGTATTTTTTTCGTACAATGAATCATTTGTGAATTTGTGTGAAATGTAAGTGTACGACTTAACACATTTTCTTCAGTTACTAAGCATACCTGATGTGCCCTGAACTAAGTCGCTTCTGCCCAAGTCAATCAGAGCTTTATCCAACGTCCGCCATGCTTGTGGGTAATTTTGCTGCTTTCTCCACCATGTGCTTAACATCTCAAAGCACTGCCATACGATATTGTTGGGACGATTAGCCTTAATTACACCAATATCTTCTTTAGAAAAATTTAAGAATACGGCCAATTCCTCCCAGTGTCTTCCAATCTTCTTAGATTGTCTCAAAATGGATCTGTCGGCAGGTCGAGTATCTATAAATGAATAACATGTAATTTCACCATATAGGCCATCAGTCTCGGTCCAAAATGTTGGCCACCGGTATCAAATGGGGGGGGGGGGGGGGGATAATCGCCATAGCGATTTTTGGCAAAGTTTACACCTCCAGAGTTGGAAGATGTGATAGCATTGCAGCGGTGGCAGCTTTTTGGGTGCTATCACTGTTTTTTCCCAAATGTCCATCGAAATGCTTGTTACCACTCTAGGGGCGGTATACCTTGCGGACTTGAATCATTTATGCCCTGATTTGATACTGACCAAACCCCCAGGCTGATGGCCTTATAAATAAAGCGGTACAGTTTATTTGAGGCCATAAGTATTGTAACAATGTATACATTGGGAATAACTGCGTTTATAATGTGGATATCCCTGACGATATACCGATTATTATGTTCCAACTGTATCGCAAAAGACGTGCCCAGCGAAATAATATGGTTGTTCTCCTTAAGATCGCTGTGTAATCGTACTATACACTATGTTTGATTTTCCTATGGAATTATTCTTTGGTGGTTAGTTTTAAACTTATATTATCAGTTTGTGGCACACTTGTGTCTCCGTCATTTTGTTGTGTTTGATGTTGTTGCCGAATGATTGAATAAGCCTGATGACGTCACACTTTGTTTACTTGTGCGCTTTTCCATGGGACTACGAAACCGTCGTCCCCGCCAGGCTCCCATAAGAAAGCACATGTGTATACAATTTGTGACGTCATCAGTACAGAGGTTTATTGTGAGGGTATACACCCTACGGTTTGTCCCACCTTCAAAGGTAATGATTCCCATAAGCATTTACCTTTTATTCCACCGCCCAGTAGGCCATCAGTACACAGACGGAGTGAGATGTTCTCGTCCTGATGAATTCCACAGTCGTGAAGTGTCAGCAAGTTGCAGAGCTGCCAAAACAATGTAAAGATCCTGATATAACACACACTTTTGGGAACAAAGGTTTTCAAAAGTAAGGTTTGGTGGTTGGGATTACACAACTTTTTCCGTGGTGTATTTTTTTACCCTGAGAATAAAACAGTGGGGCTAAAACCAACTAATCTATTTTAGAACCTCACGAAGAAACAAAGAGATTTGTCACATGATGCCACCGTCATGTCATTATCTTACAACAATAAATCGTCTATCGTTTCTTGAACTTAAGTGCTAAAAGAATATTGTATGAACCTGCATCAGAAGCTGCAATATTTTGATAAACGTGTAATTTTGAAACGGAAGAGGTTGTCACTAAAACCTCCAATGATGGCCTTTCATTTGATGGGACGTTGAATGGTACTTTACAAAATGTAACATTTGAAGCCATCTTTACCTCAAAATTACGAAAGTTTCTTCGGATGTACAGTCGTTGGTGTTGAGGCTGGATATACATTTTCTCACTTATTATCTGTTTCAAGGTTGTGACAGATGTCTCTGGATCCATTTGTAAACATAGTATCTTTGGTCTGTGTGCCAAGTGGCATCGGATGAAGAGTTGCACGTTTCTGAAACTGTCAAAAAGGAGCTTTACGCGTTAAGGCACTTTTAATAATTTGATAATATAAGTATATAATTTAAATATATATAAATTTGAGTATAAGAGTGAAGGTAAGGTGGGAAAAGACTGTTTTCCAAGCGACTGAAGCTGTCCACAATAAAAAGAATTGATGTTTATAACTCTTCACAAATATTTCAAACATGTTTTACCAGATTAGCCGAGGTTTGTCTCGATCGCCAACTTGTTCCTTTTTCAGTTTCTCTTCCTCGGTTGATGCCACCCCGTTTTGTTTGCTCTTCTCGTCTACTCCTGCATCTGGACGCTTTTCTGGCTCGGGTCCAGCTGCTTCGTCTCTCGATTCGCTCGTTACTGATGAAAGAATGAAAACAGACTGAGTGAATCATATTTTGTCCTGACAATAGAGCGTCTAATGTGAGTTTTGTCTAAAATCACTCCTGAATAATATCTGGATCTTCTTAAAACCACAAAAAATATCAAGAGATATTCACATTGTGTTACTGTCAGTCTCCCATTCATAACAAATCTGCTTGTCCACATTTTAGCTCACCCGGTACATTTTGGGCCAAATCAGTCATTCCGACGGCCTCCAATGCTCGTCTCAGCTTCTGAGCTGCTTCGTCGCGATCTGTCGTCTTTTCCCACCAAGTGAGTAGCATGTGACGGCTCTCTTCAGTGCTGCCATCGTTGGTGGTTTGGATGTCTGCAATTTCCGATTCTTCACATCCTAGGTGTTTGGCCAATTCCTTCCATGATGATTCGATTTTTGATGACAAGTCCTTGAGGTACTCATCGTCAATGCTGGCTTTGTCTGTCAAAACATTTTAACTTCAGTGAAACATTTTCAAATGCGTCCACAACGGTATAAGTTATCAACGACAACGCTATTTTTAACATTAGAATAATTTCAAAATACGTTGGAGCAACATTACAAAACTGACAATGGATATACAATGTACATGGAATTTAGGTTGTTAATTTTGCGACGCAATTCGAACTTTTATTCATCATCAGATTCTAATGTCGACATCTGTATGTTGGAACAACGTTACCAAACTGATGTCGAATAGACATGGAATTTCGGTTGTTAATATCGTGACGCAGATTAAACTTGTATTCGACGTCAGATTAATGCTGAAACCTGTACGTTGAAACAACGTTACCAAACCGACGGGGGATAGTCATTGAATTTAGGTTGTAACTTGTTAGTATCGCGGCGCAATTTCAACCAACATTCAACGTTGGATTAATGTCGAAATGTGGACGTTGTAACAACGTTACCAAACCGACGTTGGATATACATTGAATTTAGGTTGAAAGGCGGCGCAATTCAAACAGTTATCCAACGTTAAAACAACGTCAACTGTAACAAAAAATCCGAACGTCGCAAAGCGACGCTGAAATAGAACTTTTTTGTGGTATTTCGACGTCAAGACATTATTTCAGCCAATATTTAACATTGAAATAAAATCGTGTGCAGGCTGGTCTTGTTCTTTATCAATAGCTCAAATTTAGATTGCTTATTTACTTAAGCATTTCTTCCTAAACTCTATGATTTACCTTTTGGTACATCGTCATCATTTGTGTCTTCTACTGAAAGCTGGAGAGAGATGATTTCATCCTTGTCGACGCCATTCTCCTCAAGTGTAAGCAAGTCACAGAGCTAACAAATTAAAGTGAATTATATATGAAAAAAATTACCTGATCAGGACAAAAACAGAAAGGATTTTAGTTGTTTGTTGTTCAAACATCTAGCAAATTACGTTTGTTTAAACCTTGGTCGGAATGAATGGATTCTGAGTGTCTCATATAAATAAACAAATTATTGATTAGGCCTAAAACGGGAAAACGTAAGATTTTGCATTTTATATTACCATTTTTTTAAAACTCCTACAATGTGACAATTTAGGTTTGGATATTTCAAATTGAACGGAGTACTGGTATTATTAATGAAAGTATACCTACCTGGACGTTTTCCCTGATGTACAGACGCTGATGTCGTGCCTCCACATCGATCTTCTTCTGGATTACCTCTTTCAGAGATGAGACGGATGTTTCGGGGTGGAGTTCGAAATAAAGTGTCTTGGGTCTAAGTGAGGTGGGAGTCCGGACAAAGACCTGCAGTTTCTGTTTTACGTCTTTGATATTACTGTGAAAATAGGGAGAAATCTTGCCTAGTTTTA
Source organism: Patiria miniata (assembly GCF_015706575.1). Classification (NCBI taxonomy): domain Eukaryota; kingdom Metazoa; phylum Echinodermata; class Asteroidea; order Valvatida; family Asterinidae; genus Patiria; species Patiria miniata. The sequence goes on from NW_024037057.1 coordinate 4,286,118, forward strand.
GAAATGCATTATTCTAAAAAAGAACGGGATCTGTGAACAATTCACCTGGAAACTATAGTCAAAGGATCCACTGTCATGAGTCTAGTAAAAGTGTTGCACACGTTTGCTCAACTTTTACACAAGAATCTGGAAAGAGTAAATGATACAACAAATCCTTCGATAAGTTACAATTATCATATAACTCTCATTTTACATGAATAATGTCATTGCTGTTTACCTCTGACTTTCATGTGTCTGCTTTGATTGTCTTCGAATCCATCGTTTCGATGGTCTCCTCTTTGCACAGCAATCATCAGAAGACGTTTTCATGTAATGCAGTACAGACAGGAAAGCTTGTTTCCTCCTTGGTTTGACTTTAGTCTTCCTGCTGAGGAGTTTGGTGTTGGAGTGGTCGTACACGACGGCTGTTGCCTTAATGTATGCATCCAACTGCTGAACGGTCTTTCGCGGCATCTTGGTAGTAATCAGCACCAGTTAAGGTATCCTTACTGAAAGAACATAAAAAAAAGATCACTGTTACAACCGGAGCAATGCTATCCACCGTTTTTAAATTGCTGGACATAAGCCGTTTCACTGATACCACCATCTTTAAATTTGTGTTCAGTGGGCAATTCAATCACGTCCCAGCACGTAGATGACACTACATGTACACGGCATGCTTGCGACTTTGACGAGCAAATGAGTTGACTTGAGACTGCAGGGCTTGTGATGGACTGGTGATGCACTTTTGATGGACTTGTAATGGACTTCTGATAGACTTATGATGGACTGATTATGAGGGACTTATGATGGACTTGTGGTGGACTTGTGATAGACTTGGGATGGAAATGGGATGGACTTGTGATGGACTTGTGATGGACTTTGGATTGACTTGTGATGGACTTGCGATTGACTTGTGATGGACTTAGGACGGATTTAGGATGGACTTGTGGTGGACGTGTGATGGACTTGTGATAGACTTGTGATGGACTTGGGATGGAAATGGGATGGACTTGTCATGGACTTGGGATGGAATTGTGATAGACTTGTGATGGACTTTGGATGGACTTGCAATCGATTTAGGATGGACTTGTGATAGAAATGTGTTGGACTTGTGATGGACCTGTGATGGACTTGGGATGGACTGTGATGGAACTGTGACGGACCATCTGTCGATGGGAGCGCTGTTCAAAACCGACAATTATGCACACAAAGGGCCATTATGTGGTGTTTTTAGGGCGATATGTGCAAAATTCAGAAAGAGGCACCCAAAACGGCAGATGCCACAAAAAGGGCAACATTTCTTTTTTAAAAGGGCACTTGTTCAGAAAAAGGGCACTTTGTAGAAAAGGGCACTCTATACAAATTATTGGGGATAAGCCCCTTGAAAAAAGGGCATTTGAATGGAAAAAGGCAGTCTTTACAAAATATTGGGGGGTAAATTCCCCCCCCCCCCCCGCTGGCTACGCCTATGAGAAGCATTTACATATGAGTACAATTTCTTTTGCTGTTTAGCATCCAGGTAGCAGGTTCAAACGCTAACTTATTGGATAGTATGCATGGACAAATGGTTGTCAACAATAGGGTCTCTTGTGGGTGTGAATGAATACGCACACACAGGCTCAACATGTGGGGTAAACGACTGAGCCCACATCAACAAGGTGTTACCCAAATGATATATTTTTTCACAATTTACAGAGTGCAGAATGTACTTTCTTAAAACAAACGTAAAGTGCAGTGTACATGAAGTTACACTTGCCTATATTTGTTCACCCAGAAATATATTTCAGCTCGTTAAAATCATACAAAAAAATGTGATGTTGAAAAATTTTTTTTTATTGTATTATTGAATAAAGTGGACGTTTATGTCATTTCGTTCAGTTCCTTATTGCCGTCTGAAGCACTCACTCTATTTAATTCATGCTTTTCAGTAAAAGCCTTTGCTTCATTTTTATCCAAACGACCGTGAAAACGATATTTACTCAAACGACCAACTGACTGTCAAATCTATGACTTCTGGGATCACACACAAAAGAGTGTCATCCAGCCCTTATGTCCCGGGAAATGTTCCACTCAAAATAAAATGAAACTCTACTGTTTACATCATATGGCGCACTTTCAAAAGAAAACAAATATTGAATTTTACCCAGCAAATTACCGACATTCATTTCAAAATTTGCATCGGACTCGTGTAGTAATCGGACTCTTTTTCTCTTTTATTGGTGAATCCCTCTCACGTGACCGCACCCTCTCATAATTATCTCTGCCTTTGAGTGAGCATGCGCAATACCACAAATGAGTCCGTATTTCACAAAACCAAAATTCACTCTACACCGGCATTTTGGAAAATACATCATATTATGTACATCTATTTCAAAGGACAGGTAATTCGGAAAATTCAGCATTTGGGTTTGGCCTTTACTGCCGTTATCACACGAGTACTGTATGCTCAGAGCTGTCAAAGTAATAATTCAGAGAAAACAATCCTCTTTAAGAGCGAGGTGTTCCCCAACCCTGAACTAAAATACCGCCGTTCATAACTTTTACCTGTCATTTCTTTTTCGGTTCAGCTTCACGGTGAACATGCACTCTACACTTTGTGACGTCAAATCCTCATCATGTCTTGTAAAACTCCCATCTCCGTGCGAGTTAACTGCTCCAAAGTAAATTAATCAGAAGAAACACATTATCAAGACTTCACAATCGAGACCGAGGAAGGGAAGAAACAGTCGTGGAAAAAGTCACAAAATCCTGGAATGACACGATGCTGCAAGTGCAACGTAGTACCCTACTACGCCTAGTTCCATATTTCCGCATATCGATTTCAAAATTCCCCTGATGTAATACTACTATTAATACATTTTTACAATGGGGCGACGTCACAGTGCGCGTGCGCTGTACCGTCCTGTCAACTTGACTGGTTACCGGGCCCTCCATTGTCGATTATGACTTCGAACAGCTCGGGAACCAGTCTACCTGTTCACCTCCTGATCGTTACGGTCCAACAGACTCGTTGACCCGATTGTTGCACAGACTGCAAGCTCTCATAATAGTGAAATATTCTTTATTAATAATACTTTCTGTCACTTTAGGCAAACAATATGAGTTGCTATACAAGGTAGTTCCTCAGATTTCTTGGTCAAAGAATCTGTATTGTTTGAACCATAATGAACTTGACATTAGACCAAGGGGTCAAAACTCAATATCTTTGGAAGACCAAGACCAACCCCAATACATACAAAACAATTATGCCAAATTATTCTAAAATTATTCTGTTGAACCATTTATATTGTTTCAAGGCTCCATGAAGTAAATTTGTCGTAGCTAGGTCTGGAGCATATTTTGTGCAAACTTTTACTCGTTTTAAATTTATGAAAAGTATTTAACATTCCTTTTGGTTAATTTTATTGAAAAGTAAGTTCTTCAATCATTCAAAATTGTACCTGTTTTACCATACAACAAAGGGCGCTATTGCTGTGGTGTCATTTTTTTTAGTAAGACAATGTCCAGTTTAGGGTTTTCTCTTGAAATTATAAACCAAAAAAATGGTTGTTAAAAATGTTTGTGAGAAATGTTTGGTCACTGGCTTACTGCCATGTACTATACTGACACAACGATGAATCACTAAAGAAAAAAATGTATGACATCAAAATACATTTCCAAAATTGTGGCAACTTTTGGAGCTGAAATAGCTGTTACCGTAAGTTTTGTACCTGAAATGACATTACAATTTTGTTCCTGGATATGAACATTCACATGAGCATAAAAAAAAACAAAGTACCAGAATACCCTCTAAAATGGTTAAACATTATACTTAGAAAAAAATGAGGTTGATATGCTCAGTTATTATAGAGATATTCTTCTGAAACCATTTCTATTCTTATAACTACGTATTATGACCATAAACTTTAATCTAGGAGTTTCACAATCCCCAACCCTTTCGGCTGGCTTCCTCGGTATGTCAATCAAAACAAACGTTTGCAAATTGGCATTATGTTAAACCGATATAAATACATCTATTAACATATGTTTGCATTTCCATTCTCATGTACATTTCTAACGGCACGTAATTCAGCAAATTTAACATTGGGTCTGTCCTTCAGTGCCGCTATTTCATGATCATTGTATACTCGAAGCTGTCCGAGTAATACTTCAGAAAAATCCCTTCAGAAGCGCAGTGTCTACCTCATCCACCCGGCCCCCACCACAATCCCAACCCGGAACTGATGTACCCCTGTTAATATCTCTTACCTGTTATCTCTCTTTCGGCCAGGTTCACGGCAATACTGCACCCTTCACTGTGTAACGACAAATCCTCGTCATGTCTTGTAAAGTTCCATCTCCATTCTACCTCTACCAGACTTGGCGAGTTGACTTCATCCAAATTACATTATTCAGAAGAAACACATTTATCAAGACTGCACGAAGGAGATCGCAGAGAGAAAAAAAAACAGTCATGAAAAACTCACGAAATCCTGGACGGGTATAAGTGCAAGGGCCAAATTTAATATTTCCGCATACCGCTGTTAGAGTTCACCTGTTGAAATACTAATAGTTTAACAATAGGGGCAACGTCACAGTGCTCGTGGGTTGTACGGGCCTTTCAATTAGACTAGTTCCCAAGCCCCCCATCAACGATTCTTACCTCCAACGGAGCGGAAACCAGTCTACCTGTCACCTCGTTGCCGTAGCAGCCAAACAGAGTCGTTGACCCGGGTTTTGTTGCACAGACTACAAGTTCTCATAGTCAGTATAATTGTCGTGATCAGTAATACTTTCTGTGAATTTACCGGGGGAATTATCCAAAAATAACGCGTATTGACATGTGGAATGTTGTTCATGTGACCGCGGACTGTCCAATCAAGTTTCCACTCTGATGCAGACGACTGTTACCAGTTGTTAAACCAAACTCTGAATATGGATGAAGGGTTAAGAAAGATGTAATCATTAATCATAATAACTAGAAATGACGAATACTAAAAGCTCAACCACCCCATTTCAACGACCAACTAATGTATAAACAAGCGAGACGACAAAACGTGGTGACAGTAGAAATACAACAAAGAAGAGAACACGTGGGTACGGTATAACTAAAAGTTTATTTCAAAACCCAAACGGATGTCTGTTATAAATGATATATCAAACTAACGAATAAACCTGTTGTAACAATTACTCCCAGATTCTCGGGAGAGAAAAGCTCGGCGTGACAAATAAAAAGACACATTTGTAATCAAATGAAAATCAACATTACCTGATGATTTTCAGTAAAACGGTTTTCACTTTGCTATTTGCGAATAAAGGGGGAAAAAGAACAATTATTTCCCACCATTGAAAATAAAGTGACAATTTATCAGACCTGTTAAAAGTAAACGTCCATTGTTTTCACGTCAATTCATGTATTACTTAGACTCAACAAACCCAGTATTTCGTACTTAAAACAGTTACAATTACATGTATTACCCATGTATCACACCATCTAACCTTGTTCAGTGATTTTGGAGGATCTACTGACTCTTCAATTATCACTCACCGTTTACGTGGTTTGTGCCTTGTATTTAGTTATCACCATCATTCGTCCCCTTAATAACCTTGAGTATGAATGGAGTTTAGTGATTGATAAAAATATATTTATATATTTAAAGTTGTGTGAATGAAAATACGATCACTATCATGCAAGTCATGATAAAATTATGATAAATACAACATCATGTTCAAATAGTTCAATATGTGTAAAAGTAGCAAGGCTTACAGAACGTTTGCGATATATTCACACATTATTTTGTTTTAAACAAATTAAAATCAACTTTTTTTGATGATTTTCAGTATTAAACTGGATCGAACCTTTTTACACTTTGTCATTTGTGTCAGATAAAAGGAGGAAAAACAATTATTTCCTACTGCAAAAAGTTACAACAATTAACCTGTCAAAAGTACACTTCCAATGTCTTTGTCTCGTCAATACATGTTAATTTAACTCGATAAACCCAGTATTTCGTGGTTAAAGCGATCACAGATATTACCCATGTCATCACACAATCTAACCTTGCTTAGCGTTGTTGGACTTAAGACTCTTACAATCATGACTAAACGTTCACGTGGTTCGTGCTTCTTATTCAGTTATCATCATCATTCGTCTTCTCAATAACTTTGAATATGGATGGAGTTTAGTGATTGATAATATATATATATATATATATATATATATATATATATATATATATATATATATATATATGCAATAAATTCAGAATATTCTCTTTCTGAACAGACTGTTTCGTACCATAAGGCACTCATCAGCAGAATTCATCAGTATTGATGAGTGCCTTATGGTACGAAACAGTCTGTTCAGAAAGAGAATATTCTGAATTTATTGCATGTTTATAGCTCTACAGAGATGTATCGAGCACTGTGAATTGTGATAGAAGACGATTTCATTGGATATATATATATATATATATATATATATATATATATCAAAAGTTGTGTGAATGAAAATATGATCACTATCAGACAAGTCAAATGATTAATATAATATCATGTTCAATACGTGTATTTAGTAAAGCTTACAGAAAGATTTCGATATATTCGCACAAGTGTTTTTGTTTGAATCAACTTCCATGAAAAAAATAATTTAACCCTGACACAGCTCCGTTGAAATCTTATAGAAATTGCATAACTTGTAACAGCTTAAAGGGAAAATACAACATTTGCAAACATCAAAAAATAAAAATACCAAATCATTTTGAAATACCTTGCTGGACTGTTAGTGAATGACAGTGTAAAGCATCCTGTAAAATCATGGCACCTGGTATACTGTCATTTTCAAGAAAAGTGGTATTTTTATATCAATATCCAACGCTGATTGGTCGATCAGCGTTGGAAACAACTGGCTTTTTTTCAAAAACTGGCCCCAATTGACCATTGCACTTGTTTGCAATCGATTACAAACCTACGAACGGGTACGAGCCAGCTAGACTGGTTCCGTGGCCTTACAATTCCCCAATGTATGTAAACTGCTCTGTTTCTTCTTATATGGAGTCAGGGAACCAGACTACAGGAAAATGATCGTTTTTCTTGGTTTTTATAGCATTTTCGAACCCAAAACCTCAAAAAAGTCAGTGTAACTATATTTGCTATATATTTCCAACTCCCCATTCCACCCATTTCTGAAAACTACAGCAAAAGCAAATGATGTATATTCCCTTTAACAAAATCAATGTCACCTTCTTCATTATTGATTTCTCACAAAACCTGGTGTCAACCAAACAAAATCGGACTTGTTCTGAAGTAAAAATGACATCTCAGTGACATCAGATGCACTTAAACAACACAATTGGTTACTATAACAGAAACTGTGGAACTTTAACAGTAGATGTTTCAGAAAACATATTTGGTATCAATATTAAATATCTGATATAAGCATTGTAGTATATAACTTTCGAGGCGAAGGCACAGGTAAACAGGACATGCGCGGTTTACGCATCAAAATGACTGGCTGCAATGGGATACTGTCAAAGGGAGTTGACTAATAATACATTGAAGACCGACCGCATTAATCAGTCGGCCTCTGTCCAATAAATAAAAATACACATTGAATGGTATGTAAATATTTAAATCAGAGAGACTTTTCTTAGTTAGAATCAGTCGCATACAAAAATAAACGGTTGAGGTATTAAAACTAATATAAAAGGTAAAAATATGTACACTTCAAACTTGCAGTTCGATTTCTCATGAAAAAAAAATGGGTGACACAAAAATATGTACAAGTTATAAACATAATGTACAAAAATACGTACACTTCCATCTTGCAGTTCGATTTCTCATGAAAAAAAATCTTGAGCTTTGTTACTGATTCCATGCCATACTCTCATTGTTCCACGGGTGAATATTCTAACATATTCCCTACTGAGTCAAATCTTACCTTATATTTCATACTGAGTCAAATCTTACCAGGCTTACAACATTTCAGCGGGGACATGACCCGGTGATGAGATACACATGCATATACATTTATTCAGCTGAAAGTATTTCTATTAGGCTGTTCACCAACAAGGCTTTGCCCATTCAAGAAGCAGAATCTCTTTTCACTGTTACTTGTATTTTGTTAATTTTTTTTGGAAAAAAAATGCTTCACCCGTGGATGACAGGTTTCAATATTTTGACTTATGAAGTTGAATATTGCTATGATGATTCAGTAACTACATGATCAACTCTGAACAATTTTCAATGATCCGATGCAACAACTATTTCCAAAATTCTACAAATCATTGAAAAATAAGGAGAAGCGCTTTCAGATTAGCGTGAATTTCATTAAAGCGTATTTTTATATCAATAAGAATACCCGCTTTATATTTTACCTATTAATTATTGTGAGATATTGGGTAGCTTGATTTCGAAAGAATATTGCGTCATTTCTTAGCTTGTTTCCCCGCGCGTTTCAATTATTATGTAAATAACATCGCTCCTACAAAATTACTGGATCCAATAGAGTGCTTCGTTTCCTGGGATTGTTTGATCGATTCAAGTGACTCGTCGTTTCCGTACGGTGACTATGACTCCAACTGGATGACGTGTGACTCGGGACATTACTCGTGACTTGGAGCCTGACTCGATCCAGGTGATTCGTGAATAGGCCATGGGATCTATTCAAGTGACTCGTATCCGTGACTCTGACTCCAACTGGATGACGTGTAAATCAGGACCTTACTCGTGACATGGTGTCTGACTCGATCCAGGTGATTCGTGAATTGACCCAGGGATCGATTCAAGTGACTCGTATCAGTGAATCTGACTCCAACTAGATGACCTGTGACTCGGAACCTTACTCGTGACTCGGAGCCTGACTCGATCCAGGTGATTCGTGAATTGGCTATGGGATCGATTTAAGTGACTCCTATCCGTGACTATGACTCCAACTGGATGACGTGTGACTCGAGACGTTACTCGTGACTTGGAGCCTGACTCGATCCAGGTGATTCGTGAATTGGCCCAGGGATCGATTCAAGTGACCCCTATCTGTGACTCTGACTCCAGCTAGACTACGTGTCACTTGGGATTTACTTGAATTACAGACGTGAGTTCGAGACTGACTCGATCCAAATGACATTTAAATTGCATCATATACTCTTGCGCATTCATCTTATAGGCTATTTGGGCATGCGCATAACAGATATTCATTGGACATCTAGTCATCTTCAGAAGACCCACAAAAAACTCCACTTCCCCATGTCTCAGATATGTGTCTCTTATCTTCTTCTGTCAACGAACAATCGCCCGATTTCAGGCTTCTAACATGTTTCATCTGTTTTAGGCAGCGAGCCCATGTTTGTGCAGAGCCACTCAAAGACTCATTTCCCTCAAGGCTGAGGGATTCTAGGGATGGCATTCGACTTACTGCTGCAGCAAGGTGCTCAATGTCAGTACTCTGCAGTGAGCATTTATTCAAATCCAGCTCCTGAAGTTCCGTCATGTTTTGTAAGGGTGGAGTCCATATTTCTGCGGAACCACCCAACCCATCAATGTCACAAAGGGTCAACCTGACTAAATCTCTCCGATTACTAAATGACTGTAATATATCCGCCATACCCTCGCCGGTAAGTGAGAGCCTCTGAATACTTAGCCGTATGCCGTTATCGAATTGCTCAACACGACACTCTTTATCGGACCTATCGCGACTGTCAATGCCATAATTTCTCGGAACACGTACAAACTTCTTAAAGAGACGTGCCACAAACGTTTTTGCGCTAAGGCCCAAGTCCAAATTTCTTGAAAGGTTAAGATCGGTCAAGTTCGGCATCTCCCCAACAGACGATGCTATATGTGGTAGATCTTGTTCAGTTATGCCGCATTCCCATAATTTGAGTGATTTTAGGTGAATCATCTGCTGCAAACTGGCCGCCCACGTCTTGGTGTTACCGCCCAATCCCTCATTGCCTGAAAGGTCAAGATCGGCCAAGTTGGGCATGTCCCCAACTGATGATGCAATGTGTGATATATCTTGTTTGTTTATGTCGCATTCCCATAATTGGAGTGATTTCAGGTGAATCATCTTCTGCAAACAAGCTGCCCACATTCTTGCGTTACCACTCAATCTCTCATTGAACGAAAGGTTAAGATCAGCCAAGTTTGGCATGTCCCCAACTGATGATGCAATATGTGATAGATCTTGCTCCGTTATGGCACATACCGAAAAATTGAGTGTTTTCAGGTGAATCATCTTCTGCAAACAAGCCGCCCACGTGTTGGCGTTACCACCCAAATCCTTATTGCATGAAAGGTTAAGATCGACCAAGTTCGGTATCTCCCCAACGGATGATGCAATATTTGGTAGATCTTGTTCATTTATGTGGCATGAAGCTAAACCGAGTGATTTCAAGTGAATCATCCCCTTCAAACTAGCCGCCCACGTTTCGGCATTGCTACCCAAGTTAATATTTCCCGAAAGTTTCAGGTTAGCCAAGTTTGGCATCTCCCCAATCGATGATGCAACATGTTGTATATCTTGTTCGTTTATACCACATTCCGATAAATCGAGTGATTTCAAGTGAATCATCGACTGCAAACTAGCTGCCCACGTTCCTTCTTTACCACCCAAGTTCGAATTCTGTGAAAGGTTGAGATCGGCCAAATTTGGTACTTGACCTAATGCTGCAGCAAGGTGTTCAATGTCAGCGCTTTGCAGTGAGCAATCACGTAAATCTAACTTCTGAAGTACCGTCAGGTTTTGCAAGAGTGGAGTCCAGACACTTCCGGAACCATCCAAACCGCAAACACCATCAAGGGTCAAAATGGCTAAATCTCTCCGATTATCCAATGACTGCAGTACATCCGCCAAATCCTTGACAGTAAGTGAGAACCTCCTGATGCTCAACTTTATGCCATTACCCCATGACTGTACACACCACTCCTTAGGGTAACTGCTGAAATCACAATCCACCAGATTCCGCATGCGACTTACTGATTCAGCGATATATTTCAAATCGCGACTGTTAATGCTACATTTTTTCATGTCAAGGTTCTTTAGGTGAATCATCGACTGCAAACTTGCCGCCCACGTTTCGGCGTTACCACCCAATCCCTCATTGTCTGAAAGGCCAAGTTTGGCCAAGTTTGGCATCTCCCCCACCGATGATGCAATGTCTATCACATCGTGCGGGTCTAAGCAACATCCATCTAAACTGAGTGTCTTGAGATATTTCATCCCTCGTAAGTGGACCGCCCAGTCTTTGGCTGAGCCGCCAAAATTATTTCCTTCAAGACTTATTTCAGTCAAGCTACCGCCATTTCGAAATGATGACAAAAGTGTATTAGCATTGCTACCAGTTAGTGTGCAACCATCGAAATGCAATACACGCAAGTTGTTCATTGTTGGCAAATGCAAAGCTACGATGTCACTCAACCCTGACAGATTACACCACTGTAAGTGAATTTCGCTTACTTTAGAGAAGTAATCTACTCCCGAGAGCTCTGTCCGCTCGGCAACTTGCTGCAGCAACCACACGAGTGAGTTTACGCAGTCGTTGCTACTTATTTGTATGTCTCCAGTCAAGAAAGACTCAATGAAATCTACCGATTCATCAAACAAATCTCTTGCTTGACTTTCAAAGTAGCAATTTAAGGCCAATTCCTTCATTGGCTTGCTTTCGATAGGCCAACCCAGATTCTTCTCGTGCAGCATCCGCAATATATGCCTGGTGCATTGTTGATTATTGCTGCAACAGAAGCGCAACATGTACTCAAAATTCACAGGGTCGCCAAGTTTATCAAGAATCTTCCCAAATTCCCCATCGCCTTGGCTTAAAATATTCTGACAGTACATAGCTGCGCAGTACTCTTGAAGTGTCTTATGAATGAACTGCACGTTATTGTGCGTGCCGCGCCACTTCATGACCCTCTGGCTAGTGAGAATACCTGCTTGTATTGCTTTATCAAGTACACTCTTCTCAAACTCTCCCTCTTGAAATGAAAGTCTTTGCTCTGGGGAAACAAGCCCATCTAAAGCAACTTTGCCGATTGAAATCACCACTTCCGATATTGCTTCTTCTGATAATTCAGGCATTTTTCTCCGAAATATGTATCTAATTGCCTCACTGAACAATCTTGATAGAGAATCGGGTAGTGTTCCCTCTTCTCTCCACAGCAAGCATATTAGCAGAAGTAGCATAGGACTCCTTGCCAAATCAGATATGACATTCGATGACTGAATCCTATCAAGAAGTCCCTCAGCCACATCAAGCTTTGCAGGAAAGAACTTTCTCACATACTGCCCAATATCTTCCATCCTAAATCCCAAAACCTTCACATGGGTGAAAGGTTTCTCAATGAGTGATTTGCTTTTCAATTTAGCAAAGTGTGAAGGCCGTGTTGTTACAACTACAAAACATTTTTTGCCATATTTTCGATTGAGCATTCTTAGAATGGGACCAAATTTCTCTGGTTCGAGGTTAGTTGTCCCAAATTCATCAAAACCATCTATCAGAATGAGCACTCTACCACCATTGTCTTTAATGAATGCTTTCAAATCATCCTTATCTACAGCTGTATCATCTGGTAAAAGTTGATCAAACACTGACTCAACAAGATCCGACGTTTGTTTGAGAGCGGACATTTTCAAGACAAATAAAAGGGAAAACTGTCCGATTGCAACACCTGTGGCCCAGTCGTACGCAATTTTGTCAATAATGGTTGACTTCCCCATCCCAGCTGACCCACACAAAACGGCGCGATTAATCACATTCCCATCTGTAGTTTTAATGAGGAAAATGTCCCCATACTCTTTGACATGCCCCGCTATATCATCCTGGTCACCCTTTTCTAATTGCAACTCTGTATATATATTCCTAATATGTTTCATGTCGTCATCGACCCAGGGTATTAACTGGACGTAGCTACCTGTGGTAGTATACCGGTCTTTTAATTCACTCCTGCACTGATCAGCAGCATCACCCGCTCTGGATATAGCTCTTCCCGTATCGGCTGTTGAAATAAAAGAGGCAACATTACTGGTGTATCTTGCAGCGGCACCGGCGTAAACAAAATTTAATGATTCACTAAAATTTAGTGTCCCCACCATTATAAACATTAAATGAATCCCATTAAAACCAGTTCTTTTGAAGCAAACAGTATACAATCGCACTTCATGTTTTTGACTCGTAAAAGCCGTTTTTCAGCCATATTATCAGTTAGTGGCACAATTGGTGTCTTCGTCACTTTTTGTAGCCTATTATTTAAAGATGTCATATTTGCCAGTTAAACCCCATATAATTCACTTTATTTTTAAATATTTTCTTGCAATAAAAACAGTAGTTTTTGACATCAAAACAAGATCCCACCTTCAACTAAAAAAATGATTTAGGTGTCGATAATGTAGGGACCGGAAACAAGTCTATTTGCAAGAACCCCCCCCCCCCTCCACCAAAAAAAGGATTTTTTTTCCCGGAGGATTGCAGCTGACCAAATAGACATAAAGTAGTTTTTTGTAGTGGAGTGGCGTAGCATTCGGGGATATTCAAAATCAAAATGTCCTGGCTACGCAGCTGTGTTATCTATAATTATAGCATTTTTAAAATATATCTATAGAATTTTAGTTGAGTATTCGGTGGTAGAAAAGGAGAACATTTTGTTGGGCACGGACAGTGCATCTTCAAAACAATTTTCGACTCTGATAAAGAGGGGGAAAAGAGTGAAAATAGCAAGCGAGAGAAAGATACGAAATATTGGACTCTGTGTACAATTATTTACCTGGACTGCTTTCTGTCGTACCCACGCTCTGATTGAAAATCACAGTTGGTTCATAAACAGGTCCCAAGAAGATCGGATTATTTGTACCGCCAATATGCATGGATCCCACTGACACCTGTTGCAGAGGTCCACATCTGAGGACAGCAGGTGATGGGGATGAGGCTTCAAGTTGGAGTCCTACAGGTGCAATGTCTTGAACTGAGCTTGGACCCTGCATTATCTGTCGGTCTTGTGATGTCCCTTCTCCGACCACTGTCTCTTGGATCGCTGAAGGATTTCTTGGTGCAACACCCCCTTGTTTCTGAAGTGTCGACCATTTTAGTCCCTGGTCCTCGGATGATTGCAACATCTGAATTCTAGGATCTGTTCCGGTTGCTTCTTGCTGGCTTTGTAATGACTCCTGCTGGCCTTGTCTTTGTCCCTCAGATGATGTAGTCCCTTTCTGCTTACTCTGTTCTTTTGCCCGTTCCTCCTCTTTATCCAGGTCAGGTTTGTCTCGATGGGCCACTACCTCCTGTCTCGGTATTAGGTCTTTAGATGATGTAGTCTCTTCCTGTTTGCTTTGTTTTTTGGCCCCTCCCACTTGAACCTCTGGTCGAGGTTTGTCTCGATGGGCCACTTCTTCCTGTCTCGGTATTAGGTCTTTAGATGATGTAGTCTCTTCCTGTTTGCTTTGTTCTTTGGCCCCTCCTACCTGAACCTCTGGTCGAGGTTGGTCTCGATGACACTCTAATTGCCCATGTCTCGATTCAGGTACTTCAGGTGACGTCATCCCCTTTTGAGCAGTCTTCTCGAATTGACCAAGCTTTTGTTTTTTCTGTAGGAGCCCCTGACTCGGACTATGTTCCTCATTAGACGGTCTTGCCCGCTTCTGCCTGTCCTGGTCTTTAACAACTATTCCCTGTCCCGGTGTTTGACGTTTGCTTTGCTCAGCAACGTCCTCCTGTCTTTGTCTTTGGCCCTCAGATGATGAAGTGTCCTTCTGTTGTCTTCGTTTCTTAGCCCCTCCCATTTGTGACGTTTTCTTACGTTTGTCCCGGTGGCCAACTCCCCTCTGTTCTGGTGTTTGGTCTTCAAATGATGTAGTTCCTTTTTCTTTGCTCTTTGCTCTGTTCTCTGGTTGAGGTCTGCAACATTGTTCTTCCTGTTTCAGCTCCTGTTGCTCAGGAATCATTGAGGCAAGCTCAGCACGCCCGATTGAGTTGAACGCATCTCTCAAACCCTGAAATCCTTTCTCTCGATTTGTTTGCTTTCTCCACCAAGAAAGCAGCATCTGTAGGCTCCTTTCTCTGTTTTCTTGGGAAGTGGTTTGGATTTCTTTGATTTCTGCTTCTTCATATCCTAGTAATTTTGCCAATTCTTCCCAGGAAGATACAATTTCCCAAGCCAAGACGCGGAAGAGCTGATCATCAAGAGGGTGTTTGTCTGCCAAACAAAAATAAACACTTTTTCTTCAGTATGTAATTATAAGTATGAACTTGTTGCTGCCTTTTTGGTTTGAAAGGCAATTAACTTGAGACTTTGCATGTGCTTAGGTTGAAGGAAAAGCTAATTATTAATCGGATTTCCTTCAGACGCTTTTACTATCAGTGCAGATCTTATTTTTCTGGTGTCAAATTACATGGAATGAGTGCAGAACATTAATTAGACTGCATTAAGAATTGGTGTCATTGCTACTCACAAGACTTAAAAACAGTTTAACGCCTGGACATCGATAACGTTTTAACACTTTCACTTTCCAAGAGGATTTCGTAAAACTTGCTTAGGTCGCATTGTCGTGAGACAAATCTAGTTAGAGAAACGGACGTGTCATCCCCAGCTTAATCGTCAGGGTCTAACGCCCGTGGATCCCACTCTATCTTTTAAGGTAATGTAGCACTTACCTGCTGGTCCACCGCCCAGTAGGCCATCAGTACACAGACGGAGTGAGATGTTCTCGTCCTGATGAATTCCACAGTCGTTGAGTGTCAGCAAGTTACAGAGCTGGAAAATGCAAGATCCTGATATAATAAGTGGATCCAGAGATATCTGCCTTGATCTTAAAAGTGATACTAAGCGATTAACTCGGAAAGGCCCAATGGCATTAAAGTGCCAATGGCATGATTTGTACTCGGGAACATATCTTATAAAACTTTCATTACCTCTTAAATGAGTAAACATTTATTTGACATACCTTTGTGGTTCATTTAATTGATAAGGTAACTTCTTTCAACATTTAAAACAAATTCTTTCCTTTTCCTGACAAACGATGGCGCTGTTGCTGTGATGTCATTTCAGAAAGACACTGGTTCAGTTTAGAGGTTTTCTGTTCAAATAATTGTGCAATTTGCACTTTGAAAACATTGGCGAAAAAGTTTGCTAATAAGCCTACTGTCATGCATTTACTGAAACAACAACAAATCGACAAATGTAAATGTTGGTAGTAAATTATAGATGTAACGTTGAAGTTTCTGCCTGAAATGACATCACACTTTTGCTCACTTACCTCAAAGTTGCGAAAGTTTCTTCGGATGAACAATCGCTGTTGTTGAGGCTGCACACCCATTTTCTCGCTTATCATCACCTTCAAGATCAAGACAGGTGTCTCTGGATCCACTTGCAAACACATTATCTTCGGTCTATGTGAGCAGTGGCTTTGGATGAAGACTTGCACATATCTGCGACTGTCAGAAAAGAAGTACTGCATGCTTAGGGTCTTCAAATTGTTTGAATTTACATATTAAAACAAAGGAATAAAGGAAATTCCATCAACTATTACTGTAACCATCTTCTACGCTATAATTAAAGTGAGGACATTTTGTTTTCCACAGGAGTGATCTTATCTTAAAAAACAACCAAATAACAACAACAATAAAACACGAAATTTGATGCGTGGGTAGTTTTCAAACACGAGGTGTAGTACGAATACCAGCGTTTATCATGTTTTACCTGACAAGCTGAGGTTTTACTTGATCACACACTTGTTCCTTTTTCAGTTTCTCTTCCTCGGTTGATGCCGCTCCATTTTGTTTGCTCTCTTCGTCTGCTCCTGCATCTTGACGCCGTTCTGGCTCGGGTCCAGCGGCTTCCTCTCTCGATTCGCTCGTTACTGAAGTAAAGAAGGCAAACAGAGTCAACATAATGTTATTGTTCACCAATTGTATGAAACTATCTCTACTGTTTTTTTAAACCCTTAACAGTTTGTAACAATTAGGCAGTTTGTAATTGCTTATTTGTTTAAGTAGTTCGGTTTGAGAGCAGGGTATAAACAAATTGTATCCAAAATGTAGCGTATAAAGTAAAGTTTAGTCTAAAGCCACTCCCGAATATAAGAAATCTGCTTGTTCACATTTTTGCTCACCCGGTACATTTTGGGCCAAATCAGTCATTCCGACGGCCTCCAATGCTCGTCTCAGCTTCTGGGCTGCTTCGTCGCGATCTGTCGTCTTTTCCCACCAAGTGAGTAGCATGTGACGGTTCCCTTCCGTGCTGCCTTCGTTGGTGGTTTGGATGTCTGCAATTTCCGCTTCTTCTAGTTCTTCATATCCTAGGTGTTTGGCAAGTTCCTTCCAGGATGATTCGATTTTTGATGACAAGTTCCTGAGGTACTCATCGTGAATGCTTGCTTCGTCTGTCAAAAGAAAGAGTGACGTCAGTGAAACATTTTCAAATACGACCGCCACGGTATTATAAGTTATCAACAACAGGTTCAACAAGAAGAGACTCTTGGTCTGAATGTTGAGTTTTCTGCATTTACCGACAGTCCAACTCCCAGCTCCGATGAAGACCTAGTCAGGCCCAAAAACTATTGGTGAGCACTGCTTGAACTTATTTTCATCATGTATTTTCAAATTGAGATTGTTTTTTTTTTACTAGAACATTTATTCCTACCCTCTACCATTTACCTTTTAGTACATCGTCGTCATTTGCGTCATCTAATGATAGACGAAGAGAGATGAGTTTATCCTTTTCAACGCCATTCTCCTCAAGTGTGAGCAAGTCACATAGCTGACAAAGTGAATCATGTAAAAAAGCAAATTACACACTCAGAGTAGAAAGAGAGATGATTGCAGTTGTGCATTGTTTTAAACAGCCATTAAATTACGTTCGTTTAAGCCTAGTTGGAAGGAATGGATACTGATTTTCTTCGGGTTGAAGGGACGGCGGAACACGCGGGGAGGGGGGTGGCGGGGGGGCACTCCCCCCCCCCTCAGATTTACCCAAGTGCCCCTCTTGCTGACATAAAGGTACCCCTTCGTGACGCCCCTAGTTGGAAAATATATAATCCCACAGTGCGAACATTTAGGTTTGGATATATTTGAAATTGATATCTACCTGGACGTTTTCCCTGATGTACAGACGTTGATGTCGTGCCTCCACACTAATCTTCTTCTGGATTGTTTCTTTAAGAGATGAGACGGATGTCTTGGGATGGAGTTCGAAATACAGTGTCTTGGATCTATGTGAGGAGGGAGTCCGGACAAAGACCTGCAGTTTCTGTTTTACGTCTTTGGTGTTACTGTGAAAATAGGGGAAAATCCCGAGTAGTTTTAGAAATGCATTATTCTAAAATAGAATGGGATCAGTGAATAACTTATTTTAAAGCTATAGCCAAAGTTACATCCACTGTCACGAGTCTCGCAAAATTAAAAGTATTACACAATTTCACTCAACTTTTACACAAGTAGCTGGAAAAAGTCAATGATAAAACAAATCCTTTGATATTAACTTACAATTATAACCCTCATTTTAAATGAATAATGTCATTGCTGTTTACCTCTGACTTTCATGTGTCTGCTTTGATTGTCTTCGAGTCCATTGTTTCGATGGTCTCCTCTTTGCACAGCAAACATCCGATGACGTTTTCCTGTAATGCAGTACAGACAGGAAAGCTTGTTTCCTCCTTGGTTTGACTTTAGTCTTCCTGCTGATGAGCTTGGCGTTGGAGTGGTCGTACACGACGGCTGTTGCCTTAATATATGCATCCAACTGCTGTACGGTCTTTCGAGGCATCTTGGTAGTAATCAGCACGAGTTAAGTATCCTTACTGTAAGAACACAAAGGAAAAAGTGTTAAAACCAATGCAATGCTATCCATCGTGTTTGAGGAGCTGGACCTATAAGCCAATTCACTGATACCGCCATCTTTAAATTTGTGTTCAGTGGGCAATTCAATAAGCATCACGTCCCAGCACAAAGATGACACTGTAAGGCATACTAACGACTTTGAAGAGCAAATGAGTTGCCTTGGTACTGCACGGCTTGTGATGGACTGGTGATGCACTTATAATGGACTTGTGATGGACTTGTGATAGACTTGTGATGGACTTGGGATGGATTTGGGATTGACTTGGGATGGACTTGTACTAGACTTCGGATGGACTTGTGATGGATTTGTGATGGACTTGTGATGGACGTGTGATGAACCAAGGATGGACTAGTGATGGACTTGTGATGAACTTGTGATGGACTTGTGATGGACTTGTGATGAATCAAGGATGGACTTGTGATGGACTTGTGATAGACTTGTGATGGACTTGGGATGGACTTGGGATGGGCTTGGGTTAGACTTGTGATGAACTTGTGATGGACTTGTGATGGACTTGTGATAGACTTGTGATGAACCAAGGATGGACTTGTGATGGACTTTGGATGGACTTGGGATGGACTTGGGATGGACAAATGATGGACCTGTGATGAACTTGTGATGGACTTGTGATGGACTTGTGATGAACCAAGGATGGACTTGTGATGGACTTGTGATGGACTTGGGATGGACTTGTGATGAACTTGTGATAGACTTGTGATAGACTTGGGATGGACTTGGGATGGGCTTGGGTTGAACTTGTGATGAACTTGTGATGGACTTGTGATGGACTTGTGATGAACTTGTGATTGACTTGTGATGGACTTGTGATGAACCAAGGATGGACTTGTGATGGACTTGGGATGGACTTGTGATGAACCAAGGATGGACTTGTGATGGACTTGTGATGGACTTGGATGGACTTGTGATGGACTTGGGGAGGACTCGGGATGGACTTGGGATGGACTTGCGATAGACTTGTGATGGACTTGTGATGGACTTGTGATGAACTCGTGATGGGCTTTTGATGGACTTGTGATGGGCTTGTGATGGACTTGTGATGGGCTTGTGATGGGCTTGTGATGGATTTGGGATTGACTTGAGATGGACTTGTGATAGACTTGGATTGGACTTGTGATGGATTTGTGATGGACTTGTGATGGACGTGTGATGAACCAAGGATGGACTAGTGATGGACTTGTGATGAACCAAGGATGGACTTGTGATGGACTTGGGATGGAGTTGGGATTGACTTGGGTTGGACTTGTGATGAACTTGTGATGGACTTGTGATGGACTTGTGATGGACTTGGGATGGACTTGTGATGGACTTGTGATGAACTTGTGATGGACTTGTGATGAACCAAGGATGGACTTATGATGGACTTGGGACGGACTTGTGATGGACGTGTGATGGACTTGTGATGAACCAAGGATGGACTTATGATGGACTTGGGACGGATTTGTGATGGACTTGGGATAGACATGGGATGGACTTGTGATAGACTTGTAATGGACTTGTGATGGACTTACCGCCATCTTTAAATTTGTGTTCAGTGGGCAATTCAATAAGCATCACGTCCCAGCACAAAGATGACACTGTAAGGCATACTAACGACTTTGAAGAGCAAATGAGTTGCCTTGGTACTGCACGGCTTGTGATGGACTGGTGATGCACTTATAATGGACTTGTGATGGACTTGTGATAGACTTGTGATGGACTTGGGATGGATTTGGGATTGACTTGGGATGGACTTGTACTAGACTTCGGATGGACTTGTGATGGATTTGTGATGGACTTGTGATGGACGTGTGATGAACCAAGGATGGACTAGTGATGGACTTGTGATGAACTTGTGATGGACTTGTGATGGACTTGTGATGGACTTGGGATGGACTTGGGATGGGCTTGGGTTAGACTTGTGATGAACTTGTGATGGACTTGTGATGGACTTGTGATGAACTTGTGATAGACTTGTGATAGACTTGGGATGGACTTGGGATGGGCTTGGGTTGAACTTGTGATGAACTTGTGATGGACTTGTGATGGACTTGTGATGAACTTGTGATTGACTTGTGATGGACTTGTGATGAACCAAGGATGGACTTGTGATGGACTTGGGATGGACTTGTGATGAACCAAGGATGGACTTGTGATGGACTTGTGATGGACTTGGATGGACTTGTGATGGACTTGGGGAGGACTCGGGATGGACTTGGGATGGACTTGCGATAGACTTGTGATGGACTTGTGATGGACTTGTGATGGACTCGTGATGGGCTTTTGATGGACTTGTGATGGGCTTGTGATGGACTTGTGATGGGCTTGTGATGGGCTTGTGATGGATTTGGGATTGACTTGAGATGGACTTGTGATAGACTTGGATTGGACTTGTGATGGATTTGTGATGGACTTGTGATGGACGTGTGATGAACCAAGGATGGACTAGTGATGGACTTGTGATGAACCAAGGATGGACTTGTGATGGACTTGGGATGGAGTTGGGATTGACTTGGGTTGGACTTGTGATGAACTTGTGATGGACTTGTGATGGACTTGTGATGGACTTGGGATGGACTTGTGATGGACTTGTGATGAACTTGTGATGGACTTGTGATGGACTTGTGATGAACCAAGGATGGACTTATGATGGACTTGGGACGGACTTGTGATGGACGTGTGATGGACTTGTGATGAACCAAGGATGGACTTATGATGGACTTGGGACGGATTTGTGATGGACTTGGGATAGACATGGGATGGACTTGTGATAGACTTGTAATGGACTTGTGATGGACTTACCGCCATCTTTAAATTTGTGTTCAGTGGGCAATTCAATAAGCATCACGTCCCAGCACAAAGATGACACTGTAAGGCATACTAACGACTTTGAAGAGCAAATGAGTTGCCTTGGTACTGCACGGCTTGTGATGGACTGGTGATGCACTTATAATGGACTTGTGATGGACTTGTGATAGACTTGTGATGGACTTGGGATGGATTTGGGATTGACTTGGGATGGACTTGTACTAGACTTCGGATGAACCTGTGATGGATTTGTGATGGACTTGTGATGGACGTGTGATGAACCAAGGATGGACTAGTGATGGACTTGTGATGAACTTGTGATGGACTTGTGATGGACTTGTGATCAATAAAACTCAAATGATACAAAATATTTTTGACATTTGCAGAATGCCGAAAGTAATTTCGCGAAAAATGTAAAACACAAGCGTCCTGTAGACTAAGTCGCGGTTGCCGAAAAATATCTATTCATCCAGAAACACCAGGTAAATTCAAACCAACATTTTGTATTACAAATTTTAATTTAAAAAATGTCATAAATATTGAACAAAAGTAATATAGTATTACTGATTAAAGTGGAGGCTTATGTCACTTCGTTCAGTTCCCTGATTGCTGTTGGATACAAACTTCTTCTTACTCCTTCTGTGCTGCATCAAAATTACACAGTAACACTTCCCAGATCTTTAAAACGCGAAATATATATATATATTTTTCTAGTGAGGTAATTAATTTGAAAAAGTGTATAACGTTTGCATGAATGTGGTTGTAAAAGTGTATCTTATCATTTGTACATTACGAATATATTGTTGATAATGTTACGCTGACAACATTTCATATATGAAGCAATTTGTTTTGCGCACAGGTATTTGCTTTATATTTTCAAGGTGGACCATGCCCAACCTTCAAACATATTTTTTTTTACCATTAAATACTTCACATCTGAAGCATTTATTCCATTGAATTCAGGCTTTCAAGCGTTTGCTTCATTTTTATTCATACAGATGCGAGTAAATACTTTAAAATTGGTAACAGAAGCAAACTCTTGTTTTTATTCATATGACCCACTGACTGTCAAATCTACGACTTCTGGGATCACACACGAAAGATAATCATCCAGTCCTCATGTATTGCGGAAATGTACTATTCAAAATACAATGAAACCTCATCTTTTTACACGAGAGCGCACTTTGAAAAGAAAATATAGGCATATTACACTTTATACTGCAAAATAGTGTACAAGTAGGCTATGCTTATGTTATTATTTTTGGAAGTGCCTCATGCTATTAGTTACTGTCATTTGAGGTGTCGTACTGATATACCCCTGTTCATACCTTGTACCTTTTATCTCTCTTTCGGTCAGTTTCACGGCAAACTCGCACTCTACACTTTGTAACGACAAATCCTCATCATGTCTTGTAAAGTTCCGTCTCCATTACACATCTACCAGACTTGACGAGTTTACTTCATCCACATTACATTAGTCAGAAGAAACAACCTATTACAACTGCACGATGGCGATCAAAGAGGGGAAGAAACTTTCATGGAAACAATCACGAAATCGTAGACCGATATGATGTTGCAAGTGCAACGTATCCTATTTTACGCCCAGTTTCCGCATTCCCGCATACCGATTTCAGAATTCCACTGATGTAATACTACTATTAATATAATATAACAATAGTGGCAACGTCACAGTGCGCGTGCGCTGTACCGCCCTGCAAACTTGACTGGTTCCCGGGCCCTCCATCATCGATTATAACTTCGAGCGGAGCGGGAACCAACCTACCTGTTCACCTCCTCGTCGTTACGGTCCAACAAACTCGTTGACCTGATTGTTGCAAAGAATGCAAGCTCTCATAGTGTAAAAGTCGTTATCAGTAATAACGAGATATATCTTGTTGAAACCATTCCGTTGTTTAGTTGAACCACAATGGCCATGACCTTAAACCGACGTGGCTAAAAATCGATATCTTAGGAACCCTGAGACCTACTTGCATTACAAAACAATACTGCCTAAGTTATTCTAGAGATATTCTGTTACACCATTTTTATTTTTTGTGCAGAATGACATTGATCTTTGATATTTGGGGGTTTCCAGCTTGAAATTAACGTGCCAATTAATTCTTCATACATTCTGCTGAATCCACTTGATTTTTTGAACCATGATGACCTCTGACCTATCGTTCCAAAGCCAATAGAATTCTAGGGCACCCCGAGACCAGAATTGAAGTTGATATTCACAGTTATTCTAGAGATATTTTTCTAAAACCATTTCTGTTGCTTGAACCATCATGACCCTGAATTTCGTAAATATCGAATGTTTTTATTGATGTTCAAGCATTTTAAAATACCTTTAACATACTGAATACATTTAACTTGCCAACAAAATTAGCTGGCCCGTGGCATTTTGGTCTTTGCTTCAGAGGCAAATGACCGGCATGGCCAGAAACAAACATGCAGGGGGACACACAAGCATGCAAGGGTGGAATGAGAAACAGAAAGGAGGAATTAAACAACTAAGGGGGTTGGACAATGGATGGTGGCGGTTTGGCAGATCAAAGGGAGTGGGTCAGGAAGGAGCAAGGGGGTTGAGAAGAGAGGGATGATGTGGCTAAGGTGGGGGACAAAGGAATGTGGTAATGCATGAAGTGGTAGAGCACGAAATTTGACTTGTGGTGATTTATTTAATTTATGTAAAAAAAAAAAAAAATGACAAAGTAAGTGGTAGACAAAAAGTAATAATTTCAACACCTCCCCCTATAAAACACCCGAAAGTTAAGAAAACGAATTAAAGTCTCGGAACAGAATGACAGTCTCACAAATCGTCTTTTTTTTTACTTGGATCTCGCTGTTTACAAACAATTGTAACATATGCGACTTCGCTGTTCACTCACGAAAGTGCGCCATCCAGCTCTCATGTTGAGAAGACAGTATAAGACGCACTTTCACATTAAGGCACTATTAAGAATCTTTGTTTATATTACTTTTTACAGTACATGGTTCAGCAGGCTTGTATAGTTTGCATAGTTTTACTACTGAAGGGAATGGATTCTTCGTTTGACTTAACAATTGTTTTGAGTTATCAGAGTTTGCCTTATCGAGATGTCACTGTACATTTGTTTTGACATTCAAAATGCTTCATGCTGGACCTGCCAATTGAGGGCGCCGTTACTGTGATGTCACTTCAGGGCATAAATCAGGCAAGTCGAAACTAATGTGCAAATAAAGTGATATTTAACACAAGTTTGAATTTCCATATTCATGCACATTTCATATTCATGCACATTGGTCTGGGGCATGGAATTCGTGGTCTGCAGTTTATTCGGCAGGTTTTGGGTTCGAGTCCAGCCTGGGGTTATGGTGCGTGCGCCCTTGGGCAAGGCATTTTGTCACTCATTGGTTCTCCCCACCCAGGAGCAAATGGGTACCTGTGGTTATTGTGATTGATTGCAGCTGCTTTGCGCTGAAATTGCTGCATAGAGCTACATACTCCCCAGGGAGCTGATTTGGTATGTTTAATTGGCCCAATGATCAGACTCACAGGTAATAATGATGTAAAACACTTTAATCTTAGTTAAAGCACTATACAAGAACCCGTTATATTATCATTCAAACGGCAACTAATTTAGAAAATTCAACACAACACTTGGTTTTGCCTTTTCACTGCTGTTTTTTCATAAGCACTGGTAAACTCGGAGATATCGGAGTAATAATTTTTAGAAATCACTTAAAAACACAGTGTTTCTCTCACCCCCCCCCCCCGAGCTGATATTCCCCTGTTTAAAACCTTTACCTGTTATCTCTCTTTCGGCCAGGTTCACGGCAAAACTGCACTATGCACTGCGTAACGACGAATCCTCATCATGTCTTGTAAAGTTCCATCTCCATTCTACCTCTACCAGACGTGGTGAGTTGACTTCATCCGAATAACTTTTTTTTCAGAGGAAACACATTATCAAGACTGCACACAGATCGAAGAAGGGAAGAAAAAGGCACGGGAAAAATCACTAAATCCTAGACGTATATACTGCAAGTGCAACGGCCAAGTTGAATACTTCCGCATACCGATGTTAGAATTCAATTGAAATGCTAATGTCGTTTAACAATAGGGGCAACGTCACTCGTGTGTATGCCCACCTTTCAACTAGACTGGTTCCCATGCTCTCCTTTGTCGATTTTGACCTTCAACAGAGCGGGAACCAGTCTATACCTGTCACCTCGTTACCGCAGCGGTCAAACAGAGTCAATGACATTGATTATTGCACAGACGTAGCTCCAGAGTGCAGACCTATTTACAGGCATGCAACTGGAAAGTCCCCCAAAAGAGGAAATTCCAATCTTTCCAAGACTTTGTACAGTGTTTCTCTATTTTTAAAGACACACATGGGAGGTCAAAAAAGAGGAAATCAGCTGATCTGAGGAAAAGTTTGCATGCCTGAATACATAGGCCCAGACTTGCCCCTCCAGACCAACTCACAATTTGTATGCTCTAAAAATTCATTTTGTGGGCCATGAACGTGAAGGTTTAAAAATAAAAATATTGGTGGAAGCCGTGCAGAAACTAGGAGTTTAATTTCGTATTTCTGTGAAATTCGCATGAAATTGGGCCCTGAAATTTTTACCATTTTGCAAAGGAGCGCAGGCATCATTTTTCAAAACGGCGATGGGCCAAAGGACTACTTTTTAGGTTGATCGTCTTTGGATGGAATTGAAAGATTATGAAATAAGCATTAATTTCCAGGGTGTCTCAAACACCTTGAAGAGTTTTGAGTATTTTTAATAGTTTTCGAAAGTACGCGTAATTATTACTGAGGTCTATGGGAGTCGATTTGCAGGTCTGCACCCTTCACGTTTCATAGTCGGTATAATCATTGTCTGCTAATTTGGGGGACAGCAATAAATCACAGTAATGAACAGCGTATATTAGCTTGTAAAACGCTTATTATGAACACAGATCATCCAATCAAGTTTCCGCTCTGATGTAGACGATGTAAATCAAAACTCTTCATATGGATGGAGGGTTACGAAAAAAATATTAAGATTGAAAATGTATCAGTATAACCAGAAATGAACACGCACAATACTTTATTACAAAAGGTTCGAACACCTTCACTACAAAAGCCTAACACTATATAAATAAGCATGATGACAAAAACGTGAGCGCAGTATGTTAAAACTTTATTTCGTTACTAAAACATATGTTCGTCAAATGATTAAAGCATAATGAAACATGTTGTAACAACAACTCCCAGATTCTCGGGACTCCGAGATAAACAACCCAGCGTGGCAACTGAAAAAAACTCACAAACTAGTCAAATGAAAATCAACTACAGAACTACAGTCTTGATGATTTTCTGTAAACCGTTTAGACCGCTTTTCCACTTTGCTTTTCGCATCTGATATAAAGGGAAAAGGAATAAATATTTCCCATAATCAAACTTCCTTTTAGAATGTAATATGATCACTATAATTATAAACTAACCCAGTGATATATGATAAATACAATATTATGTCATGTAAAAGTAGCTGGGCATACCGAAAGATAGCGGTGTACATGTCTTCATACCATATTTTATTTCCATCAACCTCTCAGAAAGCAAAACTTTACGCACTGACACATCCCTCTTGAAATCTTCGTAGAGACATCTGAACTCGCTATCTCTTTAGACTCAAATCAAGCTTCTCTTCAATATCGATGTATAACAAACTCTGGCGTTGACCAAACAAAATCTGACTTTTTATGAAGTAAAAACGAGACATTGCAGTGACATAATATGCACTTACTAATAACAATTGGTCACTTTAACAGTAAAAAAAATAAGAACAAATTTGGTATCATCAGTATTTAAAATCTAATATCAAGTAGAACTATTATGGCGACTGTGAGCTAAGTGTTGTCATACGTTATGCTTGACATGCGCATCAGCAGGACTTCCTAAAAGACTGGCTGCAATATGGTTATACTGTCTATAACAGTTGACTAATAACACATTTAAGACCAACTGTATTAATCAGGTGACCTCTTAAACAATGAATTAAATGCACAGTTTGATTTTTGCATGTAAGCATTAAAATCAACGACAGAATCAGCCACATACTAAAAATATAGGGTTATTATAAGCCTTGGTATGCCATAGTATGAAACGTATAGAAAATGCACACTTTCAGATTTCAGTTCGATTTCTCTTATACAAGGTTGGGTTAAGCAAAGATATGTACAAGTATAAACAGTTAATATACAGCTTATAAAAGTTATTTACAGGCATGACACATCCTCAAATTTAAATGTGTCTAACTGATTGCATGTCATACTCTCATTGTTCCACAGATTAATATTCTCATATATTCCATACTGAGAACAATCTTTACCAGGCTTACAAAAATAATTCTTAAACAGCGAAATAACCCGGTGAGTATATATAGACATACATTGTATACGCAGATATTTAGCTGAAAATATTTCTATTAGGCTGTTCACCAATTAACGCGGATTAACCTATTCATACAGCCGCAGTCTCTTTTCACTGTTACTGTATCTTACTTTAATGAGATGATGTCGTTCGAGACAGTACGTAAAATCAAATATATATCTACAATCATTATTATTTATTTTCAGAATTTCTGAAGTTAGTAATTAATTATCTCATGTTTCACATTTTTGGCAAGCAACAGAACCGATGTTAAGCTGTCCTCGATTCTATTACAATTACACTGAAATTAATTGTCACAATGTCGACGCGCGTTGGACATTCATTGCTATCAATCTGTGAAGCGGGTACAAAAATAATTCGACCCGTATTAAAAGGAGAGCGGAGAATGTTTACGATCCCCCTCCCAAGAATTATCCGAGGTCCAGTTTTCTTTGTTATACACAGAGGATTGTTCAAGAGACAGTGTTGAATGATATACACTCGATGTGTCTATATAATGTGTTCCGAGCGATAAATTCTTATCGACCTGCACACGGCCCCTCCCTACTTTCTAACCATTTTATTTGAGCTCCAAAACAAAAAAACTGGAGAAACTCCATTACCACAAATACTTCATCCGCGGATGACGGGCTGCGATATTTTGACTGATGAAGTTCAAGGCTGCTGCTATTATTCAGCAACCAAATGATACATTCTGAAACATTTTATTTATCGGATATACATGTATTATGTCAGCGCTATTTCCGAAATTCTTACAATTATTAAAAAGGAGAAGCGTTAAATTTCAGTTTACCGTGAATTTCACTAACCGCTTATTGACATTAATCAGAATACCCGCCTTTCACTAAAATTGTGTACCTATTAGTTATTGCTAGATATATTCGGTCCAATTCAGTTTACAGCATGTTCCTCCCCCCCCCCCCAATGTTTCGTTGCAATTCACTGCATTCAAACAAAATGTCTGGATTCAATAAATATAGAAAGCCTCGTTCCCTGCGTTTGTTTGCTGGATTTTGGGCAAGTGACGCGAAACTTGTAACCTTGCTTGTGGATTGGAGCACAACTTGATCCTACTGCGGGACCATACTCGCGACTCTGAGACTGACTCGATCCAAATGATCACACTCGTGCTCGCTCATCTTGTACTTAAGTATGCTCATCACAGATCTCAGCGCAGTCATAAATCGTACACGTCCTCTCACGAAAAATTTTCTTCAGAAGAAAGGTCCTCTTCAGAAGAATTAAGGTCCACTTCAGAAGAAGGAGAAGTCCTCTTCAGAAGAACGGTTCTCATCAGAAGAAGAGTTCTCTTCGGAAGTTAAGAAGATGTCCTCTTCAAAAGAAAGGTCCTCTTCAGAAATAAAGTAACTTCCCTATTCGTAATCAAACTTAAAATCAACTCCACTTCCCCGTGATTCATATATGTGCTTCTTATCTTCTTCTGTGAGCGCACATCCGCCCAATTTCAGGCTACTGACGTGTTTCATTTGTGTCAGACTGGGAGCCCACGTTTTTGCAGAGCCACCCAATGAACGGTTTCCCACAAGGCTGAGGGATTGTACTGTTGACATTCCACTTAGTACTGTAGCAATGGGTTCAATGTCAGTACTCATCAATGAGCAATGAGTTAATCTTATCTTTGTCAGGCGCGTCAGGTTATGTAATGGTATGGTCCATAAATCTGTGGAACCACCCAGACCATCAATGTAATCAAGGCTCAAACTGACTAAATCTCTGCGATTACTGAATGACTGTAAAATATCCGCCATATCCTCACCGGTTAATGAGTACCCCTTAATGCTCAGTATTATGCCATTATCGAGTGGCTGTACATGAATCTCTGTCCCAAAAATACTACCGAAATAACAATCCACCAGATTCTCAAAGCGACTTACTGATTCAGCGATATATTTCACTTCGCGACTGTTAATGTTACAACCACGCATATCAAGCTTCTTTATGTGAATCATAGACAACAAACTAGCCGCCCACGTTTCTGCATTACCACCCAATCCCTCATTGGATGAAAGATCAAGATCGGCCAAGTGGGGCATCTCCCCAACTGATGATGCAATTTGTCGTATATCTTCTTTACTTATGCCGCATGATATTAACACGAGTGATTTCAGGTGAATCATCGACTGCAAACTAGCCGCCCACGTTCCTGCGTTACCACCCAATCCCTTATTGCCTGAAAGGTTAAGATCGGTCAGGTTTGGTATTTGACCAGCAATATGTTCAATGTCAGTGCTTTGCAGTGAACAACTTTTTAAATTCAACTTCCGAAGTTCCGTCATGTTTTGAAAGGGTGGGGCCAAGATATCCGCGGAACCCCCCAGAGCACCAATGTGATCAAGGATCAAACTGATCAAGTCTCTCCGATTACTGAATAACTGTAAAATATCTGCAATGTCCTCGCATGTTAGTGAGGGCCACCGAATCCTCAGTCGTATGCCATCATCGCACGGCTGAATGCCCCTCTCCTCATTGAAACTAGCAAAATCACAATCCACGAGATTCACCATGCGACATACTGATTGAGCGAGACATTTTACATCCCGACTGTTTAAGTTACAATCTCTCATTTTGAGATTTTTCAGGTGAATCATCGACTGCAAACTAGCCGCCCACGTTCCTGCGTTACCACCCAATCTCTTATTGAATGAAAGGTAAAGATCGGCCAGGTGGGGCATCTCCCCAACTGATGATGCAATATATGGTATATCTTGTTTACTTAGGCCGCTTGATATTAGCACGAGTGATTTCAGGTGAATCATCGACTGCAAACTAGCCGCCCACGTTTCTGCGTTACCACCCAATCCCTCATTGTCTGAAAGGTTAAGATCGGCCAAGTGGGGCATCTCCCCAACTGATGATGCAATATGTGGTATATCTTGTTTACTTATGCCGCATGATGTTAACCCGAGTGATTTCAGATGAATCATCGACTGCAAGCTAGCTGCCCATGTTCCTGCGTTACCACCCAATCCCTTATTGCCTGAAAGGTTTAGATCGGTCAGGTTTAGCATTTCTCCAAGCGATGATGCAATATGTGGTATATCTTGTTCATTTATGTTGCATGATGCTAAATCGAGAGATTTCAGGTGAATCATCGAACGCAAACTAGCCGCCCACGTATCTGCGTTATCACCCAAGTCTTCATTGTATGAGAGGTCAAGACAGGTCAGGTTTGGTATTTGACTTAATGCGCCAGCAATGTGTGTAATGTCAGTGCTTTGCAGTGAACAACTACTAAGATCCAACTTCCGAAGTTCCGTCATTTTTCGTAAGGGTGGGGCCCAGATATCCGCGGAACCACCCAGACCATCAATTAAAGAGAGGATCAAACTGACCAAGTCTCTCCGATTACTGAATGACCGTACAATATCGGCAATATTCTCGACGTCGACGATTAGTAAAGCCCCATCAATGCTCAGTTGTATGCCACCATCGCATGGCTGTACAGAGAAACTACCAAAATCACAATCCACCAGATTCACCATGCGACTTACTGATTGAGCGAAACATTTTACATCCCGACTGTCTAAGTCACAATAATCGACGATGAGCTCTTTCAGGTGAATCATCGACTGCAAACTAGCCGCCCAAGTTCCTGCGTTGCCACCTAGGTTCGGATTCTGTAAAAGGATCAAACTGACTAAATCTCGCCGTTTACCGAATGACCGTAACATATCTGCCATATCCTCAACAGTTAATAAGGACATCTTAATGCTCAGTTGTATGCCATCATCGCATGGCTGTACAGAGAAACTACCAAAATCACAATCCACCAGATTCATCATGCGACTGACTGATAGAGCGACGAATTTTACGTCCGCAATGTTAAAGTCACAATCCCTCATTTTAGGCTTTTTCAGGTGAATCATCGACTGCGAACTAGCCGCCCACGTTCCAGCGTTGCCACCCAGGTTCGGATTCTGTAAAAGGATCAAACTTACCAAATCTCTCCGATCACTGAATGACCGCAAAATACCCGCCATATCCTCACCGGCTAATGAGGACATCTTAATGCTCAGTTGTATGCCATCATCGCATGGCTGTAGAGAGAAACTACCAAAATCACAATCCATGAGATTCACCATGCGACTTACTGATTGAGCGACGCATTTTACATCCCGACTTTTTAAGTCACAATCTCTCATTTTGAGCTTTTTCAGGTGAATCATCGACTGCAAACTAGCCACCCACGTTCCTTCGTTGCCACTTAAGTTCGGATTTTGTAAAAGGATCAAACTTACCAAATCTCTCCGATTACTGAATGACCGTAAAATATCGGCCATATCCTCACCGGCTGAGGACATCTTAATGCTCAGTTGTATGCCATCATCGCATGGCTGTACAGACAAACTACCAAAATCACAATCCACCAGATCCACCATGCGACTGACTGATTGAGCGACGCATTTTACATCGCGACTGTTTAAGTCACAATCACTCATTTCGAGCTTCTTTAGATGAATCATCGACTGTAAACTAGGCGCCCACGTTTCGGCGTTACCACACAATCCGTTATTGTCCGAAAGATTAAGACCGGCCAGCTTTTGCATTTCTCCAACCCAAAATGCAATATGTGGTATATCTTGTTCATTTATGTTACATGATTTCAAATCAAGAGATTTTAAGTGAATCATCGAATGCAAACTACACGCCCACGTATCTGCGTTATCACCCAAGTCTACATTGTATGATAGGTCAAGATCGGCCAGGTTTGGCATCTCTCCAACCGATGATGCAATATCGATTACATCGCGCGGTTTAAAGCCACATTCCACTAAACGGAGTGTTTTGAGGACTTTTTGCCCTCGGAAATGGACCGCCCTGTATTTCCCAGTCAAGTTACTTGCAGTCCGATATAATGATAACAGTTCAGCAACATTGCTACCAGTAAGTTTGCATGAATCGAAATGCAATTCGTGGAGATTTTTGATTGTGGTCAAACGTGAAGCTAGGACTTCACTCAAACTGGACAGGTCACACCTAGAAAATTTAACGCGACGTACTTTAGCAAGATATTCTACTCCGGAGAGCTCTGTCTGCTCGGCAACATGCTTCAGTAACCAAACGAGCGAGTTCAATGAGTCGTTGCTATAGCTATCTATCTGCATAGATTCAGTGAAAAACGATTCAATGAAACTGTTTGATAACAAATATTTTGATTGACTTTCAAAGTAGCAACTTAGGGCCAGTTTCGTCACTCCATCGTGATTTGGATTTTCGTGCAGCATCTGCAATATATGAGTTGTACATTGTTGTTTAACACCGCGGCAGAAGCGCAACACGTACTCTAAATTCATAGGATCCCGAATTTTATCGAGAATCTTCTGAAAGTTTCCATCGCCTTTGCCTAAAAGCCACTGACAGTACATAGCTGCGCAGTATTCTTGAAGTGTCTTATGAATAAACTGCACGTTATTGTGTTTTTCAAGCCACTTCATGACCCTCTTACTAGTGAGGATACCCGCTTTTAATGCTTTGTCAAGTACACTCTTCTCAAACTCTCCCTCTTGAAATGAAAGCCTTTGCTCTGGGGAAACAAGCCCTTCTAAAGCAACTTTGCCGATTGCAATCACTACCTCCGATATTTCTTTTTCTGATAATTCAGGCATCTTTCTTCGAAATATGTAGCTAATTGCCTTACTGAACAATTTTGATAAAGTATCGGGTAGTGTTGCCTCTTCCCTCCATAAAAGACACATGAGAAGGAGTAGCATGGGGCTCCTTGCTAATTCAGACAGGACATCGGATGATTGAATCCTTTCAAGAAGTCCCCCAACCATATGACGTTTTTTAGAAAAAAATTTGTTCACATACTCTTCAATATCTTCCATCCTAAAGCCAAGAACATTCACGTGTGTAAAAGGTTTAGTAATGAGTGATTTGTTTGTCAATTTACCAAAGTGGGATGGTCTTGTTGTTACAACTACAAAACATTCTTTGCCAAATTTTCGATTGAGCATTCTTAGAATAGGACCAAACGTCTTTGGTTCGAGATAAGTTGTCCTAAATTCATCAAAACCGTCTATGAGAATCAGCACTCTACTACCATTGTTCTGAATGAATCCTTCCAAATCACGCTTTTTAACCTTTGTGTCGTCGGATAAAAGTTGATCAAAAACTGACTCAACAAGATCCGAAGTTTGGTCGAGAGCGGACATTTTCAAAACAAACAAAAGTGTGAATTTTCTAAGTAAAATGGAGCCAACCGCCCAGTCGTATGCAATTTTGTCAATAATGGTCGACTTACCCAACCCAGGTAACCCACACAAAATGACGCGTTTAATCACTTTCCCGTATTTTGTAACGAAAAAAATGTCCCCATACTCATTAACATGCCCCTCTATGTCATCCTGGTCACCCTTTTCTAATTGCAACTCTGTATATATATCCATAATATGTTTCATGTCATCATCGACCCAGGGAATAAACTGAACGTAACTACCTGTGGTAGTATACCGGTCTTTTAATTCACTCCTGCACTGATCCGCAGCATCATCACTCGGACTGGATTGTGCTTTTCCCGTCTCGGCTGTTAAAGGAAAAGAGGCAACATTAGGAGTGTATGGCAGCGGCGGCACTTGCAATGGGTTCAAATGGATTCATGATTTGTCTTCCTGTTGATGTTTCTTAAGGCTAATTTATTGGCTTGATATGTTTGTTTGTTTGTAAAATGCAATTTTTCTGGCAGCGGGTCTATACAAAAATGTTATGTCTTGATTTCCCTCTTTCCCACAAGTACTCTTAGCGAATAATTTTTTTCTCCCGATCAGTCAATTTTGCTTGCCAGTTTAGCACAGTGCAAGGGTGGCCTACCAAAAACTAATTTGCCGAACTGTGTCTTCTGGCAGAAGATAAAAGAACACTGACGTTTTGATCATCTACTAGCAACTGTACTACAGGCTACACATGCGCATCTCTAAGGAAGAAATTAATGCACTGCCATGATTAACGCACCAGTCTTGTTGGATGTAGTTATTGTTGGATGCAGTTATTTGTGTCGTATCCCAGTAGGATCTCGTAGAATGCAGTTTCCTGTGCCCAGTTCGCCTTCAATATACACGTATGTCGAGTTGGTGGTTCCATATGTAACACCAATAATAAACTGGTGGTTCCACATGTAACACCAATAATAAACTGGTGGTTCCACATGTAACACCAATAATAAACTAGACAATAGTGCTATTAATTGAGAGGTCTGCCCGAACCCAAAAATCTTGACTGTAAGATTTTACTGAAAAATTTGCAAATTGGGTCCCTTGTAAAAGCGTGCTGTTTAGGTTAATTCATTAACAGAAATCGTCATGCGAAATTCCGATATAAAAACTGATTTAATAGGATCTCATTCTGCCATTCAAATCACAACTGATTATTGAGTTCCTCTTGCCACTATTAGTTTTAACACACTCGATAAGGCTGCGTACCTGTCAAAATCCTTTTGGGTACTTTTTCTTCGTTCACCAAAAAAATTGTGAAATTTGTATGAAATGGAAGTGTACGATTTGCAAAACTTTCTTCAGTTACTGAGCGTACCTGATGTGCCCCGAACCAAGTCGTTCCTGCCTGAATCAATCAGAGCCTTCTCCAACGTCCGCCATGCTTCCGTGTAATTGTCCTGCTTTCTCCACCATGCGCTTAACATCTCAAAGCACTGCCTTACAACATTGTTGGAATGATTAGCCTTAATGGTGCCAATATGTTCTTTTGAACATTTCAAGTATAAGGCCAATTTTTCCCAGTCTGCTGCAATCTTCTCAGATTGTTTCCAGATTGCTCCGTCGTCAGGTAGAGCATCTATAAATGAATAAAATGCAAGTACACCATAAATAAAACGCGTACAGCTTTAGAAGTCATTATTATTGTTAGAATGTATTCTCTTGGAGAGACTGAGATAATCCTGAAAAAACAGGTTGTAACCTTCCAACTGTACTGCAAGAGACATGGAATTTTTATGACGCTATTTGAAATCGTCTGACATACTAAATAGCTCAGTTTCATGATGTCTCATTCACGCATATATTTATATTAACGTTAAGGATTTTTACCAGTCTGACGCAGAAAAAAATCTTCCTGCCACATTTCAGTCAATGTTTAGGAACCGAGAACAAGTCCACTCGCAGACCGGATACGTTCGCGCGCAAAAGGAACCATGAATTAGCCGTTTGCAGCCGCCCAAATAAAGTCGTTACATCTTACTTTACACTTTAGACGAAACGAGCAATACATTTTAACGAAAATGTATACCTAACAGTACAAAGGGAAACAACGAATGAAATTCAGGGGAGAGAACATACAAAATATTGGATTCCGTGTAATTAGTTACCTGATCTGCTTTCTGTATCAGTCACTCCCACAGCCCCTCCCATTTGTACCTCTGGTTGAGAGTCGTCTCGATGACCAATTTCATTCCGTTTCGGTCTCTGGTCCTGAGATAATGAAGCCTCGTTCTGCTTTCTCTGTTCTTTGGCCCCTCCCACTTGTATCTCTGGTTGATGTTTATCTTGATAACTCTCTAATTGCCCATGCCTCGGTCCATGTACTTCCGATGACGTCGTCCCCTTTTGAGCGTTCTTCTCGAATTCCCTCATTTTCAGCTTTGTCTGTTGAAGCTCCTGACTCTGTCTATGTTCCTCATTAGATTGTTTTGTCTGTTTCTGCTTGCCCTGTTCTTGAAAAACTACTCCTTGTTCATGGAGCTGAGGTTTTTCTTGTTCAGCAACTTCCTCCTGTCCCGGTCTTGGTCTCTCAGTTGATGTACTTACTTTCTGCTTGTTCTGTTTTTGAGCTCCCTCCACATCTACCTCCGATTCAGGTTTGTCAAGATTACTTACTTCCTCCTGTCTAGGTTTCAGGTCCTCAGATGATGTAGTCATTTTCTGCTTGCTCTGTTCTTTAGCCTCTGCTGCTTGTACTGATGGTTTGCGTGTGTCTTGATGACCACCTTCATCCTGCCTCGGTCTCTGTGCCTGAGATGATTTAGTCCCTTTCTGCGTGCTCCTTTCTTTAGTTGGAGCCACAAGAATCTCTGTTTGAGGTTTTATTCGTTGACTAACTTCCTTTTGTCCCGTTCTCTGTCCCTCAGATGATGTAATCCCTGTCTTCTTGCTAGTTTTGTCTTGATTACCACAAAACTCCTCCTCATGTCGTCTGTTCTGTCCCTCAAGTGACATTTACCTTTTCTGTTTGCTGTGATATTTAACCTTTTCAACTTGTTGCGGTTTATCTCGATAATCATCTAATTGGCCATGCCTCAATCCACATTCTTTGGATGAAGTCATCTCCTTCTGAGCGTTCTTCTCAAATACCTGTAGTTTCTGCTTTTTCTGTGGAAGCTCGTGACTCGGTGTCCGTTTTTGTTTGACCTGTTTTTTAATAAGTTCTCCTTGTTCGTGTATCTGAGGTTTGTCTATTTTAGCAAGTCTCTCCTCTCTTGATCTCTTTCCCTCAGGGAATGCAGTCTCTTTCTCATCGCTCCGTTTATTCGCCCCTCCCACTTGAACCTGTAGTTGACGTTTGTCTTGATGACCAACTTTCACCTTTCTCCATCTCTGAACCTCAGATGATGTAGTCGCTCTCTCCTGTACTGATGGTTTGGGTTTCTCTAGGTGACCAACTTCCTCCAGTCTTGGTCTCTGCTCTTCAGATGTTAAAGTCCTTTTCCGCTTTTTCCGTTTTTTAGCCCGTCCCACTTTCATTTCTTGTTCAGGTTCGTCTTGATACCCAACTTCCTCCTGTCTCAATCGCTGTCCCGCAGATATTGAAGTCAATTTCTGCGTGCTCTGTTTTTCAGCCCCTCTCTTTTGTACTGATTGTTTGGGTTTCTCTACATGACCAACTTCCTCCTGTCTCAATCTCTGTTTCTCAGATGTTGAAGTCCCTTTCCGCTCTCTCTGTTCCTTAGTCTCTTTGTCTTGTACTGATGGTTTGGGTTTCTCTAGATGACAAAGTTCCTTCTGGCTTTGTCTCTGTTCCTTAGATGGTGATATGCTTTTCCGCTTTCTCCGTGTTTTAGGCTGTCCCACTTTCATGTCTTGTTCAGGTTTGTCTCCATACCAAACTTTCTCCTGACTTGGTCTCTGTTCCTCAGATGTTGAAGATCGTTTCCGCTTCCTCCTTTTTTTAGCCCGTCCCACTTTCATCTCTTGTGCAGGTTTGTCTCGATACCCACATTCCTCCTGTCTCAATTTCTGTTCATCAGATGTTGAAGTCCCTTTCTGCTCTCTCTGTTCTTTAGCCTCTCTCCCTTGTACTAATGGTTTGGATTTCTCTAGATGGCCAACTTTCTCCTGTCTCAATCGCTGTCCCGTAGATATTGAAGTCCATTTCTGCGTGCTCTGTTCTTCAGTCCTTCTCTTTTGTACTGATGGTTTGTGTTTCTCTACAAGACTAACTTCCTCCCGTCTTGGTCTCTGTTCTTCAGATGTTAAGGTCCCTTTTCGCTCTCTCTGTTTCTTCGCCTCTCTTTCTTGTATTGATGGTTTGGCTTTCTCTAGATGACCAAGTTCCTCCTGTCTCGATCTTTGTGCCTTAGATGTTGAAGTCCTTTTCCGCTTTCTTCGTTTTTTAGCCCGTCCAACTGTCACATCTGGCTCAGGTTTGTCTCGATATCCACATTCCTCCTGTCTCAATCTCTGTTCCTCAGATGTTGAAGCCCCTTTCTGCTCTCTCTGTTCTTTGGTCCCTTTCTCTTGTAGTGATGGTTTGGCTTTCTCTAGATGGCCAATTTCCTCCTGTCTCAATCTCCGCTCCTTAGATGTTGAATTCATTTTCCGATTTCTCCTTGTTTTAGCCCGTCCCACTTTCATCTCTTGTTCAGGTTCGTCTCGATACCCAACTGCCTCCTGTCCCTGTCTCTCAGATGATGTAGGCCTACATGCAGTATCTTTCTGCTTAGCCTGTTCTTTAGCCCCTCCCATCTGAACTTCTTGTCCGGATTTGTCTGGATGAAGCTGAAATTGTCCATGCCTCGTTCCGTGTTCTTCAGCTGATGTCATTACATTTTGAACATTCTTTTCAAATTCTTCTAGTTTCTGCTTTTTTTGTGGAAGCTCTTTACTCGGTCTCTGTTTCTCAATAGATTGCCATGTTCGTTTCTGCTTGCCCTGTTCTTTCACAAATACCCCTTGTTCAGGTATCTGAGGTTTGTCCTGTTCAGTAATTTCCTTCTGTCTTGGTCTCTGTCCACAGGATGTAGGCCCTTTCTGCATGTTCTGTTTCTTAACACCCTCCATTTGCCCCATTGTGTTAGGATTGACTAGATGACCAACTTCCTCCTGACGCGGTCTCTGACCCTCTGATGATGTAGTGCCTTTCTGTTTGTCTTGTTCTTTAGTCCCTCCTGTTTGTATTGATGTTCTGGCTTTCTCTTGGTTAACAATTTCTTCCTGTTTCATCCTCTGTCGCATATCTGATGGAATCATGAAGGCCAGCTCTTCACGCCCGATTGAATTTAACGCATCTCTCAAACTCTGAAATCCTTCCTCGCGATTTGTTTGCTTTCTCCTCCAAGAAAGCAGCATCTTAAGGCTCCTTTCTTTGTCGTCTTGGAAGGTGGTTTGGATTTCCTTGATTTCTGCTTCTTCATATCCCAGGGATTTGGCCAACTTTTTCCAGCACGTTTCGGTTTTCGAAGCCAAGTCCCGGAAGAACGGATCATCAGCAAAATGATTGCCTGCCAAACAAAAAGAAACCTTTTCGTAAGGATAAAAGTGCAATGCATTTATTATTTTATTTATTATTTCACTTTCATTAAGTTGTCTATCTTTGGGAGGCAAATGCAGGGTAAGGTGAGACATTACAGCAGAGGAGGTGGCACATTAAGTTTGATCGCTCTTTAAATATAAGCTTTTATACGTTTTTTGCACCAGTGCTCCTCATAATGCAACCCCCCCCCCCCAAAAAAAGAGAAGAGGCTAACGGTCAATCATGTTCTCATCATTGCACTTTTCAGGAAACATTTTCCAATGCAGTTGCTTATGCTTCCCCCCCCCCGTGACTTTCAGAGGAGGATGTGGTATCTCCGGCCCGTGAAGGTAACAAGCCCGCAGTTTGTTCCCCATCTGTAAAGATACTGTACATGTTTTCCATGAGCATTTACCTTTTCGTCCACCGCCCAGTAGGCCATCGGTACACAGACGAAGTGAGATGTTCTCGTCCTGTTGAATTCCATAGTCGTGTAGTGTCAGCAAGTTACAGAGCTGAAAAACAATTTTTATTATCCTGATATATCACACTCTTTGGAACCTTTTTTATCATGAGACTAAATCGGTAGTGCTAAAACCAGCAAACTTAGTGCTAAAACACCATTATACTGGCATCAGAGGTAGCACTATTTTAACATACACGACTGATGTTATTTGAATCAAAAGAGGTTATCACTAAAACCCACCATGCGTGGCCTTTAATTCGATGGAATGTAATGGTAATTTCGTTATGGCTACTTTTAAAATATGAAGCCAACCCTACCTCTAAGTTACGGAAATTTCTTCGAATGAACAGTCGCTGTTGTTGAGACTGGACACTGATTTTCTCCTCTATTTTCTGTTTCAAAGTTGATACGGAAGTCTGTGGATCTATTTGTAAACAAAGCGTAGTTGGTTTTTGGAGGAGGTGACCTCGAATGAAGACCTGCAGTGCCACATATCTGAAACTGTTAGAATGGAAGTTTTGCATTTTAAGGGCTTTTAAATAGTTATAATTTTTTTTTCTTAAGTACCTAAATGAAGATTAAGTCCATCAATTATTCTTGTAAAACGTTCTCTATTGACACCAATTTTAAAGTGATTGTAATCAAACGGAGTTTAGTATACAATGCAACATTTGAAGAGCTTCATTGGCTTAGGTAATTCGTCAAACACGAGGTGCATTACGAACAGGAGCGTGT
Organism: Patiria miniata; assembly: GCF_015706575.1. Classification (NCBI taxonomy): domain Eukaryota; kingdom Metazoa; phylum Echinodermata; class Asteroidea; order Valvatida; family Asterinidae; genus Patiria; species Patiria miniata. Next base: position 4,327,035 of record NW_024037057.1, read on the forward strand.
AATCGTGTTTTACCAGATAAGCCGAGGTTTGTCTTGATCACCAACTTGTTCCTTCTTCAATTTCCCCTCCTCGGTTGATGCCGCTCCGTTTTGTTTGCTCTCCTTGTCAACTCCTACATCTTGACGTCTTTCAGGCTCGGGTCCAGCTGCTTCGTCTCTCGATTCGCTCACTACTGATGTAAGAAGGAAAACAGAGTGATCATAATTTTATTGTTTACTAATTGTTTTAAACTATCTCTACTGTTGTTTTTTTTAAATTAAGAGTCATTTCGTGTAAATACTTCATATCAAAATAGACTTTTTAAACCGATATTTTGCCCGTTGCCATGATTACGGGCCATTATTAGTTTTGGCCATTCTGAGGCTGCAAAAATTCATTTTTTTTCGTTATTTTCAAAGGTCATCAAGCCAAACTGCGAAGTAATGTCACAAAAGTAACTATATCACGACAAAGTATCATCCTTACCCTTACAAGAAAAAATAGAAACGCTTCTGAAAATCTCCTTTATATTATTTGTAGGCCCTATAATACAGCATGTTTTAACAACTAGCAAAATTGCATTTTTTTACCCCATTTTTATCCCTCCAAGTGGCACTTGCCAGGGCACTCAGAATAATTTCCCTTCGTCTATGGTTAGTTCAGACATTGGTCTTTTCATATCTGGTAAGAAAATTTTGGGTTATTGTATATCCTTTGTGCAGTAGCACTCCAAAATGGTAAATTTTAAAAAACCTTAAAAAGTGTATTTTCAGTGTTGTCCTTTGTTTTGAGTAACAACTTGTATAATTGTATTGTTCTGGAATCTAGCACATTTTCACAAACAGAGCCGGACTGTGTATCATTTTTAGACCAGTGGATGAATAATAGATCGTGTACTCCCCCACACCTAGCTAGGCCCACCCACTCCCCCTGTGCCACCGAATTTTGAACTTGTATGTTTCATAACGAAACAAATGTAAATAAATGATATGCAAGTGAACGCTTTAGAAATTACATAGACTTCCTTTTCACAGCCTCCCCTTCCCCCACCCCGGGGGGGGGGGGGCATTGCTTGGGGTTGAGGGTGGGGTGTGACCACCCACCAATAACTTGGCTTTGTCGGTAAAATCATTGTCACATGGGCAAAACTCATGTGTTTGCAAGCCGCAATGAATAATAATGGCCATATCCATTGTCCTCTAATTGAAGTGCATTCATTAATAAAAATAAAATGATGTCTAGTCCTCCCCTCCCAGCTAGGCCCCGCCCCTTCCCTTGCCACCAAATTCAGATTGCTACTTGTATTTGCCTACATTAACATTTTAAATAGGTATAAATTTGCAAGTGAACTTTCATAATTTACACCTACAGGCGTACCCGCCTCTTAGCTCACCCTCATGCCACCCCTCTTCCTATTCCAGTGTTCATTAGGAGCAACGACCCCTCCCCTTCCTAAAGAAATCCACATGTTTATATGCACTAATGTAAAGATTAGTCTTAAATCACTTCTGAATATAAGAAATCTGCTCGTTCGCATTTTAGCTCACCCGGTACATTTTGGGCCAAGTCAGTCAACCCGATGGCCTCTAATGCTCGTCTCAGCTTCTGAGCTGCTTCGTCGCGATCTGTCGTCTTTTCCCACCAAGTGAGTAGCATGTGACGTCTCTGTTCAGTGCTGCTTTCGTTGGTGGTTTGGATGTCTGCAATTTCCGCTTCTTCATATCCTAGGTGTTTAGCCAAATCCTTCCATGATGATTCGATTTTTGAGGACAAGTCCTTGAGGTACTCATCATCAACGCTGGCTTTGTCTGCCAAAAGAACGTTCCAAGTGAGCCTTCAGTTACATACTTTGAAGTGCATGCACTACATTACACTATAGAGTGAAACACCCCCCCCCCAAAAAAAAAAAATGAAATAAAAAAAATAGGCAAGCCTTAAATTTGCGCCTTTTTTAAAACGTGGTCTGTGAATTTTTATGTTTTGGATATCAAAGTAAAGCTGAGGGTTTTCTTCTTTCAAATATACTAGAAAAAATAATGAAAACAGTACATTAGGCTGCAGAGATGTAAAAGATGTGATTTTTTTTTCATCTGTTGCAATGGTGCTTGAAACAGCGTTCATTCGTGTAATTTCTGTAATATTTTGACATTTATGATGCTGAAAAGGTGTAAAATAGGACTAAAGAAGATAAGATACCTTTTGAGTTTGAAAATGAATGGAATTGCCATCATTATGTGCCGTGTTGTTTGTAAGGATTACAACACAATGCGCTACATGCATTTCATGCACAATTGAGGTAAAGTGTAAATCCCTTAACTGTGGTAATGCCATTCGAATGGACCAAAAAGGAGTTGTGTTACAGAATTGGCATTTTTTTCAGCAACCCAATGTGCTGTTTTCGTGATGTTTCAGTATTGAAAGGAAAAAAAAAAACCATCGGCTTTAATCTGATATCCTAAACATAAAAATTCACATATCACGTTTTTGAAAAAAAGCAAATGTTTCAGGGTTGCAATTTTTTGGAGGGGAGAGTCACCCTGTATTAGATATTAGTGGTGAACTTTTTAAACTACAGTAACAACAAACGTTGTCATTTACCTCTTGGTACATTGTTGTTATCCTGCTCATCTAGTGATAGACGGAGAGAGATGATTTCCTTCGTGTCGACACCATTCTCTTCAAGTGTGAGTAAGTCACAGAGCTACCAAAGTGGATTATTAATATGCCGTAAGTTACATGATTCTGGGAAAACATAGGGGATTTCAGTTTAAAGATAGTGGATTTCAGATTTGTTTATCTTTTAAACGTGTAGCAAATTGATTTATTTCGTTTTAAGCTTAGTTCGGGGGGAGGGATTGTGATTGTCATGATTGTGGGCAGTTTGTCATAAATAAACAAATTGTTGATTAAATATGGAAATGTGAGATTTTGCGTTGTATATTATGAAATTCCACAAAACGAAAAAAAAATCTAGGTGGACCTTTTGGATATTTCGAATTATCGAAGTGCATGTACGGCATCTTTATTTTGAACAAGAGTATATTTACCTGGACATTTTCCCTGATGTACAGACGCTGATATTGTGCCTCCACACCGATCTTCTTCTGGATTACCTCTTTCAGAGATGAGACGGATGTCTCAGGACGGAGTTCGAAATAAAGTGTCTTGGGCTTAAGTGGGATGGGAGTCCGGACAAAGACCTGCAGTTTCTGTTTTACGTCTTTGGAATCACTGCGAAAATAGGGGAGAAATTCTGTGTAGATTGAGAATTGCATTATTCTACACAAGCTATATTCAAAGTCACATCCACTGTCATGAGTCTATGAAAAGAATTGCATAGGTTCACTCAACTTTTACCCTAGTAGCCAGAAAGAGTCAATGATTAAACAAACCCTTCGATGTTAAGTTACAATTATCATATGACCCTCAATTGAAATGAATAAATGTCATCACTGTTTACCTCTGACTTTCATGTGTCTTCTTTGATTGTCTTCGAATCCTTCGTTTCGATGGTCTCCTCTTTGCACAGCAATCATCAGAAGACGTTTTCCTATAATGCAGTACAGATAGGAAAGCTTGCTTCCTCCTTTGTTTGACTTTAGTCTTCCTGCTGATGAGTTTGGCGTTAGAGTGGTCGCACACGAAGGCTGTTGCCTTAATGTATGCATCCAACTGCTGAACGGTCTTTCGCGGCATCTTGGTAGTAATCAGCACCAGTTAAAGGATCGTTACTGAAAGAGCATGAAAGAAAAAATCACTGTTAGAACCAGTGTAATACTACCCACCGTCTCTGGGGAGCTGTCTAAAGCCGTTTCACCGATTCGGCTATCTTTAGTGGGCAATTAAATATCATCACGTCCCAGCACGTAGATAACACTATACGGCGTGCTAGAGCATGTGAGTTGACTTGAGACTGCATGGTTTGTGATTGACTGATGATGCGCTTATGATGAACTTGTGATGGACTTAGGATGGACTTTTGATAGACTTATGAGGGACTTGGGATGGACTTGTGGTTGACTTGTGATAGACGTATGATAGACATGTCATTGAGTTTTGATAGACTTGAGATGGACCCGGACCACCATCAGGAAAGTCCACATTTGAGATAAAAATATAAAATTTAACACAATTATGCATTTTAAGTACATGTGTGTACATGTTAACAACTGTATTTAGAAAATGCAAATTTACACCATATCATGTACATTTCTTTCAAACGCCACGCAAATCAGACAATTCAACATTGGGTTTTGCCCTTCACTGCCGTTATTACATGAGCACTTTGTACTCAGAGTTCAAGAGTATTAATTCAGAAAAACAAATTCCTTCAGGAGCAGTGTCCCCTTCTCCACCATCCCCACTCAAAACCCCCGAAACTGAAATACCTCTGCTTAAAACATTTTCCTGCTATTTCTCTTTTGGTCAGTTTCACGGCAAAAATGCAATCTACACTGTGTAACGACAAATCCTCATCATGTCTTGTGAAGTTCCATCTCCATTTTACCTCTACCAGACTGTACGAGTTTGCTACATCCACTTTTCATTATTCAGAAGAAACAAATTATTTCAACTTAACGATGTCGATCAAAGAAAGAAAGAAACAGTTATGGAAAAATCAGGAAATGGACGGATATGATGTTGCAAGTGCAACGTACCTAATGTTTACGCCCAGTTTCATATTTCCGCATACCGATTTTGGAATTGCCCTGATGTAATACTACTATTAATATATTTTTACAATGTGGGCAACTTCCCAGTGCGCGTGCGCAGTACCGCCCTGTAAACATGCCAGGTTCCCGGACCAGTTTTCCAAAGAACCTCGCCGCCGCCGGCGCCGTAGCGTCGTATGAATACAAACTAGCAAATGCTGGGAAGTACAAGCAAACAGCAGAAGCATTTACATATGAGTACAATTCAATTTCTTTTGCTGTTCAGCATCCAGACAGCAGGTTCGAACGCTAACTTATTTGATAGATTGCACGGACGAATGGTTGTCAACAAAAGGGTCTCTTGCGTGTGTGCGTGCGAATTGGCACACACATGGTTTACATGTAGGGCAAGCGACTCCAAATCATCAAGGTGATGCATGCAGTACAGTAGCTAGATTGAGACTTCAATCCAACGCAAATGATATATTTTCACAATTTACAGAGTGCAGAGTGTACTTTCATAAAAAAAAACCGTAAAGCGCATTGTGGATGAGGTTACAGTTGCCTATACTTAATCACCCAGAAATATGTTTCAGTTCCTAAAATCATACCCAAAAAATGTGATGTTGAAAAACAATATTATATTACTGAATAATGTGGACGCTTATATCATTTCGTTCAGTTCCTGATTGCCGTTTGAAGGACTCAATCTCTTTCATTCATGCTTTTCAGTAAAAGCCTTTGCTTTATTTTCATCCACACACATCGAGTAAATGCTAAATTGGTAGACTATAGAAGCAAATGGTAGTTTTTACTCAACCGACCCACTGACTCTCAAATCTATGACTTCTGGGATCACACACAAAAGAATGTCATCCAGCCCTCATATACCGGGGAAATGTTCCAGTCAAAACGAAATCAAACCCCACTAATTGTTTACATCACAGGGCGCACTTTCAAAAGGAAAACAATATTACATTTTACACTGCAAATTAGTATAAAGTACATGTTTGTTTTATTATGTTTGAAAGTGCCTCATGCTGTTACCGTCAATTGAGGGCGCCGTTTCTGTGATGTTGCTTGTGGGCATAGACTGGTCAGGTTTAGGGATTTAAGTTCACAAAGAGGGTGAGTCCATGATGTGGTACATGAAGAACATCCGACACTCGTGAACAGATTGAAAACAAATGAAGCAGCAGTTACAGAAAGTTGATACGGCAGAAATCTCCAAATGTCGGCAACTTGGTGCTCAAACATCTGTGACTCGGTTTTAAATTATGTTAAACCTCATTTTCAAAAGCAGTGCCCAACATAATGGGAACGAGGTAGCTCCTGCCTTCAGATCAAATGACATTACATTAAAAAAAAAAGCCCCGAAAAAAACATAAATCCGGCAAGTCAAAAAAAGGTGAAATTTTACACAAGTATGCATGTCCATACATTCCAACAATTGCATCATACTAGTGTAAAAATCGGTTTTCTTTTTTTTCTTTTTTATTGATTAAACCCTCTCACGTTACTGGTCTCTCTCTCTAAATAATATGCTTGAGCATGCGCAATACCACCAATGAGTCAGTATTTCACAAAACCTAAATTCACGCTACACCGGCATTTACAAAATACATCATAGCATGTACATTTATTTTAAACGACCGTAATTAAGAAATATTAACGTTGGGTTTGACCCTTCGCTGCCCGAGTAACGTATGCTCAGAGCTGTCCAAGTAATAATTCAGAAAACAAATCCTTTCAGGAGCAGTGTCGACTGCCCCTCCCCCCCCCCCCCACCTCAGGACAGAAATACCCCTGTTCATATTATTTCAGGGCCTACATGTTAACTCTCTTGCGGTCAGTCTCACGTCAAAACTGCGCTCTAAACTCTGTGACGACAAACCCCCATCAAGTGTTTGTAAAATTCTATCTCCATTCTACCTGTACCAAAGTTGGCGGGTTTACTACTTTCAAAGTACGTTAATCAAAAGAAACCAATTATCAAGACTGCACGATGCCGATCGAAGAAGGGAAGAAACAGTCATGGAAAAATCACGACATTGTACACGCATTATGATGTTCCTAGTGCAACGTACCCTATTTACGCCCAGTTTTCCCTATACTTATTTTGGAATTGCCCTGATGTAATGCTACTATTAATACTTTTAACAATGAGGGCAACTTCACAGTGCGCGTGCGCAGTACCGCCCTGTAAACGTTCCTGGTTCCCGGACCCTCCATTATCGATTCTGAATTCAAACGTAGCGGGAACCAGTCATCCAAAGAACTTCGCCGCCGTAGCGTCGTAATAATAAAAAACTAGCAAATGCTAGGAAGTACAAGCAAACAGCAAAAAAAAAGGAAAAAATATTAAATTTTACACTGCAAATAAGTATAAAAGAACATGTTTGTTTTATTATGTTTGGAAGTGCCTCATGCTGTTACTGTAAATTTAGGGTGCCTTTTCTGTGATGTTGCTTGTGCGCATAGACTGGTCAAGTTTAGGGATTTAAGTACACAAAGTATGAGACCATGATGTGGCTCATGAAGAACATCCGACACTCGTGTACAGATTGAAAACAAATGAAGCAGCAGCTACAGAAAGTTGATACGGCAGAAATCTCCAAATGCCGGCAACCCTTGGCGCTCAAACATCTGTTTCACAGAGGCCTCAGCCTCAGCCTCGTCCACAAATTCTAATTTATTTTTAACCCCATTTTCAAAAGCAGCGCTCAACATCATGGGAACGAGGTTGCTCGTGCCTTCAGATCAAATGACAATAACAATTTTTAAACTTGTATTAGCATGCAATAAAAAAAACTGAAAAAGATAGAAATCCGGCAAGTCAAAAAATGTGAAATTTAACACAAGTATGCAGTTGATGTCCATACATTTCAAAAATTGCATTAGACTCGTGCAAAAATCGGACTCCCTTTTCCTGTTATTGGTTAAACCCCCTCACGTGACCAGACCCTCTCCTAGTTATCTGTGCGTGGGCATGGGCGTCGCCCCCCCCCCCCGGAAAAGCAACCACAAGAGAAAAAAAATGAAAAAGGGGGGGGATGAAAGAAAAAGAGGCGCGAAGTCATATTGCTGGCAATTAATGTCCCTGCCCACCCTCGAAAAATGATCAATCGAGAATATGCTGGAAAAGTAAAGTGATTTCGGGGTGGAAGGGGGGGGGGCTTGGCCCCCTCTAGAAAAAAATCCTGGCGACGCCCATGTGCATGAGCATGCGCACTTTCATGAATGAGTCCTTTTTTCATAAAACCTTAATTCACGCTACTGTACACCGGCATTTAGAAAATACATCATAGCATTTACATTCATTTCAAACGGCAAGTAAATTAAGAAAATTCAGCATTAGGTTTGGCCGTCTCTACCGTTATCACATGAGTACTGTATGCTCAGAACTGTCAAAGTAATAATTCAGAAAAAACAAACCTCTTCAAGAGTGAGGTGTTCCCCAACCCTGAACTGAAATACCGCTGTTCATAACTTTTACCTGTTATCTCTCTTTCGGTTCAGTTTCACGGCAAAAAGGCACTCTACACTTTGTGACGACAAATCCTCATCAAGTTTTGTGAAATTCCATCTCCATTCTACCATTCTACTTGTACCAGATTTGGCGAGCGCGAGTTCACTTCATCAAAAGTACATTAATCAACAGAAACCATGACTCCACGATGGCGATCGAAGAAGGGAACAAACAGTCAAGGAAACATCACGGGAATCGTGGACGATTATGATGTTGCTAGTGCAATATAACCTACTGACGCCCAGATTTCAACATACCTACTTTGGAATTGCCCTGATGTAATGCTACTATTAATATCGTTTGACAATGATGGGGGCCAACTTCACAGTGCGCGTGCGCAGTACCGCCCTGTAAACGTGCTTGGTTCCCGGACCAGTTTTTTCCGAAAAACCTCGCCGCCGTTGCGTCGTATGTATACAAACTAGCAAATGCTGAGAGGTAAAAGCAAACAGCAGAAGCATTTACATTTGAGTACTATTTCTTTTGCTGTTCAGCATCCAGACAGCAGGTTCAAATGCTAACTTATTGGATAGATTGCACGGACGAATGGTTGTCAACGATAGGGTATCCTGTGTGTGTGTATGAATACGCACACACAGGGTTTACGTGCAGGGTTACCGAGTCCAAATCATCAAGGTGGTACATACAGTTGAGCCTAATTTAATTCAACTCAAATGATATATTTTCACAACTCACAGAGTGCAAAAAGTACTTTCATGAAAAACGTACAGCGCAGTGTGGACGAAGTTACAGTTGCCTTAAAAATATTTATACACCCAGAAACATATCTCGGCCGGTAAAATCACACAAAAAATGTGATATTTAAAAATAATATGTTATTATATTACTGAATAAAGTGGACGCTTATATCATGTCGTTATGTTCCTGATTGCCGTCTGAAGCATTCACCCCATTTCATTCATGATTTTCAGTTAAAGCCTTTGCTTCATTTTTATCCACATATTGGTAGTAAAACCAAAACTTCTGGGATCATACACAAAAGAATGTCATCCAGCCCTCACATACTGGGGAAATGTTCTATTCTAATGAAATTAAACCCCATTTTTTTACGTCATAGGGCGCACTTTCAAAAGAAAAACATATTAAATTTTACACTGCAAATAAGTATAAAAGTACATGTTTGTTTTATTATGTTCGGAAGTGCATTATGCTATCACTGTCAGTTGAGGGCGCATTTTCTGTGATGTAACTTGTGGGCATAGACTGGTCAAGTTTAGGGATTTAAGTACACAAAGTGTGAGTCCATGATGTTGCTCAAGAAGAACATTCGACAGTCGTGTACAGATTAGAAACAAATGAATCAGCAGTTACAGAAAGTTGCTACGGCAGAAATTTAAATGCCGGCAACCCTTAGCGCTCAAACATCTGTGACACTGAGGCCTCTGCCTGAACCTCGTCCCCAGTGTCTAATATATTTTAAAACGTCATTTTCAAAAGCAGCGCTCGAAATAATGGGAACAAGGTGGCCACTTGGTTCATAAATTATGACACCATGTGTTAGTCATGAATATGCAAACTTGTACTAGCATTAAATCAAACATATTTATAGCCCCGAACAAAACATCAAATCAAGCAAATCAAACAAATAGTAAAATTCAACACAAGTGTGCTCTTGAAGTAAATGCATTTTAAAAATCTGACTCGTGTAAAAATCGGACTTCTTTTCCCTTTTATTGGTTAAACCCTCTCACGTTATCGGTCCTTCTCCTAATAATATGCTTGAGCATGCGCAATGAGTCCGTATTTCACAAAACCTAAATTCACGCTACAGCGGCATTTAGAAAATACATCATAGCATGTACATTTATTTCATGCGACCGTAATTAAGAAAATGTATCGTTGGATTTGACCCTTCACTACCTGAATAACATATGCTCAGGGCTGTCAAAGTTATAATTCAGAAAACAAATCCTTTCAGGAGCAGTGTCCACTGCCCCCCCCCCCCGCCCCGAACAGAAAATACCCCTGTTCATATCTTTTACGGCCTACCTGTTAACTCTCTTGCGGTCAGTTTCACATCAAAACTGCACTCTAAACTCTGTGACGACAAACCCTCATCAAGTTTTGTAAAATTCCATCTCCAATCTTCCTTGTACTAGATTTGGCGAGTTTACTTCATCCAAAGTACATTAATTAGAAGAAACCAATTATCAAGACTGCACCATGGAGATCGAAGAAGGGAAGAAACCGTCCTGGAAAAATCGCGAAATCGTGCACGAATATGATGTTGCAAATGCAACGTTCCCTATTTACGCCCAGTTTTCCCCACACTTATTTTGGAATTGCCCTGATGTAATGCTACTATTAATATTTTCAACAATGGGGGCAACTTCACATTGCGCGTGCGCAGTACCGCCCTGTAAACGTGCCTGGTTCCCGGACCCTCCATTATCGATTCTGAATTCGAACGGAGCGGGAACCAGTCATCCAAAGAACCCCGCCGCAGAAGCGTCGTATGAATACAAACTAGCAAATGCTGGGAAGTACAAGCAAACAGCTGATGCATTTACATATGAGTGAAATTCTTTTGCTGTTCAGCATCCAGGTAGGAGGTAGCAAATATTGATTTATTCGGTTGAGTACCGGGACGAATTAGAATAAATCTGCTTTATCATTGATATGTAAATGAGACACGGTAGAGTGGTTAAGGGCGCGTAATTTGAATAGGGAGTGGCACAGGAATGTGTGCGTGGTTGGATTGAAGGTAGATCACTTCACGCTTGCGAGCAGCAACGACAACACACAATTTTTAACACAGTTGTTAAGTCTGGTTGTAATTTCATAGTTGTTCAATGTCTCAAACAGTATTTATAAGAGACGAACATTGCTACCCTTGCCTGAAGGAGTTGTCTTGCATAGTTCAGGTGTACGTTTCCATTTTTCCAAATATGGTTTTGGTTTTTCGTATCTGGCAGTCAACACAGCAATGTTAGATGGGGTACAATTCCAGAAACAGCCATAATGTAATAGATGAGTGGTATCTTGCGATTATTCAATTAAGTTTAGCTAAAGGCTCTGAAGCCTAAAAGGAAAGTTCTGTGAAACTTAAAGGTTCAAATGAAATCCACAAGTGGCAATCAAGGTATGGTCGGAGTAGTTTCTGACGGAGGTATAAAACGAGATTTACAGGTTGGCAGTAAGATTCATAAAGATCAGATCTACTAGATGAGATGCTAAAATTGTTCTAGCGATCTAATGCGTTCAGAACGCAAACAAGTCTGAATAGACATGCACCATAGTATGCGTGATTTATCCTCAGCGGAAGATATCTGGTATTGTACAAAACCAAAAGAGATAATTCTGAAAAGCTTGTCTTAATATAATATCAAATGTGGAACGATTATTCAGAAATAACCATGACAATTGTAAAGAGGAGGGAAGTCTCAAGGTTAATTCTAGTATTGATTACGCAAATATGATAAATGAAAGGCTCTTACGCCTAAATGATAGACCCTAGTTCTGTAAATATTGTCTCCATCAAGACGTCTTTAAGGTTCAAATGATTGAATGACCGTTATTAAAACACTGTCGTACCTGGTAGTCATCACAGCGATGAGACAAAACATAATATCAAATGGGGTACGAATAATTAGAATTAATCATAACAATTGCAAAAAGAGTGTTGTCTCAGGTATAATTCTGTATAATTAATTGATCACTTAAATGTGTCTATAATGAAAGGCTCTTACGCCTAGATAATAGATGATAGTTCTGTAAATACTATCAAGTCTTTAAAGGTTCGAATTATTGAAAGATGTAATTAAAACATTGGGTCGTCGTACCCGGTTGCTGCTGCAAGCACAAATACCAAAATCAGGATGATTTGATTGTTTATTGTGTAGAATGGTGTTGAAATGATAAATGCTAACTTATTGGATGATTGCACGGACGAATGGTTGTCAACAATAGGGTCTCCTGCGTTTGTGTGTGAATTTCCACACACGGGGTTTACATGTAGGGTAACCGAGCCCAAATCAACAAGGTGATATACAGTACAGTAGTTAATTTGTGCCTTAAATCCAACTCAAATGATGTATTTTCACAATTTACGGAGTGCAGAAAGTACTTTCATAAAAACATAAACTGCAGTGAAGACGAAGTTACAGTTGCCTACATTTCTTCACCCAGAAACATATTTCAGCTATTAAAATCATACTAAAAATGAAATGTTGAAAAATCATATTGTATTATGTCACTGAATAAACTGGACTCATGTCATTTCGTTTAGTTCCTGATTGCCGTCTGAAGCACTCACTGCAATTAATTCACGCGTTTCAGTAAAAGCCTTTGCTTCATTTTTATCCGCACAGATACAAGTTAATGCATAAAAATTGGTAGTAAAAGCAAATGGTAGTTTTTACTCAAACGCCCCACTGACTCTTAAATCTATGACTTCTGGGATCACACACAAAAGAGTGTCATCCAGCCCTCATATACTGGGGAAATGTTCTATTCCAAATGAAATGAAAGCCCAATTATGACCTCATTGGGCGCACTTTCAAAACGAAAAATATTACATTTTACACTGCAAATTAGTGAAAGTAAATGTTTGTTTTATTATCTTTGGAAGTGCCTCATGCTATTCACCACTTTGTATTTTTTTTTGATATGATGTTTTACTTTTTTCTATTAATCAATGTATTTTTAATGTGTCTCTTCAGGCCAGGCCAAATAACAAAAAAATGTTAAGAGTCCCCGTCCGCATCCCTTTTGGAGGCTGACTCTTTTTATTGGTTATTGAAAAAAAAAATGAACAAAATGATAAATTTTAAACAGTGAAATCATTTTGGTTTCTTATATTGGCATTTAGCCAATATAAAGTTGGTATGTCATTTCCTGAATCCAAGTGGCGGCCATCCCCCAAAAAAGGGGGTGCAGCCATCTTGAACAATACCCTGGCTGCTTGTTTTGGAATATAGGTCGGGCGACCATTTTGGAGAAAAAAAGACTCTCCTCCTTCTTTTTTTTTCAAAATAATGGGTTTTTTTGCCTTACAGCAGGCAGGTAAATTTTCCATCTTATTTTTGAAAATGGATAAAGAATAACGAATTGAATTGGATTTAATTGAATTACTGTCACTTGAGAGCGTGGTGTTCCCCAACCCTGAACTGAAATACCGCTGTTCATAACTTTTACCCGCTCTCTCTCTCTTTCAGTTCAGTTTCACGGTAAACATGCACTTTACACTTTGTAACGACAAATCCTCATCAAGTTTTGTGAAACTCCCATCTCTATCCAAGTTAAATGCTCCAAAGCAAATTAATCAGAAGAAACACATGATCAAGACTTCACAATCGAGACCGAAGAAGGGAAGAAATAGTCACGGCAAAATCACGAAATCTTGGACGGATATGATGCTGCAAATGCAACGTACCCTATTTGTGCCCATTTTAATATTTCCACATACCGATTTCAGAATTCCCCTGATGTAATACTACTATAAATATAATTTACAATAGAGGAACGACACAAGCCGCGTGCGCTGTGCCGCCCCCACAACTTGACTGGTTCTCGGGCCCTCCATTATCGATTGTAACTTGGAACGGAGCGGGAACCAGTCTACCTGTTCACCTCCTCATCGTTACGGTCCAACAGACTCGTTGACCCGATTGTTGCACAGAATGCAAGCTCTCATGATAGTGAAATATTCTTTATCAGTTATACTTTCTGTCACTTTAGGCGAAAACAATGAGTTGATATGCAAGGTAGTTCCTGAGATTTCTTGTTCAAACCATCTGTGTTGTTTGAACCATAATGACCTTGACCTTAAACCGAGGGGTCAAAACGCAGTATCTTGGGAACCCCTGGACCAACCCCATTTCAAAACAAACATGCTAAGTTATTCTAAACATTTTCTTCTAAACCATTTTTATTGTTTCGAGGGTCCATGAAGTGAATTTTTCGTAGGAGCATATTATTTTTGTGCAACTTTCTACTCCTTCCAAATGTATGAAAAGTATTTTGCTTTTGTTTAATTTTATTGAAAAGTAAACTTTTTCAAACATTCAACCTTTTCCATGCTTTTCCGTACAACTGAGTGCGCTATTGCCGTGGTGTCATTTTTTTAGGAAGACAATGTCCAGTTTAGGGGTTTTCTATTCAAATTGTAAGCCAAACATTTGGTTATTGAAACTATTTTTGAGAAAAGTTTGTTCATTGGCTTACTGTCTTGTTTTGACACAACGATTAATCGCCAAAGAAAATACAATTTATGACAACAAAATATTTTAAAATTGTGGCAACCTTTGGTGCTGAAATAGCTGTTACATTAAGTTTTCTGTCTGAAATGATATCACAATTTTATGAATATGAAAATTCACATTAGCATAAAAAAAAGCTCCAAAATACCCTCGACGATGGTAAAACATTGCATTTAAAAATTAATTGTCATGGTCCCTTCAACCATAACGATATTCATCTTTGATATTTGTGGCTTAACTTTGACTTCTAGGACCACATAGACGACCCCACATAACGAACTCTAAGTTGATATGTAAAGTAAGTCCACAGATATGCTGAATTCACTTTATTTGTTTGATTCATAATGACTTTGACCTCTTACCTATTGGTCCCAAACAAACAATCTTCTGAGGTATACCCCGGAACAAATTCCCACACCAACTTTGAATTTGATATGCCCAATATTCTTCTGAAACCATTTTTCCCCATAATTGTTATGACCCTAAACTTTAATCTGTGAGCTCCACAATTCCCAACCCTTTCAGCTTCCTTGGTGAGTCATTGAAAACAAATCAAAGTTTGCATATTGGTATTCGTTTGAACCTATATAAATACATAATTATATTAACATAAGTTTGCATTTCCATGTACATTTCCAACGGCACGTAATTCAGCAAATTCAACATTGGGTCTGTCCTTCAGTGCTGTAATTTCATGATCATTGTATACTCGAAGCTGTCCGAGTAATACTTCAGAAAAATCCCTTCAGAAGCGCAGTGTCTACCTCATCCACCCGGCCCCCACCACAATCCCAGCCCGGAACTGATGTACCCCTGTTAATATTTCTTACCTGTTATCTCTCTTTCGGCCAGGTTCACGGCAAAACTGCACCCTTCACTGTGTAACGACAAATCCTGATCATGACTTGTTAAGTTCCATCTCCATTCTACCTCTACCAGACTTGGCGAGTTGACTTCATCCAAATTACATTATTCAGAAGAAACACATTTATCAAGACTGCACGATGGAGATCGAAGAAGGAAAGAAACAGGCATGGAAAAATCACGAAATCCTGGACGGATAGAAGTGCATGGGCCAAGTTTAATACTTCCGCATACCAATGATAGAATTCACTTGTAATGCTAATGCCGTTTAACAATAGGGGCAACTGCGCTGTATCGGCCTTTCAACTAGACTGGTTCCCAGGCCCTCCTTTATCGAATCTGACCTCCAACGGAGCGGGAACCAGTCTACCTGTCACCTCGTTGCCGTAGCAGCCAAACGGAGTCATTGACCTTGGTTATGGCACAGACTGCAAACTCAGCTCACATAGTCAGTATTACCGTCGTTTTCAGTAAACCTTTCTACTAATTTGAGGGGACAGCAATAGATCTCAGTAATGCACCGCGCATATTTACTGGTGGAATGTTGATCAGATGACCGCGGATCGTCCAATCAAGGTTCCACTCTCATGTAGATGACTTAAATCAAAACTCTTAACAGGGAAAAGGGTTATGAAATGGGTATTTAAATTGATAATTAATCATAATTACCAGAATTGAACACCACGAATACTTTTAATATCTTTGTTAAATACTAAATGTTCCAACAACCCATTTCAACAAAAAAAGATGACAACATGTGGTTACAGTATAATTAAAAGTTTATTTCGAGACCCAAATGGATGTCCAAAAAATGATATATTGAACAAATAAACCTGTTGTAACAATAACTCCCAGATTCTCGGGAGATAAACAGCTGGGTATGACAAATAAAAAGAGTCATTTCTAATCAAATGAAAATGAACTATACTTGGTAATTTTCAATTAACTGGATAAACCTTTTTAACGCTTTGCTAATCGCGTCTGAGAAAAAAACCCACTTATTTCCCACAATTAACCAAATAGTTACAACAGTAATCAGACATGTTAAAAGTACACGTCCAATATTTTCACATCAATACACGTTTTACTGAAACTCGATAAAATCCAGTATTTTGTAGTTAAAGCAATCACAAATATTGCCCATGTATCATATCATCTGACTTTGCTGAGCTATGTTGGATGATCTGTAGACTCATCAATCATGACTCAACTTTCACTTGGTTTGTGCTTCATATTTAGTTATCATCATCATTCGTCCCCTTAATAACTTTGAATATGGATCGAGTTAAGCGATTGATAAAACAAATATTAAAACCTTGTGTGAATGAAAATATGATCACTATCATACAAGTCATGATATATGATAAATATAATAACATGTTCAATACGTGTAACAGTTGAAGGCTTACAGAAATATTGCGATATATGCAGACACCGTGTTTTTGTTTTATTCAGTTTCCAAGAAAGCATAACTTTCAACTCTGACAAAGCTCCCTTGAAATATTTGTATAATCTTCATAACTTGTAACAGCTGAACAAAATATCAGTTTCAGCTTCTCTTCATTTTCGATTTCTAACAAAACCTGGTGTTAACCCAACAAAATCTGACTTGTTCTGAAGTGAAAATGAGACAATCCAGTGACATAAGATGCACTAACACAATTGGTTACTTTCACGGTAAGTGTGGAACTTTCACAGTAAATGATTCAGAGAACAAATTTGGAATCATCAATATTAAGTATCTGATATAAGTATTATATTATATAACTTATGAAGTGAAGCCACAGGTAAACATGACATGCGCAGTTATCGCACCAAAAGGACTGGCTGCAATTTTGGTGTACTGTCCAAAGGAGTTTAATACATTTAATACCGATCGTATTATTCAAGTGGCTTCTGTCCAATAAATAAATACACACATTGAATGGTATGTAAACTTTCAATCCAAGAGACCTTTCTCAGTTTTGTTAGAATCAGTTGCATACAAAAATTAATGTTTGTGATAAACTCGTGTGGCACAATATAAAAGGTAAAATATGCACACCTCAAACTTGCAGTTCGATTTCTCATAAAAAGTTTGGTGACACGAAGATATGTACAAGTTATAAACAGCATGAACCATTTTCAGGAAATCTCAATTACACAATTTATCTATTCCCATAAATTGAGTGATTTCAGGTGAATCGTCTTCTGCAAACAAGCCGCCCACGTTCCTGTGTGACAACCCAGTCCATCAATGATTGAAAAATCTTAAAGATTGGCAAAGTTGGGCATCTCCCCAACTGATGACGCAATGGGTGATAGATCTTGTCCATTTATGTTGCATTCCAATAAATCGAGTGATTTCAGGTGAATCATCTTCTGCAAACAAGCCGCCCACTTTCCTGTGTGACCACCCAATTCCTTATTGTATGAAAGGCCAAGATCGGCCAAGTTGGGCATCTCCCCAACTGACGATGCTATGTGTGATAGATCTTGTCCATTAATGTCGCATGTCCATAAATCGAGTGATTTCAGGTAAATCATTTTCTGCAAACTAGCCGCCCACGTTCTTGCGTGACCACCCAATCCCTTATTGAATGAAAGGCTAAGCTCGACCAAATTGTGGGCATCTCCCCAACTGATGATGCAATATGTGATATATTTTTTCCATTGATGCCACATTCCGATAAAGTGAGTGATTTAAGGTGCATCATCCTCTGAAACGTGTGGTCTAGCGGTGCAGCACAGGATTCGTGATCGAGAGGTTGTGGGTTCGAACCCCGCCGTGGCCATGCGTGTTGTGCCCTTGAGTAAGGCACTTCACCTCAACTACTCCTCTCAACCCAGGTGTTATATGGGTACCGGCATTGTTCAATGCTGGGAAGGTAACAGACTCGCCGTGGAGGAGGTGTGGCGATCCCCCCACAGCAGCATATGAGTCTGGCCCAATCGCTATGAAAGATAGATGGGCACTCCGTTCCTGTGAATACAGGTTCGTCCCCTTTACCTTTACTTTTTTACCTTTATCCTCTGAAAACTACCCGGCCACGTTCCGGCGTTACCACCCAATCCCTCATTGCCTGAAAGGTCAAGATCGGTCAAGTTTGGCATCTCCCCAACCGATGATGCAATATGTGGTATGTCTTGTTCATTTATACCACATTCCGATAAATTTAGTGATTTAAGGTGCACCATCCTCTGCAAACTAGCTGCCCATGTACCAGCTTTACCACCCAATCCCCTATTGCAAAAAAGATTAAGATCGGCCAAGTTTGGTATCTCCCCAACCGATGAAGCAATATGTGGTATGTCTTGTTCATTTATACCACATTCCGATAAATTTAGTGATTTAAGGTGCACCATCCTCTGCAAACTAGCTGCCCATGTACCAGCTTTACCACCCAATCCCCTATTGCAAAAAAGATTAAGATCGGCCAAGTTTGGTATCTCCCCAACCGATGAAGCAATATGTGGTATATCTTGTTCCTTTATGTCACATTTTGATAAATTTAGTGATTTAAGGTGCATCATCCTCTGCAAACTAGCCTTCCACGTTCCTACGTTACCCATTCCCGAATTTTTTGAAAGGTTGAAATCGGTCAAGTTTGGAACTTGACCTAATGCTGCAGCAATGTGTCCAATGTCAGCGCTTTTCAGTGAGCAATCACTTAATATTAACTTCTGAAGTTCCGTCAGGTTTTGCAAGAGTGGAGACCAGATTCTTGCAGAACCACGCAGACAGAAAATGCCATCAAGGGTCAATCTGACTAACTTTCTGTGATCGCTGAATGGCTGCAGTATATCCATGAAATCCTTGACAGTGAGTTCGAACCAATTAATGCTCAACGCTATGCCATTACTCCATGAATGTACACGCAAATAGTGATGGTCAATATAACTACCCAAATCAAAATCCACCAGGTTCCGCATGCAACTTACTGATTCAGCGATATATTTAAAATCGCTGCTTTTAATGCTACAATGTCTCACGTCAAGCTTCTTTAAGTGCATCATCCTCTGCAAATTAGCCGCCCACGTTCCGGCGTTACCACCCAATCCCTCATTGTGTGAAAGGTTTAGTTTAGCCACGTTTGGCATCTTCTCAATTGATGATGTAATATGTTGCATATCTTGTTCATTTATGCCACATTCCGATAAATCGAGTGATTTAAGGTGCCACATCTTCTGCAAACTAGCCGCCCACGTTCTTGCGTTACCGCCCAAGTTACCATTCTTTGAAAGGATGAGATCGGCCAAGTTTGGTACTTGACGTAATGCTGCAGCAATGTGTTCAATGTCAGCGATTTGCAGTGAGCAATTACTTAATTCTAACACCTGAAGTTCCGTCAGGTTTTGCAAGAGTGGGGTCCAGATACTTGCTGAACCACCCAGACCGTAAATCCTATCAAGGGACAATCTGACTAACTTGCTGCGATTAGTGAATGACTGCAGTACATCCGCCAAATCCTTGGCAGTAAGTGAGAACCTCTCGATGCTCAACTTTATGCCATTACCCAATGACTGTACACGCAAATAGGCATAGAAACCATGAAAACCAGCACAGTCCTGGCTTTCATGGTTTCCATGACTATAGCCGGAAACCAGTAATTCACAATCCACCAGATTCTGCATGCGACTTACTGATTCAGCGATATATTTCAAATCGCGACTTTTAATGCTACAGTCTGTCATGTCAAGCTTCTTTAAGTGAATCATCGACTGCAAACTAGGCGCCCACGTTTCAGCGTTACCACCCAATCCCTTATTGCCTGAAAGGTTAAGATAGGCCAAGTTTGGCATCTCCCCCACCGATGATGCAATGTCTACTACATCGCCCGGGTCTAAGCAACATCCATTCAAACGAAGTTCCGCGAGGTATTTCATCCTTCGCAAGTTGACCGCCCACTCTTTGGCTGAGCCGCCCAAATTATTTCTTCCAAGGCTAGTTTCAGTCAAGTTACCTCCATTACGAAATGATGATAAAAGTGTGTTAGCATCACTGCTATCAGTTTGTGTGCATCTATCGAAATGCAACACGCGCAAGTTTTTCAATTCAGGCAAATGCAAAGCTACGACTTTACTTAACCTTGACAGGTTACACGCCTCTAAGTGAATTTTGCTTACTTTATCGGAGTAATCTACCCCCGAGAGCTCTCTCTGCTCGGCAACATGCTGCAGCAACCACACGAACGAGTTAACGCTGTCGTTTCCACTTAACTCTATGTCTTCAGTAAAAAAAGACTCAATGAAATCTACTGATAACAAATTTCTTGATTGACTTTCAAAGTAGCAATTTAAGGCCAATTCCTTTACTAGCTTGGGTTCAGTATCGTTATCACGCAGAATCTTCTCGTGCAGCATCCGCAATACATGCCGTGTGCATTGTTCATTGTCGCCGCAGCAGAAGCGCAACAAGTACTCAAAATTCATAGGATCTCCAAGTTTATCAAGAATCTTCTGAAATTCCCCATCGCCTTTGCCTAAAAGACTCTGAGAGTACATAGCTGCGCAGTACTCTTGAATTGTCTTATGAATAAACTGTACGTTATTGTGCGTACCGTGCCACTTAATGACGCTCTGGCTGGTGAGAATACCCGCTTGTATTGCTTTATCGAGTACACTCTTATCAAACTCTCCCTCTTGAAATGAAAGCTTTTGCTCGAGGGAAATAAGCCCTTCTAAAGCAACTTTGCCGATTGAAATCACCACTTCCGATATTGCTTCTTTTGATATTTCAGGCATTTTTCTTCGAAATATGTATCTAATTGCCTCATTGAACAATCTTGATAGAGTATCTGGTAGTGTTTCCTCTTCCCTCCATATTAGACACATTAGCAGGAGTATCATAGGACTCCTTGCTAAACCAGACAGTACACCCGATGACTGAATTCTATCAAGAAGTCTCTCAGCCTCATCAAGCTTTGCACGGAAAAATTTTCTCACATACTGCCCAATATCTTCCATCCTAAATCCCAAAACATTCACATGGGTGAAAGGTTTCTCAATGAGTGATTTGTTTTTGCTTTTCAATTTAGCAAAGTGAGAGGGGCGTGTTGTTACAACTACAAAACATTCTTTACCAAATTTTCGATTGAGCATTCTTAGAACGGACCCAAATTTCTCTGGTTCGAGGTTAGTTGTCCCGAATTCATCAAAACCATCTATGAGAATGAGCACTCTACTACCATTGTCTTTAATGAATGATTCCAAACCACCTTTATCTACTGCTGTATCATCTGCTAAAAGTTGATCAAATACTGATTCAACCAGGTCAGACGTTTGCTTGAGAGCGGACATTTTCAAAACAAACACAAGTGAAAACTGTTTGAGTGCATCACCCTTTGCCCAGTCGTATGCAATTTTGTCAATAATGGTTGACTTCCCCATCCCGGGTGACCCACACAAAATGGCCCGATTAATCACTTTTCCGTCTCTTGTTTTTAAGACGAAAATGTCTCCATACTCTTGAACATCGCCCTCTATGTCATCCTGGTCACCCTGTTCTAATTGCAACTCTGTATATATATCCGTTATATGTTTCATGTCGTCACCGGCCCAAGGTATTAACTGAACGTAGCTACCTGTTTCAGTATACCGGTTTTTTAATTCACTCCTGCAATGATCAGTAGCATCACTCGGACTGGATTGCGCTCTTCCCATCTCGCCTGTTGAAAGAAAAGCAACGACATCAGGGGTGTATTTTTCAGCGGTAATGGGGCAAAAATAATAGGTTCATGATTTTATTAATTCTTCAAGTTAAAGTTTCTTGGCCCCATCCATTTAGCAATTTTTGTAATGCAATCCTTGAAAATGCACCCTCTGTATCCCAGTTAACCTTATTTTCAATCAATATCCAATTTGCTGTTTTCAAGACTATTATGGTGCCTTTTTTGGATTCTATGCTAATGCGAATTTTTGTATTTGTGAGCAACATGTGATGTTATATCAGGCAAAAACCTCAACGTTGCAATTGTTTGCACCCAAACAGTTGCAAGAATGTGGACATTTTTCGGTTTGTTTGTTGATTTGTTGTGTAAGTACCTGTAAGTAAGCCACTAAGTTAAACTTTCTCAACGAGCAGATTTATGAGTTCACATTTAGTGCCCAAATTCCGTGAACCTAACTTTGTAACCCTGAAAGACATCACAGCAACAACGCTCTCAGTTGTCGAAATATAGAAATTTTAATGTTAAATAATGCACTTTTCGTTGAAATAAACCTTAAACAGATGTCAAATAATTTTAATATATGTAACAGACTAAAAGTTGCACAAAAGGTGTTTTTTTAAACAAAATCATTTCATGGATATTTTAAAGCTATTTTAATGGCACATTTTGTCTTGTCTGTACAACTTCAATTTGTTCGCATTGGGGTCATTCCATGTCAGACCAACGCACTTTTTTACCTCATGTCTTCTGATTTTAATAAAAATTGCTGTGCTTGTAGGTCCTAATGAGCAATGAATGCACACCAATTTTTAGCCCGATCCGACCTACCATGTGGTCAGGGCAGAAGCCACAAAAAGATGGCATTTTTAGAGTAAAATACCACCCTTTTGGTATAAATATGTCAAAACTATTGCAATTTTCATCGAATATATGTGAATTTGGTATTAAAATAATGAGGATTGCATGCTCAAATCACTTCTTTTGTCAAAATTAAATTTTGTGAAAAGTAGGTCACGTGACCTTTAATATGCTATTGTGACCTTTGACCCAATTTTTGTAATAATGTATCATTCCGAAAATCAACGAAATAAAAATAACTTGCTAGAACATGTCTTCCTCTATCAGAATCTACTAAAAATCAGTTGGGGTCTTCAAAATTTACAACTTTATGACTATTTTTGTACAGTTGGTAGGTTACAAATGAGTCAACTTATAGACTTTACATAAGAAATACACCAACACAACTTACTATTCTGTTTCTTAAGTTAATAAAATTTATCTAGATTTTTATGTATAAAGTACAAAGCCAGGAAAAACAAAATTCTACCTTCTGATTCCAAAGAAACTGTTTAATCAGAATATTTGGACTCGGAAGTGTGCTAACCACGAACAGTAACCAGGCCTTCACCCAGTACAGCGGACTCACGTCCAGGTGAAATTCATCTCAAAGGAACAAAATGCCAAGTCTGTGAGAGTCATTAAAGTTCAAGAAGCACAGTGATGAATGAGTAAAGGTTACTTTGATTGTAATATTAAGTACTATCTTCAAGCAAACTTGAATCCTAGACCCTGATTAGTCCATCTATAGCAACAACTGTGTGATTTTATATAATATTGCACAGCTATATTGCACCCCAGATATTAAAAATGTACGTGTACATATGTTGTGTTATTTCCTGCTGAACGGACCAATACACTACATGTATGCACGTACATCTTCACCGCGTGTATGCATTTGATATCAAGTTTGCTTGAAGATAAATTGGTTATAAATCCCACTTGCGCTCGTGGAACACGGAATTATGTAGTGCATCGAGTGGCATATGGGTCACGACAGCATTGCATTATTTCATATTCCAAGCGCGCTCGTGGGATAACTAATTATCAGTGGCACCCAGGAAGGGGGGGGGGGGCTTGAACCCACCCCCAACATTGTCAATTTGTTTGTTTGATTTTAGGCTAGTTTTGTTGGTCCAATCTTTTACAGAAATTTGAACCAAAAAAAAATTAGGACGCCCCCCCCCACCAAAAGCCAAATCCTGCGTGCGCCACTGCTGATAATTTACACTATGAGTCTGGTTAGACCTCATCAGCCCTCAGAATGAGAAATTCACAAACCAAGATATATTTTAGAAACTTTAGAAACAGAAAAGTAAGTTGTGTTGGTGTATTTCTTATGTAAAGTCTATAAATTGACTCATTTGTAACCTACCAACTGTACAAAAATAGTCATAAAGTTGTAAATTTTGAAGACCCCAACTGATTTTTAGTAGATTCTGATAGAGGAAGACATGCTTTAGCAAGTTATTTTTATTTCGTTGATTTTCGGAATGATACATTATTACAAAAAATGGGTCAAAGGTCACGAAAGCATATGAAAGGTCATGTGACCTACTTTTCACAAAATTTAATTTTGACAAAAGAAGTGCTTTGAGCATGCAATCCTCATTATTTTAATACCAAATTCACATATATTCGATGAAAATTGCCATAGTTTTGACATATTTATACCAAAAGGGTGGTATTTTACTCTAAAAATGTCAGTTTTTTTGTGGTTTCTGCCCTGACCACATGGTAGGTCGGATCGGGCTAAAAATTGGTGTGCATTCATTGCTCATCAGGACCTACAAGCACAGCAATTTTTATCAAAATCGGAAGACATGAGGTAAAAAAGTGCGTTGGTCTGACATGGAATGACCCATTGTCAAATGTAGGTGTACAGTTTGCCAAACTTTGTTCAATAACTGAGCTGATATTCTCAGTAATGTAAATCTTTAGTTACATACCTAATATTTCCCGAACCAAGTCGTTCCTGCCCGAATCAATCAGAGCCTTCTTTAACGTCTGTCTTGCTTCTGTGTAATTGTCCTGCTTTCTCCACCATGTGCTTAACATCTCAAAGCACTGTTTTACAATGTCGTGGGGATGATTAGCCTTAATTATTTCAACATCTTCTTTTGAGGAATGTAAGTTTAAGGCCAATTCTTCCCAGCGTGTTCCGATCTTCTTAGAATGTTTCAAAATGGATCTGTCGTCAGGAAGTGTATCTGTAAATGAAAACCAATACATTGCAACGTGAGCAAAGTGCCTTCACTTGAATTGGAAGTCCAAAATATTATTGGTAGAATGTATTCGGAACGAACGCGTGTATTTTTGTTTTGGACATACCTAAAGAAAATCCGATTGTTACGTCCCAACATAAGAGACGTGCCTACTAGTGTTGTGCATTGGGTCGGGTTCGTTGACTTTGTTCAGGTCGGCCAAACCGACCCAAAACATTTAAGATATCAACCGAATCTTAATTTGAGACCCGTAAAAACCGACCCAACCCGACCTGACCAGACCAAAGTCAAGGAAAACCGACCCAAACCGACCCCAAAAACACGACTATATCTGGCTTGGGCAACTGAGTCCGTATTTTGTCCCTTAACTCACACCTAGCGCCACGTGAAGATCATCGTCTCTCAGTTACTGAATCGTACCGTGCGGCATTCACAACATTACCTAATGGTCAGCCTGCATGTTTTAGACCGCGCGTGCTGGATTGCACACAATGTCTTTATTGCCGAATGATTAAAGATGTCCTGTCGGTGGTTATATAATCGTGTATAGATTTTTTAATTGAGAAGATTTTCAAATTTCTATTATTTATATTTCTAACAAAATTAATTTTACTTTTATTTTACTTTCTACTTTTGAATGATAAAAAAAACCACTAAATATATATTTTTTAAATGATTAATTCACATAATTATTTGAAGTATAGTCAATTATTGCATGCGCCAGTTAGTAAGGGAAGGGTTGTCAATTTTTTTCCCCTTAAAATATCCTCCGGTGAACGTCAAATTTATTTCATTGATAAGTAGGACTTGCTTGAACACAATTCTTTATAGAAAAAGAGAGAAATCTTAACGATTTGGGGACAATTTGTAATTGTCAACTGACCCAAAATAACATTCCACAGTAATGCCTATATTTTTGGCTGTGGAAATTTAACATTCACATGCCGTGTTAATTCAGTATTAAACACGAAAGGTTTCGAGTATGAATATTAACATTAATTATTTGACTAGCCTGAAGAAGAAACATTGTTCCCCCCCCCCCACATCCAAGTAACCGATAACAAGTCTGCTCGCTAACTGGATATCTATGCGATGAAAAGGAATCCAGAAGCTGAGGTTTGTAGCCTCACAAAACCAGAAATAAAGTAGTTTTATTTTAAAAATTATAACATTTAAGTTGAACACTTGCTGTGAGCAAAAGAGCACTACAATATATTTTTGACAAAATTTGATTTTTGATAATAGAAAGGACAAACAATCGAATGAAAATAGAAAACGAAAGAAAGACAAAACATATATTTGATTCTGTGTATTTAATTACCTGATCTGCTTTCTGTCCCAGTCACTCCCACTTGTACCGGTGGTTGAGGTTTGTCTCGATCAGTACCTTTCTCCTGTCTTGGTCCGCGTCCCTGAGATGATGTTTTCCTTTTCTCCCCTTCTGCAACTTCTTCCTGTTTCATCCTCCGTTGCTCTTCAGAAGGAATCATTAAAGCCAGCTCAGCACGCCCGATTGAATTTAACGCATCGCTCAAACTCTGAAATCCTTCTTTGCGATTTGCTTGCTTTCTCCACCAAGAAAGCAGCATCTGTAAGCTCCTTTCTTTGTCGTCTTGGTTGGTGGTTTGGATTTGCCTGATTTCATCTTCTCCGTATCCCAGGGATCTGGCCAATTTTTCCCAGGATGATTCAGCTTTCGAAGCCAAGTCCCGAAAGAACTGATCATCATCAGGGTGTTTGTCTGCCAAATAAAACAAAAAAACCTCTTCGTGACTTCAATGAAATAGATGGATTTTCGTTTGAAATTTTCAAAAAAGAAATGAAAATTAAACACAAAGAATTAGCAAACAAAAAATAAATCTGATTTCCTTCACTGTTTGCTTATACCTGTGTTGGTCCTTATTGAATTACAACGGAGAAGGATGCGGTGACATTAATAAACATCCTAACACTTGTACCAATGCTAATAAAAATCGTTAGAGCATCAATCGTTTTATACTCCTTTCCTTTTCCCGATGAAATTCTAATGAATACATTTGCTTATACCGATCTTTTCCCTTGACATTAATCTATTTGGAGGAGCGCATGTGGCATTCCCAGCTTAATTATGAGGGCTTAACGCCCGCAGTTTTTTTCTCCATTTTGGCAAGGCAATGTTTCTCATAAGCATTTACCTTTTGGTCCCCCGCCCAGTAGGCCATCAGTGCACAGACGGAGTGAGATGTTCTCATCCTGATGAATTCCACAGTCGTGAAGTGTCAGCAAGTTATGGAGCTGTCAAAAGAAATAAGATTTTTAACACGTTTTCGAGGTTTAAAGGTCTAAAGGTTTAAACGACAGTTTGGGGTTTCTGGTTCCACTACGCTTGTACAATACCTAAATATATATGTGACTTTTTTATGGTGCATTTTCACCTTGAAACTAAATCGGTTGGGGTAACACCAATAACTATTAAATTTCCTGAACTTAAGTGCGTAAACTCCATTGTGCCGACAACAAAAGCAGCACTATCTGTACACGACTTAAGTAATTGGAATCATAAGAGATTGTAACTGAACCCACAATGCATGGCCGTTTAATTCGATGAAATGCTAATTGGTATATTTAACCAACATGTTTACTTTGTAGAATATGGAGCCAATTTTACCTCAAAGTTACGAAAGTTTCTTCGGATGAACATTCGCTGTTGTTGAGGATGCACACCAATTTTCTCGCTTATTATCACTTTTAAGAGCAATACAGATGTTTCTGGATCCACTTGCAAACACATTATCTTCGGTTTTTGTGATCGCTGAGTGCGGATGAAGATCTGCACATATCTGCGACTGTCAGAAAAAAAAGTTCTGATGGCAAGACTTCTTAATTGTTGGAATTGGCATATCAAGGTAAGGAATAAAGGTAAAGACCATAACAGTATAATCATTCTCTCGGCCATTATTTAAGTGGAGACATTTTGTTCTCCAAAGAAGTTATATTTATCTCAAAACGAAAAACCAACAAAAAAAAACACGAAATTTGATGCTTAAGTAAAATTCTTCAAACACGAGATCGTAACTTACCTGATAAACCGAGGTTTGTCTTGATCACCAACTTGTTCCTTTTTCAGTTTCTCTTCCTCGGTTGATGCCGCCCCGTTTTGTTTGCTCTCCTCGTCAACTCCTGCATCATGACGCCTTTCTGGCTCAGATCCAGATGCTTCGTCTCTCGATTCGCTCGCTACTGATGTCCGCAAGAAAATTAGAGTGCATAGAATTGTTTACAAATAGCTTTTCACTTATTTTTACATTTTTAATTTGTTAAAAAAAACAAGGTAGTTTTTTTAATAGCTGATTTGCTGTACAGAGAGCGTGAGGTACCCCATCGATTCTTTTCTGTGTCCTGAAATACACAGCGTATGTTTAGTTTTCACTTTTAGCTCACCCGGTACATTTTGGGCCAAAGCAGTCAACCCAATGGCCTTAAATGCTCGTCTCAGCTTCTGAGCTGCTACCTCGCGATCTGTCGTCTTTTCCCACCAAGTGAGTAGCATATGACAACTATCTTCAGTGCTGCCTTTGTTGGTGGTTTGGATGTCTGTTATTTCCGCTTCTTCAAATCCTAGATGTTTGGCAAGTATCTTCCACGATGTTTCAATTTTCGGGGACAAGCCCTTGAGGTACTCATCATCAATGGCGGCCTTATCTGCCGAAATAATTTGTGCCTAAAATAAGTATGCCTTCGGTGATGCATATTCTATTGCGTCCACATGGTAAAGCAGTTAACTTAGGCCAATATTATTAACTACAGCCGCAACAAAAAGAGGCCGTTGTTCTTTATAACCAGCTCAACTAAAGGAGGTAGATTATTCACTTGAACATAATTGTTTTCCGAACGTGGTCATTTACCTTTTGGTACTTCGTTGTTTGTCACATTTTCTTCTTTGGTTGATGCCGCCCCGTTTAGTTTGCTCTCCTCGTCAACTCCTGCATCTTGACGCTTTTCTAGCTCGGGTCCAGCTACCTCGTCTTTTGATTCGCTTGTTACTGATGTAAGGAGGAAAACAGAGTGCATCATAATTGTATTGTTTACCAATTGTTTTTACACTGTCTTTACCGTTTTGTTTTACAATCAACGTGGCCGTTTTTTGTTGCTCAGGCCTATTTATTTGTTTAAAGAGCTCTGTATGAGAGCAGGGTGCCACACAATTTTTTTGACCTGAAAAAAGTTGTCAAGTTAATTCCTGTCGGCAATCACTGCTGAATATTAGAAAACTGTTTGTTAACGTTATAATAGCTCACCTGGTACATTTTGGGCCAAATCAGTCAACCCGATGGCCTCCAATGCTCGTCTCAGCTTCTGAGCTCCTTCGTCGCGATCTGTCGTTTTTTCCCACCAAGTGAGTAGCATGTGACGGCTCTCTTCAGTGCCGCCTTCGTTGGTGGTTTGGATGTCTGCAATTTCCGCTTCTTCACATCCTAGATGTTTGGCAAGTTCCTTCCACGACGATTCAATTTTCGAGGACAAGTCCCTGAGGTACTCATCATCAATGTTAGCTTTATCTGCCAAAAACATTAACTTTTAACTTCTGTAAAACATTTTTACTTATAACTTACAACTTATTAACTTATTAACGTCAGCTACAACAAAAAGCGACTCTGGTTCTTTATTAATAGTTAGCAGATTGTTTATTTACTTTAACATTTATCCCTTAACCTCCATCATTTACCTTTTGGGTTTTCTATTGACAGCCGGAGAGAGATGATTTCGTTCTTGTCGACACCATTCTCCTCAAGTGTGAGCAAGTCACAGAGCTAAAAAAGTGAATAATGTAAGAAAGTATATTACACAATCAGGAGAAACAGGGAGGATAAGATTTTAATCATTCAAACTTCCAGCAAATTACGTTCGTTGAAACCTTTCATAGTGTGGAGGGAGGGGTTGTGATTTTTTGAAAATAGTGTTTAAAACATGAAAATAATATGAGATCTTGCATTCTACATTACCCTTTCTAAAATACCGCCATGCGAAAATCCAGGTGTTGATATTTCAAATTGAACAACCTATCCGAACCGGTATTATTAATGAAAGTATACCTACCTGGAAGATTTCCCTGATGTACAGACGCTGATGTCGTGCCTCCACACCGATCCTCTTTTGGATTGTTTCTTTGAGAGATGAGACGAATGTCTCAGGATGGAGTTCGAAATAAAGTGTCTTGGATTGATGTGAGGAGGGAGTCCGGACAAAGACCTGCAGTTTCTGTTTTACGTCTTTGGTATTACTGTGAAAATAGAGGAGAAATCATGTGTAGTTTTAGAAATGCCTTATTCTAAAATAGAACGAGATCAACGAAGTATTCATATGGAAACTATATTCAGCGTCTCCTGTCACAGTCATTAGTCTTTAAATGGTGTTGCACAATTTCCCTGAACTTTTGAGTATCCGGAAAAAGTCAAAGATCATATTACTGTAAAACAGAGAGAAAAACTGTTTAGTTTTAGAAATGCACTATTCTAGTTTTAGAAATGCATTTTCTAAAATAGAACGGGATCTGTGAACAATTCATAATGAAACTAAAGTCAAAGTCACATCCACTGTCATGAGTCTATGAACAGTATCGCACAAGTTCACTCCAGTAGCTGAACGCGTTAATGATTCAACAAATCCTTCGACATTAAGCTACAATTATGACCCTCATTTGAAATGAATCACTGTCATTGCTGTTTACCTCTGACTTTTATGTGTCTGCTTTGATTGTCTTCGGATCCATCGTGTCGATGGTCTCCTTTTTCCAAGAAAAAACCGACTGGCGTTTACCACAGTAATCGTCGATAGTTCAGTAGTTTCTAGAAATGGTTTGGCGTGGTGAGCAAAGGAAAATCTCTCCTTTTTTGCTCGGGTTTGTACGTTAAACCGACCACAACAACTGCGAGGTCACATTAAATTATATTTATGTGGCTGGATTTTTCTTTCAGGAAGATGTTTTAAGAAAAAAAGCTTTTCCTTCAAAGGTTTACTTTTTGGTTTTTGCGTAATGAGAAGGCGGGTTGTCTGTACAGAATCACAGAGAAAATCGCCCTCTTCCTGAATCCAAATCCTGAATGGTCTTTCGCAGCATTTTGGTATTTGCCGAGTCGAAGGAAGGTGTAAAGTTCACTCGCAGAGAGGGAAATTAACTAGAAGTTGTCTATGTGCTGGCGTTCAATGTCCTACTGCGATGGATTGTATGTAAATCAGATATACGCCCCTCTAAGTAAACACAATAGATAATAAGAACTGTAACTCGAGATACGCATAACTATTTTCGTTTTGATAATGAACTCTTGCAAGGTAACACAGACTACGTCTGACCTGATTTTGTTTCAATTGGTTTGTACATAACGAGGCGGGACACCAGATCATGGGTTTATTGTTAATGGTTTACCAAACCACGGTTTCATCCCCAGGTACGGCTTCGTCTCTGACTTCAGAATAATTCTTGGAGTTTCTACTTTCACAACCAAATGGATATTCTTCAAACGTTGGCTTCGTGTGTGAAACAAATAGAAATAGCAAACAGGTTCACAGTGAATAAATATATCTTACTTGCTTAAAGATAATATGAGTTATAATATTTTTAAAAATTGTATTGATGTATTAATGTACTATGTTTATCTGTATTTGTGTAGCTTTTACATTCGTGCTTGTTTGTGTTTTTAAATTCCCACAATGGGACAGTAAACTTTGATTTTATTGTACTGTATTGAAGCAGTACGGATCCGGATTCCTCTTAGTCAGGGACCTCAAATTCAAAAGCCAAAACAGAACCGAAGCCGTGCCCTGGAAACCCCATTTTATTTGGCTTTATCCAGCCAGCAACATCAGACTATGTAAACAATCGCATAAACAACGTAAACACTTCAGTTGTGGACATTTGACACATGCGTGATATTTTAGATAACAGTCAGTAAGCTCTTGGGGACAGATACTCATTGTTGGGTACAATCTTTAAGACTCTCAGGTTACGGTAGCATGCCCTCAGAGCAGAAAATCATTCCAACAAGGAAGTTGCTTTTCCCGTGCTATGTTGGCATTCCAGCCCGGAGGCATTACATGTAACGCATCGGAAGAAAAAAGTTGACATTTTGTTGTGGAATAATTACCAAATTTTGACGAGTTAGCCGTGTTTCTTTTGTGTTCTAGCAGGGACCATTATTGTGTAATTTAGTTATAAAAATAATTCTTTACAAAGTAAGTAACGGTACTTAACTTCTTTAATGAACGGTATTTTTACATTTATTTTACATAGAACATGGCGTTTATGTAGCGCCCTCACTCGTTCAATATGGCCGATTCTTTGTCAACACTGCTATATACGACCTATTCCTTATATTTGTCAACTACGCTTTATATGACCGCTTCTTTGCTTGTCAATTACACTTACACATACTAAGTGCACAACTGACGCCGATACATGCTCACCCTCACTCACAACCGGATTTTAAACTGACAGAGACCAAAAAATCAAACCATAAGGGAAGAAATAAGAACAATATGGCATATTGACTAACACATTGGAGCCTTTGTATCTCTTGCAGGATTTTCAAGGTTGAGTTGAATGCTTTTAAACCTTTTACAGTGAACCATGTTTGCAAATAAGTTAAGAAAACCGTTTGTGCCATTCCATCAGGTATTAACCAAAATTGTCATGTCTGTTTAGGGTGCAAAAAGAAAGCGACTTGGACTGATGTTTTCCCCTTGGAAGTCATTACATCTGATACACCAACATGCAATGTGTTATTTAATTTGATAAATCAACATGCTTATGTTATTAAACAAGCACATTCTTCCATCCGTGCGCAAAAAGAAAGAATTACTGAAATCGACCCATGTTTTAAGAAGTTATGCATATGTTTCTAAAAGAACCCATTTTTACATGGAATCCTTACTGCACAGAAGCTACTGAGCTGAGTGAGAACCAGAGATTACACACAGGCATTCAAATACTAATTCGATTTCAATAATTTGAGTCAAGACTGAGACAATATTTATTCCTGTTGGATTTTGCATTTTGTATTATGAGAAACAAATCACGTACTTTTTTTTAATGATGATTGTGATTTTTGGCTGTTTACCTTTGCAAGTTTTCATCTATTAATGGAGGTAGAAAGACCTGCATGGTTCATTGTATTTAAAGGGTATGCCTATTCATCAGTAGGTATCGGTAAATGATGAGTGGTGGGCTGGTGAATTTTGTGATAGTTCTTATAATTTAAGAGAAATAACTTTTGAATAGAGTATGCAAATTAAACAAAATTTTCACACATTTACGAGTCAATAACATGTATTACTGTTTTTTGTTATTAAATAGGGCAAGCCACTTTGTTGAAAATATGGGAACCAGGTTTTGACTCACCCTGTGTATGCTGCATCAACGTCGAGAAATTGTGCGTTAAGTGTGAAACTGTGAATGCAATTTTCAGAAACGTGTGTGTATAGTCTATTTCAATTATAAATATTAAAAATATTTCAATTTGAATTTTATTTTTATTTTTATCCTACTAAATTAAAATATTCGGCAAAAAAAATCACGATGCGATTGTAGAAGAGGAGAATTTGTACCAGGTCATGCACTGGAGATTATGAAAAAAAAATAACGGGTTCAGGAACCAGGTTCGTCATGACCCGGGGTACAGCATTAATGTGTCCATGTACTGGCATTCAATGCCCCACTGCAATGTATTATATGTAAATCAGCTAGACGACCACCTAGGTAAATACACTAAAATAGTCCGTGCGACAAATGTTTCTTAGGAACACATTTTGTGGAACTTTGTACCTCTCTGAAATGTATGAAAACTCTTGGACATCCCTTTTTGGTAATTTTTTTTTTGGAAAAGTGCACTTAAAAATTTAAACCTTTCCATGCTTTTCTGGACAACTGAGGGCACTGTTGCTGTAATGTAACTTCGGGAAGACACAGTTCAGTTTAGGGTTTTCCGTTCAAATTGTGAACCAAAAATTTGCTCAACAAATTGTTCATTGCCAACATTGGCAAATGTACTAACACAACAAGGAATCACCAAAGAAAAAAAAACATTTACGACAGTAATATGTCCAAATCAAGCAACTTTTTGAGCTAAAATGAATGTAACATTAAGATTTCTGCTCGGAATAACATCAAAGCTTTGCTCATGAACATGGAAATTTGCATAAGCATAAAAACTAAAAGGCACCAAAATAACCATGAAAATGACAAAACGGAAATTTCAAATAGGTTAAATGGGATACACTGTATTGCAATGTATTCAAGGATTGCATTTAAAAAAAAATACATTGCATGTGCCCTTTAACTCTTAACTCGTGATGTGCATAATTATTTTCATTTTGGTATTAAATGCTCTGTGGTAAGGTAGCACAGACTACACCTGACTTGATATTGTTTCAACTGGTTTGTACATGACGAGGCAGGACACCAGATTCTGGTTTTATCTTTAGGGTTTTTACCAAACCACGGATTCGTTTCCAGCTGCGGCTTCGTGTCTGACTTGAGATTCAATTTAATGTCACAACTCATTGGAAATGTTTATTATTTTGACTTCGCATTAGAAGATTTGACGTTGCTGAAGCAAAAAGCAGAAAAATTGCCTGGATTTAGCAGTTTCATTCACAGACAGGAAAATTAACAAGTTGTACACGTACTGGTGTTCGATGCCCTAGTGCCGCGATGGATTGACTGTTAATCAGCTATACGCCCCGTAAGTAAACACAGTTATATATTAATGTTAATATTAACTGCCAGGCTCCAGATGCGCCTATTCTCAAAGTACGTTAATATTGGAATTGAGAACATTTCATGTATAGATCAGCGCCCATGAAAACAATATTGGCATTATCAGCAGCACGTACGTCGTATATACATGGATGATAACCGATACAGCCAAAAAATAACCAGAAATTATACGGGTACTGCTTCGGTAAAAGTCACTATATAGCAGTTCATATAATTAAAAAACAGACGATCAAAATAGCCTGTGAACACCTATATACCGGGTGGTTTCGGAAGACTACAAGAGTATTAGTCAAGTTGACACTGCAAGCATACATATTGCATACAGAAATAGACCAATACGGGGCCAATGCTTGCAAGTGAAATATAATCAACCGCTTACAGATGCTGTGTGACATTTATTTCACTTAGTGAAATCGATGTGTGCATTTGTTTGTTGAAACACTACATCCGGATGCCTTATCTTGACCTACTAATGTGAGATACAAATTTAATGGAGCCAGGGTCATCAGGACATAGGATTGAACGTTCACAGACGTTAATGTAAACATTCTCCATGAGCACAGTCTCTTACGTTTTTTTTTTTTGTTTTTTTTCATGTTGTGTTGACTGCGATGTTGGAAAAAAGATGTGTCTGCGGCCCGGTTACAAAATACAAGTCAGAAATACATTGTACATGTTTTGCTTAAAAATATGCTTTACTCAGACAGGTTATGATTGTTTATTTTGCTACTCTTTCAAGCATTTATTCAATCTATGTATTTTACTTTTCTGTTTTACATCTGGCGGAACGATAAAAAAATGAACAAGACACAGCAAAGCCAACCCTCGTAAGGCGTGGTATAGCGAACATTGTAAATACCAGTGGTAAATACGGTGAAGGGTGTAGCATCCAAACACTCACAATGTATGCATAATAATTGTGAAACCACATGGCACTTCCAGGCCACCATACGTGATTGTCCTATACCCTTAAAATAAAATTAAGGCATAGATTTTGCAGTGCAGTTCCTAAAACGCAATGAATTTGGAATATTGTGGATTGCTCGCCAAGAGTTGTGGAGTATCAGAGAGCTAGCTGCGACCACAACGTCTATGGAGAGTCGAGCGCATTTTCAAAGTATTTTCTAACAACTTGGAAATGTTTCTCAGTCCAAGATTTATGTCTTTTTAACTTGTTTGCGATGACTCACTGTTACTTCCACGTCAGGGTGTAGCATTCTTTCTGTGTAGAACCCGAATGAGATTCCTCGAAAACAGCCACTGCGCATGTTCAGGGCCTGTCCAGCAAACTAATGTTTCCCAACAGAATGCCGGATCCGGCCAAATATACACTGCCCTTATTGTACGAAGTCCCTTACCTTTCTTTTGCAGGTTTACTTCTTGGTTTGCGGGTAATCAACGATGATGATGTCTTTCTCCCATGGGAGTGGTAATGAGAAGACGGTTTCCTGTATGGAAGCACAGAAAAAAACGCCTCCTTCCTTCGCCTGCTGACTTTAGTCTTCCTGCTGACGAGTTTGGTGTTGGAGTGGTCGTACACGGCGGCTGTTGCCTTAATGTAGGCATCCAAATCCTGAATGGTCTTTAGCGGCATCTTGGTTTTTACCAGTTGATGATGAAGAAAGGCGTAAAGATTCACTCACAGACAAAAAGAAAATCAGCTAGAGCTTGTCCACGTACTGGCCTTCAATGTCCTACTGCGATGGGTTTTATGAAAATCAGCTATACGCCCCATAAGTAAACACAATGTTAATAGTAACTGCAATATTCCAGATGTGCGTGTTTTCGTTTTGGTTATGAACCCTGGCAAAGCAGCTAAACGCCGCATAAGTAAACACAGTGTTAATATTAACTGCCATACTCCAGATGCGCATATGTTCGTTTTGGTACTGAACCCTGGCAAGGTAGCACAGACTACACCTGATCTGGTACTTTTTCAACTGGTTTGTACTTGACGAGGCAGGACACCAGATCCTGTGTTTATCTTCCAACAAGGCATGACGGCTATCACTCGCTGTAACTGTGGAGCACCATTGCCACACTCACAGCTGAGTGTGGCACATCAAGTGTCCTTCTGTCCAACAAGGGATTACTATCACTCGCTGTAACTGTGGAGCGCCATTGCTACACTCACAGTTGAGTGTGGCACATCACCTGTCCTGACCAACAAGGGATGACTATCACTCGCTGTAACTGTGGAACACCATTGCCACACTCACAGCTGAGTGTGGCACATCAAGTATCCTTCTATCCAACAAGGGATTACTATCACTCGCTGTAACTGTGGAGCACCATTGCCACACTCACAGCTGAGTGTGGCACACCAAGTATCCTTCAATCCAACAAGGGATGACTATCACTCGCTGTAACTGTGGAGCACCATTGCCACACTCACAGCTGAGTGTGGCACATCAAGTATCCTTCAATCCAACAAGGGATGACTATCACTCGCTGTAACTGTGGAGCACCATTTCCACACTCACAGCTGAGTGTGGCACATCAAGTGTCCTTCTATCCAACAAGGGATGACTATCACTCGCTGTAACTGTGGAGCACCATTGCCACACTCACAGCTGAGTGTGGCACATCAAGTATCCTTCTGTCCAACAAGGGATGACTATCGCTCGCTGTAACTGTGGAGCGCCATTGCCACACTCACAGCTGAATGTGGCACATCAAGTGTCCTTCTATCCAACAAGGGATGACTATCACTCGCTGTAACTGTGGAGCACCATTGCCACACTCACAGCTGAGTGTGGCACATCAAGTATCCTTCTGTCCAACAAGGGATGACTATCGCTCGCTGTAACTGTGGAGCACCATTGCCACACTCACAGCTGAGTGTGGCACATCAAGTATCATTCTGTCCAACAAGGGATGACTATCGCTCGCTGTAACTGTGGAGCACCATTGCCACACTCACAGCTGAGTGTGGCACATCAAGTATCATTCTGTCCAACAAGGGATGACTATCACTCGCTATCACTCGCATCCCTTCAATCCAACAAGGGATGACTATCACTCGCTGTAACTGTGGAGCACCATTGCCACACTCACAGCTGAGTGTGGCACACCAAGTATCCTTCAATCCAACAAGGGATGACTATCACTCGCTGTAACTGTGGAGCACCATTGCCACACTCACAGCTGAGTGTGGCACATCAAGTGTCCTTCTATCCAACAAGGGATGACTATCACTCGCTGTAACTGTGGAGCACCATTGCCACACTCACAGCTGAGTGTGGCACATCAAGTGTCCTTCTATCCAACAAGGGATGACTATCACTCGCTGTAACTGTGGAGCACCATTGCCACACTCACAGCTGAGTGTGGCACATCAAGTATCATTCTGTCCAACAAGGGATTACTATCACTCGCTGTAACTGTGGAGCACCATTGCCACACTCACAGCTGAGTGTGGCACATCAAGTATCCTTCAATCCAACAAGGGATGACTATCACTCGCTGTAACTGTGGAGCACCATTGCCACACTCACAGCTGAGTGTGGCACATCAAGTGTCCTTCTGTCCAACAAGGGATTACTATCACTCGCTGTAACTGTGGAGCACCATTGCCACACTCACAGCTGAATGTGGCACATCACCTGTCCTATCCAACAAGGGATGACGACTATCACTTTCTGTAAATGTGGAGCACATTTGCTGCGCTCAAGCTGAGTGTGGCACATCAAGTGTCCTGTTCAACAAGGCATGACACCTACCACTTGCTGTAACTCTGAAGCACCATTGCTGCACTCACAGCTGAGTGTGGCATATATGACCTGTCCTGTCCAACAAGCTAGGTGACGATTATCACTAACTATAACTCATGAGTGGATCAGCATGAGACATCACCAGTCCTTCTGTTCAACAATAGACGATGAACATGACTCATTATTGCTGTTCAGCACCGTTACTACCGACACAACTGACAGTTACACAACCCAGTTTGTTTGGATCTTCAAGAATGTATGTGTAATTATGGAGCAATGTGTGACTATTAAGCAATCTTTCCACACTGTCAAGTCAGTGATGCTCATTATTGGTGTATAATGCAACGAGATACATGTACATGTGCATACATAATTGAGCACCATCTTTACATTACCAATACATGTCTACATTTAGGTATGTCTGCTGGAAAGGTTATTTTTATAGATTGTTAGAAACGTTGACCATTTTTAAATGGTGCATGGAAAGTTGGTATGACTTTTAACATGCATGAGTTCGTTCTCAGCAGAGTGAATGTTGAATTATTAAAGCAATACAATAGGGGAGTATTCTTGCATTCAAGTAGAAGGAGTGAGGGTCATCATTTTTTATTAACAGTGGAAGCTGCGTTACTGCGTAACCAAAACTGGGCATGATGTTTGCTGGCAACAATCAGCAAATACATGTACATGTATAGCTACTATATTGGCCACACATGAGTGGTTATAGTGAAAACACAGGATGTGTGCATTGTATTGCTACAGTTTAATTCAGCAATGAAAAGGTTTACAAATGTTCAACCTGTTGACATATTGATTTAAAATTGTGGTAACAGTGATGAAGTGATAGATATACATGTTGATGAACATGTATGCTTCATCGAAGCACTCCATTCTTTCTTTACAAGGAATATTTGGCCTTGGTTTTTTAACCTAGTAGGCCTACTGCTATTAATGTCAATTTTTTTTATACATGTATTCTCATTTGTGTGTAAACATTGCAGGAATCTATAGATGAGTGCAAGACGTACATGCTGTGTGTTGAGAAGCAACATAACCTGCCTGGTTGAAAAGGTCAGATATAGTTATTAATTGATGTACATGTAAGTTTGGAAATGGTGCACATTGTCATTGTTTTCAATCAAACATCACACAACTTTTAATGCATGTTTTTGTATTTCACAGCAAGGAAATTGATAGTTTATCTACAAGTAGTTTATCACAAAGAAATTGATAGTTTATCTAGGATGGCATTGAAGAAAAATCTGAAAATTTAGAAACCTCATCTCTTTAAAACACACATATGATATGTTAATAGTAATAATGTAAAGCGCTTTGATCTTTGTTAAAAGCGCTGTATAAGAACCTGTTATTATGTTCTTGAAGTTGTGACATGTCCATTTACAAAATGTTTCATTTCAAGAGCATTCAGTTGTGTTTAAAGCCTGTATGTACATATAACGCTATACTCTTGATCAAAGAGCTTATGAAGCCAATCCTAATCCATGGAATGTTTAGTGTTGGTAAATTTGGCAGCCAGACCCAAGATATTTTCAGCAAACCTCACATGCATGTATTATCTTAAAACCAGACTGCATAAGGGCTGTTTGCCAAAGTTGCCAAGACTGCATATGATTCATCATGTTGTTGATAATGTATCACCATGGTGGCTTGACTGCTGTTGTAGGGCTCAGCACCAAACCAGTTCCTTTTGGGGGAAAAATCCAAATCAAAGTGTGGACAAATACTATCAGTGTCAGTGCATTTTTTTTTTGACCAATCCATAAGCCCTGTCTCATGTTGTTTTGATCAATCAGAGAAATGGTATATGTTGGAATGTTTGCCATGTCTGGAACATGCAGTTAGTCATTGGAGAGGCACACGTAGTGTTGACCATACGAGCACAGGATTGGAGTATAGCCAAACGATGTACTTAATCAACATCCAGAGTCTAAATGTATAAATATTTCCTGCTATCATGTTTGAATGATCTCTTGATTATCACATGCTATTTCAGCTTTCCAAGTTGTGTGAAATACCCTTGCGTCAGTGTGAAGTTGAAGGCTACTCATCACCTGTCATCCAAGTCAAAGCCTGTGAGCCACCTGTCGCTTTACTATGTCATCCAAGTCGCCACCTGTGAACCACGTCTTGCATCATTATGACGTTCAAGGCTTCTAATGACCTGTCATCCAAGCTTGAGCCTGTGAGTCACCTCTTGCATCACTATGATGTTCAAGGCTACTAATAACCTGTCATCCGAGCTCGAGTCTGTGAACCCCCTCTTACAACACTGTGATAAACATTGAAGGCTACTAATCACCTGTCTTCCAAGCCTGAGCCTGTGAACCACCTCCTGCATCAACATGGTGTTCAAGGCTACTAATCACCTGTCTTCCAAGCCTGAGCCTGTGAACTACCTTTTATTTGAAAAAAAAAACACCTTTTTGTCCAACGCTGGTTGGCCGACTAGTGTTGGAAACTGATATAAGAATACCGCTTTTCTAGAAAATGACAGCACACCCGGTGCTATGATTTTATAGAATGCTTGAGACTCATTCACTAACAGTCCAGTTAAGTTATTTCATAATAATTTGGTAGTTTTGTTTTTTGATGTTTGAAAAAGTTGCATACCCTTTAAATAATTAAAAGTATGATTTACATAATTTATAAAAGTGGAATAATAGATGTGGATTTAGATGTACACTCAATTGAGTATAGAGAGGGAAGTGAAGATTATCTTGTTTTACAAGGAATGCTTGGCCTTACGTCCTGAATCAAAACTGTCGTCCTAAGAAACTAGCTTGCTTATGTAATTTTTGATCTGTTGCACTTGGCTCTCAAGTTAGAATCATTTATATCATTTGATGAATGAGTGATGCATGATGGGATTTTGACATGAACAAATCAATAAAGTCACCAATTTCTTTGAAAACAAGACCTTTGAATGGGAGTTTTTGAATTGAGTGTTATAATTTTATTATAGACCATATAATTCAATGAAGAAAAATTGTGAAATAGTTCCATGATGAATGGAAACTTACAATTATACGGTATGAAACGTGTGCAAAACGTTTCACTCTTTTATTATAATTGAGGAATATATTCATGTCAACTTTGTAGTGCTCAGGGGGCATTATTTCTTTGTCAACTACACTCGTCTGTTCCCCGGCGAGTTTTAAACCTCAAATTTTACAACGTTGAGGATGCAATATCAGTTTACTGAAACTATTTTACTGATCTTAATTTTTGGTTCTATGTAATCTTTGAATGTCTTTTATTCTTGTTAATTATATGTTAATTAATTTGTGCGAATAAAGATATTATTATATTCATTTAGTGCCGGCCAGCACCGTCATGGCGAATCTGTGCTATTATTGTTTTCCAGCTACCAACTGTACTCCATGACCGGCCATAATGTTCACTCGTCACTTCGGAATTGATGGTTCTCAGACTTGACCATCCCTTTAAAAATCCTCCAAATTCATCAATCAGGAACAAAAAGTCAAATTTCACCCATCATTGCATCCCAGGAATAAGCAGAAGTCAAGAAAGAACATTCATTCGTGACACATTCCAGGCCTGCTATTAATAATTATGATATAGGGCCTATTCAGCCTGCACAAACAAAGAACAACAACAACAGCAACAATTTGCATCCGCGTGCCCTTCATAACAGTTCGTTGAGATCACATGGTCCCCTTCAGTGAAGAAACCATTATGCTCGCTATTAGCTGTAAAACAATTTCACAGTAACGGATTATCTTAAAAATATTTAGGCCTAGTTCAATATTTGCAGCAGTGAATGCAACCTTTAATGTTGATAGAATTGAAAGCGTGATTAATTGAAAGTATACACGCTTAAAAAGGATAAGGCCTTCGGGACAATGGATGAAGGAAAAGAAACAGCCCCAAACACCACAAGACACCTAAACAAAACCATTTCAGAAAGCACGAATGAGACAACATTTATTTGTGTGAATGAAATCACAGAAATCTGTTATCTGAAATCACAGAAATTATAATAATAATAATAACAATAAACCCGTTCTTATAAAGCGCATTTTACACGGGGTTCCAATGCGCTGAACAATTAACATAGAAAACACAAACATTATTTAGAATTTGCAGTGGACAGATGGGTTTTACTAAGATTAACTTTGAAACTGTCCAGGTTGGGGCATCCTTGATGTGATTGGGTACTTTGTTCCAGAAGGTGGGGCTGCAGTACATGCTGCAATATAAGGTGCCCTTTAATATGTAATTACATTCTCAAAGGGCTTTGAATTATGACGTTGCATGTCACGTGATGACGTCAGGATGACGTCACATCAATTTGTATGTATAACTATAATTTTATAGTAAAGAACAACTTAACCACAGCATACATCGTTGAAAGCAAGTTCACATCTTTCACCATTTTTTTTATTACAAGACACTTCCGGTTTCAACCGGAAGGAAGGGTCACATTATTTGACACATAATATAAAAATCAAGACCCTGGAATATTTTATCCATTCCCGCAAACGTCAAGTTCAGGTCTCTCAAGGTTGATTTTATAGTTATTTTCAAAGATTAAATCAAACAATCTTTAACGTGACGTCACGTGACCCATGATCCATGATGACGTCATCGTGACGTCGCTTCAATTTCCATCTATAACACATCCCAGTCTAGGTACAGACCAACTTTCAACCAAATCGGAAAAGTAGTTCTGTAGATATAGGTCTTCAAATCTGCACTTTCAATGTGACATCACATGTCAAGTAATGATGCCATCGTGACGTCACTTCAATTTTCATCTTCAACACTTCCCGGTTTAGGAACATACCAAGTTTCAATCCAATCGGACTTACTGTTCTAGAGATATAGGCCTTCAAAGTATGTTTATATTATGACGTCATATGTCACATGATGACGTCATCATAATGTCAAAAATAGTGATGACGTCATCATAATGTCAAGTTAATTTTCATCTATAAGACATCCCGGTCTAGATGCATACCAACTTTCAACCCAATCAAACCAGTAGTTCTGGGGATATAGCCCAATCTGTCATATCTAGCCGAATTCTGCTAGAAAATTGTCACAATAGAAAAATCGCATATAATGAGACGTCAGGTGACTCGTGATGACGTCATGATAACGTCAATGTTCGGCACACAACTTCGGATGTTGGTTTAAGTGTTTGCCAAGTATAAAGTCAATCGGATTGATTTTAGTGCCCTAAGTGCCTTCCACTGTGAGAGCGTGTACAAATGCTATGAAGGATGGCTGAAAAAGAAGGAAAAAAAAATTTAACGAAAACAAAGGCTGTTTCGGCAAAAGTGCCGAAACAGCCAACTATGTACAGCGCCAGTAATGATTCGCTAAGTTTGCAATAACACAGCGTCACAAGCGCACAACAGCCGCTTAGCAATGTATACAGTCCTATAGCAGGGTACCCGCTACGCCG
This sequence comes from Patiria miniata, assembly GCF_015706575.1. Lineage (NCBI taxonomy): Eukaryota > Metazoa > Echinodermata > Asteroidea > Valvatida > Asterinidae > Patiria > Patiria miniata. Next base: position 4,370,909 of record NW_024037057.1, read on the forward strand.
TATGTGTAAGCCAGAATTCAGCTACATGTACCAGCGCAACCCCAGTACAGCTACACAGACTTTGTACATAAATCGCCTAAGCAATTACACATAAGCAGAGTACAAGTAATTCACCTACTTCTCTGCCCATTGTCGCAGCTGCGCCCTAGCCCGCTATCTTCAGACACCCGGCAGACACCTGAAACAGCTGTGCCCCTAACCTAGACACACAACCAGTATCTCACCTAACAGCGATTGTCACATTCAGTCCGCTAAAACCTGATCTCATCTAAAAACCAAAAGCAGTGCGCGTTCTAAAATCAAACCGCTAAACAAAGCACGCTCCCCAGGCACGCATTTATGTATATACCAGGTACATGTGACGCTAAGTCACGTTCACGAACCATGTGCGTGTACTAACCCTATGGTGCGCTAAACCTATGGGAGTTATTGGCCAATCACGTACGCGCAGCAGCCCAAGAAGCTCATAAGCTCCGCCCGGTCACTGCAAACAAGTGATTAAGCGTTAGTGCTATGGTATGACGTCACAACTAAACCTTTCCGCCACAATATTTGGATTAATTGATCAGTCCATTTAAACCACGTGAGCCATCCCTTGTTTGTCATAAGGCCCTAAGTGACATTGTGAGATGAAAAGTGTGTTAATTATACTTACCACTGATAGATTTATATAACACATAACTCCAAATTAGTATTTTTTCTTTCTTTATTCTTAGTTCAACCTCGCTTGCTTGCTTGCTACATGCTTCATATTACTTGCTACCTATATATATTGTCCGGATGAACAGATCCCGCATGCCAATGAAATTGGTAAGATGCTTAAAAATTCTGTTCCTGATTCTCTCTTTTTTCCTTTGCCAAGTACCTCAGAAGAAATAATGAGCCTAAAGAGTATATAATGAAAGACACAAAGAGTCCAACGCATAATGACATCAATCCTTCTGTTTTGATACACATCTTTGATAGATATCGCCTATCCTTTGAGTTCTATATTTCTTTTCCAGCTAGCTACAAATTCACTAACAATGTACATTCCCAAATTCACATAAAACTCTTTCACATTCAATTAATATGACTATTTAAAAAGGGACATATCAACAAATGATGAAAAATAGCGACCAAGCAAAACACCTATTTTGAATATACGATTAGGCAAATGAAAATTATAGATAACAACACCCATCTCCTATTTAAAAAAGTGAGTTCTCTTTTTAATCATTTCTTTCATTCAGTAATTAGGTAATTAGCCCTAATTGGTAATATAACACTTTCCTCTTTAGACAAAAATGTAAATACCGTTGGTATATTTTTAGATCTCTCAAAATTAAACGGTACTCTAAATCCAATTAATTCATCGTGGAGTACGAGTTGTGACCTTAGATTATAGCTTCGTAGTTATCTTATAAATCAGGATCAGTTTTTTTTCCACAAGCCAAATCCAGCCTTGCTTCAATCTAATGCGATTTCCCATGTGCCATCATTGCTCCACTATTGTTTATTGGAAAAAATGATAAATTCCATTTTTTTATAAAAATGTAGCTGATGATTCAAATTGTCCATTTTGATCATAAGGATCTCCAAAAACTATTTTAAAATAATTCAATCTGAATTGTAAGAATTAGTTGATTTGTTAAGGTGGCTCTACAAAAACCTAATATATTTATCTTTTCGTCGGTATAAATGGTAGTTACTTGAAGTAAAATATATCCACTTAATTCTTAGGGGTTGTGATTGGTGGTAAATTATGTTTCTCAGAATGACCTCTAACACGTTAGTACAGCTATATTTTCAATCATTTTTGTTGGCATCGAACTGTGTATCTAGACAACGTACCTGCAGAATCGACTCGTTAAAATCCTAGAGAAGACATAGTTCCCCCGAAAACGCAGAATAGTCTTCCATCATTTTACAGATATTTCTTCAATTATTAGTTTTAAACGTTCTATGACTCAAAATTGTTTCTCCAATTACTCTAAAGATTGACGCACCCAAAAAAGATGAAAATATTAAAAAACGATTTGTAAAAAAAAATGTGTCATGTTTCTCCAGGTGGCCCCATATCTTAGAAATGACTCATTTTTCAATGTAAGGCCAAACAAAAAAAAGTCTCCGGTTTCTGGTATGCGCACGCGTCGCCGTAGCCATGCGCGTCGGCAAAATGATTTTTTTTTCAATGAAAGATGATGCCGCCAAACTCACTGGTTTGACTGGAATTCTGCTGCTGCACAATTTTAACGTGTTTTTAGATTGGATTATGGTTAAGAATAAGCTTTATGTGGCCTATGTGAACTCCCATAAATTTGCACTAAGTTTAGTTTGGCACCATTTGCAGTCATCAGCACACATATGAAGCAAAAAAAATCGGGTAAAAAAAAAAAGCCGCGTCGCCGCACCACTTTTGGGGCAAGCTCCATACCAGAAACCGGAGACTTTTTTTGGGTCTATATATATTGAGTTGGAAATCGAAGCCTGAAACCTGTAGAAGATTTCATGAGCAGATGTCCAGGCAACAAGTAGTGTTACAAACAGAATTGGACACTTGTAGCAAGTCTAGTTAATTTGGCTAATTAGCATACTGATGCATAGGCCTAAAGCACTGTTATTTTGGTTGGCTGAGGGGGCTGTTATTGGGTGTGGTCAGTTCTTTGTACTTTTGTATACATGCACACACCTATGCAGACATGCCTTGAAAATACTTCTGTTCTTTGCCATGTATATGTGACACCCTTTGGAAGCTCAGCAAAAGTATGTTTACTGACATATATTGTATGAGTGTGGTAGAGGTTTATTATCACATATAAAAAGGAAATTTGTGAGCATAATTTGATTATTTGATCAGTCCATTTAAACCATGTGAGCCATCCCTTGTTTGTCATCAGGTCCTACTGACATTGTAAGATGAAAAGTGTGTGTTAATTATACTTACCAATGATAAATTTATATAACACATAACTCCAAATTAGTATTTTTCCTTTCTTTATTCTTAGTTCAACCTTGCTTGCTTGCTTGCTACATGCTTCATGTTATTTTCTACCTGAGGCACCAATGTGAATTGTGAATGGAATTGAACAATTGAAGTACGAGTTTCAAACTGAGCTTATAGTGTTTAAGTGTTTTGTAACCTTAGGAGGTTACTAGTGGGATAAGACTACTTTTAGAGAATCACGACAATTCTAGGTCTAAATGATGACAACCTGACATTTATAAATATAACAAGAGTTTTAATTTCATTGCGTACAAATAATTTAATATTGGTTGGCGACATTCAGTTTGAAGAGTAATTCGCTAGCGAGGGGATCGTGTCACAGGTTGATGTTTTTTTCAAATCCCATTTAATCCAAAAGTACAGACAAACGCTTTTTCACTGTATGTGGAATAACATGTTTGTTTTCAGTAAAACGTATAGAAGTGAAGAAAAAAACAAAATGTATCGGTATTATTTTGTTGGCCGCCATGGTTTGACTCCAGTCGAGTTGTTAATTGGTTTAGCGTATTTACTTTGTATAGCAAAAAGTTGAATATTTATTTCTAATCTGAATGTACATACTGACCTCTTTGACTCGAGGTAAGGCCCCCCAAAAAGTCTCCGGTTTCTGGTATGGAGCTTGCCCAAAAAGTGGTGCGGCGACGCGGCTTTTTTTTTTTTTTACCTGACTTGTTTGCTTCAAATGTCGGCTGATGACTGCAAATGGTGCCCGACTAAACTTAGTGCAAATATATGGGAGTCCAGAGAGGCCACATAAAGCTTATTCTCGACCATAACCCGATCTAAAAACACGTTAAAATTGTGCAGCAGCAGGATTCCAGTCAAACCAGTGGGTTTGGCGGTTTTGAGACATCATCTTTCATTGAAAAAAAAAACGTTTTAATTTTACCGACGCGCATGGCTACGGCGACGCGCGCACATACCAGAAACCGGAGACTTTTTTTTTTGGCCTTATGCAGCATCGCCTGGAATTAGTTTGAAAGCGCAACGAATTGGGAATGAAGCGGATTGTCGCTAAAAGATTCCGAGGAAAGGTCAGTGGCCAGGCTAGAGGACTGGTAGCAAATCGTTTGAAGCGGAAAAGAAATTGCGAAACATCAAGCGATAACACTGCTGCTCGACAATGTCCGTTTATGGACAGTCACTCTCTGTTACTGTTAACGCCTTCTGCTGGGAGTGACACACAACAGTTTGACCAGATTAACAGTAACGTACGTTTGGAAGTATTGCACAGCCATTGTCTCGATATTTTGGTAATGCAGAAAAACGCACCACGCAAAGCAGCACTGAGCTGTTTCAGATATATTACCCTAAATTTTAGATATTGTTAGATAATTACCCATCCAGACTCCAACCGGTCTTAAACATAGTGTTTAAAACCGGCTACGTACACATATATTCCCTTATAAGTACCTGTCGTAAGTAAGCCAGGACTCATCCAAATCATGTTGGTTAATTTGGTATAAAATTTTATGCTCTTTCAGTTCATTTTGTACAAATCTGTGGAATGTGAAATTGATTGGACAAGTGGAAAGTTGTGAACTTTTATCAAAAAATCGGTCGAAATTCCGAGATGTTTTTACAACATACAAAATATAGCAGGACGTCAATAGAATGTGCTATTAATGTGAACAAGATACTTCTATATTACTTAAGAAAAAAAATTAGGTCAGGACTATGTTATGATTGTAAATAGGTTTTCTGGATTCAACATGCTGGCAATGAAAACTGGTTTAAAAACGAAAAACGAAAGAAAAGCTGGAAAGTTTGTCAATAAATTGAACACATTTAAATGATATTGAAACGATATCTCTCTTTGTGGGCCAGTCCCGGAGACATAAAGTTAGGGTCTCTATTTCTTCTCTTTTCTTTAAAGAGTCACCCGACTTAAATTTGTATTGAAAATTTATAACAAAATACATTTTTTTTTATTGACAGGTTGAGTTTTCTTTTATGAAGATCTTTTAAGAAATCTCTTACCTTTGTTTCCCAGGTTTATGTCTTAGTTTGCGGGTAATCAATGATGATGATGTCTTTCTCTCAAGGGTGTGGTACTGAGAAGACGGTTTCCTGTATGGAAGCACAGAAAGAAACGTCTCCTTCCTTCGCCTGCTGACTTTAGTCTTCCTGCTGACGAGTTTGGTGTTGGAGTGGTCGTACACGACGGCTGTTGCCTTAATGTAGGCATCCAACTGATGGATGGTCTTTTGCGGCATCTTGGTATTTACCAGTTGATGGTGAAGAAAGACGTGAAGATTCACTAGCAGACGAAAAGAAAATCAGCTAGAGCTTGTCCACGTACTGGCCTTCAATGTCCTACTGCGATGGATTTTATGAAAATCAGCTATACGCCCCATAAGTAAACACAATGTTAATATTAACTGCAATACTCCAGATGCGCGTGTTTTCGTTTTGGTAATGAACCCTGGCAAGGTAGCACATACTACACCTGATCTGGTCTTGTTTCAACTGGTTTGTACTTGACGAGGCAGGACACCAGATCCTGTTTTTATCTTTGGGGGTTTTCCAAACTAAAAAAAAAATAAAATTGGCATTGTGAGAACACACATATGCTGCTTTATACATGGACGACAACCAATACAGCCAAGTATTCCCAGACACTATACAGCGACATGTATTGGTGGAACAAAGTCGGGAGAGCAGTTTATTAAATGTAAATTCAAAGAGGAATAACCAAAAAAAAAAAAACCAACCCTGTGTATCAGGTAAAACGTTTGGAAGACCGCAATGGCATTAACAAAGTCAAAACGACTGTGTCAGCAGGCCCGTGCTATATACAGTTGAAAATGATCACAGGTGAAATAATATAAAATCAACGATTTCAAAGAAACATATTTTCTATCTTTTTTGAAATGTTTATTACATGTAGTGATATCAGTGGTATATTCAGGGGGCCATCTTGATTACGTCATATATACACTGTCTTTTGCGGCATCTTAGTGTTTACCAGTTGATGGTGAAGAAAGGCGTAAAGATTCAATCACACTCACAGACGAAAAGAAAATGAGCTAGAACTCGTCCTCGCACTGGCCTTAAATGTCCTACTGCGATGGATTGTATGTAAATCAGCTCTACGCCCAACAAGTAAACACAATGTTAATATTAACTGCCATACTCCCGATGCGCATATGTTCGTTTGGTTATGAACCCTGGCAAATCAGCTATACGCCGCATAAGTAAACACAGTGTTAATATTAACTGCCATACTCCAGATGCGCTAACGTTCGTTTTGGTAATCAACCCTGGCAAGGTAGCACAGACTACACCTGATCTGGTCTTGTTTCAACTGGTTTGTACATGACGAGGCAGGACACCAGATCCTGCTTTTATCTTTGGGGGTTTTCCAAACTACGAATGTGTCTTCAGCTGCGGCTTCGTCTCTGACTTGAGCATTATTTTTTGGAGTTTATAATGTCAAAACTAGAATATTGGCTTCGCAGTACAAGATTTAATGTTGCTGAAGCAGGGCAAGGGCCCGGATTGAGCCGGATTGCCCTAAGTCAGGGGCCTCAAACTCTCCCGAAGCCAAAACAGAACCGAAGCCGTGCACTGGAAACCCATGATTATTTGACTTTATCTAGCAAGGTGCATATATATATATATATAAGTGCCGTAAACACTGCAGTATTGGACTTTTGGACCTTTGCGTGAATGATAAGTGGCCATGAAAAATAGAGTTGGCATTGTGAGAACACACATATGCTACTTTATATATGGACGACAACCAATACAGCCAAGTATTCCCAGACACTATACAGCGACATGTATTGGTGGAACAAAGTCGGGAGAGCAGTGTATTAAATAAAAAAATCAAAGAGGAATAACCTAAATAAAAACAACAACCCTGTGTATCAGGTAAAACGTTTGGAAGACCGCAAAGGCATTAACAAAGTCAAAACGACTGTGTCAGCAGGCCCGTGCTATATACAGTGGAAAATTATCATAGGTGAAATAATATAAAATCAACGATTTCAAAGAAACATATTTTCTATCGTTGTTTTATATTTATTACATGTAGTGAAATAAGTGGTATATTCAGGGAGCAATAAACTTACAGTCGGTCATCTTGATTATGTCATATGTACATGTTACCCCAAAGGAAAATCAAAATTTCACAACTGCCAATAATAGTAATCCTCTACCCACACTAACGTCGAAGAGGGGGGGGGGGTCCAAAAGCATCCTTCATGAACAGCGCCTCCAATTCTCAGATGTTTTCACCACCGGTCTTACCACCCCCATTTTAATTTTGCGCCGGATAAGTATTTTTATGAACGACAAAAAAAATATTTAAAAATTGGGGACCCTTTTGAAGAAACAAAAGTTCCAATTCTGCTCCCCTCCCAAACGCAAAACCTGGGGCGATTTCAAGAAATGCTAAGAGGCGTCTTAGGAACAGTCACTCGTCTTAAATCGCCACTTGTCCAAGTATCAATTGTACAAAATTAAAATGTGTTCAATGCATCATAACTTTTTTTGGCAACACGGACGTGACGGCCAGACGGAATTGTGGGGTGAGGACATTGTGTTCCCTTTATCCCTTTTTCTAAAGATTCTCTTCTGGGGTGACGTTTTCCCATTGTTAAAATAGTGGGGTGATGTGTCCTGAAAGGAACATCACCCCACAAGTGGGGTATGGTCAGAACGGTCTGACTTGTCTTAATATATCGATCATATGGTTGTCTTATCTCCAGACTTGTCCCAAGTCTTGGTTTATTTTATCGCCGTATGCCCTAAGATGAGTCGTAAGATAGGAATAATCTCGCTCTAGCTGTGCGAGTGGACAAACAACGCTGATTGAGTGTTAAGAATGAATAAAATGCAAAGCTCATTGACTGTGCCCAAGCACCAGGCAAGGTTGACCAACTCTGAGTTTCTGAACTCACATGAAACAAGCATTTACGTTGCCTTAATAGAGTTGTATTATGTTGATTTACAGTGTGTCTGCACATGCGAGATGCTATTGTATAATTATAGGGGCAGGGAATATAAGGCGTGACCCTGGGTGGGCCCTACTGCTCCACATGTGGGTGGAGCAAGGCGGCCTAGAAGCTCTGCGCGTTAAGATTGTTAACCGTGCACTAGTTATGAGTGCGTAACTCAGAATTGGGCCAAGTTATGAGTGCGTTTACTGACAAACCACTTGTAACTCAGACTTGGGCCAAGTCTAACCGTTGAGTGGGTGCTGTTGCACGGAGCTCATAGTCGTCTGCCGAACTTGGTTGTATTCGGGTGTCTGCAATGAACAGCGCCACGAGTGTCGGACAGTGCTCATAGTTAGTTTCTGTGTTAACACCTGTCCGTGACATTGTAGGGCCCATGTCGTATCTTATCTATCATCCTCACAACAGACGATGCATTGTCTGATGAATTCTGGGGAAGCTCCTGTTAATGATGGCGTTCTTGGAAAATGTCTTTGGAAGCCAGACGCCCGTCTCGGCCAAACAGATTCCGGAGGTCGTGTGTCTTCTCTGCGAATTTTCATTTGCGATCTCTGGGGAAAAAAAGGAAAGACAGATGAAAAAAAGCAGACATGGATCCAATTATTATTATCGCAGGAATTAAATTAGATTGGAGATTCGCCGTGTTCGTCCATGCACAGATGGGGTGTGAACCCCCCCACAAAAATCGATGTTGTCGGCCGCATTGTCCTCCTGTCGGGAAAAGTAATGCGTCCGTCGGCAAATTTGCAGGGATGACCCATTGTCTGATCTAATGCCCATGACTGTCCGCTTTGAACAGCGCACCCTATAGGATCAGGAAGACACTTTTCGATTTTAAAGAGGCCAGGGTGACTGGGTGAAAAATCCTTTGTACCTTTCAACAGGCATGTCTTGTCGGCAAATTTGTAGTCACCCCCCCCCCCTCCCAATTTGCTCTTTTCACACTTCCGCCATGGGCATGCAGAGCCTCGATCTGGCAACTTTACACAATAAATATAGCCGGTTTAGTTATTCTCGTGTCGGGGTTCATCTCACTGAACCGGCTATTTTTATTGTGTAAAGTTGCCCAGATCCAGGCTGTGAATACCCAATGGCTGAGTTTGAAAAAAGTGGTATAGCGACGTCCTCCTGAAAGTTGCTCTATGTTGCAATGGAGTGGAGGCCTCATTTCGACTATGGCGATGGGCGTCAAGATTGCTTTCAGGGATGATAATGTTTTGAGGGATTTGATAACTAACAAAACTGTGAACAGAAATTTGTGAAAGTGGATGAATCGAACTTGAATTTGATGAATGCATTGATCACTTGTGAGAGTAATTTTTTTTTTGTTTAAGAGGAAGATTTATTGTGTGTGCCTCGGGGAATTATGGTGTGCTCGTAGCCCAGGTTGGACGCCCAGACTTCATTGCATTCTCCCTCCGTACGTAGTGCAGTAGGGGAGTCCACCTGGGCTAGCTCTGTTCCCCTAGTAAGAAAAGAAAGGATATACTGCTCACGGTTAAAAATGTAAGCGCGAGTATACATAATTGATAAAGAGCGTCCCAGTATAATGTGGTGTCCACCCCCCCCCTCCTTTCGAATGTCCACGGCCGGGCAAATTCGGGCGTTTCATGTGCCACCAAGAATTTGCCACGGAGAGTTCATTTTTCATAGTGCATTGTGAGAGATGGTCGACAAATTCGCAGCGCGGGACATTTGAAATTGTTCCGGTCAGTAGTTTCGTAAGCGTATGATTCGACTATAAATTTGGCTTTTACTTTTCTTTGTAACAATATGGTGTTTTTGTAAGGCGGCAGAACGCTATACCCGACTTTATAACCACTTAGCTAAAGTTGTTTAATGACTCAAAAATGGGCCTGGTTTTGTCGACCGTAATTTGAAAAACTGACTCTCCATGGCAAACTCTTACTGGCGCTCTGTATTGTGAATCGCCAAAATTGTAGGATTTGGGTCATCTCCCCCCCCCCCCCCCCCCCCACTCGCCAGCACGGATTTACAACACTGGCCGTCATTGCACTCGCATAGTCACGATTCTAATCATGCCACGGCTGGCGTAAATGTGACATTGTATTATAATGGCATCATTCCCTAGACTTAGCGTAAGTACAAGAAAATATGCATTTTCCCAAGCTAGCTAAAGGAGCTGAATGAGAATCAGACAAACAATATTCCCTCGTTAATATTTTGTAAACGGGTCAGTATAGTTTGATATACCGGGGGGGGGGGTATATCAAAATACAATATAATGAGGTGGTGGAAACTTGCTAGAATTTCACTCAATCAGCGCGATATGTCAGTGCCGGCCGAAAGACGCGCGACGCGAAACAATTGATGAGACAGAATAAGGACGAGCTTGGTATATAAAGGTTAATTGCTCGCACTGACTCTGAATGGTCAACTGCTTCGTACATAAGAATGATTGTTGAAAAGAATTACGTAACAACATTCATGTGTATAGCGCTATGCTGGTGCGTCTTTCGTGCAGCTATGAAACACAAAGTAACTCCCCCACTGCGGAACTAAAGATTATGCTTTAAACGCAAAGAGAAAAGCACTTACTGAAACAGCCTACTTGTTAAGCTGTCTGACAGCGGACTCAGGGTTAGGGGTTCGAATCCGCTTGGTGTCAATTTTTCGGTTTTTAATGTCCGCGGTTTTGTCATTTAAGAGTATTAATTTCCCGTCGTCATTTACCAACAGCAGTTAGCTCGTTCGGTCGGTAAGCTGACTCACAAGTTGGGACTGTCTGCGAAGTCCAGGTTGGCGTCTGCGTATAGGTACGGGGTTCTTTTGCTGACTCGGCAGCAAGGCTTAGGGTGCCACCTCGTTTCCTCCCTTTATGGTGCCTGACTTTTGAGTTACATGGATGGACAGGGAAGGAGGTGTGGTGGGCCGGGTACCGAGTCCCGGAAGAGTTCTATATGGAAGTCGGTAAGGGGCTCATTGAGTTAGGGTCATAAGTCCGACTCCTGAAAACTTGGCCATCGCCACATAACTTTTTGTTTTATTTTATTTCTTTCCTATCGGAGGACAAATGCAAGAATGATTATGTTTTTATATTGAAAGCTTGTACTGGAAATCGTTTGAAATTAATTTTTAAAATTGCTCGAAAATACAAAATTCAATCCAGCTATGTTTTTTTCTTTATTTTCTTGTCGCAAAACTGCATGTACATGCTCAGTACGTTTGCGCAAACCTTGTTCAGGCCTGTTTCCTAATCCCAGACTGCGAGGGGGGGGGGGTTGTTCTATAAATCCTATATTGTGGAATTTTGTATATGCGAGCGCGAAGCCCTGAAGGCTTGGGTTACGGAAACGCTTAAGAGCCCCTGGAAATTTTTGGATTGCAGATGCTCTGTGGCGCAAATATCAAAAATGTAGCGTGACTCTCTATCGAAATATGCCTGCCCTCGTTATTTTGAGTCGTCACTAGTAAGAATCAGCTCAATTCGTAACTGTGCGAGCGAGCACGTGCTTGTGTTTTGCACAGCTGTAGCTGTCAACCCCCATAATTATATGAAGCGACTTCGTGCGGCAGCTTGTGCCGACATGACAATCTGTTGCCATGGGTTTCATAACCTGATTTTAGCTACGCAGAGTTTTTGAGCAGCGGTGTTTATTATTTACATTCTCCACTTTGTTCTTATTCCCTCTTCCTTTCCCCTTCCTTCTCCATTCTTCGGAACACTGGGGCCTAGGGCCTACGAAACACTTAATCCGGGCCTGGCTACCGTGCACTTGCCCTCCGCAAGTCAAAAAGCGCAGGGGAGGGGGTACCCATCTTCCAAATGGGGGCGGTCTTCAAAACTGACCATTACTATGCATACTACATATTACATGGACATTATCAAGGCGCATTGTTATGGTTGTTGAGCGGGTTTTCTTAGGTGGGATTGATGTTAGAAGAACTCTATAAACAATTATTTAAATCATTGCTGACAAAAAAATGTCAACAAAATCCGCCAGCGGGGGCAAAGTGTCCCCTGCCCCCCCCCCCCCCCCCTCGCTGGATTCACCACTGGTGCGAATACTTTTCAACTACATTGGTGTGATTGGCAGAGACACCCAATGTGAAATTGAAGACCTTCCGAAGGGATAAAAACACCTGAAGTGGCGTTGTGAACGAGATCTCGCTTACGACTGCAATGATGATGATGATGAATAAAACAAAGGTTCTACTGCTCACGGTGACCGAGTGCTGGTTTGCCGATGTCACGGAGGGCTTCATCCAGCTCGCTGAGCGCTAGACTCTCCTTGGCCTCGCTGTCCAACCATCGCTCCAGGTCCAGCACACATCGCCCCGTGATGTCCCGGGTGCGCTGGAGACGACTCCTCGCTGGCAGTGACTGCCGACGCTCGTAAAGAAAGAAAAACAGTTTCCGACATTCTGTCAAAGATTTGGCAGTAATTACAAATTGGTTTGAAAAGCACCATTGAAAGCAGGCAAACGCATTTCTGAATGGGTCCAATGCTGACTTAAAAAGAAAAAAAAAACACACGCATTATTGTTCCGTTACTTTGGGGACTACACACGTGTTGTCAAATGGAAATATGGGGACCGAAGACGCTATGGGGTAACCGAAAGTCCCCATAACTTGGTCTTCATTGCCTTATCAATAAAAGACCTCTCCACGATCCGATGACGGCCCGCTTACCAGCACGCACACACCTTACCCAGGCAAAGAAGTGGGGTACTTCCTTTATTCGTGTACTAAAATTTTGCAATGTCGCTCACTAATTTCAAAATGCTCTTATTTTTACCAGAATTAATTTCCTTGGCTGAAATTCGGACTTTATATCCCTTTTTTAAAACTCGTCCATTTGCGACACATCAACCCACCTTGGAAATTCCTAGTTTTCTGAGTAAAATCCATATATCTATTTCGTGAAAAACTTGTGGGGTACCACTGTAGTACCCCACAAGGTCACAAATGGACTTGTGGGGTACCTCCCATCGTTCCGGTATCCCAAAAGGCAGTGTTAATACACGTACACGTCTCTAGCACACTTGGGGTTTATGGGGTACCACTTTTGTTCGACCCTAATTTCCTTCTTTTGTTTCCTTTGTTCCCTTAGAAATCTCAAAAAAAACATAGCGTTATGGATATGGGGTACTTCCATTTCTAAGGACAGACTTGCGGGGTACCATTGTCCCTATTGTTGCCCCTTGTTCCCGGTACCCCATAAGTGCCAATGTGTAAGAGTACTTGCACGTTCGTTTATGGTGTAAATCAAGGATATTCTTTTGTTCCTTTTCCCTTTTTTTCTTTGTTTGTACCCTAACTTTTTCGCAACAGCTGTTTTTGGTTTTACATAGGCGTAGCCAGCGGTGGGGGGGGGGCATTTATACCCCCCAACAATATTTTGCGAAGACTGCCCTTTTCCATTCAAATGCATTTTTTTTCACAACCGCTTTACCCCACCCCCCCCCCAATAATGTGTAAAGAGTGCCCTTTTTTTTAAGAAGTGCCCCTTTTTACTGAACAAGGAGGGGGAGGTAAGGGGGGTATTCACCCCCAAATGTTTTGTAAAGACTGCCCTTTTTCCATTCAAATGCCTTTCTTTACCACCGCTTACCCCCCCCCCCCTCAATAATTTGTGAAGAGTGTCCTCTTTTTTGAGAAGTGCCTTTTTCCTAAACAAGTGCCCTTTTTATAAAGAAGTGGTGCCCTTTTTTAAGGCATATTTCGTTTTGGGTGCCTTTTTTTTTATTTCACACCTGTCTTTCCCTGATCCTGTTCTCTACATTTACGTGTTAGGCTGTTCTCTACAAGCTTCGGTTTATATGAAAAGCCCCATACTCTTCACCCTAATTTAATATATTTATTTGTTGTATTACATTGTTGTATGATCATTTACTTCAACCATACAATTACCTTCTGTTTATTTGAAAACTTAGTTTGACTTATTTGTGGAAAGTATGGAAATAAATGTTGCCTTTGAATTTAAAATTCAATATTGTCCGTTAGTGTACATAATCGTCAGTTTTGAACAGCGCCCTCATCGACGGATGTGCAAGTGCCCTTTTCAAAATATTTTTAGGCTACCCCCAAATAAAAATGACCGTGCTACGCCACTGTTTTGTACACTTTTTCTAATCGAGGTCGTCCTCAATTTGGTATCTATCCTCGATTCACCGATGATGTTGCACGTGTGTGTCCCCGATTTACACCTAGCCCAGGTTGGACTCCGTTGTAATGCAATGAAGACGTCGTCCAACCTGGGCTAGATTTACACCCATTGATTTCCATTAGTATTATTATTATGGAGATCAATGTTTACACCATAAACAAACACAAAACAACTGACCTTCATCAGATAACTCACTCTACAAGATGTTCAACTCATTGTCATTGATTACACTGGCAGACCAGATCGCAGAAAAGATGATGACAATGCTTTTGAGAAGCATTCCAAGATGGCATTCCTTCGGTCTCAGTTGCCTCTTCGATCTTCGCATTAAGATGCTTTTCATTGTGTCTTTTAAGTTGAAACCAGTCATTTCACCAGCTTCAGTGCATCTCTTAGTTTAAACTTTTTGACTCGACTGCGTGAGCGAACGTATAACGCCCGCGCAGAGCGCATTCGACACCAAACGCGCAGAGACGATCACGCGCGTGGCAACCCTGAGCTCCATATTCAAGTCAGATATATGGTCTGTATCAAATCATATAATATTTTGGTAGCTTGGTGTATTCATGATTTTGCAGACCGACGGAGTGGGGGGGGGGAGGCATGCGGGAGCGTTGTATACAGTTTGACTGATTTCAGTAGATCCATCATCCGAGGGTATGATCGGATGGAGGCCGTAGCCACTTTTCCAAAGGAAAAGGAAGCCTTGTCCCAACTTCGAGAGGCTGGTCGAGGGGGCCCTGAAAGAACAGTTGATGCCGGGGGGGGGGGGGGGCTACTTATTGCGGCAGTGCGCAGAGAATTACGTAGGTTAGTGGTCGATCACCCCAAACAATCTTTCTTTGAAATTAATAACCTTGCCCTCAAGCTGTTCCAAGATGTGAATAAGCCCTCTGTGAATAGATTTGGGCATGAGCAGGTTTAGTCTGTAGAGTCTGGTAAATATCACCTTAACAAGGTGGTAGCCAAGGATTCGATTACCATAAAGGTACTTAATATCTTGGTTGAAAGCCAAAAGGCCCTCACTTCCATGTTGGACAAATTGATACAGCGGCAAGCTGTCATGTTGCAACAACATGCGGCAACGGTCGACCGCCTTAACCGTCTGACTATACAGTTATTGAGAAGAAACCAGGGCGGATGCCCAGGTCAGACAAGTGGTGTACTTTCTGCAATCGCGCAGGTCATGCATTTTGTTTTTAACCAGAAATCAACACAACAAATACTTTCTTACAAAAGGTTCAAACAGCCCCACTTCATCAACCAAACACTGTATAAATTAGCAAGATGACAACAGTGGATACAAAATATTTATTACATCTTTATTTCGTACCTCAAACATATGTCCGTCAACTGATTGAAAGATAATTAAACCTGTTGTTACAATAACTCCTGCACCGACACTCACTCTCGGGAGATAACAAGTTAGACGTGAACAAACATTCCTATAAAATTAAAATAAACTGTATTTAATGATTTTCAGTATTAAACTGGATTGATCCTTTTACACTTTGCTATTCGTGTCCGATATAAGGGGGAAAATAACAAATTTTTCCCACAATTAAAATCTATTACAACAATTAATCAGACCTGTCAAAAATACCTGTCCAATGTTTCTCGTCAATACATGTTACCGGTACTTAAACTCGATAAACCCAGTATTTCATAGTTATAACACTAAGTGCAAATATTCTCCATGTATCACACAGCATCTAACCTTGCTGAGCCATGTTGGATGATCTACAGACTCATCAATCATGACTCAACTTTCACTTGGTTTGTGCTTCTTATTTAGTTATCATCATCATTCGTCCCCTGAATAACTTTGAATATGGATCGAGTTAAGCGATTGATAAAACAAATATTAAAACCTAGTGTGAGTGAAAATATGATCACTATCATACAAGTCATGTGTTAAATATAATGTCATGTTCAAACGTGTAAAAGTAGCAAGGCTTATAAAAAAAAACTGTTACCATACATAAAGACACAGTGTTTTTGTTTTAATCAGTTTCCAAGAAAGCATATCTTTCAACTCTGACACAGCTTTCTTGAAATCTTTGTAGAACTTCATGACTTGTAACAGTTTAAACAAATCAATGTCAAGTTCTCTTCAATATCGATTTCTCACAAAACCTGGTGTTAACCCAACAAAATCTGACTTGTTCTGAAGTGAAAATAAGACAATCCAGTGACATAAGATGCACTTACACAACACAATTGGTTACTTTCACAGTAAGTGTGGAACTCTAACAGTAAATGTTTCAGAAAACAAATTTGGAATCATCAATATTAAATATCTGATATAAGTATTATATTATATAACTTATGAAGTGAAGCCACAGGTAAACATGACATGCGCAGTTATCGCAGTTACCAAAAGGACTGGCTTCAATTTTGGTGTACTGTCCAAGGGAGTTTAATACATTTAATACCGACCGTATTAATCAGGCGGCTTCTGTCCAATAAATAAATACACACATTGAATGGTATGTAAACTTTTCAATCCCAGAGACTTTTCTCAGTTTTGTTAGAATCAGTTGCATACAAAAATTAATGTTTGTGATAAACTCGTGTGGCACAATATGAAAGGTAAAAATATGTACACTTCAAACTTGCAGTTCGATTTCTCATAAAAAAAATGGGTAACACAAAGATATGTACAAGTTATAAACAGCATGAACCATTATCAGGAAAATCTTGAGCTTCGTTACTGATTCCATGTCATACTCTCATTGCGACACAGATTAATATTCTAATATATTCCATACTGAGTGAAATAGTTACCAGAGTTGCAAAAAGTCAGCGGCGACATGACCCGGTGATTAGACACACATGGATATACATTTATTCAGCTGAAAGTATTTCTATTAGGCTCTTCACCAACAAGGCTTTGCCCATTCAAACAGCGGAAGTCTCTTTCACTGTTACTGGTATTTTATTTATTTTTTTTGAAAAAAAAAAATGCTTCATCCATAGATGACAGGTTTCAATATTTTGACTCATGAAGTTGAATGTTGCTATGATGATTCAGTAACTACATGATAAACTCTGAACAATTTTCAATGATCCGATGCAACAACTATTTCCAAAATTCTACAAATCATTGAAAAATAAGGACAAGCGCTTTCAGATTAGCGTGAATTTCATTAAAGCGTATTTTTATATCAATAAGAATACCCGCTTTATATTTTACCTATTACTTATTGTGAGATATTGGGTAGCTTGATTTCGAAAGAATATTGCGTCATTTCTCAGCTTGTTTCCAAAATGACTGGATCCAATAGAGTGCTTCGTTTCCTGGGATTGTTTGATCGATTCAAGTGACTCATCGTTTCCGTGACTATGACTCCAACTGGATTACGTGTGACTCGGGACCCTACTCGTGACTTGCAGCCTGACTCGATCCAGGTGATTCGTGAATTGACCCAGGCATCGATTCAAGTGACTCCTATCTGTGACTATGACTCCAACTAGATTACGTGGGACTTGGGGTTTACTTGAATTACAGACGTGAGTTCGAGACTGACTCGAAGCAAATGACGTTTAAATTGCATCATATACTCGTGCGCATTCATCTTATAGGTTATTTGGGCATGCACATAACAGATCTCAGCGCAGATATACATTGGACATCTAGTCATCTTCAGAAGACTCAAAATCAACTCCACTTCCCCATGCCTCAGATATATGCTTCTTATCTTCTTTTGTCAGTGCACATCCGCCCAATTTCAGGCTACTTACATGTTTCATCTGATTCAGGCAGCGAGCCCATGTTTGTGCAAAGCCTCTCAAAGAATCATTTCCCACAAGGCTGAGGGATTCTACGGTTGGCATTCTACTTACTGCTGCAGCAATGTGTTCAATGTCAGTGCTCCGCAATGAGCATTTAATTAAATTCAGCTCCCGAAGTTCTGTCATGTTTTGTAAGGGTGGGGTCCATATTTCTGCGGAACCACCTAACCCAACAACGTCACAAAGGATCAACCTGACCAAATCTCTCCGATTACTGAATGACTGTAAAATATCCGACATACCCTTGCCCGTTAATACTGAGAGACTCTGAATGCTCAGTTGTATGCCATTAACGCATGGCTCAACACCACACTCCTCATCGGACCCATCGGGACTGTAAATGCCATAATTTCTCATCAAACGATGAGAAACGCTGATGTCAATCATCCTCTGAAAACTAGCTGGCCACGTTCTTACGATACGACTCAAGTCCCAATTTCTTGAAAGGTTGAGATCGGTCAAGTTCGGCATCTCCCCAACAGATGAAGCTATATGTGAAAGTTCTTGTTCATATATGGCACATTTCGATAAATTGAGTGATTTCAGGTAAATCATCTTCCGCAAACCAGCCGCCCACGTCTTGGCGTTACCACCCAATTCCTCATTGTGTGAAAGGTTAAGATCGGCCAAGTTCGGCATCTCCCCAACTGTTGATGCAATGTGTGATAGATCTTGTCCATTTATGTCGCATTTCCATAAATCGAGTGATTTCAGGTGAATCATTTTCAGCAAAGAAGCCGCCCACGTTCCTGCGTGACCACCCAATCCCTCATTGCCTGAAAGGCCAAGATGGGCCAAGTTGGGCATGTCCCCAACTGATGATGCAATATGTGATAGATCTTGTCCGTTTATGACGCATTTCCATAAAGCGAGTGATTTCAGGTGAATCATCTTCTTCAAACAAGCCGCCCACGTTCCTGCGTGACCACCCAAACCCTTATTGAATGAAAGGCCAAGATGGGCCAAGTTGGGCATGTCCTTAACTGATGATGCAATGTGTGATACATCTTGTTCATTTATCTTGCAATACCATAATTTGAGTGATTTCAGGTGAATCATCTTCTGCAAACAAGCCGCCCACGTTCCTGCGTGACCACCCAAGTTCGAATTCTTTGAAATGTTGAGATCGGTCAGGTTTGGCATTTGACGTAATGATGCAACAAGGTGTTCGATGTCAGTGCTTTGCAGTGAGCAATCACTTAACTCTAACTCTTGAAGTTCCGTCAGGTTTTGCAAGAGTGGGGTCCAGATACATGCAGAACCACCCAGACCACAAATGCCATGAATAGTCAATCCGACTAAATCGCTCCGATTATTGAATGGCTGCAGTACAATCGCCAAATCCTTGACAGTGAGTGAGAACCTCTTGATTCTCAACGCTATGCCATTACTCCATGACTGTACACGCCACACTTCAGAGTAACTACTGAAATCACAATCCACCAGATTCCACATGCGACTTGCTGATTCAGCGATATGTTTCAAATCGCGACTGTAAATGTTACAGTGTTTCATATCAAGCTTCTTTAAGTGAATCATCGACTGCAAACTAGTCGCCCACGTTTCAGCGTTACCACCCAATTCCATATTGCGTGAGAGGTTAAAATCGGCTAAGTTGGGCATCTTTCCAACCGATGATGCAATATGTGGTATATCTTGTCCATTGACGCCACATTCCGATAAATCGAGTGATTTCAGGTGAATCATCGTCTGCAAACAAGCCGCCCACGTTCCTGCGTGACCACCCAAGTTCGAATTCTCCGAAATGTTGAGATCGGTCAGGTTTGGCATTTGACGTAATGATGCAGCAAGGTGTTCAATGTCAGCGTATTGCAGTGCGCAATCACTTAACTCTAACTCCTGAAGTTCCGTCAGGTTTTGCAAGAGTGGGGTCCAGATACCTGCAGAACCACCCAGACCACAAATGCCATGAATAGTCAATCCGACTAAGTCGCTCCGATTATTGAATGGCTGCAGTACATCCGCCAAATCCTTGCCAGTAAGTGAGAACCTCTTGATGCTCAACTCTATGCCATTACCCAGTAACTGTACACGCCACTCCCCAGGGTAACTACTGAAATCACAATCCATCAGATTCCGCATGCGACATGCTGATTCAGCGATATATTTCAAATCGCGACTGAAAATGCTACAGTGTTTCATGTCAAGCTTCTTTAAGTGAATCATCGACTGCAAACTATTCGCCCACGTTTCAGCGTTACCACCAAATTCCATATTGCGTGAGAGGTTAAGATCGGCTAAGTTCGGCATGTCCCCAACTGATGATGCAATATGTGATAGATCGTGTACATTTAGGTAGCATTTCCATAAATCGAGTGATTGCAGGTGAATCATCTTCTGCAAACAAGCCGCCCACGTTCCTGCGTGACCACCCAATCCCTTATTACCTGAAAGGCTTAGGTGGGCTAAGTTGGGCATGTCCCCAACTGATGATGCAATATGTGGTACATCTTGTTCATTTATACCGCATTTCCCTAAATAGAGTGATTTCAGGTGAATCATGTTCTGCAAACAAGCCGCCCACGTTCCTGCGTGACCACCCAAGTTCGAATTCTTTGAAATGTTGAGATCGGTCAGGTTTGGCGTTTGACGTAATGATGCAGCAAGGTGTTCAATGTCAGTGCTTTGCAGTGAGCAATCACTTAACTCTAACTCCTTAAGTTCCGTCAGGTTTTGCAAGAGTGGGGTCCAGATACATGCAGAACCACCCAGACCACAAATGTCACGAATAGTCAAACTGACTAAATCGCTCCGATTATTGAATGGCTGCAGTACATCCGCCAAATCCTTGACAATGAGTGAGAACCCCTTGATACTCAACGCTATGCCATTACTCCATGAAAGTACACCCCACACTTCAGGGTAACTACCGAAATCACAATCCACCAGATTCCGCATGCGACTTACTGATTCAGCGATATATTTCAAATCGCGACTGTAAATGCTACACTGTTTCATGTCAAGCTTCTTTAAGTGAATCATCGACTGCAAACTAGTCGCCCACGTTCCTGCGTGACCACCCAAGTTCGAATTCTCTGAAATGTTGAGATCGGCCAAGTTTGGCATTTGACGTAATGATGCAGCAAGGTGTTCAATGTCAGTGTTTTGCAGTGAGCAATCACTTAACTCTAACTCCTGAAGTTCCGTCAGGTTTTGCAAGAGTGGGGTCCAGATACATGCAGAACCACCCAGACCACAAATGCCATGAATAGTCAATCTGACTAAATCGCTCCGATTATTGAATGGCTGCAGTACATCGGCCAAATCCTTGACAATGAGTGAGAACCCCTTGATACTCAACTCTATGCCATTACCCCATAACAGTACACACCAAACTTCAGGGTAACTACTGAAATCACAATCCACCAGATTCCGCATGCGACTTACTGATTCAGCAATATATTTCAAATCGCGACTGTAAATGCTACAGTAATTCATGTCAAGCTTCTTTAAGTGAATCATCGACTGCAAACTAGTCGCCCACGTTCCTGCGTGACCACCCAAGTTCGAATTCTTTGAAATGTTGAGATCGATCAGGTTTGGCATTTGACGTAATGATGCAGCAAGGTGTTCAATGTCAGAGCTTTGCAGTGAGCAATCACTTAACTCTAACTCCTTAAGTTCCGTCAGGTTTTGCAAGAGTGGGTCCAGATACATGCAGAACCATCCAGACCACAAATGCCATGAATAGTCAATCCGACTAAATCGCTGCGATTATTGAATGGCTGCAGTACATCCGCCAAATCATTGGCAGTGAGTGAGAACCCCTGAAGGCTCAACTCTATGCCATTACTCCATGACTGTACACGCCACACTTTAAAGTAACTACTGAAATCACAATCCACCAGATTCCGCATGCGACTTGCTGATTCAGCGATATATTTCAAATCGCGACTGTAAATGCTACAGTGTTTCATGTCAAGCTTCTTTAAGTGAATCATCGACTGCAAACTAGTCGCCCACGTTTCAGCGTTACCACCCAATCCCTCATTCCATGGAAATCCAAGATGGGCCAAGTTGGGCATGTCCCCAACTGATGATGCAATATGTGATAGATCTTGTTCATTTATGTCGCATTTCCATAAATCGAGTGATTTCAGGTGAATCATCTTCCGCAAACAAGCCGCCCACGTTCCTGCGTGACCACCCAATCCCTCATTGCCTGCAAGGCTAAGATGGGCCAAGTTGGGCATGTCCCCTACTGATGATGCAATATGTGATAGATCTTGTTCATTGATGTCGCATTCCCGTAAATCGAGTGATTTCAGGTGAATCATCGTCTGCAAACAAGCCGCCCACGTTCCTGCGTGACCACCCAAGTTCGAATTCTCCGAAATGTTGAGATCGGTCAGGTTTGGCATTTGACGTAATGATGCAGCAAGGTGTTCAATGTCAGCGCATTGCAGTGCGCAATCACTTAACTCTAACTCCTGAAGTTCCGTCAGGTTTTGCAAGAGTGGGGTCCAGATACCTGCAGAACCACCCAGACCACAAATGCCATGAATAGTCAATCCGACTAAATCGCTCCGCTTATTGAATGACTGCAGTACATCCGCGAAATCCTTGACAGTGAGTGTTAACCCCTTGATGATCAACGTTATGCCATTTCCCATTGACTGTACCCGCCACTCCTCAAAGAAACTACCGAAATCACAATCCACCAGATTCCGCATGCGACTTACTGATTCAGCGATATATTTCAAATCGCGACTGTTAATGCTACAGTGTTTCATGTCAAGCTTCTTTAAGTGAATCATCGACTGCAAACTAGCTGCCCACGTTCCTACGTTACCACCCAATCCCTTATTGCCTGAAAGACCAAGATCGGCCAAGTTTGGCATATTCCCAACCGATGATGCAATGTCTACTGCATCACGCGAGTCTAAGCAACATTCATTCAAACGAAGTGTCGCGAGGTTTTTCATCCCTCGCAAGTGGACCGCCCAGTCTTTGGCTGAGCCGCCCAAATTATTTCCTCCAAGGTTTATTTCAATCAAGTTACCTCCATTACGAAATGATGACAAAAGTTTGTTAGCACTGCTACCAGTTAGTGCGCATTCTTCGAAATGCAAAACGCGCACGTTTCTCATTGGGATCAAATGCGAAGCTACGACTTCACTCAACCTTGAGAGGTTACACGCCTCTAAGTGAATTTCACTTACTTTATCGAAGTAATCTACTTCCGATAACTCTGTCTGCTCGGCAACATGCTGCAGCAACCACACAAACGAGTTTACGCTGTCGTTGCCACTTAACTCTATGCCTCCAGTCAAAAAAGACTCAATGAAATCAACTGATAACAAATCTCTTGCTTGACTTTCAAAGTAGCAATTTAAGCCCAATTCCTTCATATCCTTATACAGATTCCCGCTATCGATATCCTTATCATGCAGCATTCGCAGTACATGCCGTGTGCAATGCTCATTGTCGCCACAGCAGAAGCGCATCAAGTACTCAAAATTCATAGGATCTCCAAGTTTATCAAGAATCTTCTGAAATGTCCCGTCTCCTTTGCTTAAAAGACACTGAAAGTACATAGCTGCGCAATACTCTTGAAGTGTCTTATGAATGAACTGCACGTTATTGTGCGTTTCAAGCCAATTCATGACCCGCTGGCTAGTGAGAATACCCGCTTGTTTTGCTTTATCAAGTGCACTCTTCTCAAACTCTTCCTCTTGAAATGATAGTCTTTGCTCTGGGGAAACAAGCCCTTTGAATGCAGTTTTGCCGATTGCAATTAGTACTTTCGATATTGCTTCTTCTGATATTTCAGGCATTTTTCTTCGAAACATGTATCCAATTGCCTGACTGAACAATCTCGATAAAGTTTCGGGTAGCTTTGACTTTTCCCTCCATAATAAGCACATCAGCAGAAGAAACATGGGACTTTTTGACAAATCAGACAGCACATCTGATGACTGAATCCTGTCAAGAAGTCCCTCAGCAATATCAAGCTTTTTAGAGAAAAACCTTCTCACATACTGCCCAATATCTTCCTTCCTCAATCCCAAAACTTTCACATGGGTGAATGGTTTGGAAATGAGTGATTTGCTTGCCAATTTAGCAAAGTGTGAGGTGCGTGTTGTTACAAGTACAAAACATTCTTTGCCAAATTTTCGATTGAGCATTCTTAGAATGGACCCAAATTTCTCTGGTTCCAGGCTAGTTGTCCCGAATTCATCAAAACCATCTATCAGAATGAGCACACTACTACCATTGTCTTTGATAAATGCTTCCAAATCACGCTTGTTAACCTTTGTGTCATCTGATAAAAGTTGGTCAAACACTGAATCAACAAGATTCGACTTTTGTTCGAGAGCGGACATTTTTAATACAAACACAAGTGGAAACTCTCCAAGTGCAACACCTGTAGCCCAGTCGTATGCCATTTTGTCAATAATGGTTGACTTCCCCATCCCAGCTGACCCACACAAAATGGCGCGTTTAATCACATTCCCGTCTTTAGTTTTAACGAGAAAAATGTCCCCATACTCTTTAACAAACCCCTCTATGTCATCCTGGTCACCCTGTCCGAATTGTAACTCTGTATATATGTCCCTAATATGTTTCATGTCGTCATCGACCCAGGGTATTAACTGAACGTAACTACCTGTGGCAGTATACCGGTCTTTCAATTCGCTCCTGCACTGACTAGCAGAATCACTCGGACTGGATTTAGCTCTTCCCATCTCGGCTATTAAAAGAAAAGATGCAACATTACTTGTGTATCTTGCAGCGGCACCGGCGTAACAAAAATAAATGATGCACTTAAATCCAGCGTCCCCACCCCTCCGTTATTAAACCAGAATTCCTTTGAAGCAACTGTATACAATCGATAATCTGTAAGTGTCGATAATGTAAGGACCGGGAACAAGTCTACTTGTTGCCCAAAATAGAATTAAAGTAGTTGTTGGAGTACAGTGGCGTAGCATCTGGGGTGGGTAAGGTGGTTATTACTGCCCCTGGAGAGTTTTAAGAATTTTTTGTCCACGAGTTGTCTTTATATTTATCGTCCCATGAACGCAGCACTTGTGCCAGCACGAAGAACACCGACTATTAAATTGCCCAATAGTTCCCATGGTCGTCCGCTTTGCACATGGCCCCAATAGGAAATGGTGTCCAGTCCCCCTCCCCCCATTCTTTTATTTTATTTTACGGAGGTCGGGTTACCAAGGAAAAGAACAATGTGCCCTTTGTGTACGTCTACAATGCCACCCCCCCCCCCAATCAAAATGACCTTGCTACGCACATTTTTTTGTCTTTTAATTATAGCATTTGAAAAAATATCTATAGCATTTTAGTGGAGAAACAGCGAACATTTGTTGGGCACGGACAGTATATCTTGAAAACAATTTTCGACTTTATGATAGAGGAAAACAGTGAAAATAGCAAGCGAGAGAAGATACGACATATTGGACTCTATTTACCTGGACTGCTTTCAGGCATAGCCACGTTCTGAATGATGGTGAAAGTAGGATCATTAACAGGTCCCAGGAAGGTCGGTTTATTTGCACCGCCAATATGCATGGAATCCACTGAAACGTGTTGCACTTGCACAGGTCCACATCTGAGTACAGCAGCTGATGGGGATGAGGCTCCTAGTTGGAGTCCTACAGGTGCGATGTCTTGAACTGAACTTGGACTCTGCATTAACTGTCCGACTTGTGATGTCGTTTCTCTGACCAATGTCTCTTGTATCTCTGAAGGCTTTCTTGGTGCAACATCCACTTGCCCATGACTTGGATTTTGGTGTGTTAACCTTTTCAGTCCATAATCCTCGGATGATTGCACCCTCTCTTTCTGAATACTCGGCTCTGTACCGCCTGCCTCTCGCTGGTTTTGTATCTGTCCCTCAGATGGTGTAGTTCCTTTGAGCTGGCGTTGTTCTTTAGCCTCTCTCACTTCTTCCTTTGGTTCAGGTTTGGCTTCATGACCGAATTCCTCCCGACTCAGTCTCTGGTCCCCAATTGATGTAGTCCCCTTCTGCTTGCTCTGTTCTTTAACCCCTTCCACAAAAACGTCTTGTTGAAGTTTATCTCGATGAACAACATACTCCTGTTTCGGACAAAGTCCATCAGATGATGAAGTCCCTTCCTGCGTTTTCCGCTCTTTGTGAAACCCAGCCCTTTGGATGTCTGCCTGCCTACTGTGTTTATCCCCCATCTGCTCTTGTCCTAATTTTTGCTCTCTTGCCTTCTTCCTTTTCGGCAATAATGAGAGAACAGACCTTTTAAAACGATTTTTAAATGAGGGTGATTGGGATGAAACATTTGGGGAATTTTGTTCTCCGGCACCTGCAACCTGATTCTGTACCTCAACTGTGTCTCGATGACCAACCTCCTCCTGACTCGGTCTCTGTTCCTCATCATGTCTTTGAAGATGGTCTTGTTCCTCGTGTCCCGGTCTCTGTCGATTACATGTTGTACTCCCTTTCTGCCTGCTCTCCTCTTTCTCTTGTACCTCTGATTGAGGTTTGTCTGGATGACCAACTTCCTCCTGACTCGCTCTCTGTTCCTCATCATGTCTCTGAAGAGGATCTTGTTCCTCATGTTCCGGTCTCTGTACCTCAGATGTTGTACTCGTTGTCTGCCTGCTCTCCTCTTTAACTTTTACCTCTGATTGAAGTTTTTCTCGATGACCAACTTCCTCCTCACTCGGTCTCGGTTCCTCATCTGATGGTCTGATATGCTTCTGTATGCCCTGCTCTTCAACAGCTCCTGTTTCATGTCTGTGAAGTCGGCCGTGTACCTTGTGTCTCGGTCTCTGCTCCTCAGATGCTGTACTCCCTTTCTGCTTGCTCTCCTCTTCCACTTGTATCTCTGATTGAGGTTCGTCGCGATGAACAACTTTCTCCTGTCCTGGTCTCTGGTCCTCCGATGATATAAACCCTTTCTGCTTGCTTTGTTCTTTGGCCCCTCCCACTTGAACCTCTTGCTTAGGTTTGTCTCTGTGACCGACCATATGTCTAGGTCCCTGGTCTTCAGATGACGTAGCCACCTTTTGCTTGCTCTGTTCTTTAGCCCCTTCCAATTGTACCTCTAGATGAGGCTGGTCTCGATGACCAAGTTGTTTCATCCTCTGTTGCTCATCTGATGGAATCATTAAGACCAAATCGGCACGCCCGATTGAATTTAATGCATCTCGCAAACGTTGGAATCCTTCCTCTCGATTTGTTTGCTTTCTCCACCAAGAAAGTAGCATCTGTAGGCTCCTTTCTTTGTTGTCTTGGGAGTTGGTTTGGATTTGCTTGATTTCTGCTTCTTCAAATCCCAGTAATTTCGCCAATTCTTCCCAAGATGATTCAGTATTCGAAGCCAAGTCCCGAAAGAACTGGTCATCAACAGTTTGTTTGTCTGCGAAACAAAAAGAAACCTTTTCGTCAGTATGTAACTGACAGCATCAGTGTCAATGAGTGTTTCTCTTTTGAGAATAACATCGGAGGTGGCTCAACACAATTTAAACTACAAGTACATGCTTTTCACCAGACTCACAAAACAGCAGAATGCAAGAGCATGGATCCTGACAATTTGATATACCAGTGCAAAGGCTTTCGCTAAAGTTGCTTAGGTCGTTCATTTTTGTGACATGAATATAGATACTGAGGTTGATGTGGTATCCCGTCCTAAATTACGAGGGAATAACGCCCTCAGGTTTATCACCATCTCGAAAGGGTATATTTTTTTCACAAGCATATACCTTTTAGTCCACCACCCAGTAGGCCATCAGTGCACAGACGGAGTGAGATGTTCTCGTCCTGATGAATTCCACAGTCGTGAAGTGTCAGCAAATTATGCAGCTGGAAAAAAAATAAATAACATCCTGATGTTACACACAGTGCACTCTCTGAACGATGCCAGTTGGGTGGATGTGATTACAGAACCTGGCTAAACAAAAGTTGTAAAATTAACTTTCATCCGTGTGCAATGAAATCATGTGAGACTTAATCGGTGGGGCTATATATATAATCGTTGTTAATCTATGACTTGAGTGCTTAAGTGCAACTGCACCGACATCAGAAGCAGCACTGGTTTAATATGCACGAATAATGTAATGAGAATCAGAAGAGGTTGGCACTAAAACTCACAATGCATAGTCTTTACTTCGATGGAATGTAGATTAGGAAATTTACAACACGGTTACTTTGTAAAATACAGAGCTATTTTTACCTCAAAGTTACGAAAGTTTCTTCGGATGAACAGTCGCTGTTGTTGAGGCTGCACACCAATTTTCTCACTTATTATCACTTTTAAGATCAAGACAGGTGTCTCTGGATCCACTTGCAAACACATTATCTTTGGTTTTTGTGAACGACGACTTTGGATGAAGACTTGCACATATCTGCGACTGTCAAAAAAGCAGTACTGCATGCTAAGGGTCTCTCAATAGTTTGAATTGACATATTAAATGAATAAAGGTAAAGACCATCAACTTTCACTGTAAGCACTCTCTTTGCTATTTTTAAACTGAGGAAATTTTGTTTTTCAAGGGAGTTAAATTGTCAAAAAAAAAACCGAAATTTGATGCCTATGTAATTCTTCAAACACGAGGTGCAATACGTGTGCCAGCGTTTAATCGTCTTTTACCTGATTAGCTGAGGTTTGTCTTGATCGCCAACTTGTTCCTTTTTCAGTTTCTTTTCCTCGGTTGATGCCGCCCCGTTTTGTTTGCTTTCCTCGTCTACTCCTACATCTTGACGCCTGTTTGGCTTGGCTCCAGCTGCTTCGTCTCTTGATTTGCGCGTTACTGATGTAAAAAGAAAAATAGAGCGATCATATTTTAAACTATCTCTACTGTTTTGGTGGTTTGTTTTCTAAAATTAACAATTAGGTATTTTTAGTTGCTTATTTGTTTAAAGAGTCCGAAGTGAGAGCAGGGTACCATATATTTTTTTTATCCTTAAATTATAGTGTCTAATGTAAAGTTTCATCTCTAATCACTCCTTAAATGTTATCTGCTTGTTTTGCATTTTAGCTCACCCGGTACATTTTGGGCAAAACCAGTCAGCCCGATGGCCTCCATTGCTCGTCTCAGCTTCTGAGCTGCGTCTTCGTGATCTGTCGTCTTTTCCCACCAAGTGAGTAGCATGTGACGGCTCCCTCCAGTGCTGCCTTCGTTGGTGGTTTGGATGTCTGCAATTTCCGCTTCTTCATATCCTAGGTGTTTGGCAAGTTCCTTCCACGATGATTCGATTTTTGAGGACAAGTCCCTGAGGTACTCATCGGCAATGCTGGCTTCGTCTGTCAAAAGAAAGAGTAACGTCAGTGAGACATTTTCAAATACGACCGCCACGGTTTTATGAGTTATCAACAACAGGTTCAACAAGAAGAGACTCTTGGTCTGAATGTTGAATTTTCTGCATTTACCGACAGTCCAACTCCCAGCTCCGATGAAGGCCTTGTCAGGCCCAAAATTTAGCGACAAAAAATCTTGGTGAGCACTGCTTGAACTTATTTTCATCATATATTTTCAACTTGAGATTTTTTTTTATTACTAGGACATTTACTCGTACCCTCTACCATTTACCTTTTAGTACATCGTCGTCATGTGTGTCATTTAAGGATAGACTAAGAGAGATGAGTTTATCCTCGTCAACGCCATTCTCCTCAAGTGTGAGCAAGTCACAGAGCTAATAAAGTAAATCATGTAAAAAAGTAAATTACACAATCAGAAGAGAAAGTGAGAACATTTTAGTTGTGCATTGTTTAAACAGCCATCAAATTACGTTCTTCAAGCCTAGTAGGAAGGAATGGATACTGATTTTCAGGGACGGCGGAACAAGCGGGGAGGGGGTGGCGGGGGAACTCCCCCCCCCCCCCCAAGATTTACCCAAGTGCGGACATAAATGTACCCCTTCGTGATGCCCCCAGTTGGAAATGTATATTCCCACAAGCGAACATTAGATTTGGATATATTTGAAATTGATACCGACCTGGACGTTTTCCCTGATGTACAGACGCTGATGTCGTGCCTCCACACCGATCTTCTTCTGGATTGTTTTTTTGAGAGATGAGACGGATGTCTCAGGATGGAGTTCGAAATAAAGTGTCTTGGATCTATGCGAGGAGGGAGTCCGGACAAAGACCTGCAGTTTCTGTTTTACGTCTTTGGTGTTACTGTGAAAATAGGGGGAAATCCCGAGTAGTTTTAGAAATGCATTATTCTAAAATAGAATGGGATCAGTGAATAATTTATTTTAAAGCTATAGCCAAAGTTACATCCACTGTCATGAGTCTCGCAAAATTAGAAGAATTGAACAAGTTCACTCAACTTTTACACAAGTAGCTGGAAAGAGTCAATGATTCAAACAAATCCTTCGATATTAACTTACAATTATAACCCTCATTTTAAATGAATAATGTCATTGCTGTTTACCTCTGACTTTCATGTGTCTGCTTTGATTGTCTTCGAGTCCATCGTTTCGATGGTCTCCTCTTTGCACAGCAATCATCCGATGACGTTTTCCTGTAATGCAGTACAGACAGGAAAGCTTGTTTCCTCCTTGGTTTGACTTTAGTCCTCCTGCTGATGAGTTTGGCGTTGGAGTGGTCGTACACGACGGCTGTTGCCTTAATGTATGCATTCAACTGCTGAACGGTCTTTCGCGGCATCTTGTTAGAGATCAGCACGAGTTAAAGCATCCTTACTGAAAGAATAGAAAAAAACAAATCAAGTTAAAACCAGTGCAATACTATCCACCGTTTCTGAGGAGCTGTACATATAAGCGAGGATACTACGATGTACATCGAGGATGGTGACTTTGAATAGCAGGTGAGTTGACTTAAGAATGCACAGCTTATGATGGACTTGTAACTGACTTGTGATGGGCTTGTGATGGACTTGGGATGGACTTGGGATGGACTTGTGATGGACTTGTGATGGACTTGTGATGGACTTGTGATGGACTTGTGATGGACTTGTGATGGACTTGTGATGGACTTGTGATGGACTTGTGGTGGACTTGTGTTGGACTTATGATGAACCAAGGATGGACTTGTGAGGGACTTGGGATGGACTTGGGATGGACTTGGGTTGGACTTGGGATGGACTTGGGATGGACTTGGGATGGACTTGTGATGGACTTGTGATGGACTTGTGATGGACTTGTGATGGACTTGTAAAGGACTTGTGATGGACTTGTGATGGACTTGTGATGGACTTGTGATGGACTTGTAAAGGACTTGTGATGGACTTGGGATGGACTCGGGATGGAATTGGGATGGACTTGTGATGGATTTGTGATGGACTTGTGAAGGACTTGTGATAGACTTGTGATGGACTTGTGATGGACTTGTGAAGGACTTATGATAGACTTGTGATGGACTTGTGATGAACTTGTGGTGGACTTGTGATGGACTTGGGATGGACTTGTGATGGACTTGTGATGGACTTGTGATGGACTTGTGATGGACTTGTAAAGGACTTGTGATGGACTTAGGATGGACTTGTGATGGACTTGGGATGGACTTGTGATGGACTTGTGATGGACTTGTGATGGACTTGTGATGGACTTGTAAAGGACTTGTGATGGACTTAGGATGGACTTGGGATGGACTTGGGATGGACTTGTGATGGACTTGTGATGGGCTTGTGATAGACTTGTGATAAACTTGTGATGGACTTGGGACGGACCAGTGATGGACTTGGGATAGACTTGGGATGGACTTGAAATAGACTTGTAATGGACTTGGGATGGACTTGTGATGAACCAAGGATGGACTTGGGATGGACTTGGGATGGACTTGGGTTGGACTTGGGATGGACTTGTGATGGACTTGGGATGGACTTGTGATGGACTTGTGATGGACTTGTGATGGACTTGTAAAGGACTTGTGATGGACTTGGGATGGACTCGGGATGGAATTGGGATGGACTTGGGATGGACTCGGGATGGAATTGGGATGGACTTGTGATGGACTTGTGATGGACTTGTGAAGGACTTGTGGTAGACTTGTGATGGACTTGGGACGGACTTGTGATGGACTTGGGATAGACTTGTGATGGTCTTATGGATACTTACAGGGACACGAAAACAACAATGCCAAAGACCACCCCACATATACCATCTTTGAAGTTGATATGTAATGTTTAATATCAACTTAACGGTTTATATACGAAATATTTTGTTGGACATTCGGCTTAATGTATTTCTAATGTTTGAACCATGACGACCTTGACCTTTAACCTATCGTGCCTAAAACAAATAGACTTTGGGGTACCCCGAGACGGACTCCCGCACCGTCTGAAGTTAATACGTTCAGTAATTCTAGAGATTTTCCTCTGAAACCATTTTCATTGTCTTAACCATTATGCTACAGCATAATGAGGTCCACAAATAGCTTCTGGGGACCCCAAGACCAATTCCTAAACCCAAGGCAAACGAAATTGATGTTTGATTAGTGTTCTTTTCAACCAATGTCAATTATAATAAATACATTTGAATTGTTATTTATTTGTGATTCCTTTTTTTTTTCAATGTTTATATGTGAGAAAAATCGAAATAACACGTGTTGTAAATAAAATGCAAATTAAGACTGAACGTTTAGAAAACAACTAACAGTCTGAGAAATCCGCTGGAAAAGTAACAATATTTTGGGTCGAATGAATCAAAGTTAGGAAATGCTTGGAAGTACAAGCACAGAATTTTTTTTATTCTGAGGAGTAAGCTCATTTATGAAAAGCAAATACAATGCATCAATAAGCCTCTGTACTAATGACGTCACACTTTGTTTACATGCACACTTTCCTATGGAGCCAGTGGGGGCCCACGGTCCACTGAGCACCATAGTAAAGTGCACATGTAAACAAAGTGTGACTTCATTAGTACAGAGGCTTCTTCAAACAGATATTTTTTTTTACTGCTAGGCATTCACTATACTGTAGGCAGCAGATATGCGTCCTTACTGTTGGATCGATTGCACGGACGAGTGGTTGCCAACAATAGGCTCTTTTGTATGTGCACGAATTCGCACACACACGGGGTTTACATGTAGGGTAACCGAATCCAAAACATCATGGTACAGGTGATGCATACAATGCTGTGATTACTTTGAGTTTTAAATAAAACTCGAATGATACAGAATATTTTCGACATTTGCAGAATGCCGAAAGTAATTTCGCGAAAAATGTAAGCCACAAGTGTCCTGTAGACTAAGTCACGGTTGCCGAAAATATTTTTTCATCCAGAAATAAACCGGACGCTTACTTCAGTTTGTTCAGTTCCCTGATTGCTGTTGGATAAAAACTTCTTCTTATTCTTCTGCATCAAAATTACACTTCTCAGATCTTTAAATCACGAACTATTTTTTTACTAGTGATGTAATTAATTATTTTAAAAAAGTGTATTACTTTTGCTGAATGTGATTGAAATAAGGTATATGGTATCAATAATATTTTACTTAACATATTTTATTATGATGTTACGCTGATAACATATCATATATGCAGCAAGTTTTAACGCAGAAGTGTTTTTGCTTCGTATTTTCAAGGTGGCTCCTGCCCAACCTCCAAAAATAATATTTTAACCAGTTAATGCTTCACATCGGAAGCATTCATTCCATTTAATTCATGCTCTCCAGTAAAAGCGTTCGCTTTATTTTTATTCATACAGGTGCAAGCGAACACTTTAAAATTGGCAGCAAAAGCAAATTCTAGTTTTTATTCATATGACCCACTGAATGTCAAATCTACGACTTCTGTGACCACAGACGAAAGAGTGTCATCAAGCCCTCATGTATCGGGGGAAATTTCTATTCAAAATGAAATGAAAACCTCACCTCGTGAGAGTGCACTTTGAAAAGAAAATGTATTACATTTTACACTGCAAAGTAGTTTGTTTTATTATCTTTGGAAGTGCCTAATTACTGTCATTCTAAGTGTTGTTTCTGTGGTGTTACTTCAGGGAATAGACCGTTCACGTTTTATGATTTAAGTTCACAAATTATGAATCATGTACATATTGAGAAAAAAAATGAAACAGTAATAACACGAAGTTGATACGGCAAAAAACCCAAATGCCGGCAATTTGTGGTGGGTAAACAGCTGTGACACCGAGGCCTCTGCCTCAACCTCGTTAGCATTGTATTATTTATTGGAAAACTCCTTTTCAATAGTGCTTGGCATCATGCAAACTTGGTTGCCTCTGCCGTAATATGACATCATGGTTTTGCTCATGATTATTAGCATGTAATAAAAACGGCCCGATGTCAATCAGGAAAGTCCACATTTTAAATAAAAATGTAAATTTAACACCCGTATGCACTTGAAGTACATGTACATGTACAAACATTTTAGAAATACATTTAGAAAATACACAATTACATCATATCATGGACATTAATTTAGGTTTTGCCCTTCACTGCCGTTATTTCGTAAGGTACTGTTTACTCAGATCTGACGAGTAATAATTCAGAAAAAAATCCCTTCAGGAGCAGTGTTCCTCTCAACCCCCATCCCCACCCCAACCCCCACCCAAACTCCAAACCGAAAACCTCTGTTTAACTGTTATCTCTCTTTCGGTCAGTTTCACGGCAAACGTGCACTCTACACTTTATAACGACAAATCCTCATCATGTCTTGTAAAGTTCCATCTCCATTCTACATGTACCAGACTTGGTGAGTTTACTTTATCCACACTACATTATTCAGAACAAACAGATAATTACGACTGCACGACGGCGATAGAAGAAAAAAAAGAAACAGCTTGGAAAAATCACGAACAATGGACGGATATGATGCTTCAATTGCAATTTACCCTATTTACGCCCAGTTTGATATTTCCGCACACGGATTTTGGAATTCCCCTGATGTAATACTTCTATTAATACATTTTAACAATGGGGCAACGTCACAGTGCGCCTGCGCTGTACCGCCCTGTAAACTTGACTGGTTCCCGGGCCCTCCATTATCGATTATGACTTCAAACGGAGTGGGAACCAGTCTACATGTTAAACCACTTCGTCGTTACGGTCCAATAGACTCGTTGACCTGATTGTTGCACAGACCAGCTCTCATAGTGTAAAGTCTTTATCAGAAATACTCTCTGTCACTTTAGAGCGGAATGTGAAAGTGAATAGTATCATTTTGTGCTTCACGAATATATTGTTTATAATGCTACTCTGACAACATTTCATATATAAAGCAATTTGTTTTGCGCACAGGTATTCGCTTTATATTTTCAAGGTGGACCATGCCCAACCTTCAAAAATAGGGTTTTTTAACCAGTAAATGTTTTTGCTTCGTATTTTCAAGGTGGCTCCTGCCCAGCCTCCAAAAATAATATTTTAACCAGTTAATGCTTCACATCTGAAGCATTCATTCCATTTAATTCATGCTTTCAAGCGTTTGCTTCATATTTATTCATATAGATGCGAGTGAATACTGTTAAATTGGTAACAGAAGCAAATTCTAGTTTTTAGTCATATGACCCACTAATGATCAAATCTACGACTTCTGGGATCACACACGAAAGATAGTCATCCAGTCCTCATGTATTGCGGAAATGCTCTATTCAAAATCAAATGAAACCTCATATTTTTACACAAGAGAGCGAACTTTGAAAAGAAAATATCGGCATATTACACTTTACACTGCAAAATGTGTTATTATTTTTGGAAGTGCCTCATGCTATTTAGATACTGTCATTTGAGGTGTCGTACCGATATACCCCTGCTCATACCTTGTACCTTTTATCTCTCTTTTGGTCAGTTTCACGGCAAACTCGCACTCTACACTTTGTAACGACAAATCCTCATCATGTCTTGTAAAGTTCCATCGCCATTACACCTGTACCAGACGAGTTTACTATGGACGAGTTTACTTCATCCACATTACATTATTCAGAAGAAACAACCTATTACAGCTGCACGATGGCGATCGAAGAAGGGAAGAAACAGTCATAGAAACAATCACGAAATCGTAGACAGATATAATGTTGCAAGTGCAACGTACCCTATTTTACGCCCAGCTTCATATTTCCGCATACCGATTTCAGAATTCCCCTGATGTAATACTACTATTAATATAATATAACAATAGGGGCAACGTCACAGTGCGCGTGCGCTGTACCGCCCTGTCAACTTGACTGGTTCCCAGGCCCTCCATCATCGATTATAACTTCGAACGGAGCGGAAACCAGCCTACCTGTTCACCTCCTCGTCGTTACGGTCAAACAGACTCGTTGACCTGATTGTTGCACAGAATGCAAGCCCTCGTACATATAATAGTCTCTATCAGTAAAATGTTCTGTTACCTTGAAGAAAACTTGATATGCAAGGTAGTTCTTGAGATATCTTGTTGAAATCATTTCCTTATAAACAATATGCCTAAGTTATTCTTAAGATATTCTGTTGAACCATTTTTATTGTTTGTGCAGAATGACATTGATCTTTGATATTTGGGGGTTTCCAGCTTGAAATTAACGTGCCATTTAATTCTTCGTACATTCTGCTGAATCCACTTCATTTGTTTGAACCATGATGACTTTGACCTCAGACCTATCGTTCCAAAGCCAATAGAATTCTGGGGCACCCCGAGACCAAAATTAATGTTGATATTCACAGTTATTCTGGAGATATTTTTCTAAAACCATTTCTGTTGCTTGAACCATCATGACCCTGAATTTCGTAAATATCGAATGTTTTTATTGATGTTCAAACATTTTAAAATACCTTTAACATACTGAATACATTTAACTTGCCAACAAAATTAGCTGGCCCGTGGCATTTTGGTCTTTGCTTCAGAGGCAAATGACCGGCATGGCCAGAAACAAACATGCAGGGGGACACACAAGCATGCAAGGGTGGAATGAGAAACAGAAGGGAGGAATTAAACAACTAAGGGATTGAACAATGGATGGCGGCGGTTTGGCAGATCAAAGGGAGTGGGTCAGGAAGGAGCAAGGGGGTTGAGAAGGGAGGGATGATGCAGCTAAGCTGGGGGGGGGCAAAGGAATGTTGTTATGCATGAAGTGGTAGAGCACGAAATTTGACTTGTGGTGATTAATTTAATTTATGTAAGAAATTTTAAAATGACAAAAAAAAGTGGTAGAAAAAAGTAATAATTTCAACACCTCCCCCCTATAAAACACCCAAAAGTTAAAAAAACGAATTAAAGTCTCGGAATAGAATGACAGTCTCACAAATCGTCTTTTTTTACTTGGATCTCGCTGTTTACAAACAACTGTAACATTTGCCACTTCGCTGTTCACTCACGAAAGTGCGCCATCCAGCTCTCATGTTGAAAAGACACTATAAAACGCACTTTCACATGAGGGCGCAATAAAAGTATCTTTGTTTATATTACTTTTCGAAGTACATTTAAAGGTAACAAAAAAATTCAAGGGGACAGGTTAAAATTTTGCCTTGTTTATAAGCAGATTTTGAGTTAAGCAGGGTTGTATATCATAGTTATAATACTGAAGGGAATGGATTCTTTGTTTGACTTAACAAATGTTTTGAGTTATCAGAGTTTGCCTTATCGAGATGTCTCAGTACATTTGTTTTGACATTCAAAATGCTTCATGCTGGTCCTGCCAATTGAGGGCGCCGTTACTGTGATGTCACCTCAGGGCATAAACCAGGCAAGTCGAAACTAATGTGCAAATAAAGTGATATTTAACACAAGTTTGAATTTCCATATTCATGCACATTTCATATTCATGCACATTGGTCTCGGGCATGGAACTCGTGGTCTGCAGTTTATTCTGCAGGTTTTGGGTTCGAGTCCAGCCTGGGGTATGGTGCGTGCGGCCTTAGGCAGGGCATTTTGTCACTCATTGATTCTCCCCACCCAGGAGCAAATGGGTACCTGTGGTTATTGTGATTGATTGCAGCTGCTTTACGCTGATATTGCTGCATCGAGCAACATACTCCCCAGGGAGCTGATTTGGTATGTTTAATTGGCCCAATGATCAGACTCACAGGTAATAATGATGTAAAACACTTTAATCTTAGTTAAAGCACTATACAAGAACCCGTTATATTATCATTCAAACGGCAACTAATTTAGAAAATTCAACACAACACTTGGTTTTGCCTTTTCACTGCTGTTTTTTCATAAGCACTGGTAAACTCGGAGATATCGGAGTAATAATTTTTAGAAATCACTTAAAAACACAGTGTTTCTCTCACCCCCCCCCCCCGAGCTGATATTCCCCTGTTTAAAACCTTTACCTGTTATCTCTCTTTCGGCCAGGTTCACGGCAAAACTGCACTATGCACTGCGTAACGACGAATCCTCATCATGTCTTGTAAAGTTCCATCTCCATTCTACCTCTACCAGACGTGGTGAGTTGACTTCATCCGAATAACTTTTTTTTTCAGAGGAAACACATTATCAAGACTGCACACAGATCGAAGAAGGGAAGAAAAAGGCACGGGAAAAATCACTAAATCCTAGACGTATATACTGCAAGTGCAACGGCCAAGTTGAATACTTCCGCATACCGATGTTAGAATTCAATTGTAATGCTAATGTCGTTTAACAATAGGGGCAACGTCACTCGTGTGTATGCCCACCTTTCAACTAGACTGGTTCCCATGCTCTCCTTTGTCGATTTTGACCTTCAACAGAGCGGGAACCAGTCTATACCTGTCACCTCGTTACCGCAGCGGTCAAACAGAGTCAATGACATTGATTATTGCACAGACGTAGCTCCAGAGTGCAGACCTATTTACAGGCATGCAACTGGAAAGTCCCCCAAAAGAGGAAATTCCAATCTTTCCAAGACTTTGTACAGTGTTTCTCTATTTTTAAAGACACACATGGGAGGTCAAAAAAGAGGAAATCAGCTGATCTGAGGAAAAGTTTGCATGCCTGAATACATAGGCCCAGACTTGCCCCTCCAGACCCAATCACAATTTGTATGCTCTAAAAATTCATTTTGTGGGCCATGAACGTGAAGGTTTAAAAATAAAAATATTGGTGGAAGCCGTGCAGAAACTAGGAGTTTAATTTCGTATTTCTGTGAAATTCGCATGAAATTGGGCCCTGAAATTTTTACCATTTTGCAAAGGAGCGCAGGCATCATTTTTCAAAACGGCGATGGGCCAAAGGACTACTTTTTAGGTTGATCGTCTTTGGATGGAATTGAAAGATTATGAAATAAGCATTAATTTCCTGGGTGTCTCAAACACCTTGAAGAGTTTTGAGTATTTTTAATAGTTTTCGAAAGTACGCGTAATTATTACTGAGGTCTATGGGAGTCGATTTGCAGGTCTGCTACCCTCAGGTCTCATAGTCGGTATAATTATTGTCGTTTATAAGTGAAAACTTCTGCCAATTTTGGGGGACAGCAATAAATCACAGTAATGAACAGCGTATTTTAACTTGTAAAACGCCGATTATGAACACATATCATCCAATCAAGTTTCCGCTCTGATGTAAACGATGTCAAATCAAAACTCTTCATATGGATGGAGGGTTACGAAAAAAATATTAATATTGACAATTTATCAGTATAACCAGAAATGAACACGCAAAATACTTTACTACAAAAGGTTCGAACACCTTCACTTCAACAGCCTAATACTATATAAATAAGCATGATGACAAAAACGTGAGCGCAGTACGTTAAAACTTTATTTCGTTACTAAAACATATGTTCGTCAAATGATTAAAGCATAATGAAACATGTTGTAACAACAACTCCCAGATTCTTGGGACTCCGAGATAAACAACCCGGCGTGGCAACTCAAAAAACTCACAATCTAGTCAAATGAAAATCAACTACAGTCTTGATGATTTTCTGTTAACATTATAGACCGCTTTTCCACTCTGCTTTTCGCATCTGATATAAAGGGAAAAGGAATAAATATTTCCCATTATGAAAAAAAAAAATGTTACAAATAATACACCTGCTAAAGTACATTTCTTTTGTGTTTTGTCTATACATAATTATACACTTCAACTCAATAAACCCAGTATTTCACTTTAATAACTTTAAAACATAGATGGAATAAACTGGCATTCACATGACTAGTTTTAAAGCGAACAGCGATTGATTACAAAAATATTTCAAACTTCTTTTAAGAATGAAATATGATCACTATAATTATAAACTAACCCAGTGATATACGATAAAACAATATTAAGTCGGGTAGGAGTAGCCGGGCTTACCGAAAGATAGCGATATACATGTATTCATACAATATTTTATGTTAATCAACCACTCAGAAAGCAACACTTTACACACTGACACAGCTGTCGAGAAATCTTTGTAGAAACTTCTTAACTCGCAATATCTTCAAACTCAAATTAAGTTTCTCTTCAATATCGATGTATAAAAAACTCTGGCCTTGACCAAACAAAATCTGACGTTTTATGAAGTAAAAACGAGACATCGCAGTGACATAATATGCACTTACCAATAACAATTGGTCACTTTAACAGTTAATAAAAATCAGAGAACAAATTTGGTATCATCAGTATTTAAAATCTAATATCAAGTAGAATTATTATGGCGACTGTGAGCTAAGTGTAGTCATACGTTATGCTTGACATGCGCATCAGCAGGACTTCCTAAAAGAATCGCTGCAATATGGTTATACTGTCTATAACAGTTGACTTATAATACATGTAAGACCAACTGTATTAATCAGGTGACCTCTCAAACAATCAATTAAATGCATATTTTGATTTGGATGTAAGCATTAAAATCAACGACAGAATCAGCCACATACAACAAATTTACATTTACAGTTACTATAACTAGTTACTAGTTACTATTATACAGTTATTATAAGCCTTTGGTATGCCATAGTATGAAACGTATAGAAAATGCACACTTTCAGATTTCAGTTCGATTTCTCTTATACAAGGTTGGGTTAAGCAAAGATATGTACAAGTTATATACAGTTAAAATACAGGTTATAAAATTTATTTACAGGCATGGCACATCCTCAAATTTAAATTTGTCTAATTGATTGCATGTCATACTCTCATTGTTCCACAGATTAATATTCTCATATATTCCATACTGAGAACATTCTTTACCAGGCTTACAAAAAATAATTCTTAAACAGCAAAATAACCCGGTGAGTGTATATAGACATACATTGCATACGCAAATAATTAGCTGAAAATATTTCTTTTGGGCTGTTTACCAATTAACCTATTCATACAGCCGCAGTCTCTTTTCACTGTTACTGTATCTTAGTTTAATGAGATGATGTCGTTCGAGACAGTATACGTGAAATCAAAAATATTATTACAATCATTATTATTTATTTTCAGAATTTCTGAATTTAGTAATTAATTATCTCATGTTTCACATTTTTGGCAAGCAACAGAACCGATGTTAAGCTGTCCTCGATTCTATTACGATGTCATTTACGCTGAGCCTTCATTGTAACTCTCAATTACAGTGAAATTAAATTGTCACAATTTCGATGTGCGTTGGATATTAATTGCTATCAATCTGTGAAGCAGGTACACAAATAATTCGACCCGTATAAAAAGGAGAGCAGAGAATGCTTACGATCTCCTTCCCAAGAATTATCAGAGGTCTACTTGTCTTTGTTACACACAGAGGATTGTTCAGGAGACAGTGTTGAATGATATACACTCCATGTGTCTGTATAATGTGTTCAGAGCCATACATTCTTTCACGACCTCCACACGGCCCCTACCTACATTCCAACCATTTTATTTGAGCTCCAAAACAAAAAAAACTGTAGAAACTCCGTTACCACAAATACTTCATCCGTGGATGGCGGGCTGCGATATTTTGACTTGTGAAGTTCAAGGTTGCTGCTATTATTCAGCAACCAAATGATACATTCTCAGAAATTTTATTTATCGAATATACATGTATTTTGTAAGCGCTATTTATGAAATTCGTACAATTATTAAAAAGGAGAAGCGTTACATTTCAGTTTACCGTGAATTTCACTAACCGCTTATTGACATCAATCAGAATACCCGCCTATTACAAAAGTTGTGTACCTATTAGTTATTGCTATATATATTCGGTCGAATGATTTTGAAAAAAAATGATTCAGTTTACAGCATGTTCCTCCCCCCCCCTCCCCCCCAGTCATGCTTCGATGTTATTCATGGCTTTCGAACAAGATGTCTGAATTCAATCAATATAGAAAGCCTCGTTCCCTGCGTTTGGTTGATGGCGTTTGGGCAAGTGACGTGAAACTTTTGACCTTGCTTGTGGATAGGAGCACAACTCGATCCAACTGCAAGACCATACTCGTGACTTAGAGACTGACTCGATCCAAATGATCAAACTCGTGCTCGCTCATCTTGTACTCATCTTCATCAGAAGAAGGGTCCTCTTCAGAGGAAGAGTCCTCATCAGGAGAAGAGTCCTCTTCAGAAGAAGAGCTCTCTTCAGAAGATCTAAGGACCTCTTCAGAAGAAGAGTCCTCTTCAGAAGAAAGATTTTCATCAGAAGAAGAGTCCTCTTCAAAAAAAAGGTCCTCTGCAGAAGAAAAGTCACTCCCCCATTCGTCATTGAACTCAAAATCCACTCCACTTCCCCATGACTCAGATATGTGTTTCTTATCTTCTTCTGTGAGCGCACATCCGCCCAATTTTAGGCTACTGACATGTTTCATTTGTGTCAGACTGGGAGCCCACGTTTTTGCAAATCCACTCAATGAATGATTTCCCACAAGGCTGAGGGATTGTACTCTTGACATTCCACTTAGTGCTGTAGCAATGGGTTCAATGTCAGTACTCTTCAATGAGCAATGAGTTAATCTTATTTCTGTCAGGCGCGTCAGGTTATGTAATGGTATGGTCCATAAATCTGTGGAACCAACCAGACCATCAATGTGATCAAGGCTCAAACTGACTAAATCTCTGCGATAACTGAATGACTGTAAAATATCCGCCATATCCTCACCGGTTAATGAGTACCTCTTAATGCTCAGTCCTATGCCATTATCGAGTGGTTTTACATGATTCTCTGTCTCAAAAAATCTACTGAAATTACAATCCACCAGATTCTCAAGGCGACTTACTGATTCAGCGATATATTTCACTTTGCGACTGTTAATGTTACAACCACGCATATCAAGCTTCTTTATGTGAATCATAGACAACAAACTAGCCGCCCACGTTTCTGCGTTACCACCCAATCCCTCATTGAACGAAAGATGAAGATCGGCCAAGTGGGGCATCTCCCCAACTGATGCTGCAATATGTGGTATATCTTGTTTACTTATGCCGCATGATGTTAACCCGAGTGATTTCAGGTGAATCATCGACTGCAAGCTAGCTGCCCACGTTTCTGCGTTACCACCCAATCCCTCATTGAACGAAAGATGAAGATCGGCCAAGTGGGGCATCTCCCCAACTGATGATGCAATATGTGGTATATCTTGTTTACTTATGCCGCATGATGTTAACCAGAGTGATTTCAGGTGTATCATCGACTGCAAGCTAGCTGCCCATGTTCCTGCGTTACCACCAAATCCATCATTGAATGAAAGGTCGAGATCGGTCAGGTTTGGTATTTGACCAGCAATGTGTTCAATGTCAGTGCTTTGCAGATAGCAATCTATTCCATTCAACTTCCGAAGTCCCGTCAGTTTTTGAAAGGGTGGTATCCAGATATCCGCGGAACCACCCAGACCATTAATGCGATCAAGGATCAAACTGACTAATTCTCTCCTATTACTGAATGACTGTAAAATATCCGCCATGTCCTCACCGGTTAGTGAGGACCTCTTAATGCTCAGTTGTATGCCATCATCGCATGTTTTTACGGAGAACCTACCAACATCACAATCCACAAGATTCCCTATGCAACTGACTGATTTAGCGAGACATTTTACATCCCGACTGTCTAAGTCACAACCCCTCATTTTGAGCTTTTCCAGGTGAATCATCGA
Organism: Patiria miniata; assembly: GCF_015706575.1. NCBI lineage: Eukaryota > Metazoa > Echinodermata > Asteroidea > Valvatida > Asterinidae > Patiria > Patiria miniata. The sequence continues at coordinate 4,414,650 of NW_024037057.1, forward strand.
CTGTAAACTAGCCGCCCACGTTCCTGCGTTACCACCCAATCCCTTATTGTTTGAAAGGTTAAGATCGGTCAGGTTTGGTATTTGACCAGCAATGTGTTCAATGTCAGAACTTTGCAGTGAACAACGTCTTAAATTCAACTTCCGAAGTTTCGTCATGTTTTGTAAGGGTGGAGCCCAGATATCTGCGGAACCACCAAAACCATGAATGCCATCAACGATCAAACTGACTAAATTTCTCCATTTACCGAATGACTGTAAAATATCCGCCATATCCTCAACGGTTAATGAGGACATGTTAATGCTCAGTTGTATGCCATCATAGCGTGAATGTACAGATAAACTACCAAAATCACAATCCACCAGATTCCCCATGCGACTGACTGATTGAGCGACGCATTTTACATCCCGATTGTCTAAGTCACAATCTCTCATTTTGAGCTTTTTTAGGTGAATCATCGACTGCAAACTAGCCGCCCACGTTCCTGCGTTGCCATTCAGGTTCGAATTCTGTAAAAGGATCAAACTGACTAAATCTCTCCGAGTACTGAATGAATGTAACATATCCGCCATATCCTCAACGGTTAATGAGGACATCTTAATGCTCAGTTGTATGCCATCATCGCATGGCTGTACAGAGAAACTACCAAAATCACAGTCCACGAGATTCACCATGCGACTGACTGATTGAGCGACGCATTTTACATCATGACTGTTTAAGTCACAATCTCTCATTTTGAGCTTTTTCAGGTAAGTCATCGACTGCAAACTAGCCACCCACGTTCCTGCGTTACCACCCAGGTCCGGATTCTTTGAAATGTCAAGATCAACCAAGCTTGGTATTTGACTTAATGCTTCAGCAGGGTTTTCCATGTCAATCCTCTGCAATGAGAAATCTCTCAAACCCAACTCACAAAGTTCCGTCCGGTTTGGTAAGGTCGGGGGCCATATTTTCTGGGAACCACCAGGACCATGAATGCCATCAAGGATCAAACTGACTAAATCTCCCCGATTACTGAATGACTGTAAAATATCCACCATATCCTTGCCGGTTAGTGAGGAGCTCTGAATGCTCAGTTGTATGCCATCATCGCATGGCTGTACAGAGAAAATACCAACATCACAATCAACCAGATTCCCCATGCAACTTACTAATTGAGCGACGCAATTTACATCGCGACTGTTTAAGTCACAATCTGTCATTTTGAGCTTTTTCAGGTGAATCATCTTCTTCAAACTAGCCGCCCAAGTTCCTGCATTACCACCCAAGTTCGAATTCTTTAAAAGGTTAAGATCAGTTAATCTTGGTATTTGACCTAACGCTGCTGCAGGGTCTTTAATGTCAGTGCTTTGCAGTGAGAAATCTGTGAAATCATAGTCACAAAGTTCCGTCAGGTCTTTTAAGGGTGGGGGCAAGATACCTGCGGAACCACCCAGACCATGAGTGCCAACAAGGATCAAACTAACTAAATCTTCCCGATCACTGAATGACTGTAAAATATCCGTCATATCCTCGCCGGTTAGTGAGAAGCCCTTAATGCTCAGTTGTATGCCATCATCGCATGGCTGTACAGAAAAACTACCGAAATTACAATCCACGAGATTCCCCATGCGACTGACTGACTGAGCAACATATTTCATATCTCGAATGTCACAATCACTCATTTCGAGCTTCTTTAGATGAATCATTGACTGCAAACTAGGCGCCCACGTTTCGGCGTTACCACACAATCCATTATTGTCTGAAAGGTTAAGATCAGCCAGGTTTTGCATTTCGCCAACCCCTGATGCAATATGTGGTATGTCTTGTTCATTTATGTTGCATGATTTCAAATCAAGAGATTTTAAATGACTCATCGAATGTAAACTATACGCCCACGTATCTGCGTTATCACCTAAGTCTACATTGTATGATAGATCAAGAACGGCTAGGTTTGGCATCTTTCCAACCAATGATGCAATGTCGATTACATCGCGCGGTTTAAAGCCACATTCCACTAAACGGAGTGTTTTGAGGACTGCCCAGTCTTTGGCAGTCAAGTCACCTGCATTCTGATATGATGATAAAAGCTGGTAAACATTGCTACCACTTAGTGTGCATGAATCAAAACGCAATTCGTGCAGATTTTTTATTGCGGTCAAACGTGAAGCAAGGACATTACTCAAACTTGACAGGTCACACCTAGAAAATTTAACGCGACATACTGCATTGAGGTAATCCACTTCCAAGAGCTCTGTCTGCTCGGCCACATGCTGCATCAACCACACGAGAGAGTTCATTGAGTCGTTGCTATAGCTATCTATCTGCATAGATTCAGTGAAAAACGATTCAATGAAATCGTTTGATAACAAATCTGATGATTGACTTTCAAAGTAGCAACTTAGGGCCAATTTCTTCACTCCATCGTGATCTGGATTTTCGTGCAGCATCTGAAGTATACGAATTGCACATTGTTGATTGTCACCGCAGCAGAAGCGAAACACGTACTCAAAATTCATAGGATCCCGAATTTTATCGAGAATCTTCTGAAAGTTCCCATCGCCTTTGCTTAAAAGACTCTGACAGTACATAGCTGCGCAGTACTCTTGAATTGTCTTATGAATAAACTGCACGTTGTTGTGTTTTTCAAGCCACTTCATGACCCTCTTACTAGTGAGATTACCCGCTTGTAACGCTTTGTTAAGTACACTCTTCTCAAACTCTCCCTCTTGAAATGTAAGTCTCTGCTCTGGAGAAACAAGCCTTTGTAATGCAATTTTTCCGATTGCAATCACTACTTCCGATATTGCTTCTTCTGATACTTCAGACATCTTTCTTCGAAATATGTATCTAATTGCCTCACTGAACAACCTTGATAAAGTATCGGGTAGTGTTGCCTCTGCCCTCCATAAAACACACATTAGCAGGAGTAGCATAGGACTCCTTGCTAATTCAGACAGGACATCGGATGATTGAATCCTTTCAAGAAGTCCCCCAACCATGTGACGTTTTTTAGAAAAAAATTTGTTCACATACTCTTCAATATCTTCCATCCTAAAGCCGAGAACATTCACGTGTGTGAAAGGTTTAGTAATGAGTGATTTGCTTGTCAACTTAACAAGGTGGGATGGTCGTGTTGTTACGACTACAAAACATTCTTTGCCAACTTTTCGATTGAGCATTCTTAAAATGGGACCAAATTTCTTTGGTTCGAGTTTAGTTGTCCTAAATTCATCAAAACCGTCTATAAGAATGAGCACTCTACTACCATTGTTTTGAATGAATCCTTTCAAATCACGCTTGTTAACTTTTGTGTCGTCTGATAAAAGTTGATCAAAGACTGACTTAACAAGATGCGAAGTTTGGTCGAGAGCGGACATTTTCAAAACAAACAAAAGTGTGAACGTTTTGAGTGCAATACCTTTTGCCCAATCGTATGCAATTTTGTCAATAATAGTGGACTTGCCCAAGCCAGGTAATCCACACAAAATGACGCGTTTAATCACTTTCCTGTCTTTTTGTATGAGGAAAATGTCCCCGTACTCATTAACATACCCCTCAATGTCATCCTGGTCACCCTTTTCTAATTGCAACTCTGTATATATATCCATAATATGTTTCATGTCGTCATCGACCCAGGGTATTAACTGAACGTAGCTACCTGTGGTGGTATACCGGTCTTCTAATTCACTCCTGCACTGATCAGCAGCATCACTCGGATTGGATTGCGCTCTTCCCGTCTCGGCTGTTAAAAGAAAAGAGGCAACGTTAGGAGTGTATGTCAGCGGCGGCACTTGCAATGGGTTCAAATGGATTCATGATTTTTCTTCCTGTTGATGTTTCTTAAGGGTATTTTATTGGCTTGATATGGTTTTTTTTTGGTAAAATGCAATTGTTCTGGCAACGGGTATACAAAAATGTTATGTCTTGATTTCCCTCTTTCCCGAAAGTGCTCTTAGTGAATATTTTTTCTTCCGATCAGTCAAATTTGCTTGCCAATTAAGCAAAGTGCGAGGGTGGTCTACAAAGAACTAATTTACCGAACTGTGTCTTCTGGCAGAAGATAAAAGGACACTGACTTTTTGATTATCTACTAGCAACTATGTATTGGTATGTATTATACTACAGGCTACACATGCGCATCTCTAAGGAAGAAATTAATGCACCGCCATGATGGATGTTATACAAAGGATCTGTTTAGTCAGTATCTTAGTATGTTAGTAAAAGTAAGTCTTGTTGGATGTAGTTATTGTTGGATGCAGTTATTTGTGTCGTATCCCAGTAGGATCTCGTAGACTGCAGTTTCCTGTGCCCAGTTCGCCTTCAATATACACGTATGTCGAGTTGGTGGTTATGTAACACCAATAATAAACTGGTGGTTCCACATGTAACACCATAAACTAGACAAAAGTGCTATTAATTTAGAGGTCTGCCCGAACCCAAAAATCTTGAATGTAAGATTTTCCTGAAAAATCTTTGCAAATTGGGTCCCTTGTAAAAGCGTGCTGTTTAGGTTAATTCATTAACAGAAATCGTCATGCGAAATTCCGATACAAAAACTGATTTAATAGGATCTCATTCTGCCAATCGAATCACAACTAATTTATTGAGTTCCTCTTGCCACTATTTCATTAGTTTCATTAGTTTTAACACACTCGATAAGGCTGCGTTCCTGTCAAAATCCTTTTGGTACTTTTTCTTCGTGCACCAAAAATTTGTGAAATTTGTATGAAATGGAAGTGTACGATTTGCAAAACTTTCTTCAGTTACTGAGCGTACCTGATGTGCCCCGAACCAAGTCGTTCCTGCCTGAATCAATCAGAGCCTTCTCCAACGTCCGCCATGCTTCCGTGTAATTGTCCTGCTTTCTCCACCATGTGCTTAACATCTCAAAGCACTGCCTTACAACATCGTTGGAGTGATTAGCCCTAATGGTGCCAATGTGTTCTTTTGAACATTTCAAGCATAAGGCCAATTTTTCCCAGTCTGTTGCAATCTTCTCAGATTGTTTCCGGATGGCTCTGTCGTCAGGTCGAGTATCTATCAATGAATAAAATGCAAGTACACCATAAATAAAACGCGTACAGCTTTAGAAGTCATTATTATTGTTAGAATGTATTCTCTTGGAAAGACTGAGATAATCCTGAAAAAACAGGTTGTAACCTTCCAACTGTACTGCAAGAGACATGGAATTTTTATGACGCTATTTGAAATCATCTGACATACTAAATAGTTCAGTTTCATGATGTCTCATTCACGCATATATTTATATTAATGTTAAGGATTTTTACCAGTCTGACACAGAAAAAAATCTTCCTGCCACATTTCAGTCAATGTTTAGGAATCGAGAACAAGTCCACTCGCAGACCGGATACGTTCGCGCGCAAAAGGAACCATGAATTAGCCGTTTGCATCAGCCCAAATAAAGTCGTTACATCTTACTTTACACTTTAGATGAAACGAGCAATACATTTTAACAAAAATGTATACCTAACAGTACAAAGGGAAACAACGAATGAAATTCAGGGGAGAGAACATACAAAATATTGGATTCCGTGTAATTAGTTACCTGATCTGCTTTCTGTATCAGTCACTCCCACAGCCCCTCCCATTTGTACCTCTGGTTGAGAGTCGTCTCGATGACCAATTTCATCCCGTTTCGGTCTCTGGTCCTGAGATAATGAAGCCTCGTTCTGCTTTCTCTGTTCTTTGGCCCCTCCCACTTGTATCTCTGGTTGATGTTTATCTTGATAACTCTCTAATTGCCCATGCCTCGGTCCATGTACTTCCGATGACGTCGTCCCCTTTTGAGCGTTCTTCTCGAATTCCCTCATTTTCAGCTTTGTCTGTTGAAGCTCCTGACTCTGTCTATGTTCCTCATTAGATTGTTTTGTCTGTTTCTGCTTGCCCTGTTCTTGAAAAACTACTCCTTGTTCATGTAGCTGAGGTTTTTCTTGTTCAGCAACTTCCTCCTGTCCCGGTCTAGGTCTCTCAGTTGATGTACTTACTTTCTGCTTGTTCTGTTTTTGAGCCCCCTCCACATCTACCTCCGATTCAGGTTTGTCAAGATTACTTACTTCCTCCTGTCTAGGTTTCAGGTCCCCAGATGATGTAGTCATTTTCTGCTTGCTCTGTTCTTTAGCCTCTGCTGCTTGTACTGATGGTTTGCGTGTGTCTTGATGACCACCTTCCTCCTGCCTCGGTCTCTGGTCCTGAGATAATGAAGCCTCGTTCTGCTTTCTCTGTTTCTTTTCTGTTTTGTTTTCTTTGGCCCCTCCCACTTGTATCTCTGGTTGATGTTTATCTTGATAACTCTCTAATTGCCCATGCCTCGGTCCATGTACTTCCGATGACGTTGTCCCCTTTTGAGCGTTCTTCTCGAATTCCCTCAATTTCAGCTTTGTCTGTTGAAGCTCCTGAATCTGTCTATGTTCCTCATTAGATTGTTTTGTCTGTTTCTGCTTGCCCTGTTCTTGAAAAACTACTCCTTGTTCATGTAGCTGAGGTTTTTCTTGTTCAGCAACTTCCTCCTGTCCCGGTCTAGGTCTCTCAGTTGATGTACTTACTTTCTGCTTGCTTTGTTTTTGAGCTCCCTCCACATCTACCTCCGATTCAGGTTTGTCCTGATTACTTACTTCCTCCTGTCTAGGTTTCAGGTCCTCAGATGATGTAGTCATTTTCTGCTTGCTCTGTTCTTTAGCCTCTGCTGCTTGTACTGATGGTTTGCACGTGTCTCGATGACCACCTTCATCCTGCCTCGGTCTCTGTGCCTGAGATGATTTAGTCCCTTTCTGCGTGCTCCTTTCTTTAGTTGGAGCCACAAGAATCTCTGTTTGAGGTTTTTTTCGTTGACTAACTTCCTTTTGTCCCGTTCTCTGTCCCTCAGATGATGTAATCCCTGTCTTCTTGCTAGTTTTGTCTTGATTACCACAAAACTCCTCCTCATGTCGTCTGTTCTGTCCCTCAAGTGACATATACCCTTTCTGTTTGCTGTGATATTTAACCTTTTCAACTTGTTGCGGTTTATCTCGATAATCATCTAATTGGCCATGCCTCAATCCGCATTCTTTGGATGAAGTCATCTCCTTCTGAGCGTTCTTCTCAAATACCTGTAGTTTCTGCTTTTTCTGTGGAAGCTCGTGACTCGGTGTCCGTTTTTGTTTGACCTGTTTTTTAATAAGTTCTCCTTGTTCGTGTATCTGAGGTTTGTCTTGTTTAGCAAGTCTCTCCTCTCTTGATCTCTTTCCCTCAGGGACTGCAGTCTCTTTCTCATCGCTCCGTTTATTCGCCCCTCCCACTTGAACCTGTTGTTGACGTTTGTCTTGATGACCAACTTTCACCTTTCTCCATCTCTGAACCTCAGATGATGTAGTCGCTCTCTCCTGTACTGATGGTTTGGGTTTCTCTAGGTGACCAACTTCCTCCAGTCTTGGTCTCTGCTCTTCAGATGTTAAAGTCCTTTTCCGCTTTTTCCGTTTTTTAGCCCGTCCCACTTTCATTTCTTGTTCAGGTTCGTCTTGATACCCAACTTCCTCCTGTCTCAATCGCTGTCCCGCAGATATTGAAGTCAATTTCTGCGTGCTCTGTTTTTCAGCCCCTCTCTTTTGTACTGATTGTTTGGGTTTCTCTACATGACCAACTTCCTCCTGTCTCAATCTCTGTTTCTCAGATGTTGAAGTCCCTTTCCGCTCTCTCTGTTCCTTAGTCTCTCTGTCTTGTACTGATGGTTTGGGTTTCTCTAGATGACAAAGTTCCTTCTGGCTTTGTCTCTGTTCCTTAGATGGTGATATGCTTTTCCGCTTTCTCCGTGTTTTAGGCTGTCCCACTTTCATGTCTTGTTCAGGTTTGTCTCCATACCAAACTTTCTCCTGACTTGGTCTCTGTTCCTCAGATGTTGAAGATCGTTTCCGCTTCCTCCTTTTTTTAGCCCATCCCACTTTCATCTCTTGTGCAGGTTTGTCTCGATACCCACATTCCTCCTGTCTCAATTTCTGTTCATCAGATGTTGAAGTCCCTTTCTGCTCTCTCTGTTCTTTAGCCTCTCTCCCTTGTACTAATGGTTTAGATTTCTCTAGATGGCCAACTTTCTCCTGTCTCAATCGCTGTCCCGTAGATATTGAAGTCCATTTCTGCGTGCTCTGTTCTTCAGTCCTTCTCTTTTGTACTGATGGTTTGGGTTTCTCTACAAGACTTACTTCCTCCCGTCTTGGTCTCTGTTCTTCAGATGTTAAGGTCCCTTTTCGCTCTCTCTGTTTCTTCGCCTCTCTTTCTTGTATTGATGGTTTGGCTTTCTCTAGATGACCAAGTTCCTCCTGTCTCGATCTTTGTGCCTTAAATGTTGAAGTCCTTTTCCGCTTTCTTCGTTTTTTAGCCCGTCCAACTGTCACATCTGGCTCAGGTTTGTCTCGATATCCACATTCCTCCTGTCTCAATCTCTGTTCCTCAGATGTTGAAGCCCCTTTCTGCTCTCTCTGTTCTTTGGTCCCTTTCTCTTGTAGTGATGGTTTGGCTTTCTCTAGATGGCCAATTTCCTCCTGTCTCAATCTCCGCTCCTTAGATATTGAATTCATTTTCCGCTTTCTCCTTGTTTTAGCCCGTCCCACTTTCATCTCTTGTTCAGGTTCGTCTCGATACCCAACTGCCTCCTGTCCCTGTCTCTCAGATGATGTAGGCCTACATGCAGTATCTTTCTGCTTAGCCTGTTCTTTAGCCCCTCCCATCTGAACTTCTTGTCCGGATTTGTCTGGATGAAGCTGAAATTGTCCATGCCTCGTTCCGTGTTCTTCAGCTGATGTCATTACATTTTGAACATTCTTTTCAAATTCTTCTAGTTTCTGCTTTTTTTGTGGAAGCTCTTTACTCGGTCTCTGTTTCTCAATAGATTGCCATGTTCGTTTCTGCTTGCCCTGTTCTTTCACAAATACCCCTTGTTCAGGTATCTGAGGTTTGTCCTGTTCAGTAATTTCCTTCTGTCTTGGTCTCTGTCCACAGGATGTAGGCCCTTTCTGCATGTTCTGTTTCTTAACACCCTCCATTTGCCCCATTGTGTTAGGATTGACTAGATGACCAACTTCCTCCTGACGCGGTCTCTGACCCTCTGATGATGTAGTGCCTTTCTGTTTGTCTTGTTCTTTAGTCCCTCCTGTTTGTATTGATGTTCTGGCTTTCTCTTGGTTAACAATTTCTTCCTGTTTCATCCTCTGTCGCATATCTGATGGAATCATAAAAGCCAGCTCTTCACGCCCGATTGAATTTAACGCGTCTCTCAAACTTTGAAATCCTTCCTCGCGATTTGTTTGCTTTCTCCACCAAGAAAGCAGCATCTGAAGGCTCCTTTCTTTGTCGTTTTGAAAGGTGGTTTGGATTTCCTTGATTTCTGCTTCTTCATATCCCAGGGATTTGGCCAACTTATTCCAGCATGATTCGGTTTTTGAAGCCAAATCCCGGAAGAACGGATCATCAGCAAAATGTTTGCCTGCCAAACAAAAAGAAACCTTTTCGTAAGGACAAAAGTACAATGCATTTATCATTTTATTTATTATTTCACTTTCATTGAGTTGTCTATCTTTTTGGGAGGCAAATGCAGGGTAAGGTGAGACATTACAGCAGAGGAGGTGGCACATTAAGTTAGATCGCTCTTTTTCACATTAAGTTAGATCGGTTTTTGCACCTGTGCTCCTCATAATGCAAAACCCCCTTCCCCCCCCTAAAAAAGAAGAGGCTACAGGGTCAATCATGTTCTCATCATTGCACTTTCTAGGATACATTTTCAAATGCAGTTGCTTATGCCTTTCCCCCCGTGACTTACAGAGGAGGATGCGGTATCTCCGGCCCGTGAAGGTAAAAAGCCCGCAGGTTGTTCCCCATCTAGAAAGATACTGTACATGTTTTCCATGAGCATTTACCTTTTAGTCCACCGCCCAGGAGGCCATCGGTACACAGACGAAGTGAGATGTTCTCGTCCTGTTGAATTCCATAGTCGTGAAGTGTCAGCAAGTTACAGAGCTGTAAAACAATTTTTAATATCCTGATTTAACACACTCTTTGGAACCATTTTCATCATGAGACTAAATCGGTAGTGCTAAAACCAGCAAACTTTAGTGCTAAAACACCATTACACTGACATCAGAGGTAGCACTATTTAACATACACGAATGATGTATCAGAAGAGGTTATCACTAAAACCCACAATGCATGGCCTTTAATTCGATGGATTGTAATGGTCTTTTCGTTATGGGTACTTTTAAAATATGAAGCCAACCTTACCTCTAAATTACGAAATTTTCTTCGAATGAACAGTCTCTGTAGTTGAGACTGGACACCGAGTTTCTCCTGTATTTCCTGTTTCAAGGATGAGACAGATGTCTGTTGATCCGTTTGTAAACAAAGCGTAGTTGGTTTTTGCAGGAGGTGACTTCGAATGAAGACCTGCAGTGCCACATATCTGAAACTGTTAGAATGGAGGTTTTGCATTTTAAAGGCTTTTAAATATTTTTTTAAAAATTAAATCCATGAATTAGTCTTAAAACGTTCTCTATTAACACAAATTTTAAAGTGACGAAAGATGATTGTTTTCAAACGGAGTACAGTTTTACACAATGCAAATATTGATGAGTTTTATTGGCTTAGGTAATTGAAACACGAAGTGCATTACGAACAGGAGCGTTTAATCGTGTTTTACCTGATAAGCCGAGGTTTGTCTTGATCACCAACTTGTTCCTTCTTCAATTTCCCCTCCTCGGTTGATGCCGTCCCGCTCTGTTTGCTCTCCTCGTCAACTCCTGCATCTTGACGCCTTTCAGGCTCAGGTCCAACTGTCTCGTCTCTCGATTCGCTAGTTGCTGATGTAAGGAGGAAAACAGATTGTTTTAAACTATCTCTTATGTTTTGAAATTTACGTTCTAAATAAACAGTTTTTTTTATCAATCAGGGAGATTTTAATCGCTTATTTGTTAAAGAGTTCGGTAAAACAGCGGGGTACCACGTATTTTTTCTCTCCCACAATTATAGCGTCTAGTGTAAAGTTTAGTCTAAAATTACTCCTGAGTATAAGAAATTTGCTCGTTCGCATTTTAGCTCACCTGGTACATTTTGTGCCAAATCAGTCAACCCGATGACCTCCAATGCTCGTCTCAGCTTCTGAGCTGCTTCGTCGCGATCTGTCGTCTTTTCCCACCAAGTACGTAGCATGTTACGGCTCTCTTCAATGCTGCCTTCGTTGGTGGTTTGGATGTCTGCAATGTCCGCTTCTTCATATCCTAGGTGTTTGGCCACTTCCTTCCACGACGATTCAATTTTCGAGGACAAGTTCTTGAGGTACTCATCATTAATAATGCTTTTATCTGCCAAAAGGAATTTCAACTTGGCCTTCATTGAAACATTTCTTTGCGCGCCAAAGTCCGTATTGTTACCAACGTAAGCTTATTAACTACATCCACAACAAAAAGATACATTTTTTCTATATCCACGGCTCAACTAAAGAAAGCAAAATCACCGTAGGAGGTAGTTTATGCAGTTGTCATTTACCTTTTGGTACATCGTCGCAAGTCTGATCGTCTTTTGATAGTCGAAGAGAGATGATTTCATCATTGTTGACTCCATTCTCTTCAAGTGTGAGTAGGTCACAGAGCTAACATAAAAATAAGTTACAAATATAACTACGTTACAAAATATTTACGGAATTTATGGATTGTTTTGTATTCGTTTAAACGACTATCAAATTTACCTTCGTTTTGACCATGTTTGGTTTAGATAACTTGTGATTTACCTCTTATACAGTATACATAAATAGACAGTTATGTTAATCATGAACATTATTTTGAAGTTTTTGTACCCTGCATATATCCATTTTAACAATAGCCCTACGCGCAAATCTAATGTAGGCGTCCGTATATTGTAAATTGAAACATACCGACCTGAAAGTTCCGCCGGATGTACAGACGCTGACGCCGCGCCTCAAGACCAATCTGCTTTTCTATGAGCTCTTTTAGCGATTGAACGGATGTTCCTAGATCAAGTTGGAAGCTAAGTCTCTGAGGTGCATCATCGTTGGCATTTTCGGGAGTCTTGACGGAGAATTTGAGCTTCTGTTTCAGATTATTGATGACACTGTAATAAAAAAGGATCGTACAATATGTTTTTTTCTCTTTGGTAAATGTTTCAATTGAGATCCAGCAAAATACACTGAAAGTATTCGTTTTGGGGTCATCTTTGGTCGGTACAGTGATTGATTTTAAAAGACATTACTTTTGAAATGAAGACATAAACATCGACTCATTTGATGTGGCAATACACTTTCTATTTTCGGTCTAACGTAAAAGTTGAGAGAAACGTTGCCACGCCCAACCTTTCCTAGAAACTGTTGAATCATCCAATAAATGATGGGGTCGAGTAAAGTTTCAACAATATAGGTATATTGAATGAGTTTAATACACCTACTGGATTTGTTCAGCATTGCTTTAATATCCTCAGCCTCGATAACTGGTATTTAATACTAGGGGTGAATTTGAAGCAGAAGAAAACTTTGTAGCTGGTCGACATGGGGCTCAGTAGTATCCTAGTATACCATTTATAGTCCCGGATCCAGAACCCAAAAAATGAGTTAACCCTTCACAATTTCCTCCCCACAATATTTTTACATTTTTTAATGCAGTAAGACCTGCTGATTCAGAATCTGGACGGTGGATTCAAATTTGACCCGGCGAAAACGCATTTTTAGGTCAAAATCCAATATGGCCGCCATTTTCTCCAATTTTTTTTAAAATAAATTCATCAATAATCGACCAATTGAAGCCAAATTTTGCTCAGAATGTGACTCGCGGTAGATAATCATGTGTACAAAATTCAGAATTTTAGTAAAATCCAATATAGCGGCCATTTTTGCCCCCCCCCCCCTCCCTTAAAAAACGAGCAAAAAGAACACTTGCGGTTATAGTCCAAGACCCAGGGGTCCTTTACGTTTTCGGGAATGACCAAGTGTTTGGTGGGTATGTTGGGAAACACCTTGGATACACCATGGGGAATTCGAAGTGGCTAGTCTTATGGTCACCTGGTGGTGGACCTGGTTACCAGGAGCA